>NC_060139.1:263454746-264093746 GCF_021461385.2 Schistocerca piceifrons | reverse complement strand
AAATTGGTTATCTGTCTTGTGTTCAGTGAGTGAATGTCTGAGTTACTTTCCAATGAACTCATTAATAATAATGAATGTCACGAGTGAGTTATGTACAATGGTAATCCTGACACGAAGTACAGGACATTGTTATTTCACAGTAGGATACTATAGGAGATAGTAGAGTGACAGTGACTGTGACAGCGGTGATTTTTCTCATGGCGAAGAAAGCAGCACAGAGTGTCTTTATTAGATCCTGAATGTAGCATTACTAAGAAAGATTCTCGTCTGACTCTTGTCTTAAGAATTAAAAACGCACTATTTCCCAGACTGTCTGATCATCTTCAAAATTCGATTCAAATTTTCTAGGAAACTTAACTTGTTCTCATCAAACGAACTGCCACCGAACATAAATAAAACACAATACACGCCATTCCGTAGTGCAGAAAGCCTGACCTCAGCGATATCAATAATGTATAAGTGATAAGTGAAACAGAAAATTCTGAGTGATTACGATGATGAGAACTAAATTTGATGTCACAGATTGTAGACTTTCTTAAATGTCTAAGCTTTGCAACTCGTAAAATTAAGGATGAAAAAACCAAAAAAACAATTAATTTTCGCATTTGACTGCCTAATATATCGCTGTGGAGTAAGTCTTCAGCAAGGAAGAAAGTGTTAGCAGTACAACGCATGTACTAAGGATGTGTTTCCATCACAGCTTGAAAACAACACCTACAGTAATAAATATAATATAAGAAGAAGAAATTAATTCCAGTATCCATAACTCAGGCATAAAAAAGATAAATCACCACAAAAGTCTTTGACCGCTTGTCCAGTAACCCAACAGATCTAACAAATCTTTGAACATGTATCTAGTGAAGTACAGAATTTTATATACTCGTATTTTAAAATTAAGCTCATCTGTTTGACAACCCTGTCATGTCCATAAAAATGTCTGAATAAGTAAAGTGTGTGCGTGTGTGTGTGTGTGTGTGAGAGAGAGAGAGAGAGAGAGGGGGGGGGGGGAGCGGGGGAGGGAGAGACAGAGAGAGAGAGAGATGTAGTTATATACCACACAGAGTGTAATTCGCCACATATTAAGAAAATTGAGTAGCTTTTGATTAATGTCAAAGACAATCACACAAGCTTTGGTATAGTTCTTATTTTTCACTGACAATTGTATTACATTATTTAACTAACTGAGACGTTACACAGATCCCAGTTATACTCCAGGGAACATTTAAATAACTGACTCACTAATCAAAGGTCCTCTTAGATGGACATCAGTGATAGAGTCTTTACGCATCTATATTTTTCTTGAAGTTGCAGTCTGTTCTTTGTATACCACGTGCTAATGTTACCGATTAGGTGATCGGTTAGTTCTTCAACGTAGGCGTTTCACAGTGACACATATTATGTCATACACAAACCTGTTACGCGGAGCTCGACAGCTGCAATGAATTTCCTGAAAGTCATGCTGATAAGTGAATCTTCATTGTTCTACCTCGGTAGACCTACAAGCTCATCCTCAGGCCACCTGAGGGAACTCAGCACATATATGAACTCTCAGTTTCCGGAAGGAGCATCTTGCGCCAAGTTAAAAATATGTGAGATTAATTCTATTTCTAAATTTCTGTTTGATACGAACAAAGTCATAGGTTAAATATGTGTGATGGATATCAATAAATTACTTAACGTGAAAATCCAACACCGAAAAACTCAGAGATGTGTTAATGATGTTATTAGAAGTAAGAGTATGTTCAAAAATGGCTCTGAGCACTATGGGACTGAACTTCTGAGGTCATCAGTCCCCTAGAACTTAGAACTACTTAAACGTAACTAACCTAAGGACATCACACACATCCATGCCCGAGGCAGGATTCGAACCTGCGACCGTAGCGGTCGCGCGGTTCCAGACTGTAGCGCCTAGAACCGCTCGGCCACCCAGGCCGGCTGAGAGTATGAATGGTGAGCACTGGGGCACTGAGAATTAGGTCTGAATGTAAAGGATATCAAATAAAATCGCAGGTGCCATGGATATTTAACAGTTTCTGACATTTGAGTACAATAGATATGTCTTTGAGTTAGTACGCTTTTCAACTTTTAATACTATAATTAATGATCTGCGGTAAAAGTTTAATCTAATTATTTTGTCAATATGGGACAGTATCACGAGTAGTAGGACTGATAATGAAGTAGCAGTATGTTGCATATTTTTTGTTTTAGTGGACCTCAGAATGTGAAACATGACCTGTTTAGTACTGTAACTTCTGCTGTGATAAGGCATTTGCACTGCGCACCATCACCAAGAATGTAAGCCCGTAATTTTCTATATGAAGATGATGCCGTGAACGAACGAAATGGGTAGTCAAATAACAGATAGGAAAGTTTTATTTGTGATATTTAATCTGTACATTCCTACGTATCTGATATTTAAAAGATGTAAATTGAAGAGCACAGTGACGCTGCATGTTTAAAATGTAAGATGGAATGATCATTATCGAAATCACGAAGAATTATACACACTTTTGCTAAGGAGTGAAGACGGTCTTTTAGGTCGAAGGTGGAAGCATAGTAAAGAGTCACATAGCAGCTGTCCGTGTGTTTTCCAAAACGCCTCTCGCGCTATACTTCACAGCTGCGTAACACTGTCTGTCGAAAATATTCCGTGGCGACATACGAATATATTAGAAATGTCTTAAGGCCATGAGTTGAAAACTATTTTATCCGCCTTGAATGAGAGAACCCCGTGATAGCAGGTATTGAGTGCAAGCAGCGCTGAGATGTCGGCAGCGGCAGCAAAGTGTCGGCAGACCTACCTGCAAGCAAGCCGTCTGCTGAGCGAGCGCAGCCTCGCGCGCGCGAGTGTGCGCCTGCTAGGTAGTACGTGAGCGCGCGCCTGCGACCGGTGTACGTAGCACTGAGCCGGCGCTCGTGATTCTGGGCGGCTGAGACGCGCGGAAACAAGTGAAGCCCGGCCAGGCAGAGGACGCCGCGCCGGCGGACGTAGATAAGCGCCGCGGTGGCGCTCGGGCCAGCGGGGCGCACCCTGCGGAAGTGGGCGCACCGCACTCATCAGCTCTCGCCCTCACTAATAACTCCTCACTTTACTTCAAGCTAATTTTCATCCACCGTTCCGCCTCAGTTGCACATTTTAATTAGATTACATGTTTCGATCAATTTGGCTCCTCTTCATATCTAAAATAAAACTAAATGTGTACCATATTAAATTTTAGAATATGTTGAGAAGAAAAGACTTGTACATAAACTTAGACTGTACCCAATTAGTTGCGTCAGCAATGTGTCTTTTGAAATGTATGCAGGAGAGCTTCTGTGATGTTTGGAAGGTAGGATACGAGGTACTGGTGGAATTAAAGCTGTGAGCACGGGTCCTTAGTCGTGCTTCGGTAGCTCAGTTGGGAGAGCACTTGCCCGCGAAAAGCAAAGGTCCCGAGCTCGAGTCTCGGTCCAGCATACACTTTTAATCTGCCAGGAACTTTCATATCAGCGCACACTCCGCTGCAGAGTGAAAATCTCATTCTGAAAACGTGTCTTTTGTCTGCTCAGAAGTACATATCAGAGTACTGTGGTTTGCAGCTGCATTCAATGTTTTAAATAGGTACAAGTCAGGGGTAGGGGGTGGAGGGTGGAGAGGAAATGGAGGGAGACTGATTAGGGGAGGAGGGAAAGGAAGCAGGAAAGGATGGTGCGTTTGTCATGAATTTAACAACAGAGATCGCGCTAAAATTGTAGAATCTTTAATTATGTAAAAATTCTCGTGGAAACACTAACAGTGTAGAACAATCGGTATGTAAACGGCATAAACTTTCTTTTTTTTTAAGCCATTAATCTCCTCACTCGTCTGATGCAGCCTGCCACAGCATAAAATAGTGAAACTATAAAATAGACTGTGCGGCTGATACTGGGGGAGGTTCGAGTCCTCCCTCAGGCATGGGTGTGTGTGTTTGTCCTTAGGATAATTTAGGTTAAGTAGTGTGTAAGCTTAGGGACTGATGACCTTAGTTAAGCCCCATAAGATTTCACACACATTTGAACATTTTTTTCACATATAAAATAGAGAGAAGGGGGGAGGGGGTGGTAGAGAGTGGGCAAAGAAGGCAAGGGAGAGGGGGTGGGGTGTAAGGAGTGAGACTGGCATGGATGCAAAGGATTTAACAAGAGGGGGTTGTAACGGCACATCCTCCTCTAGCATTACTTTTCCTCAGAAGTAGTTGTCGATAGCAGTATTTTTTTTTTTTCGAGTTTTAGACAGGTCAATATTATGTCAGTTGCTTTTCTGAAAACGATCATATGATTTTATACACAGTATGTTATATTTGAAGCTAAAATTTATGAAAAGGAATTACTTTATAAAATATTTTAGTTTCGATGTTATAATCGGTAAGTACTAGTCCTGAATGTACAGTTAAAATTATTTTTTTAGAAACATTTGAAATTACGAATTATTCACACACTTAAAATTTTTGTTATTAATTACACAATCCTGTACTGCTTATTATGTTTATTTCTGGATTCATTTATGAAATTGTAATCGAAATTAATAATGTAACGAAATGTAGTAGGAATTTATTTGTTAAAAAAATTCTGTAAACTCTTTGGGATATTGTTATTTCCGCAGAGTGTGGAAGTTGTCAGGCTGCCTGTGACGTGATTGGACGTACTTTTGTATAATAGGTGCGAACAATGTAATTTCGGCCTCATTAATGTGAAAAATCAAAATACTGTATACGAGGGCCGTTCAGAAAGTAACCTCCGGTTGATTTAAAAAAATACACCAAGTTAAATAAAAATATTTTAATATATACATCTTACAACTACATCTTTGCACTATTTTTCTACATAGTCTCCATAGCGATTGAGGCACTTATCGTATCTCTTCACAAGCTTTGAAATTCCTTCTGCATAAAAATCACCCGCTTGTGCCTGGAGCCAACCTGTGACCGCATCTTTGAGCTCTTCGTCGTCATCAAACCGCTGTGACCCGAGCCATTTCTTCAAATGCATGAAGAGGTGATAATCACTTGGCGCCAGGTCTGGGCTGTAAGGTGGATGGTTGATAACGTCCCACTTGAAGGACTCAAGAAGGGCCATTGTTCTGCGAGCAGAGTGAGGACGGGCGTTATCGTGCAAAAAAACGATACCGGAAGTCAGCATACCACGGCGTTTGTTCTGTATAGCCCGTCGTAACTTTTTTATTGTTTCACAGTACACGTCTTGATTAATGGTCGTACCACGTTCCATGAATTCAACCAACAACACCCCTTTGGCATCGCAAAACACCGTTGCCATCAGTTTTCTGGCAGAAAAATCTTGCGAGGCTTTTCTTGATTTGGTAGGCGAATTTGAATGTACCCACATCTTTGATTGTTCTTTTGTCTCAGGGTTCACGTACTTAATCCAGGTTTCGTCACCGGTCACGATTCTGTTTAACAATGGTTCTCCTTCGTCCTCATAACGTGACAGAAAGTCTAATGCAGAGGCCATTCTTTGAGTTTTGTGGTGGTCGGTAAGAATTTTGGGCACCCATCGTGCACAGAACTTACGGTAACCCAATCTTGCTGTCACTATCTCGTACAAGAGAGTCTTAGAAATCTGTGGAAAACCAGTAGACAACTCCGACATTGAGAAACGTCGATTTTCACGAACTTTTGCATCAACTGTCTGAACGAGTTCGTCAGTCACCAATGATGGTCTACCACTCCTCTCTTCATCATGAACGTTTTCTCGTCCACTTTTAAATAAACGTACCCATTCACGGACAACTCCTTCACTCATAACTCTTGGTCCGTACACGGCACAAAGCTCACGATGAATAGCTGCTGCAGAATATCCTTTGGCTGTAAAAAACCTTATGACAGCACGCACTTCACATTTGGCGAGGTTTTCTATTGCAGCACACATTTCAAACTGCCACAAAAACTAAACTAGCGCAGGTACGACGTTCACTCGACCACGGCTTGATGCCGACTGACCTGTTGAGTGCGTGAACGCACAGATGGCGTCGCTACTCCCCCCACAACCCGCACTGTGACCAATCGGAGGTTACTTTCTGAACCGCCCTCGTAATATACTAAAATGTGAGAAAATCAGTGGAAAATATATTTACATAAAAAATTCTGCATCAACGATCTCCTGATTTATTTAGTTCACACCAATCCTGAGGACCTGATGTTTAGGTTTTCAGCTTCAGGAGTCAAACCCCAAGACAAGGAGAACTGGAGTCATCTCAACATGACAAGCTAAGTAAACTTTAAAGTTTATTTTAATCTTCGCTCATCTCAAATCTTCGTAAAAGACTTTGCTTATTAATTACTTGGACTGGGCATTGTTTAATGTGGACAATAGATGAAAGAAAGGAAGGAGGGGGAGATTACACGGTCTCATACTAAAATTGCAAAAAGTCAATAACGTAAAAAAATATTCTGTTAAGATACCAGAAGAGATGCGTTAAACTGTAAATGGTGGATAAAACAGTAGATTATAAAAGTGGAACTGAAGCAACGAAAAGCCAATTAGTATGTGAAGATATTCAAAGTGTGAAACCTTGAAAGAATAAAGTCTTAAGCTGAAAATACAAAAATAAAATTGTGTAATATTTCCTTTAAAATATTAAGGTCTAGAATAGTAGATCATAAAGATCGTAATATGACGAAAGTGGAATTACGTGGAAGCCAGTCTGCACGCCAGCCTGCTGCTGAGACGGTGTGTGGTGTGAGCCGATGCGCTACCGCAGTCTCTTCTCGGTGAGTAGGCTGTTGATCATGCGTGCGCTGCACTGAGGTGCACGGATATGAAGACGCTTTCGAAGTTTACAAAAAATGCAGCTGAGATGGTATAATAAATGAGAATCAGCTTAAACGTCTACAAAGTTGCTTAATTTCTCAAGACGATTATGTCGACTACAGTTTTCATTTTATGTTTTTCAAAAATCAGAACGCATTACTACCATGACTGCTATTTCAAATCATATAATAGATCTATACAACAAATAATTATTAGCTGCCAAGGTGAAATAAAAGCCCAGCTACAGTAGAAGGATCGTCGTTGTTACACCCAAAGCAAATTGAGGCCCACGTATAGTGGAAGCGCCATGGCGTTTACACCGGCGTTGACCGTCACTTTTGTTAGAAAAAACTTCACCTACACACTTATTTGCAGAGTAAGACGTCCGGAGGAAACCACAGGGCTCCATTCTGGGGTCTCTGTTCTTGTTCACAGAGGCAAACGGCTTCTGAATTCACATTAACCAAAAATCTGTGACTGGGAGTTATAAAAACTAATTTTCCAGATAATCGCAATAGAAGTAGTTGCTGCTGGCCAACAAGACGAGAAAGTCTACCTAGCGTGGAAGCACTGCCATACGGTATTTTCACCAAAAAAAAAGAGGGAGGGAGACAATAACAAAGTAAGTCTTGGTGTTCTTATAAAGTGGATCCCTGTCACAAGATGAAAGTCTCGCTACACTTAAACACTGACCAGAATTTTCGTCCGACAGTGCTTGCCGTACTCGGCAAATGCTTATTTCAAATGCTCGAAATGTAAAATTGTGCACTCCACAAAAAGCAGAAATATAGTATCCTAGGCATCCAGCACTAAGAAGATACAGGTGAAATCAGTCAACTCATAGAAATACCTGGATGCAATAATTTGTGGAGATATGAAATGGAATGAACACATAGGCTCTGTAATAGGTATAATTGTAGCAGACTTCAGTTCACTAGTAGAATATTAGCAAAATGCAATCAGTCTACAACGGAGATTGCTTACAAACCTCTAGAAGATTACTGAAGTGTGTAGCACCACCTACGGTACTGTAGTGTGAAGTGTTCTACGAGGGATCATATTTCGGCAGCACTTACCCAGACATAGTTAATGACTTGTTTTCAGAAGTAGTGATAACGCTAAAGTTTTAGTTAGGTAGTTGCCTATGCGTTCCATCTATCCTAATTGCATCTTTCCATATGATGTTGAGCGTATCAGTTAGCTTAAAAATGAAATACAGTATCTCAGTGCAACATACTGCTCATTTAAATAAGTGTCTTTTACGTTAATCTCAAACAACTTTTTTACATATGGTGATTTACACTTAACTCAATGTGCAGTACTTCTCTTCGAATAACCCCCTCCACATAGACACACACACACACACACACACACATACACACACACACACACACACACACACACACACACACACACACAAACACAAACACAAACGCGCGCGCGTGCACACACACGATCACACGCTACATGTGCAAAAATTCTTGTATGGATTATAAGCTACCAAGAAGATTTATTTAAGGTCGTGATTTAATTTAATTTTATGGTTTTTTAGTTTCTGACATCACTAGGTAAGTGGACGAAGTATTTTGTAACTGAAGACTTCACCCCTTTCCCCGCCACGCCAGGGCTGACTGATATAGTGCAAGTCATTTCTCCTTCTAGTACTACATTTATAAATGTTCCTGCTGTTTTCGAACTGTGATTGACTGTCCACAACAAATTTCATCAAAGAGTAAATGTATAGTAAGCCTGTTTTCAGTATGCCCTATGGCTGAAGAGCTGTCTGCAGGAGGTTCTAGCGTTGACATACGTTATCTACGATACAAGATTCTATGAAAATAAACTTTAAAACCATTCTGAGTCATTTGTTGCTTTTCCCCTCCTGAATTGTTCTAGCATGGTTGTACAGCACAGTACAGAAGTGCATGCATTTTGATCATTAAAGTTCAATGACAGACCAGTTGCAGAGAAGAACCTAACAGTATTCATTACAATTTTTTATATACACTGAGGCGAAAAAATCAAAACACAAAGAAGGAGCTCTACAACATAAACGAAAGTTGGTAGACGCGTTTCCACATATGGAAGATAATGTCTATTCCAATTTCGCGTCAATCGCATAGAAGTGGCACCCGTAACGTCACTATGAGGATGCAGATCAGATTTGCTTTAAATACACGCTGTAAGAGTCGTGAGCCCTAATTACCTTTGAGATTCGACGTGGTGAGTTGATGTTAGTCAAGAAGGCCTTTCAGATAAGACGCCATTGTCAACACCGCACTGAGTTTGAACGAGTCGAGTAATAGAGCTACGAGAAGCTGGATGTTCCTTCCACGATACTGCAGAAATACTTGGTACGAATATAGCCACAATACATTACTGCTTGCGGCGGTGGTCACGGGAATAAGACCGGACTCTGGACGGGCACATGTGACTACCGAGTGAGAAGACCATCGTGTTCGGTTTATGGTTCTGTCATATCGTACTGCATCTGTAGCAGCAATTTGAGCAGCAGTTGGCACGACAGTGACACAACGAAGTGTTGCAGATCGGTTACTTCAGGGACAGTTCCGAGCCAGACGCCTGTAGCGTACGTTCTACTGAACTCAAACCACCGTCGACTTCAGTAGTGTCATGCGAGAGCTCATTGAAAGGCGAGGTGAAGGCCTGTTGTATTTTCTAATGAAATCTGATTCTGCCTCGGTGCCAGCGATGGCCGTGTGAAGCTTAGAAGGAAGTCAGTCGAGTGCCTGTAACCAACCTATCTCCATGCTAGACACACTGGACCTCCACCTGTAGTTATGGTCTGGGGTGCGATTTCGTATGACAGCAGGAGCACTCTCCTGGTTATCCCACGCACCCTGACTGCAAATCTGTTCGCTAATCTGGTGATTCGACCTGTTGTGTTGCCATTCATAAACAGCAACCCGGGAGGTATTTTCTGACAGGATACTGTTCGTCCACATAACGGTGTTGTAACCCAACATGCTCTGCAGAGTATCGACATGTTCCTTGGCCTGCTCGATCGCCAGATCTGTCTTCAATGGAGCACATACGGGAAATATTGGGACGATGACTCTAGCCTCATCAACAAACAGCATTAACCGTCCCTGTATTGACCGATCAATTGCAACATGCGTGGAACGCCACCTCACAAACTTACATTCGGAACCTGCACAATACCATGCATGTACGTTTCCATGCATGCATTCAACATTCTGCAGGTTACACCGGTTATTAATGTATCAAAATTTCACATTTGCAATGGCTTATCTCGTACTTACATTAACCTGTGACATTGCAGTGTTAATCACTTAAAAACATTGAAGAGCCAAAGAAACTGGTACACCTGCCTAATATCGTGTAAGACCCCCGCGAGCACGCAGAAGTGCCTCAACACGACGTGGTATGGACTCGACTAATATCTGAAGGGAACTAACTCCATTAATCCTGCAGGACTGTCCATAAACCCATAAGAGTACGAGGGGGTGGAGATCTCTTCTGAACAGCACGTTGCAAGGCATCCAAGATATGCTCAATAATGTTCATGTCTGGGGAGTTGGGTGACCAGTGGAAGTGTTTAATCTAGCAACTCTGTAGCAATACTGGACGTATGGTGTGTCGCACTGTCCTGCTGGAATTGCCAAGTCATTCTTAATGCGCAATGGACATGAATGGATGCAGGTGATCAGACAGGGTGCTTACGTACATGTCACCTCTCAGAGTCGTACCTAGATGTATCAGGGGTCCCATATCACTCTAACTGCACACGCCCCACATCGTTACAGAGAGTCCACCTGCTTGATATGCAGGGTCCATGAATTCATGAGGTTGTCCCTACATACGTCCATCCGCTCGATACAATCTGGAACGAGACTCGTCCAACCAGGCAACTGGTTTCCAGTCATCAACAGTCCAATATTGGTGTTGAAGGGCCCAGGCGAGGCGCAAGGCTTTGTGTAGTGCAATCATAAAGGATATACGAGTGGGCCTTGGGCTCCGAAAGCCCATATCGATTATGTGCCAATCTCCTCATCTCAGAGTAGAACTTGCAACCTAGGTCCTCAATTATTTGCTCGATATATTCCAATCCCTGTCTTCCCCTACAGTTTTTGCCCTCTACAGCTCCCTCTAGTGCCATGGCAGTTACTCCCTGACGTCTTAACAGATGTCCTATCATCCTGTCCCTTCTCCTTATCAGTGTTTTCCACATATTTCTTTCCTCTCTGATCCTGCGCAGGACCTCCTCATTCTTTACCTTATCAGTCCACCAAATATAGAACATTCTTCTATAGCACCACAACTCAAAGGCTTCGATTCTCTTCTGTTACCTTTTTCCCATAGTCCGTGTCTCACTAGCATACAATGGTGCTCCAGACGTACATTCTCAGAATATTCACCTTCAAATTAACATCTATGTTCGGTACAAGCACACTTCTCTTGGCCAGGAATGCCCTTTTCGCCAGTGCTGGTCTACTTTTTATATTCTCCTTGCTCTGTCAACCATGGCTTATTTTGCTGCATAGATAGCAATATTCCTTAACTTCATCCACTTCGTGATCCCCAATTCAAATGTTACGTTTCTTGCTGTTCTCATTTCTGCTCTTTCTCATGTCTTTTGTCTTTCTTCGATTTATGCTCAGTCCATCTTCTGTACTCATTACACTTTTCATTCTATTCAGCACATCCTGTAATTCTTTTTCACTTTCACTGAAGATATCAATGTCATCTGTGAATCTTATCGTCGATATCCTTTCACCCTGAATTTAATTCAACTCTTGAAACTTCTTTTATTTCCCGCATTCCTTCTTCGATGTATGGACTGAACAGTAGGGGGGAAAGGCGACACCCCTACCTCCAAATACTTCAATCTCGGTCTTCCTCTCTTACTGTTCCCTCTTGTTTCTTGTACATATTGTACATTATTCGCCTTCCGCTATAGCTTACCCTACATTCTTCTCAGAATTTCGAATATCTGCTACCATTTTACATTGTCAAAGACTTTTTCCAGGTCGATAAACATTATGAATGTGTCTTGATTTTTCTTCAGTCTTGGTTCCATTTTCAGCCCCAACATCAGAACTGCCTCTACTGTGCATTTACCTTTACTAAAGTCAAACTCATCGTCATCTAACATATCCTCAGGTTTCGTTTTCATGCTTCTGTATTTTACTCCTGTCAGCTACTTGAAGGAATAAGTCTTTAAGCTGATGGCTCAATAGTTCTTGTCGGCTATTGCAATCTTCCAAATTGTGCGGATGGTGTTTTTCCTAAAGTCAGATGGTATATCGCCAGACTCCTACAGTCTGCACAGTAACGTGTACAGTCGTTATTCATGCAGCCATTTCGCCTTAGCTTGGCTGAACGTTCTATTTATTTCGTTCCTAAGTGACTTGTATTTCTGTATTTCCTGAATTTCCGTGTACATTTTGCAATGCACAGGCAGTATACTTTAACCACGGCAATATACGAACAGTTTACAGACTTAGCTGGTTTGGAAATGCTTCCACACTTGCCCCGTAAATTAATGATCATATACTTTTGGACAACATATAAATCGCTATGTGTCCGCATTACAACAACCGCACTTTTTCCGTGTCCCCTGATGCGCCTTATATATCCTCCACTGCTACTGCTGCCACCTGCCGTTTGTGAATGGTTATTGCATGTTGAAGTCGAACATAGGCACATTTATGTGACCTGATAAAAAGTACCCAGACACCTATTAGTTGACTTAAATACAGGTGGTGTCCACCATTCAACTTCATGACTGCTTGATCTCTGCTGGGCACACTTTCAGTCAGATATCTGAATGTCTGTCATGGAATGGCAGCCCATTCTTCCTGAAGAGCTGAAACCAATGGAGGTACTAATGTTGTATGCTGGAGTCTCGAGTGACGTAAACGTTCTAACATATCTCATAGGTATTCAATTGCGTTCAGATCTGAACTCGGGACAGGCCAGCCAATTTCAGAAATTTATTGTCCTCAAGCCATTGCGCCACAGATTCATTATCACAAGACCCACTGTCAAGCTATATATTCACCATCTTCGAAAGGTTCCTCTGTTATAAATAAAATGTCGTGTGACTAGGGCCTCCTGTCGGGTAGACCATTCGCTGGGTGCAAGTCTTTCGACTTGACGCCACTTCGGCGGCTTGCGTGTCAATGGGTATGAAATGATAATGATTAGGACAACACAACATCCAGTCCTGAGGGGAGAATATCTATGACCCAGCCAGGAATCAAACCCGGACCCTTAGGATGCACATTAGGTTGCGCTGACCACTCAGCTACCGGGGGCACACTTCCTCTGTTGAAAGGAGTAAACAATGCCGTGAAATGTGTTCACATCCTTCCACATTTAGCGTTTTGGTTACCCTGATGAGATTGTACATTAAGTATGGAGAACACCCACACACAGGTAACACCACGTCCTCAGTACTTCACTGTGACACTACAGATATGTAGTATTCAATATTCATAGTCAGTAATATTATATAAAATATTTATCTCTAGTTCAGTTATTTTTTTAATCTGTTTTGAGACACTAAGATCATTGAGCTTTTTGATAAGAGTCTCCATTTATATAGAAAAAATTTTATTAGATTTATATATAATAATTATTTATTAGATTTTCAATAATGAGTTATGATGACTTGGTAACGTACCTATTCTATTTTCTAAAACATATCTTTTATTATCATGAGGACTTCGTGCTTTTTTGTTTACTTGATTGTATATATTTTAAAATTTTCTCTTTTAATTAAATTAAATTTTCTATGTTGTTCTGTATTGTTAAACGAACAATCTTTATAATCTTCTAAATATATTTTGTTTTTAATGAGATACTTTTTAATTCCTTTCGATTTTTTCTCTATTTTATCTCCAATTTTATAAGGATACATCTTTGATCTTAAACCACAAAATTCTTGCACTATTTTTCCATTACATTCATCTTTCATTTTACCAACAACTATCTTGTTTACTTGTTGAATACCATATATATTATCTGTTAGATAATCACTTGTATCAAAGTAATCAATCACTGATATCATAACTTCATAGAAATCTTTGGTTTTAATATTGTAAATATAACTATATGTATCTTGATAACATAATTCAATGTTTTCTTCATATTTAGCTTTCATAATTCTATGATGAATATCATACATTAATTCTTTAGATAACTCCAGTATACTGAATCCAACATAAATAGGTTTATTAAATATTATATTAGTTTTACTCATATGAATAGCAGCAAGATTTTCACTTAATATAGTTCTATGTTTAAGTTTGGTTTAGCTACAACTTTGTCACATATTTTACTATTTGAAACTAATTTTATATCTTGTCTGTTTCCTATATTCTCCATTGTTTTACCAAATAGACAATTATTCATTAATTAATCGATATGTTTTCAAAATCATTTCTAGCTTTAGTTCTTAATTGCGTGTTTAGATCTATATATTTCTACAACCAATCACATCGTTAAAATTTTAAAACTTCGTGTATTTTTGAAAGTTGCATTCCAAGAAATAGATATTATATGAGGATTTTATAGTGTACTATATAATTACACTTTTTATTTAAAGTAGTTATTAATTTACTTTCATTTCTACCTGGAACAAGTTTTGATTCAGGAGCTAGTGGTAAATCTTTACGTAAATCATGTAATTCTTTTGGATATTCTAGATGTACTTCAAATATATATCCATCTTGACTACTGTTTGACATTTCACTTATTTTTGTAGAATTACAGTTATTTGGTTCTTCCCATTTAAATCCACCACCTGGCAAATATTGGTTCAAAGCATAACCATATAAATTATTTGCATGTAGATACATTATATAATTTGATATTTCTGTATTATTAAAATTTTTAAATACATATTATTTGCTTTTACATATCTTTACAACATTCTGAAATTCCACCCCTAATTCCCTTTTCAACCATTAGAAGCATATTATAATCACATAATAATTCAAGTTTTTGATCACTAATTTTTACCATTCCATCCCAAGATAAACCTGGTTCTGTAAAATACCAAGAAAGATCTAGATTATAAGTTTGTATAAATGTTTTTCTAAAACTTTCAAAAACATCACTTAAGAATTATACATCAGTTTTAAAATGTAAATCATGATATTCAGCAAGATTTCTAATATTCAATTTTTCCAAAACTAATTTCACATATTCATAAACCTCATCACATATGTCAAATCACTTAATTCACTATAAAATTTATCTTTTGTTGGTAATTGTGTTTCTTCAAATTTTTTCCAAGAATCCATGGAATCATATTGATAAACACTTTTATAATTACTAAATTAAATAAATCTCAAGAAAAACACATTTTAAAAATTTTCAATTGATTTTTCTTTAACTTTGATGAAAGTTTATCAAGTGAAGAAAACATAAATCTATATGTATCAACAAATATAATTTTTCTCATATTTAATTTATTTGTATATTTCCTAAAACTAAGGTATTAATTTTCATTATTTGATACTAACTCAATTTTTTATTATCATAACCAAATTCTTTTACAAAAGGATGTGAATCATAACCAGCTAAATTATGTAAATAAATAAATACAAAATCAGGTTGTTGTAGGTTCAAATTACAAGTATCGCACAATGAAGCAGTATATTTTCCAGTTAAATGATCACGATGACGAACTTTTTTATTATTTTTTGTATAATAATATTTACATAATGTACAAAATTTAGAATTATTATGTACTTTATTTTCTTCATTTGTAAGTGGCTTCATTTCTTCAGTTTCAGAATATATTCTTCAGAATTTCTTCAACTTCTTGTTTTATACATTCTATAAATTTTTTATAACCATTTCGTCCTCTATTAACAATAGCATCACTATAATTTCGATATATATATTTAATATAAAAACAAAATCCACTTGGTTCACGTCTTTGATATTTCATTGGATCTGGTGTTTCTCGATCTGGGTCACAATTATCCATCTTTAAATGTAAACTTTCAAAATCGGCATTAATTACAAATGGATCCTTTTGTGTAAATTGATAATTTTTCAAATATACATATTCTCCTTCACCTGGCATTTCAACTTTTAATGGTTTATTCGTTAAACGCTTTGGAGTATGATTATCTAATTTTTTTTTAATATTAAAAAGTAATAATCAAAAAAATTTTACTTCAGTATGTTTAGTCATGTGACTTGATACAAGTCTAGATAAGTTTTATATGTAACAATAATTTGAAATACCATCATTCATAAAATAAGGTAGATTTACATCTCCCTCTTTTTTACATTTTGTAATTCTTAATGGATATGCTTGATAATTTTCATCTTCATCATCAAATAAATAAGCATTAATAGATACAATAATTAAATTTTCTATTTTTTGTAACATGATCAACTGGTACAGGAAATTCAATGTTTTCAAGTTTTTTTATCAAGTTCAAAACCAACATTTTTATATTTTGTTATTGTTTCTTCATTTTTATCTACAGGAAAGGAAGCTGATTTTATAGTCCACAAAACAAATTTTTGCTCTTCATTTTTCACATTAATACTTGCTTCTCCAATTTTAATATTATCTGGAAAATCAATATAGGATGATCCTCTTAGTGGAACATATTGCTAGTTGTAAACCAATAATTCTGTTTAATCACCATCCTGGTCATTGTGCTTGAAAATTAGATATCTTTTCTAACATATGTCTTTTACCATACTTAAACGTTTTATTGATTTCTTTTTCTGTTAAAATAGTAAAGTTTGGTGTTTGTTGTCCAAATTCTTGAACTTTTTCATTTGATTCATCTTTTTTTGTATATATTCACAATATTATTTAAAATTTATCTTTACACCATGATGTAATTTCAAATAGTCTTTAACAATTACAATTTTTGACAATATTTCGATGATTACTAATAACAATTGAACGATTACTAATAATAGATGTAATTAAATCAATGTTACATAAATTTGAATATCCTAGTAAATTGTTTATTCAACAAAACTCATGAAGTCTACCAACAGTTAATTTTTGTAGTTTAGATGAAATTTGTCTTAGTTGAGCAGCAATGTACTTTCATTTTGCTCTTCTATTTATAAATAAAATTTATTACATTCTCAAAATATTTTTTAATAAAATGATAATTATTTGGTAGACAGTTATGGATTATTATTTAATAAATAATTAATCAAAAAGAGAATTAGTTTAACAATAAATTAGTTTTCAAACAATTAGTTTAACATATAATTAGTCTTTAAATAATTAGTTTTTTACTTAGTTTTTAAACTTTTAGTTTTTTAACAATTAGGTTTTGAATGAATTAGTTCACTATTTAGTTTCACAATCAATTAATATGCTCCTCCATTTATTACAAAGAATTATTTAGAGTTGTAAACTTCATCTTTGTTAATAAAATAATAATTATTTAATAGATGAATAGATAATTAATCATAAAGAATTATTATTTAAAGTTAAAGTTTTCGTATTCTTAATATATTCTAAGGAACAATTCTTACATTTATTATTATGTTTAGATTTATCTGATGCATTTATATAAAAACAATATAAATCTTTAATTTCTTGACAAATTTTACATTTCTTTTTTTCTTCAGCTATAACTTCTTCATTATTCATTGTTGATTCATTTTCCGTTTTCATATGTTCCTCAGTGGAATTTTGTGTACATGGCCTTTAAATAATATTTAGCATATTAGCATATTAGGATATTTAAATGATATTTAGCAACCCTTTTTCCACATACACAAATAATTTGATTATTATTGAAATTTTCTACATGATATTTATTCAAACATGGACTACATATAGTTCTATAACCATCATTTGTATACTTTTGTAAAGGTATAGAATTAAGTGCAGCTAATATATCTTCTAATGATGGTCTCTTATTTTTAATAATAGTTCTACAAAGTGGACAGTTTCAATTCTTGTTAAACCATCTATAATACATTTTTATGAAAAATATGATTGCAGAATGTTTTAACAAATTGATTATTATTCTCATCATTTAAACAAATAGGACAATCATTATCTTTTTCACATACCCAATTAGTACATAATTTTTTTAGTTTAGTTTGCATTTCGTTTTGGTGCTCCATTTATAAGAAAATAATTTTTATGAGATTTATAAAAAAGTTAAATTCTCTAATTTTTGTGCTGTACCTTTCAAAATATTTATTACTTTAGGAATTATTTCAGATGTTTTATGACAATGAATACCAAATAGAAATAAATCTGTTGTAGCAGCTCTAACCACTTTTTTTGTAAATTCACTATATCTGTAGAATGTATCATCCTTGAGAAAATACAACAAACCATCTGTGTCTCTAAATGCAGAATTCATCTTTGGTGGTAATCCTGGAAATTCTCTGGTTATAGTTCCCCATGATTTATATGTAAAAGTTCATTCATCTAGTTCTGCAAAGAAATATTCATTAAAGGATAAAAGTGTTCTACCTGAATATGTGTTTACTATACTATTCAATTAAAAAAATTATGTTATTCTACTTATTGACTTTGGATATCCTGAAATGAATTGTAATGTGTGTAAATCTACTATATAAAACGTATTGTCAACAAATATTACAATTTCACCACTTTGTCTTTGATATATTCCATATATTTTTTGTAAATCTTGAGGCAAAAATGTTAACCAATAATTATTAATTTAGGTTTATTCTAATTTATCGAATCCCACTTATTATGAAAAATACACAAAATTCCATTTGCAATTAGTAGGTGACCAAATTTCTTAAGGTCACAAATTGATTCAATTGGTTCATTTGCAGTTGGTGATATACTAGTAGTAGTAATTGTTGTTGTTGTTGCTTTTGTTGTTGTTGGTCTATTTGCTTGTGTTCTATATAAAATTTGAATAGCATCAATATCATTTTGAGATAATTCTAAATGTGAACCATTATAATGAGGATACATTATTGATTCAAAATCATCTCAATACTCTAAATCTAATGCATGACAAACTTCATGTACTAAAACTTTAAATAGCTTGGTTTGATATGTTGGTGTATTTTTATCAATTTCCAAGTACCAGTTTTCATCTTTACCCACATGTATTTCCATCTAACTCCTTTGGACAATGTTGACCATTAAATTCATATAAATTTATTCGTCTTTTACCTGTAATTAAAATATCAGGATCATTGATATTATGAATAAATTGAATAGCACAACATTTCTGCCATAAACTAAAAGATATATTTGTTAATTCCAATATTCTTTTATTTGCTATCTTACAATCCCAATTTATTTTCTTTTTATTCCATTTATAGATTCTAGTTCAACAATTATCAAATTAATCATTTACACCACAGCTAGGTTTGCTTATAAAACGTAAAGTTTCTTCATTTAATTCACCAGTAGATTGTGAATTAGTTGACATAACATTAATGTTTCTCTTAATTATGCATCACTAACTTCGGTTATTTCAGTTTTTGTGAAATATCTAAGTAACCAAAATCAAATAAATATTTAATTACCTTGTTCTTTTCCAGTTCTAAGCCTGGTGCAGCTATTATTATTTTCACAAACAGTAATAACAGAAGTATCTTTATTTAAATAGAATTAAAATAATAAAATACATAAAGTTTTTATTTCATTTACAGTTTAATTTAATCGTAAGTACAATGTACAAATTTCAGCTGCTATTTCTTTTTTACAAAACTAATAAAAAAACTTTCTCTTAAATGGAATCGATTGTAGATCCATTCAACAACAACCTTACATACAACAATAAACAAGTGTTTATGATTCTTGATATAAAGAATAATCCATGGCTTAAGACTAAAGATATTGCTGAGATTTTAGAATACAAAAACACAGTTGATGCATTAATTAAACAAGTTGATTCATAAGATAATGCAAATTTTGTTAATATTTTGAGCATTGCGTTTTGCAAGCCCACATCAAGAATTGATAAACAAACTATTTTCATTAATGAATCTGGAATATATTCTTTAAAATAAAAAAAAAGTAGCTAAACATTTTAAAAGATGGGTTACTCGAGAATTTTTACCATCAATTGGAAGACATAGGTGAATATAAAATTAGAAGTTTTTCAAAGATCGAATAAAACACAAAAATTATTGCATACAACAAGTACATAAATTGAATAAATTAAACACAGACATAATTCAATTAAAAGGTGATAGAATTAAAATGATACATGATCATATGCAAAATTTGACAGAAACAGTTATTACAGATTCAGAAATGATAGGTAAAGGAAATGAAGAAATAAATTGTTTACTACCACATGTAGTTCCTAAATCAATGAATAAAAACTTAAGACCAACATTCATTCTTTTAAAATTATTTGATAATGAATGTGAATATAACTATTATTTCACAAGGACATGACAGAAACAGCTATATAAAATCGGACATAGACATCTAAATTGCGAAGAAATGTTAAGATTGAATTATAATCCTAATTCAATAAATCTGTATCAAAAAATGAAAGAAAATTTAAGGTTTTTCTGTCATCTGAACTATTTCAATTATTTGAATAACTATACACAAGAACAATTGATTAATGATATAATTAGTCTTCATAAGACTGAACTACTATAAAATTACTTTATCTTTATTTTCCCAATTATTTTCTGAATTATCAAACCCTTACCATTTAACATAAACTTCATTGCAGAATGGGATTTTCACTCTACAGCGGAGTGCGTGCTGATATGAAACTTCCTGGCAGATTAAAACTGTGTGCCAGACCGAGATTCATACTCGGGAACTTTGTCTTTCACAGGCAAGTGGTCCACTAACTGAGCTACTCAAGCACAACTCACGACATGCCCTCACAGCTTTACTTCTGCCAGTATCTCGTCTCCTACCTTCCAAACTTTATAGAACCTCTCCTGCGAACACTGCAGAACTAGCACTTCTGCAGAGTGAAACTCTCATTCTGGAAACATCCCCCAGGCTGTGGCTAAGCCATGTCTCCGCAATATCCTTTCTTTCAGGACTGCTAGTTCCGCATGGTTTGCAGGAGAGCTTCTGTGAGGTTTGAAAGGTAGGAGACGAGATACTGGCAGAAGTAAAGCTGTGAGGGTGGGTCATGAGTCATGCTTGGGTAGCTCAGTTGGTAGAGAACTTTCCCACGAAAGGCGAAAGTCACGAGTTCGAGTCTCAGTCCAGCACACAGTTTTAATCTGCCACGAAGTTTAATAAACTTCATTACCTTTCCTTTTTTTTAAACTTTTTCAACTAAGTATACAGCTGGAGATTTTGTTTTCTGTAGGTCGTGTTCATAAAAATCTCCTTTTATATCTTTCAATATATATGTAAGTAGATTAGAATAAATAACATCTTCAATTTCAAATATTTCTGTTGACCAATTCGCTGTATATCGTGTTTAAAAAAACCTTTAAGTTTGCTAATTCTCACTTTATAACCTTTTTTTAAATTTAGCTGTTTCATTAGATACAATGTTACCTAATTTTAGATTCTTTTTATTTACTTCTCTTGGTTCCATTATTACTGTAGATTGTATTATTATGTTCATCAGTAAGATCTTTAACTAAATTTTAACATTTATAATTTCCTTGTAAAGCAAATTTCTTCTACATTGTTTCTTTAAGTGTTCTGTTAAATCAATCAACAACAGATGCTTTTAATTCTGAAAAAGGTGAATAATGGTTAATGTTGTATTTCTTCATTAACTCTTTACACTTTTTGTTATAGAATTATTTACAATAATCTGTTTGTAAATTATTTGGTTTTCTACTTATAAACATTTTTTGAAATGCATCAACTACATTCATACTTTTTTATCTTTAATAGTAACAGCAAATGCATATTTTGAAAAAAAATCAATTATTGTTAATAAATATATATAACCATTATTTATTTTTTAAATTCCTTTTAAATTACCAGAATACATATCTGCTAAATCAGCTTGCCATAAATCAGCTGTATTAAAAGAAACAACATTTCTTCTACCAAAATTCTTTCTATTTGTTTTATGTAATTCATTTATTATTTCTTCACGAATATTATTATTATTATGTAAACCACCACTAACAGTTACAAAATTTTTTGACAAATTTGTTTTTTTTAGATTTACGTATTGTTCAAAGATCTTCAATTCTTGGTCTTCCATTTATAGTTGTTGCTCTATGTGGATTATATGTATCATTAAACTTTTTACACTTTAAACAATAAATGCGATAGCCATGTGAAGTATGATTTTCCTTTTATATAGATAAAAAATACATTAAATTTTAAATTATTTCACCAAATATAATTAACTTTACATCAACTGAAAAAGTTGTAACAGACTCTTTAACAGAATCTTTTATTTCTACAAATAAACCACTTGATGTGTGTACTGGTCTTGAGTGATTATTATAAATTTTTTGATATGTCCCACCATCTGCACTTACTGATATATCAAAATCACCAAAGTTTAAATCTCGTTTTGTATGTTTCCCAAGAACAACAATCCTTTTAAGTACGAAAATAAATCTACTTTCGAAAAATCATTTGAAAAGCTTCCTCTATTTCTTTTTAGGTGAAATAATTATTGAACTGTGCTATAATGCTTGTGTATTCAGGTTTTCTAATGTATTCTTTTTCTATATATTATTTGTTAACTAGATATTTTTCAGCAATTGGATCAGTTACATTAGCAAGAATTCTAATTTTAAAACAAATATATCCTTTAGTTATTTTAAAAATAACATTAAATTCATTTGGATTTTGTTTAATTGCATTAGTTATCTTTGGATCTATTAATGATTGTAGATGTTTAATAATATTTTCAATTTTTTTCTAAATATAATGTAGTTGTATTAACTACTCGTTCATTTTTTAAATAATGAATCTTATTTCCAAAAATGTCCAAGTATTAAAATATCGTTATAATTTTAATCATCACATAGTAATTTTAAAACGAAAAAACATAAATGACCACTTATTACTTCATCAAAAATATGTATTCTTTCTGTATTGTAATATAATTAATATTTTCCTAAATAATTAACTAATTGTTTTGGTATATATGAATAAAAACAACTGTTTTATTATTATTTTTAAAATAACAAATCCAAAGTGTACTAGGATTATCACATACATCTAAATTAACTATACCACATTCAATTTTAAATGTTTTATTTGGTAATTTATCAATCATGTATACACCACAAAACTGTTTAATTTTTAATTGCTTAGTAAGTACTTCTAAATCAAAATTACTTAATGCATTAGGATATTTATCAATTACTTTTTCGAAATCTTTTTTATTTTCTTTATCTCATTTCCTGCTTTCTTTTCCTTTTCTAAGTTATATCTTTTTGTTACTCTAATTCTATATCAGCTTCATTTGTTTATAACTGCATTTGCAATTGTTGCAGATCCACCAGCTAAAGAAACAATTGTTGTTAAATATGGTAATACAGCTAATAATAATGGTAGAAATCCTACTTCATTTTGTGTTAGTTCCTTACCATCTTTCTTTTGTGTCAAATAATCAATAAATCTTTTACAAACAGGAAAAGCTAATGTAACAAGTAAATTTCCACCAACTTTCTTCACTTTTTCCTTTTTTGAACATCTGTTAAAAATGGTTCAATTGCATTTAACTGTTCATTATTTAACTTTAATTTAATTGTCTTTCATTTAGTTTTGCTACCAAGCAGTAAAGTACAATCAATTGGTAAGTTATTCATTTACATAGTAAAAATTTAATAAAGATTCTTTTATATAGTTTAAAGATTTTTATTATCCCCAACCATTTTTATCAACATTAATTCACATTCCTAATTTTCGTTTTCCATACGTTTTTCCTCTAACATCTGTTGCTGCAACTTTTTCACCAAATGTATCATCATTTGCATACATTCTTTCTTTTGCAGCTAACTGAAGTTCTTTATCAGCTATATATCTTTTTTCTAAATCTTTATTATCTCTATAAGCTATATCAAGTTTCTTACATGCTTCATCTAATGGATTTATACCTTGATCACCTCTAGCTAATCTTTCTTCAAGTTTAGTAAGCTGTCCACAGTAATTATATCCTGGTAGATGTATCTCAGGCATTGCAACATTATTTAAAACACATCTGACTAATCCTTAAGCATGTTTATCACTTTTCCAAAATTTATGTGGAAGATTATTTAAAAATCTAAATAAATATGGATTTCCTTTTGGACTATCAACTATTAAATCGCAAAATTTGTTTGTTAACATTTGTGCAATACTATTTTTTTCATTATGATAATTTTATTCCTGCTAATTCTTCACCATGAGTTACTGCTAATCTATCAATTAACTGTCTAACAACATTCATCCAAACATATTCAATTGATTTATCTGTATCTTTTTTAACTAACACTTGACCTGTTTTCTTAGGATTCGATTTTTTTATTTTCTCACATATTGGTTTGATTAATGTATATTCCTCACTTCTACTTGATTTGGGTTTGTTAGAATTTGGATAATTATTTTGATATATAGCATTTCCTAATATTAAGATGTCTTCATAGTTGTTTAATGCATCTACTTCATATTCATTTTCAACATTACTGTCAGTCAAGAGTTTCATTAAGTCATCAGTTATTTTATAATTTTTTCCATTGATTAAATTTAACTTCAGAATCTCCTATATAGTGTTTGCCATTATCAAACTGTAATTGAAAAACTTTTTGATTGATAGAACCAAATTACTTTGTTATTGTTGCACCTCTATATGTCGTTTGAGATAAAATCTCTTTCTGACTCAATTTTAGTTTCTCCTTTTCTCCTAAATTTTTCCAAGTTTCCTGAAGTCTTTTTCGTGTTTGTGGCGATGGACTTTCAGTTTTAAATAAACTTTCTTCAAATGAAGATTCTGAAGGTGTTGATGGAATAGGAAAAATATCATTGTAATTTTCTTTATGGTGATAAGGAACTATTTGTTTTTCTACTTCTCTGTTTTCTTCAATTGCTTTCAAAACATTATCACATAAACCATCAATTCCTTTTTTTCCTTGTTTCATACCATCAATAACAGGTGGATCTTCATTTTTATATTCCTCATATTCTGTTCTTGGTTGCTTTTTCCAAAGCTTAAATTGTTCTTTTAATTCTTCAGCTATCTTTATATTTTTTGCTTTTTTAACAACTTTTCACTTTTTTAACAACTTTTCATCATACTTTGCAAACGTATGTTAAGAATGGAAAAACATTAGTTATGTTTAACGTTTTTGTTTATGTTTATGTTTAACGATTATGTTTAACATTTATGTTTATATTTATATTAATTTAATGTTCATGTTCAATGTTTATGTGTAACATTTATTTTTATATTTATATTTAATGTTAATTTTATATTTACATCTACGTTTATGTTTAAGGTTTAATGTTTGTGTTTATGTTTTTAAGAAATATTGTATTTTATTTCTAAACTTACCTTCATTTGATTTTCTAGACATATCTATTGTGAAATATCCATACTCATCATTCCAATATTTGCTACACACGTTTTTAAAATTATCACACTTTAAATCCCCAAGAACAAACTCACGGTAAATATGATTTAAATTTGTATCACCTTTTCTAAAAATATTTAAAATTTTAAGTGGTCTCTAAATAACTGGTATTTTTGAATAAGTTTGAACTAAGTAAAAACAATCTATTACTTAATGTCTTCCTCTAGTAAAATAGTCTCTTACAGTATCCTGATTTTCGAGAATTAAATCAACAAATACATTCATCTAATGGAATTATTTCTTCATTATTTTCAGTGTTTTCATTAATTTTATCTTGAATTTTTTTACAGTGTTTTATTATTTCTTGATACTTTGGTTGATCTAAACTTTTTGAATAAATATACAAAAGTTTAATTTCATTCCAGTTCAGCCATCCTGAAGCTAAAATATAATTATCAATCATTAATGTTGTTTTTCCACAACCACTTGGTCCAATTATTGCACATCTAATAGAATTTTGTAATAGTTTACCATTTTGTTTTTAACTTATTTTCTGGAATTCATACATTGATTCCCAATCTGTTTTGTTCATTTCTTTAATAATTTTTTCAATATTAAATGAGCCACCTTTTTCAACTTAGTGATACATGCCAAAGAGTAGGAAAACGTAATGGAGTTGCGCAATATTTATGGTTCAAAAATGGCTCTGAGCACTATGGGACATAACTGCTGAGGTCATCAGTCCCCTACAACTTACAACTACTTAAACCTAAGGACATCACACACATCCATGCCCGAGGTTGGATTCGAACCTGCGACCATAGTGGTCACACCATTCCAGACTGTAATGCCTAGAACCACTCGGCCACCCTGGCTGGCGTTTCAATACGTAATAGTTATTCTAATGTTTCATTTGTTGGTTTTTATTCAACTTTTTAACACCAAATATTACAACATAAAATAATATACTTTATTGTGATAGAGAAACAATAGATATTCCTGTAGGCCAATATAGTTTTGAAAATTTTAAAAAATTTATTCATTCCAAAAAACGTAATATACACATAAAATTAGATGAAATTTTAAATATAATAACTATTGAATGTGATATAAAATTATATATGGATATAGAAGATAGTATTGGAAGTTTACTTGGTTTTAATAATCAAGTTGTTTCACATAATTAAAAAGCTGTGGCTTAAGATATTCCTAAAATAATTCCTTTTGAATTAATAAATATAAATTTTAATCTTGCTGATGGAATGTATGTAAAACATAATGATCATTATTGCTTCATTTAAACATAATGTGGAGTTTGGTGGACCAATAATTTATTAACCATAATATCCAGTATGTGTTCCTATTTTTAATACCATTCAAGATTTAGAAGTTACTTTAACTGATGAAAATGATAATTTAATTGACTTTAATGGTGGTACTGTAACAGTTATTTTAGAATTACCTTAATATCTTAATAATTTTTTCTTAATAATTAAGTAATTGCTAAAACAATCATGAATAAAATTGAAAGGTATCAGTTTTACTCATTCCCTGTGAATGAGAAACCTAAAAATAATTTAACTATTCCTAACAAAGATACAAATTTTGAAATTAATATTGGAGATGGATGGCTTCCACCAAATCATGCACAATTGTATATGAATTTTTGTATTATTGAAAATGATGGAACAGATTATATAACTTATGATGGAAAATCAAATAAAACTTAGTTGATAATTATGTAGCTAAATTGTTTGACTTTGTAACAACAAAAAAAGAAAATAATATTTTATCTAGAATTCAACATCCTTGTATTTCTTCATCAGTTTTACTACACATAACTTCATCATATAATTAATAGAGGAAAAATAAATAGTAAAAGAAATTAAGTACTTTATCCATTGTCAATGCATGTTGGATTTTTTATACATTATAAAGAAATTATGTGGGAAGGAGATTTAACTGTAATTTTTACATGTATTTCATCTTCTGGAGATGTAATTCTTCGTTGGGCTTATAAAAATAATGCTGGAATTGCAATAAAAGATACTCTTCCTAAAGACGGTAAAATTGTTATAGAATCTATGGAAATTCATGTACCGTTGCTAAATATGAACAAAATTACAAACTTGAACAATGTCTAAATATTCTTAAAAATCTGACAATTCCTATTTCTTTTTATGAACTTCAAACAGAAAAAGTTGTTGGTTTATCTAATAAAAATACGTATTACAAGTTACTATAACTCTACAGAATTTGATATGCCATGTTTTGTTTTTGTTGAATTTCAGACAAATCGTAAAAATAATCAATTAGTTGATTCATCATTATTTGATCATATTAATTTACAGAATATTTATTTAAAAAATGGTAGAAATGAAGTTTTTCCTCAAGAAATGTGGAATATTATTCCGCCAAATAATTTTCTAAAAGCATATGATTAATTTCTAGATTTTAAACCAATAACTTTACTAAAATCAGATATTGATATTAGTCCATTTAGTTTTATAAATAATTATCCAATTTATGTAACTAGTATTACACAGAAAAATGTTGTAACTACACAGAAAACAACTATGAAAATCTGTGCAACTTTTAATGATAAAATTCCAAATTATACACTTGCTTATGTAATTATGTATGGTAAAATTAATCTTACATACAATGCACAACGTAGATTATTTACTGAAAATTTTTAATTATTTACATTTGCTTCTATATAAATGAATGAAAAACTTTAAAAAATTATAAGAGTGTTAACTTCATGCTTATGCACATTTCTGAAGCATCTTAAGAAAGACAGAAAAAATAAAAAATGGAAATTTTAAATATAACTTACTTTGTTAACTAATTCATTTAAATTATTTACTTTTGTTAACTAGTACATTTTAATTATTTACTTACATTCACAATGCGATTTTTTGAAATAAAGTACTTCATTAACTAATTCATTTTATTTACTTTATTACGTTCACCGATGGGAAAGGTATATAAAATAAATGATTTTTTATTACAGCAATTATTATATTATTTTATTATATTATATTATTATTAGGTAAAAGGGAAAGTAGGATGATTTTGTATGTTCTGGATAATTAGATCAATTTTGTGAAAAATAAAAACTTTGAGTGTTAATGAGCGATTTTTTATTCTTTATTAAATTGAACTAGTGAGCCAGAACATACAAAATCATCCTACTGTCATTCACTCTTTAGTGGCGTCGTCCTTTACTCCACCTGAAACGTCGCTTTGCCTTGACAACAGACATGTGGGGCTTACGAGGAGCTGCTCGACCATTTTATATCGTTCTTTTCCTTTTCTTTTAATTCCTTTCACAAAGTCATTGTGGTACCTGGACTGTTGACGCCACTTTGAAACTCACAAGTGAATCCTTCGGCTGATTTCATGCGATTTTTGTAACCGACTTACACGGTCCCTGTCCGTCGTTACATGACTCTATATGGTCTTGATTTAGCTGCAGTTGTTCCTTCACTTTTCGACTTTAAAGTGGTATCATCAACACTCGATTTGGGCAGCTCTAGAAGGGCTGAAATGTCCCTGCTGGACTTGTTACTCTGGTGTAACTGAGCTCTTCCGTTTGATCCATTCTGCTTTTGCTATTTCTCTATTGACAGCTCGATACTTGCCACCTCTCATAAGATGTGATGGTTACCTCCGGATTACATAGGTGGGATTGAATATTTTTGACCAGATAGTATAAGGTCAGATGCAAACACAGTGTGCTGCTGTTCTTGCTGTGGGAAGATATCAGCATAGCATTGTTGTGCCACTCTTCCACTGCTTCAGAAATCTCATAGACGAGGAGAATATGACGCATCTCTTCATGGGTAAGTGAAGCCATAGTCCGTTGAATTACTGTTAATGTAGAATTAATACTGTCATAAAAACAAACCCGATACAAAAACCAGTCAGTGCTGAATGCAAGGTTGAGGGGGAAAAGTAACGTGGGCAACACTGTTGTCAATAGCCGGTACCTTGATTTAATGGAATAAGTTTGTTTCAAAACAAGGGACACAGAACGTGTCGTCCACATTTGCAATGTTGTGCAGATATTTTCAGTGCAATATAGCTCCGAAGATAAACGGATGTAAAAAATGAAACGCAGTACAGTTACCCTGTAAAGAGCCACAAGGATCCACAATCGCATTGCATTCACCAAGTAACTTTGGCATCCAGTGTATAGGTAGCAGGAAACATACCACACACATGGGAAAGTAATTGCGTTGAGATGCTGTGCTTGCAAGCAGCAACTGTTTGGTCACAGAGCAATGTTAGATTACAATTTTAAAAAATGTGGCCAACACAATGATTAACAATTAAGAATCCTTTATTAAAAACTTTATACAAATACTCAGCTTTAGTTTGATGATGATGTAATGATGTGGCACTTGAGCTGTGCCAGCTCGTATCGATTGACGATCGGATTGGCATGGTGTGATCTTTGGGCTTGGCCATTTAACGTGGCGGGTGTGTGGCGCTGGAAAGGGACAGCCAGAGAGCCGTGCGGCGCTGGAAAATCAGGAGGAAGCGTGGTTGAGCAGGCCGAGGCATGACGCAGAGGTTGTGGTGTGTTTGACACGTTTGCAAGACCGAACCTGGCTTGTAGTGTGGGAACTGGAATTGGCCACATTACCTGAATCGAGTCCCGTGGCTGTGATTTGTATCTGTAAAGGATTTCATAAAAGATATGGTGAGAACTGCTTGTCATGTTTTTGGTGTGCATATTATACTGATCCTTACTTCCCAAGTATCGGTACCATGACTGGAAACTGTTGTCTTGCCAACCAAAAGGTCCCCTCTATTTAGTGCTGTTTAAGTAAACACATGTTACTATGTTTGGTTAAAGGTTTATCTGGATTTTGTGATGTGATACAGTCCGAGTAAGCAAGGTGTATTAATTGGTATTACTGCTGTTCAGAGTAACACTGAGCTGTGTGGATGTTGTTATAGCTGGTTCAAAGTGCAGGCATAACATTGAATTTGTACCTTCTGTGTTATCTAATTGCGTTACTTGTTCATTTGTAAACAGTGAAATGGTAGTCTTACTTGACTGTTTAAGTTTATCAGTATGCTGTTAAGGGGTAATTTAAATGAGCTCCCCAGTTTCAGTGAGCATATGTTAACCTACTAGTGTAGTTTAAATTTCCAAGCTGACATGGTTTTATGCTATTCGCCCTCGTCCCTTAAGGTTACATCAAAGGTATTAGTTATTGATTTACCCTTGACTATTTTACTTCAATGTCCGTGAAATGGGCTACCATTTTATACACCGTAGTTATTTTATGTTTGAGGAAATAATGTTTGCCGTTTTCTCCCCCCCCCTCTTAAATTGTGTAGTAGCACAAACTCTAAGGTGTGGCACCCCGTCCAGCTCGCCCATTTTCTGTGGGTTCTGGGTCTAGCCACCTCTGGTCTGGGTCCAGTGCACTCCCCCCTTCTGCTACTTGAATTAGCCCGTGCCTATGTTGCATCATTTGTTTTAAAAATCTGTCACAAAGGGATGTATCTGTTTGTATTTTATTTTTAAAAAAATTTGTGATATCCATGATTGGTTAAACTTTATCTCATTATTGTATTCTCCTTTCACGAGTTTTACTGTGTAAAAAATTTAATTAACTTGCAAACTACTTAATGCCTTTTTAAAGATTAATGTTGTTGTTTGAACAGGACACTTACCCGTGCTTGTAAGGATTCTTTGCTAACTTACATTAGCAGAAAAATTTTAAAGATAAAATTTTATTTCCTAAAGAAAAGTTTAATTCAAGTGTTGTTGTTATAAACTGTGAATGTTGTTAATGTGGCCCAGCCCTCCTGCTCAACAGCAATTGCCTGATTAGGGTGGATTGACCACCAAAGCACTGATGTAGAAGTTCTGAATATGGTCTAAACTAACTGCAGTGAACGAGGACTAAACTAGTCTAATGGTACTTCCAGCCTAGCTCTACTGTCAGTGACTGTATCTAAGATCTGTCTGTGTGAATAACGCACACGGCGACGTTTGGCAGCTACTTCAACACTATGCTATGGTTACAGAGTGTGACCGAGTAACGCAGTGGTTTCCAACCTTTCTGAGACAATTACCCCTGAACAAGATCAGATGTCGGGCAAAATCCTAAACAAAGTTTCCTACCCAATTAAACATTAGATTGTAAAAGAAGATGACAGCGCAGTTATGATGTGACAAATTAGAAAAAAGTTTATAATACCAGAAAAATGTTTATAATACTGAGTTAAAGAATAAACAACTGAAACCCGACTGTTTCCAACATTTTTCACTGTACCAAGAGATAATTAATCGATGTGGTCCTTGGTTCTGCTTATTTATAACAGTCCTTTTCTTATATCTGGTCTGGTGCCTGCCGTTTCTCATCATAAGTGATCTACCAAGGACATCACTTTAGTTTTCATTGCAATCATACTCAAAAGTCTCCTTTCACACCTGTAATTCATGGCAAATTAAATCGATATTCCTAAGAGCTCTTCCACTACTAATAACTATTAACTACAGACTGTTCACTGCTGTGTGAAAATCTTCTTACAGGGTGTTACATATAACAAATTGCACTTTGGTTCAAATTTCACTACATGAAAATATTCCTTCATACGCTGAAACTGATCTTTGAAGCCAGGCCAATTTTCCAAATCTCAAAAATAGTCACTATTAAAATTTATTACTGACATCAAGTGATTGCTACCACTGGATGAACACTAAAAGTGGTAAGTAGAAGAGTAAAACTAACCTTGGTGAAGTAACAAATTTTCAAAATGAAACTTTTAATGTGTATGAAAGTGAACATTAACAAACAGTTTGTATCAAAACTTTGGGTCATGACAGTGAGACATGATCTGTCAACATATGAAGAGATGCATCTTGCAAATTACTGGGAGAGACAGGAAAGCAAATAAATGGATTAGGGGACAGGTTAGAGTGTGGGATATAACTCTGACAGTGATGAGAAAAAGTAGAGTTGAGCTGGAAAGTCCCAAAGAAGGTGGATAGTGGAATGCTAAAGGAACCTATTTTCTGGATTCCAAGAAATAAGAAAAGGATTTGCAGATATACTTATGGAAGGAAAGCAGGAGCAACATTGATTTGTATTGGTGAAGATCACACTGCGTGTACACACCTAGAGAAGGCTTTTATCAAACAGTGGGTATCACTGATGATGATTATGATGATGAAATTTTATGTATTAGAGTGTAGGGAAATTTTCATAATAGAGATTATTTTTACAAATTAATTTAGAGTGGTCACTAAATCTTCACCAGACCCATTTTGATACTTGCTTTGTAAGTGAAACCGCCTTTTTCTGCTGAACTTAATATATTTATCCCAGACGCGTTTCGCCTTTTTCTTGTTCTAAGGTATCACCAGTGGGATCTACAACGATACAGTTTTGTTAGTTTTGGATTATTAAACAGTTCAGGAAACGATTTTTTAGGTAAAAAAGTAATTACTTACGATTTGCTGGTCTGCGTTTTCTCTCATCTGGTCTGGAGGTCTTTTATTAGTACCACATAAGCACAACTTTGCGTCCTGACCTTCTTCACACTGCTCACCATGCTAGGCGCTTCAGTCTGGAACCGCGCGACTGCTACGGTTGCAGGTTCGAATCCTGCCTCGGGCATGGATGTGTGTGATGTCCTTAGGTTAGTTAGGTTTAAGTAGTTCTAAGTTCTAGGGGACTGATGACCTCAGATGTTAAGTCCCATAGTGCTCAGAGCCATTTGAACCATTTTTTGGTAGCAAAATGCCCACCCAGTACTAACACCGCCTTCTCTCACCAACGAACGACACTGCACTCTACTGTCTGACCATGTCCATCCAGAAACGTCTTGCGTCAGGGATGCCTCACTAAAGCGAATAACACGTTCACTTCGCGAGTTAAGCAACAAGCTCGTGACAGAGCTTCTAGCTTCCTTCTTATTGCACTCCACATGTTGTCCTTTATTCCCATTCGTCTCACCACTTGTTAAAATGCTAACTTTTTGACCTACCGCATCATCAGCATTCGATGACAGCACCACATTCCGAAGGCTGCGACTCTTCTTACATTATTCAGTTTCACACCCATACAACAGCACTCCACACGCAAATGTTTTCAGGTGCTTGATCCTAGTTTCTGCTCTCATTTGAAAGTAATGGTTTTCTCTAGTTGTTGAACACTTCTTTTGCTTACTTAATTCTACCTCTACATCTCTACATACATCTGTACTCCGTAAGAAACCTTAGAGCATGTGGCGCAGGGTACTTTTTATTTTGTTACTTCCCCTCTTCCCTGGCGCGAGGGAAGAATGACTCCTGGTAAGCGTCTGTGCTGGCTCGAATCTCTTTAATTCTACCTTCGTGGCCTTTTCCTGAAATACGAGTATATGTAGGAGGAAAAAACATACTGCTTAACTCTTTTAAGGACTTAAGCTCTCGAAATTTTAACAGTAAACCACTCGAAGATACACAACGCCTCTCTTGCAGCGTCTGCCGCTGGAGTTGAATTAAAATTTCCGTGGAGCTTTCGTGCGCGCTGAAAGAGCCAGTGACTAATCGTGCTGCTAATCTTTGGCCCCTATGAGATTCCTCCAGCACTATTACTTGATGGGCGTTCCAGACCGTCAAGCAATATTCAAGTATCGGTCGAATGAGGGTTTTGTGAGCTGCCCTACTGTGGGTGGGCTACGCTTCCTGAGGGTCCTTCCAGTGAGTCTCAGTCTGGTACCTACATTATTGCGATGAATATTGTGTGGTCGTTCAACTTTCAAGCGCTTCATGTGCATACTGTCAGATATTTAATGGACGTGACTATTTTCAGTGATTGTTCAACAACCCTGTACTCACACAATAACATCTTTCGGTGTATTTAAGCGCAGTGTGTCACATTTATTTCTCTTGACACTAAACTTTAATCTCTGCACCAAATATCGATGCTCTGCACGTCTTCTTGCACTTCACTACAGTCTCCCAGCTTTGCGACTTCCTTGAACACAATACCATAATTTGCGAGTAGCTGCGCGAAACCCCCGACGTGACCCACCTGTACATTTATACACATTATCAACAGTAATTGCGCCGGCCGGTACGGTCGAGCGGTTCTAGGCGCTACAGTCTGGAACAGCAGGTTCGAATCCTGCCTCGTGCATGGATGTGTGTGATGTCCTTAGGTTAGTTAGGTTTAAGTAGTTCTGAGTTCTAGGGGACTGATGCCCTCAGAAGTTAAGTCCCATAGTGCTCAGAGCCATTTGAACCATTTTTTGAACAGTAATTGCCCCATAACACTCCCTTGGAGTAACCCGAAGTAACTTTGCGTCTGAAGATTTATCTCCGTTACGAACACTTCAGTCAAGTCACAGAGTTGGTCTACCATAAAATACGCTCATACATTTCCGTTTAGAAAAAAGAAAACAGATCACCTTGAACGACTAGAGATGGGACATTCATATTCACAGACCTTGCACATCACTACGTTCTGCAGAAATGATTAGCGTTTCAGTCACTTCTGATCAGCATGTGTCCTGTTGCCTAGTAGGCGCAGGGTCCGAAATGAGCCCTGGTAACTTGTTCCATGCGTAGTGGCACCGATGCGCATAAGGCGCGAATGGCGACCTGTGCTATGGCCATCCATACTGCATTCACCTGGTTCCAAAGTTGATCTGTGGTGGTTAGCATTCAGTCATAACGCCGCATCCGTCGTTTCACCATACCCCACACATTTTCTATTGGCGACAACTCTGGTCATCTGGCGGGTCGGGGCAAAAGGCTGACATCCTATGACACCAAGAAGGCACATGTCCGTGCAGGAACAAGTGCTCGAGCATTGCCTTGCTGAAAAATGCAGTCTGGGGTGTTGTACAGAAAGGTTAGGTCTACGGGTCGCAGGATGTCATTCACGTGGGTCACATTGGTCACAGTGCCCTGGACACGCTCCAGCTGTTATTTGTGATTTTACCCCGTAGCACACCGCAACGTAAGGCCTTGAGTTGGCGCTGTATGTCTTGTGCAAATGCTGTCACTGTGATGTCGCTTCCCCTGCCTGCAGCGAATCAAAAAAGGAACAATCATTTTCTAAGAAACATAACCTGAATTGGTCCGAAAACGCTGTCTGATGTCATTCGTGTTCCGAGTGACCTTGTTCCATACACCATTGCCGTCTGGCATGTTTCTGCACGTTCGTCAAAGGACGTGCACATAGCCCATTCTGCAATAAACGGCGACGGACTGTCACCGCTGATAATGTACGATGTGTTACACTGTTCCATTGTAGCGCCAGAGCTGAAGAGGACGCAGATCTGTCCCGCAATGCCGTTCGGATGAGGTGTCGATCTTCTCGGGGGATGGTCTGGATGGAGTAACATGACCCATCTCCTCGTGTTTTATGCCCTTCCGTGAACCATTCTGCATACACCAGTGTCACTGCCGAAGCACTTGGTCCTATACGAGCAGCAGTTTCCAGGATGGATACATCATATTCTCTCATTCAAATAATGCGCCCTCTAACAAACTCACTGATTTGACGGTATGGTTCGCGCATACGTTTGGGAGGCGTCTTGCACGTCTGCTCAAGTCACACTGATCCATTACTTTCCGTTTACAGCGACAACGAGAACCGCAGGCACATTTTACCGGTGGGTAGTGTTGCGCCGCGACATCGATATTGACCTTGAACCCGGGATCAACATGGTTCAAATGCTAAATTTCTGCAGAACATACTAAATGTACATGTCCTGTGAATATGAACGTCCTATCTATAGTCGTTCAAGGTGCTCTGTTTTTTTTCTGAACGTAAGAGTATTATGTTCATTATTTGGCAGTGCTTTCCCGGAAACAATGAACACGGAATCTTCTTGCCTCCTGGGTCTTTTGATCGAACAGAGCGAGATGCCCGTCCTGCGGATTCATGTTGGTTCATACAAAGGAGTTCTTTTCGGTCCCCAGAAAAGTCGTAATACGCGAACATAAAACATGTTACAAACTTTTACAACGGACTGATGTATATAGGCCTGTAGTCATGTGTATCTCTTCTACTCTCCTTTTTCAAAATGGGCGTGACCTTCGCCCTTTTTCGAATCACGTGGACTACTTGGTTCCTCTCTACGTACTGTGCACTGCTACTGGAAAAGGAGCAAGTTTCTTCGCATACTCCATGTAGCAGCATATAGGTGTCTTACCAGGTCCAGTCTTCTTTCCAATGCCGATTTTCTATCCAGAGCTCCTTGCAACAGAATTAAACATGAAATGAGTTAAGAATTACTGGTTAATTTATGAGTTTGGATGGGCGCCTGTGGGCTCAAGCATAAGCCTTCGAAGACGCCGGTTCCTAGCACAGCTAAGAGTCACGCCACCATTTGCTGAGGGATTACGGGCAGCTTCAGCTGGAAGTGCGCAGGCAGCTGGCTGGCTCAAAGGAGCCGCTATTTGGAGGACGAGCAACAAATTTCCACGCCACTGCGAAGGCAGAATGGCCCAAACGCAGTCTCGTACCTGTCTCAAGTTTAGGAAGGATACTTCTAGTGGCGGAAGGCATCGACGCAATTTTCTATTGATGTTCATACCTATTAGCCTCTTTCCACTATTACGTGCGGAAGTTCTCATTTATGAGGCTCCCTATAGGTCTTATTTCGACTCAACGAATTGTCGTATTGCCTGGGGAACAGAGTGGATCGATGTCTAAGCTTGTGTTGTTCTACCTGTGTATCTTGCCTTTGCACAGGATCTTTGTAACAAAGGCAAAGGTGTGCACAAGGACCATGATGAGAGAATAAGTGTATGTAGACCAGAGGACACTGAAGATTTTTGAAGTACAGTGGAAGTGGGAACATGGCTCAATTACATCGTACAGAGATACTGCCGAAGAAGATAAAGAGAAAAATGGAGTGCTAAAGTATTACACAATATTCAAACTTCCAGTAAGACCAGGATAAAACTGCACGCCATCCTGATGCACCACTCTCCATATGCTTCATAAACGGCCCTACTATATGGTCTCAATTGCTTTGAACATTGGTGGCTCGAAAGCCCGATGGATCATCACACACCCAGCAAGTAGCAGGAATACTGATGTGGGTGTGATATAAGGTCTTGTATCTTCCATATCAAAAAGATAAAAGAAGTCAAATTAGAAAATCCATTTCATAAAGCATTAATTAACACTTTTTGAAATATTATGTACTTTTTGATTCAAGTACTAAATTTTTGACGTGAATCAGATGTATTTTGAGAATCGGTATCATGGGTCATTAAATTACATAAATCTTGTCAAAAGGTTACTACATTATGAGAAGTGGCAATTTTGTTTGTCATATTTGCCACAGTAAACACTTTTCCTAAGAACACGTACAAAGGAGACACTCTGAATTCCAAAGCTTAAGTTGTTGTCAAGTAATCAGCACACGTTTCGTAAGACTTAGGTGTCGAGAATGGTTGAAGTAGATGTGTGTATTGGCTTGAAAGCCTGATTTCGGAATGCGTATCTTAAAGAAGGTAATTTACGGTGTGCGCTAGCTTTGCAGAAATGAGATGTAGAGCTTGAAGAACTGTTTCAATTTTAGTGTGTAAATTTTCGTAAGTTGCTTTGTTTGACTATTGTGATACTGCTGTTCCAACATCTCATAAATGCATTAAATCAAGAAAAGGACACATCATTCATTACCTGTTTTAGTTTTTAAATGCTAAATGAAAATTTTGTTTAACTGCGTGATTGTCCGTTTTTGCACGGGCAAGTCAAGTGATTATTAGGGCCAGAATTAAACATTGTTTTGTGCTATAAGGCAACACTGATGGTCTATTCAGACTGCATTCAGAGAATCAGTAACTGGTTAGAAATACATACTGATATTATTTAGTTCAATGGTGTGTAAGTGATCTGCGTTGGACATCCAATTGACATTACGTATAGAGTAGGTTTAATAATGAATAAAAATTATAGAAGTGCGGGTAAGCTACTACAAACAGCATAGTAAACGCATTATTGTGGCCAAGATAGACACGAAGCCCATGCCTACTACAGTAGTACAAGTTTATATGCCGACTAGTTCTGCAGATGATGAATAAGTTGATGAAATGTATGATGAGAAAAAAGAAATTATTCAGATAGTGAAGGGAGCATCCAGTTTTAAATTGTAAGACATTTCCAGGGGCAGATGTGGACTCTGACCACAATCTATTGGTTATGAACTGTAGATTAAAACTGAAGAAACTGCAAAAAGGTGGAAATTTAAGGAGATGGGACCTGGATAAACTGAAAGAACCACAGGTTGTACAGAGTTTCAGGGAGAGCATAAGGGAACAATTGACAGGAATGGGGGAAAGAAATACAGTAGAAGAAGGATGGGTAGCTTTGAGGGATGAAGTAGTGAAGGCAGCAGAGGAACAAGTAGGTAAAAAGACAAGGGCTAGTAGAAGTCCTTGGGTAACAGAAGAAATATTGAATATAATTGATGAAAGGAGAAAATATAAAAATACAGTAAATGAAGCAGGCAAAAAGGAATACAAACGTCTCAAAAATGAGATCGACAGGCAGTGCAAAATGGCTAAGCAGGGATGGCTAGAGGACAAATGTAAGGATGTAGAGGCTTATCTCACAAAGGGTAAGATAGATACTGCCTACAGGAAAACTAAAGAGACCTTTGGAGAAAAGAGAACCACTTGGACGAATATCAAGAGCTCAGATGGAAACCCAGTACTAAGCAAAGAAGGGAAAGCAGAAAGGTGGAAGGAGTATGTAGGGTCTATGCAAGGGCGATGTATTTGAGGACAATATTATGGAAATGGAAGAGGATGTAGATGAAGATGAAATGGGAGATATGATACTGCGTGAAGAGTTTGACAGAGCACTGAAAGACCTGAGTCGAAACAAGGCCCCGGGAGTAGATAACATTCCACTAGAACCACTGACGGCCTTGGGAGAGCCAGTCCTGACAAAACTCTACCAACTGGTGAGCAAGATGTATGAGACAGGCGAAATACCCTCAGACTTCAAGAAGAATATAATAATTCCAAACCCAAAGGAAGCAGGTGTTGACAGATGTGAAAATTACCGAACTATCAGTTTAATAAGTCACGGCTGCAAAATACTAACGAGAATTCTTTACAGACGAATGGAAAAACTAGTAGAAGCCGACCTCGGGGAAGATCAGTTTGGATTCCGTAGAAATATTGGAACACGTGAGGCAATACTGACCCTACGACTTATCTTGGAAGCTAGATTTCTAGCATTTGTAGACTTAGAGAAAGCTTTTGACAATGTTGACCGGAATAGTCTCTTTCAGATTCTGAAGGTGGCAGGGGTAAAATACAGGGAACGAAAGGCTATTTACAATTTGTACAGAAACCAAATGGCAGTTATAAGAGTTGAGGGGCATGAAAGGGAAGCAGTGGTTGGGAAGGGAGTGAGACAAGGTTGAAGCCTCTCCCCGATGTTATTCAATCAGTATATTGAGCAAGCAGTCAAGGAAACAAAAGAAAAATTCGGAGTAGGTGTAAAATCCATGGAGAAGAAATAAATACTTTGAGGTTTGCCGATGACATTGAAATTCTGTCAGAGACAGCAAAGGACTTGGAAGAGCAGTTGAAAGGAATGGACAGTGTCTTGAAAGGAGGGTATAAGATGAACATCAACAAAAGCAAAACGACGATAGTGGAATGTAGTCGAATTAAGTCGGGTGATGGTGAGGGAATTAGATTAGGAAATGAGACACTTAAAGTAGTAAAGGAGGTTTGCTGTTTGGGGAGCAAAATATCTGCTGATGGTCGAAGCAGAGAGTATATAAAATGCAGACTGACAATGGCAAGGAAAGCGTTTCTGAAAAAGAGAAATTTTTTAACATCGAGTATAGATTTAAGTGTCAGGAAGTCGTTTATGAAAGTATTTGTATGGAGTGTAGCCATGTATGGAAGTGAAACATGGACGATAAATAGTTTGCACAAGAAGAGAATAGAAGCTTTCGAAATGTGGTGCTACGGCAGAATACTGAAGATTAGTGGGGTAGATCACATCACTAATGAGGAGGTATTGAATAGAATTGGGGAGAAGAGGAGTTTGTGGCACAACTTGACATGAAGAAGGGACAGTTTGGTAGGACATGTTCTGAGGCATCGAGGGATCACAAACTTAGCATTGGAGGGCACCGTGGAGGGTAAAAATCGTAGAGGGAGACCAAGAGATGAATACACTAATCAAGGTAGTTGCAGTAGGTACTAGGAGATGAAGAAGCTTGCGCGGGATAGAGTAGCATGGAGAGCTGCATCAAACCAGACCATAACAACAACAACATAGAGTTTATATATCAACATAATATTCACATGTGGTACGTCGATCGCATAGTGTTCATAAGGATTGCACACAATGTACGTAATTATGCACGTTCATACTTTAAACGTAGAAGTTTCATATGCAGCAAACGTAATGATTACATGCAGCCCCTGGGGTGCATAAAAGTACATCACGTACACCGTCGTGTTAAAGTCTAAATGTTTCAATAAGACGCTAAACTAAAAAGTCCATTTTGAAAAGTTAGAACGATCATCAAAGTTTCAATATAAACGAAAGTCTCGTTTCAAGAGTTACAGTATTTCATAGATTCCCCAGAAAGGAGTCGCTAAGATTTGGAAAGAAGCGGAAGTATCAAAGAAATCTTTTTGCAATACAAAAGTGAAACGTAAATACGGGGGCTATCCACAAAGTACATTACGTTTTATTTGTGTCCGTTAGGGGCGGGGCTAGCGTGGCCATCTTGGTGTCATGGTATTCCGCCACTCAATCGGCATCCTGCCGTGCTAGTGAGAGATTCGTGCTGTACTCCGTTGAGCTACTGTGACAGTTGAAATGTCAGCGTTAATTGAAAATGCAGCGAAGTGTGAAGTGCGTCCTGTAATAAGGTTTCTGACTGCAACAAACTGTACACCGATAGAAATCTATCGGCAGCTTTGTGAAGTGTATGGGGACAACATAATCACTGAAGGTGGAGTGCGTCAATGGGTCACAAAATTTAAAAATGGCCGAACTAACGTTCACGACGAAGAGCGAAGTGGAAGACCCAGCATAGTGCCTGCCGAACTTGTCGAAAAAGTCGATGCCGCGGTCCGTGAAAACCGTAATTTCACAATAACGGAACTCTCTATGAGTTTTCCACAAATTTCACGAAGTTTGTTGCACGAAATCATTACCGAAAAGCTTGGTTACCACAAGTTTTGTGCAAGATGGATACCAAAAATCTTGACAGGAATTCACAAAAATCAGCGAATGGCTGCAGCGTTAACGTTTTTGGACGCTTACGAGAAAGATGGCGACTCATTACTCGATCGCATCGCTACTGGTGACCAAACATGGGTTAAGCATGTGAACTGCGAGACAAAATTGCAGTCAATGCAGTGGGGGCACACAAATTCCCCCCAAAAACCCAAGAAATGCATCCAGACAATGTAGGCAAGGAAGGTGATGGCGACTGTCTTTTGGGATAGAAAAGGTGTGATTTTTGTGGATTTCCTGGAAAGAGGCACTACAATAAACTCTCAAAGGTATTGCCAAACTCTGCACAACCTCAGTAGAGCAATACAAAACAAGCGCAGGGGAAAGTTTGGCTCAAAGATCTTGCTGATTCACGACAACGCCCGGGCGCACACGGCAAATGCCACTCGTGAAGTTCTCGAATATTTTAAGTGGAAGTTGTTTCCTCATTTGCCGTACAGTCCCGACCTGGCACCGAGCGACTTCCACTTATTCCCAGCAATGAAGAAGTGGTTGGCTATGCAGCGTTTTGATGACGACACACAGCTTCAAGAAGAGGTAACCACGTGGTTGAAGGCGCAGGCGGCCGAATTTTACGACGAAGGAATTTCCAAGCTCGTCCATCGCTACGATAAGTGCCTTAATTTAAATGGCAACTATGTAGAAAAGTAGTATTTAAGTGTGGCTTTCATCTGTATATAAAAAAAAATTCCAATACTTTATTTATTTTTAATTCCAAAACGTAATGTACTTTGTGGATAGCCCTCGTATATAAAATACTATAACATTACATTATTAATAAGAGTTATACTCTAACTGAATCACTTACTTTTAGTAACTGCCGGCCGGTGTGGCCGTGCGGTTCTAAGCGCTTCAGTTTGGAACTGCGTGACCGCTACGGTCGCAGGTTCGAATCCTGCCTCGGGAATGGATGTATGTGATGTCCTTAGGTTAGTTAGGTTTAAGTAGTTCTAAGTTCTAGGGGACTGATGACCTCGGAAGTTAAGTCCCATAGTGCTCAGAGCCATTTAGTAACTGTTGTGAAGTTCTTTTGAAGTTCACTATATTACCCACAAGACATTTAATGTAGTCTGTCAGGCTGTTAATAAATAGAGCAATAAAGGAACCCGCTCGCGTGATTGATAGTCTGTTGGATATGGTCATCCTACAGAACAGGTGATGAAACTTTACACCGGTCTGTGGAAGCGACTTCGATCACCAAACACCTGCTCCAATGAACCAATACCGGTATGTTTAATAGGACCGCCACACATGTTTGGGTGATAGACATGAATGCACCCTGTGAGTCACAGATCTCCTTCGGACTACCTGTATGTAGTTCGAAGATGTGTCGCAATGCAGCAGCAAAATCTTCGTCCTTCCTCCATGCCATGTATGATGTGTAGTTTTCCTAATTTCCACAGCAAGAAATACCACCGTAACTGCTCGTACTATCCCTTCTACTACCTCGTATTGCAGGGGAGAACTTAGTTTGGCGCTGGCCTTACACGCTGTAGACGCTTGGCATAGCTATGACACCATGTTCCCATTTCCACCGAGTGGTGAAAAGGCGCTCCTGTCACATTAACTCAGCTCATCCCGTTTCCCCACAGTATGGAGAAGGTCTTAGATGTAGCACTCTCCGACGTCCGTACAGGTCAGACTTAAAACGGGACGATCGCATACACTAAGCTGCAGGGAGGGCTGGGCAGACACTTAGGAGCAGTTACAGGATGCAGAGGGACTGTCTAAAAACAGTGCTGGAGTGCCTGGTGTATGGGATCCTTACCAGATAGATTCTAAAAAAGGTGACTTGTTTCGAAGTACGAGAGTGGCACGAATATGATTCACCAGTGGCTGTAATCATTAAAAGACGTCTCTACAGGATGCAACGCAAATAAGTGGTTGAATGGATAGACTTGATTCCAAATTGCTATTAGCATTTCCCACAGAATTTCTGCCTGAAAGCATAACACTACCAGTGACCCGTATGTGCCTCTGCAGACTCAAGACCGCTTTTTATGCAGGGTGATGGTAACATACGCGTTATGATCGTGATTTTAATAGCTCGGTCCTTACGCGAAATGTATGTTGTGGGCTGTAGAACCCCTCTGTGGTCAGCTTCAGATGTCATTTCTCTATAGTGTTCCTCGAAAAGAACATCGTGTTCCCTCCATGGATTCCCAGTTGTCCTACTTGGCGAGTGTAACCCGACTGCTGAATAAAAAATTATTCGCCATGGAAAGTGACTCTCATGACCAATTTAATTAATTAGCTTATCAAATTGATGTCAATGATGTGCCGTCTGATGGGTGGAAGAGATGGCTAGGGCACCACGGAATGATGCTTGACAAGTGTTTCTTTTTTTTCGTTGTGGTAATATCTTTTAACGAAATTTCAATCTCCCACCTCCACAGGGCGAGACAGGCTCTCACGACTTGCTTTGTAAAGGCTAGTATGATATGGCATCCCATTGGTAAAAGGGGACCTACCATAGTGAACAAAACAGCTATGTTCTCTTGAATTATAGCTTCTTGTTTTTAAACGTAAAATGAATGTGTTTTTTTCCGACATGTGTGCCAATGGCGTGAAAGATTTTCTGAAATGTTGTAATACACACGTGCATGACAGTTTATTTACAGACGCTGAACGTGAGAGACGCTCTCAGGTTGTGTAATTTGTTCAAAAAGTTGAAAGAAATAGCTAAATATAGATTATTATTCTTTTCTTTCGAGTTTAAATTATTGCTTTTTCTATACTGTGATGACGGTTTCGAAATAACGAGGACGACCTGCGGTGATCGGTAGTTTTCGCATCAAAACAGTCGAAGTTTTTTCCTGATTTTACCCATGGTGGGCATGTCTCTGCTGATCATTTGTGATCGGTGGTGGTACACTTCGCTGGACGTCACAAAATAATGAGCTGCGACTGCAGTCGAACGTAAAAACTATACCGATTTTGTTCATAAAACTAAAAGAAAATGGACTTTACCTATTTTCGTGGAAAGATAAGGTGACCATCCGTCCCGTTTATTTCGGGACAGTCCCGATTTTTGTGTGTCTGTCACGAATTTTTTCAAAGGTAATTCGGGACACCTGTTTGTCCCGAAATTAACAATCATAACCCAATTTGTCCGGAATTAGACATTCATTTCACCTGTATCGGTATATTTTATTATTAGTTTCAGTTATGGTGGGAAATTGTTTCAAGAGGGTACGACAAATTGTCGAAACCGTTATCAAACTGTTTCAACTGTGCAAACACGTCTGCTTCCAGCAGAGGTAAAGAGTTTTAATGGTGCTCTATTATTTTTCTATGAAACTGCTCTATCCTACTTAAAAAAGTGGACTGAAAAAAGTTTCCAGAACTTGGACTGCTACAATTGGGTTACCTTGAATCAAGTACCTGTATGGGATGACATTGAAAGAACTTCTTCTCTAGTTAGCGAAACTGTGCCATATGTTCAGTTTGCAGAAAATGTAATGTATGATGAGTATGTCAGTGTCAAACAGTTTGTAACCACTGAGAAAATCATTGAATGGACTGCTAACAACACTGTTCTAGGTCAAAGATAGGTTGAGATGATTTCTCATTTCAGCCAGAATCATGTGCCATTCTCAAATGTACTCAAACTAGTGGAGTTTCTTTTCTGCCTTCCTGGCACTAATGCTCCTTGTTGTTGTTGTGGTCTTCAGTCCTGAGACTGGTTTGATGCAGTTCTCCATGCTACTCTATCCTGTGCAAGCTTCTTCATCTCCCAGTACCTACTGCAACCTACATCCTTCTGAATCTGCTTGGTGTATTCATGTCTTGGTCTCCCTCTACGATTTTTACCCTCCACGCTGCCCTCCAATGCTAAATTGTTGTCCCCTTGATGCCTCAGAACATGTCCTTCCAATCGATCCCTTCTTCTAGTCAAGTTGTGCCACAAACGTCTCTTCTCCCCAATCCTATTCAATATCTCCTCGTTAGTTATGTGATCTACCCATCTAATCTTCAGCATTCTTCTGTAGCACCACATTTCGAAAGCTTCTATTCTCTTCTTGTCCAAACTATTTCTCGTCCATGTTTCACTTCCATACATGGCTACACTCCATACAAATACTTTCAGAAATGACTTCCTGACACTTAAATCAATACTCGATGTTAAAAAATTTCTCTTCTTCAGAAACGCTTTCCTTGCCATTGCCAGTCAACATTTTATATCCTCTCTACTTCGACCATCAGCAGATATTTTGCTCCCCAAATAGCAAAACTCCTTTACTTCTTTAAGTGTCTCATTTCCTAATCTAATACCCTCAGCATCTCCCGACTTAATTCGACTACATTCCATTATCCTCGTTTTGCTTTTGTTGATGTTCATCTTATATCCTCCTTTCAAGACACTATCCATTCCGTTAAACTGCTCTTCCAAGTCCTTTGCTGTCTCTGACAGAATTACAATGTCATCGGCGAACCTCAAGGTTTTTATTTCTTCTCCATGGATTTTATACCTACTCCGAATTTTTCTTTTGTTTCCTTCACTGCTTGCTCAATATACAGATTGAATAACATCGGGGAGAGGCTTCAAACTTGTCTCACTCCCTTCCCAACCACTGCTTCCCTTTCATGCCCCTCAACTCTTATAACTGCCATTTGGTTTCTGTACAAATTGTAAATAGCCTTTCGTTCCCTGTATTTTACCCCTGCCACCTTCAGAATCTGAAAGAGACTATTCCGGTCAACATTGTCAAAAGCTTTCTCTAAGTCTACAAATGCTAGAAATCTAGCTTCCAAGATAAGTCGTAGGGTCAGTATTGCCTCACGTGTTCCAATATTTCTACGGAATCCAAACTGATCTTCCCCGAGGTCGGCTTCTACTAGTTTTTCCATTCGTCTGTAAAGAATTCGCGTTAGTATTTTGCAGCCGTGACTTATTAAACTGATAGTTCGGTAATTTTCACATCTGTCAACACTTGCTTTCTTTGGGATTGGAATTATTATATTCTTCTTGAAGTCTGAGGGTATTTCGCCTGTCTCATACATCTTGCTCACCAGTTGGTAGAGTTTTGTCAGGACTGGCTCTCCCAAGGTCGTCAGTAGTTCTAGTGGAATGTTATTTACTCCCGGGGCCTTGTTTCGACTCAGGTCTTTCAGTGCTCTGTCAAACTCTTCACGCAGTATTATATCTCCCATTTCATCTTCATCTACATCCTCTTCCATTTCCATAATATTGTCCTCAAATACATCGCCCTTGTATAGACCCTCTACATACTCCTTCCACCTTTCTGCTTTCCCTTCTTTGCTTAGAACTGGGTTTCCATCTGAGCTCTTGATATTCATCCAAGTGGTTCTCTTTTCTCCAAAGGTCTCTTTAGTTTGCCTGTAGGCAGTATCTGTCTTACCCCTAGTGAGATAAGCCTCTACATCCTTACACTTGTCCTCTAGCCATCCCTGCTTAGCCATTTTGCACTTCTTGTCGATCTCATTTTTGAGACGTTTGTATTCCTTTTTGCCTGCTTCATTTACTGCATTTTTATATTTTCTCCTTTCGTCAATCAAATTCAATATTTCTTCTGTTACCCAAGGATTTCTACTAGCCCTTGTCTTTTTACCTACTTGTTCCTCTGCTGCCTTCACTACTTCATCCCTCAAAGCTACCCATCCTTCTTCTACTGTGTTTCTTTCCCCCATTCCTGTCAATTGTTCCCTTATGCTCTCCCTGAAACTCTGTACAACCTGTGGTTCTTTCAGTTTATCCAGGTCCCATCTCCTTAAATTTCCACCTTTTTGCAGTTTCTTCAGTTTTAATCTACAGTTCATAACCAATAGATTGTGGTCAGAGTCCACATCTGCTCCTGGAAATGTCTTACAATTTAAAACCTGGTTCCTAAATCTCTGTCTTACCATTATATAATCTATCTGAAACCTGTCAGTATCTCCAGGCTTCTTCCATGTATACAACCTTCTTTTATTATTCTTGAACCAAGTGTTAGCTATGATTAATTTGCGCTCCGTGCAAAATTCTACCAGGCGGCTTCCTCTTTCATTTCTTACCCCCAATCCATATTCACCTACTACGTTTCCTTCTCTCCCTTTTCCTACTACCGAATTCCAGTCACCCATCACTATTTATTTTTCGTCTTCCTTCACTATCTGAATAATTTCTTTTATTTCATCATACATTTATTCAATTTCTTCGTCGCCTGCTTAGCTAGTTGGCATATAAATTTGTACTACCGTATTAGGCGTGGGCTTCGTGTCTGTCTTGGCCACAATAATGCGTTCACTATGCTGTTTGTAGTAGCTTATCCGCACTCCTGTTTTTTACTCATTTAACCTACTACTGCATTACCCATATTTGATTTTGTATTTATAACCCTGTATTCGCCTGAGCAAAAGTCTTGTTCGTCCTGCCACCGAACTTCACTACTTCCCACTATATCTAACTTTAACCTATCCATTTCCCCTTTTAAATTTTCTAACCTACCTGCCCGATTAAGGGATCTGACATTCCACGTTCCGATCCGTAGAACGCCAGTTTTCTTTCTCATGATAATGACGTCCTCTTGAGTAGTCCCTGCCCGGAGACCCGAATGGGGGACTATTTTACCTCCGGAATATTTTACCCAAGAGGACGCCATCATCATTTAACTATACAGTAAAGCTGCATGCCCTCGGGAAAAATTACGGCGGTAGTTTCCCCTTGCTTTCAACGGTTCGCAGTACCATCACAGCAAGGCCGCTTTGGTTAGTGTTGCAAGGCCAGATCAGTCAATCATCCAGACTGTTGCCCCTGCAACTACTGAAAAGGCTGCTTGCCCTCTTCAGGAACCACAAGTTTGTCTGGGCTCTCAACAGATACCCTTCTGTTGTGGTTGCACCTACGGTACGGCTATCTGTATCGCTGAGGCACGCAAGCCTCCCCACCAACGGCAAGGTCCATGGTTCATGGGGGGCTAATGCTCCTACTGAAAGGGTATTTTCCCCACATGAACAATATATGGACAAGTGACAAAACACAGTTGGCTGTAGAAACCATGAAAGCAATGTTAGTAAGTAGAATAAATTATGATGAAACTTGTGTCGAGTTTTTTCATATGTTGTTGAAAAATACAGACTTGATAAAGAAAATTTACAGCACTGATAAATACAGTTGCCCTGATCACACTCATTCATCTTAGAAGGTATTAATAAAATGTAAATGTGCTTTTCTTTGTAACAAATTTAATTGATATTTTGTATTTATTACATTTAATTGGAACCTTCTTCTCATATAATAAATAAATATAGCCTATTTTGCAAAATTTTTAATGTGTCCCGGATTTGGGCCTAGGAAATATGTTAACGTCCCGAATTTGAGTCTTGAAAATATGGTCACCTTAGGAAAGAGGACATTTATTATCGCCGCGAATGTTTTTTTTCCATTTTTAAAAGTTACTTATTATAGGAGTCGCGTTGATGTTGAACAGTCCAGTGCAGAACGGCAGAGGAAGGTTTTTGTTTCTCAAGCAGCTGACTTTTGAAATAACCGTCTGGAGCGTTCTCTGGATGGGCGGGGCTATGCTGCTAAATTTCCCATCGTGTTGTCTAGGACCATCGCCTTAAGGCAGCGGCCATATGGTGGAAAGCCGAGTGCGGACAGCAGCCTTCCCACGCCGTGAGGTGGTAGGTGGAGCAGCTGGCTGTTTCAAGAAGCCTGTGCCCCCCCCCCCCCCTCCCGCCTCACCCCGTAAGTGGATGGAGGGAGGGGTGGTGGGGAGAGCGAGAAAGAGGGCCTCGATTTTCAGCAGTTTGCTGACGCCTATTGAGGAGAACACACGTTCAACTACCGCCCCCTTTCCAGTCTTTTAGGACGACGGTTTTCCCCAGTACATGTGCTGGATTATGACCCATTAATTATGAGTGCAGGTTTTTTCACAACAGTTTCGAAGTGTAATTAAATCTGTGACGCATTTTTTTCCATCAGTTGTGGTATCGTGTATTGGCATCGATTACCTGGGCTGCATGATGGTTTTTGAGCAGGTATCTGATGTGTCGGCAGCTGGGCCAACACCTTGTAGATAGAGATGGCTGAAAATGCACGCTAGACTAACGCAGACGGGCGTGAAGTACTGGAACAGGCTACGTAATTAATGCTATGAAGAAAAGTACGTAGCTGGATTAATACTTATCTTTAATCAATCATTGCGGTACATCTCTCTTGACGATACACAGGAGACTTTAATTACAATCACTGTAAGGCTAATGGCGCCTTGCTAGTTCGTAGCCATTAACTTAGCTGAAGGCTATTCTGTCTCTCGGCTAATGAGAGAGAAAGGCTTCGTACATCTAGTCGCTAGCTAGGTCGTCCGTACAACTGGGGCGAGTGCAATCTCGTATCACGAGACCTGCCTTGTGGTGGCGCTAGGTCTGCGATCACACAGTGGCGACACGCGGGTCCGACATGTACTAAATGGACCGCGGCCGATTTAAACTACCACCTAGCAAGTGTGGTGTCTGGCGGTGACACCACAGTATCTGTAGCGAATCCTGACGTCAAACAGCGATAGATACTGTATGCTTACAGGTAATACACTTATTAAACTCATCTCTGTGCAACACCAGCATCTCGTCAGATAAAAGTGTTTCCCGCCAAAAAGAATAAAGATCCTGCCTTACACCCCACCCTTTTTACCGCCAGCTTGTAGGTGAAGGGCAGAGTTTGAGTGTGTGTCTGTTTTTCGAGTGTAATTGCGATTTTTTTCCCAGTATGATAACACTAGTTGTGTGGTATCGTCAGTTTTTGAATTGCACTGCGATTTTATGTCGTCCTTGTGTAGCACCATGCATGTAGTTGTGTAATTAGGCCCACTCTTTGTGATTAAAAAAATGGCTCTGAGCACTATGGGACTTAACATCTGAGGTCATCAGTCCCAACTACTTAAACCTAACTAACCTAAGGAAATCACACGCATCCGTGGCCGAGGCAGGGTCGAACCTGCGACCGTAGCAGTCACGCGGTTGCTGACTGAAGCGTCTAGAACCGCTCTGACACCGCGGCCGGCGTCTTTATGATTAACCAAGTAATTATGATAGATCTTTGCATCAGTCTCCCGAGCCAAAATAAATAAAGTACACTAGCGTAACTTTCCTCTCCCGCATCTGGACAGTTTCCATGTGTTGGAGGTGCACTTGGGCTTTCCATCCAGTAGAAACAGGGTTCGAATCCTGGAAAGGACAAAGCCGTTTTTAATTTCCTGTCAATTCCAAGCGCCTCTGGTGGTTTAATTGTGTTAGGGGGATACACTTGCGCTTTCCGCTCAGGTGGACCAGGCTTTGAGTCCCGGAAAGGGTACTGAGAATTTAAATTTCCCATCAATTTTCTGGTGTGTGTGTGTGGGGGGGGGGGGGGGGGGTGATTGTCAGCACAGCCCTGGGACAAAGAATATCCAGCCAAAATTCGAAATTCCCGCCAAAATTCAAAATTTCCGCCTATAGGGTAGGTTTGAGGAGGGGGGAAGGTGGGGAAGGGGAATGAGGGGCTGGGGCACAAGTGCAGGCTGAGAAAAATACGTGACATCATCCGGGAGTGGGTGCGGCCAAGGTTGGGTGCAGGGATAGGCGGGGGCAGATGTGGTTAATTGATCAATTTAATTGATTTGTATATCAATTTGATATCAAAATTGCACCAAGAACCCTACTATACTACTAATTATCTATAGCTGGAGTTATTGTCTGGGGTGCAGTTTCATATGACAGCAGCAGCACTCTCATGGTTATCCTACACACCCTGACTGCAAATTTGTACGTCAATCTGGAAATTCGATCTGTTGTGCTGCGATTCATGAACGACATTCTGCAGGGAGTTTTCCAACAGTGTAACGCTCGCCCACATACATCTGTTGTAACCCAACATGCTCTAAGAGTGCTGACATGTTGCCCTGGCTTGCTCAGTCAGCTCAACAGTCTCCAATCGAGCATATATCTACATCATTGGACGAAAACTTAAAGGCCATCCACACACAGCATTAACCATCCCTGCACTGACCAACCAAGTGCAACAGACATGGAACTCTATACCACATATGACATACGGCAAATGTACAGCACAATGTGTGCATGTATGCACGCTTGCATTCAACATTCTGGCGGTTACACCGTACCAGAATGTACCAGCATTTCACGTTTGGAATGGCTTATCTGGCACCAACATTAACCTGTGGTGTTGCGATGTTAATCACTTAAATATGTTACCTAGAGTACTGTATTCCGGAAATTTCATTACTCTACATTAATTATTTTTTGGTGCTGCGTTTTTGCCGTCAATGTATATACAGGGTGGTCCATTGATAGTGACCGGGCCAAATATCTCACGAAATAAGCGTCAAACTAAAGAACTACATAGAACGAAACTCGTCTAGCTTGAAGGGGAAAACCAGATGGCGCTATAGTTGGCCCGCTAGTTAGCGCTGCCATAGGTCTTACGGATATCAACCGCGTTTTTTTTTTTTTTTTTAAATAGGAACTGCCATTTTTCTATTACATATTTGTGTAGTACGTAAAGAAATATGAATGTTTTAGTTGGACCACTTTTTTCGCTTTGTGATAGATGGCGATGTAATAGTCACAAACGTATAAGTACGTGGTATGACGTAACATTCCGCCAGTGCGAACGGTATTTGATTCGTGATAAGTTACCCGTATTAAAATGGACCGTTTACCAATCGCGGAAAAGGTCGATATCATGTTGATGTATGGCTATTGTGATCAAAATGCCCAACGGGCGTGTCCTATGTATGCTGCTCGGTATCCTGGAAGACATCATCCAAGTGTCCGGACCGTTCGCCGGATAGTCAACCACGACCTGCAACAAATGATGATGCCCAAGTAGGTGTTTTAGCTGCTCTCGCGGCTAATCCGCATGTCAGTAGTAGACAAATGAGAAATTACAGGACGATGACAGATTTTTTGCACGCGTTCTATTTAGTAACGAAGCGTCATTCACCAACAGCGGTAACGTAAACCGGCATAATATGCACTATTGGGAAAAGGAAAATCCACGATGGCTGCGACAACTGGAACATCAGGGACCTTGGCGGTGCGGCATTATGGGAGGAAGGATAATTGGCCCCCATTTTATCGATGACAATCTAAATGGTGCAATGTATGCTGATTTCCTACGTAATGTTCTACTGATATTACTACAAGATGTTTCACTGAATGACAGAATAGCGATATACTTCCAACACGATGGATGTCCGGCACATAGCTCGCGTGCGGTTGAAGCGGTATTGAATAGCATATTTCATGACAGGTGGATTGGTCGTCGAAGCATGGCCCGCACGTTCACCGGATCTGACGTCCCCGAATGTCTTTCTGTGGGGAAAGTTGAAGGATATTTGCTATCGTGATCCACCGACAACGCCTGACGACATGCGTCAGCGCATTGTCGATGCATGTGCGAACATTACGGAAGGCGAACTACTCGCTGTTGAGAGGAATGTCGTTACACGCATTGCCAAATGCATTGACGTTGACGGACATCATTTTGAGCATTCATTGCATTAATGTGGTATTTACAGGTAATCACCCTGTAACATCATGCGTTCTCAGGAATGATAAGTTCACAAAGGTACACGTATCACATTGGAACAACCGAAACAAAATGTTCAAACGCACCTACGTTCTGTATTTTAATTTAAGAAACCTACCTGTTACCAACTGTTCGTCTAAAATTGTGAGCCATATGTTTATGACTATTTCAGCGCCATCTATTACAAAGCGAAAAAAGTGGTCCAACTAAAACATTCATATTTCTTTACGTACTACACGAAAATGTAACAAAAATGGGGGTTCCTATTTTAAAAAACACAGTTGATATTCGTTTGACCTATGGCAGCACCATCTAGCGGGCCAACCACAGCGTCATCTGGTCTGCCCCTTCAAGCTAGACAAGTTTCGTTCTTTGTAGTTTTTTCGTTTGACGCTTATTTCGTGAAATATTTGGCCCGGTCACGGTCAATGGACCACCCTGTATATCAGAATGAAGCTGAACTGAGGCACTTGCAGTGCACGAAGTACACAGTGTGGGTTTTCGCATTCAGACTGCCTTCTATTTGCAGTCCAAAATCTGAAGACCATCGACTTCTTGTATTTCTTTGATTGAACACATTACAGTTATATTTTCTGAACTTCCACGATATATACTGAACTTTACTCATTTGGAGCTCTTGAAATTTTATTACAATCCATTTGTCTTGAAATCACCATTGGGGTTTTCAAATATCTCATTACTGGCCCTTTCAGGAAGAGAACTAATGCTGTTTTTTATTGCTGTAGTTACAATGAAAATAGGATCTTCTTATTGTATGTCGGAAAGAATGAGGGATCGAGGTTAGAACTTCATGTTTCACTGTGTCCGATTCCATGAATTTAGGTAATGAACACGGCTATTTATGGATACAGAGCTGCTTTCTGTAAGGCATGTAAGATAAAAATCATGAAACTGTGTGTCCACAGTTCCATAACACTGCTGCACCGCGGAATAATCTACGTGGTGCAGCCAAGTAGAACTGTCTGCCCTGTTGCCGCGGGTGGCGTCGAATGTCATCACAACATTTGTGTATTACTGAAGAACAAATGTTTGGTGTTTTAGTATTGTTTTTGCTAACGCCTTCGGACATCTTAAAGGCATCCATTCACGAAGCCGCTGTTCATCCTGGAGCAGTGATCCACAGTAACTGTCACCCAACGTAGCGTCCGAGCCCAGTGCATTACAATACATTAATTTTAGCACGACCGTATCATGCTGTACACCGTCAAAATTCTTAGGAAAATCATGAAGGCCGGTCTCCAGTAAAAATTTTAATTTTTCATTTCCAATAAGTAAACTAAAGGGGTAAATATATGAAAGTCAGCTTGCAGTCTTCTTCGAAATCGGAACTTCAGCCATGGCACTTATCTGCAATCTCAGTGAGCATGCTCGTTTCCGGTTTCTTAATCTCCATAATCAAGACAGTCAATTAAGATAGAAGAATAAGGGTGAAACACAACGTGTGCGCATGCTTATTTTATTTGAGATTGACTAGTGCGACATCGTGATCTGACATTTCGCTCGAGAGATATCTAAATTTTAAGTAAATGTTTACTCCAGCACGCGACGGGCCAAGGTGGCCATCGTTACGAGGTGGGCAGCTAAGCGGCGCCACTGGATGGTTTCTCGCACCATGGCGCAAGTATACGATGGAAAAGAACTAGAAGTTGATATGGGGCTGTAGATAATTTCATGGGCATTTCTGTAGCATTTAGATGTCATAAACACGTAAGCATATTTGTACTGTTTGAAATCATAAGCGCGCAGTGTCATCAGAGATCCTGTGTGGCCTGGAGGTTTCCTAGGACCATCACTGCTTTGCAAGATGCTCGGGAAAAGATGCGCACTGTTAATCGTGAGATGAGGAGACACTAATTGGCAGTGGTGTATCATGAGAGGCCAAAGGATATCGTTGTAGCTATATTCTGAGGAAGTGGAACATGTCGATTTAATGATTAATTATTTGAGATGAGGAAAGAGGTTGAAGCAATTTGAGAAGAATATTTTATTATGATTATTTTGATGAGTAACAGAAGGCGATTTAATTTAAGACAACTGATTTCAGATCTTGCACTTTATTGCGGCAGCTTGTAGATATGCATTCTTGGTTCAGAAGTCCAGAGACTTGAGTATGGGGAAAGATAAACAGCCAAGCACAATTTTCAGTTTGAATTTGGGGAAAAATAAATGTTGAATATTTAATATCATTTTTACGAGTTGCATTTTTGAAAAGATCTCATTTGATGTTAAATACTACATACGTTTGTACACTCAATAACTGTGAATTAATGTTTGTGAAGCAAAGAAAAAAAATTTTTAATACAGATCTTTTTCGATCAGGAAACTAATTACATTTGTTGCTATAATTCATCCCAAGTCATTGTTCGCATCCAAAGTCCATGCAAAAAATGTGAATTATCATTTTTATTTATTCAGCTGTGTTATGTATGCTTTGTCCTTTTCTTTATAAGAGCGAACTGCACCAGGCGCATCTCAGAAGTTAGTTGAAGCTCAGCAAATGCGACACCGCGCTTTCAAGACAACAGCAGTGTCACGGTGTTTCCATTGTGCAACAGATGAGCAAAAATTAAATAATTAAAAAAGGGAACATTGAGATTTTCCAAGGCCAGTTTATCAGTTTAAAAGTTTAATGATTCCCAATGTCGAATTCAGATAGTATTCTTGCCATTTGTTGTTGTGTTGTGGTCTTCAGTCCAGAGACTGGTTTGACGCAGCTCTCCATGCTACTCCATCCTGTGCAAGCCTCTTCATCTCCCAGTAACTACTGCAACCTACATCCTTCTGAATCTGCTTAGTGTATTCATCTCTTGGTCTCCCTCTACGATTTTTATCCTCCACGCTTCCCTCCAGTACTAAATTGGTGATCCCTGGATGCTTCAGAACGTGTCCTACCTACCGATCACTTCGTCTAGTCAAGTTGTGCCACAAATTACTCTCTTCCCCAATACTATTCAGTACCTCTTCATTAGTTATGTGATCTACCCATCTAATCTTCAGCATTCTTCTGTACCACCACCTTTCGAACGCTTCTATTCGCTTCTTGTCTAAACTATTTATAGTCCATGTTTCACTTCCATACATATCTAAACTCCATACAAATATTTTCAGAAAGGACCTCCTGGCATTTAAATCTATACTGGATGTTAAAAAATTTCTCTTCTTCAGAAACCCTTATCTTGCCATAGCCAGTCTACATTTTGTATCCTCGCTACTTTGATCATCAGTTATTTTGCTTCCCAGATAAAAAATTACTCTGAGCACTATGGGACTTAACTTCTGAGGTCATCAGTCCCCTAGAACTTAGAAATACTTAACGCTAACTAACCTAAGGACATCACGCACATCCATGCCCGAGGCAGGATTCGAACCTGCGACCGTAGCGGTCGGGCGGTTCCAGACTGTAGCGCCTAGAACCACTCGGCCACTCCGGCCGGCGCTTCCCAGAGAGCAAAATTCGTTTTCTACTTTAAGAGTCTCATTTCTTAATCTAATTCCCTCAGCATCATCTGATTTAATTCGACTACATTCCATTATCCTCGTTTTGCTTTTGTTGATATTCATCTCATATCCTCCTTTCAAGACACTATCCATACCGTTCAACTGCTCTTCCAGATCCTTTGCTGTCTATGACAGAATTACAATGTCGTCGGCAGACCTCAAAGTTCTTATTTCTTCTCTGTGAATTTTAATTCCTACTTCAAATATTTATTTTGTTTCCTTTACCGCTTGCTCAGTATACAGATTGAATAACATCGGGGCTAGGCTACAGCCCTGTATCACTCCCTTCTCAATCACTGCTTCCCTTCCGTGGCCATCAACTCTTATAACTGAGATCTGGTTTCTGTACAAATTGTAAATAGCCTCTCACTCCCTGTATTTCACCCCTGTCACCTCAAGAATTTCAAAGAGAGTATTCCAGTCAGCATTATCAATAGCTTTCTCTAAGTCTACGAATGCTAGAAACGATGGTTTGCCTTTCCTTAATCTATCTTCTAAGAAAAGTCTAGGATCAGTATTGCCTTACGTGTTTCCACGTTTCTACGATATCCAGACTCATTTTACCTGAGGACGGCTTCCATCAGTTTTTCCATTCGTCTTACCATTACGAATGTTTAAACGGACAGAGGACCAGATAGGTACTTTCAAATTTCTTTCTCGCAGTCACAGTTTTTGACACATCGCCAGTCGAATTCTTATGTTCAAAGTTTACGAATTCCTATGCAAAAGTTTACGTAAGCTCATAGATAGCTTACACTGCCAGAAAGCAAAGCTTTCAATAAATAACAACAATCATACTAATTTTTTAAAGATTTCTTTCAAAGTCACACGCAGTTTGAGGGGCAGACACGACTTAACATCAAGCAGGTAGACTCGCCATAAGCTCTCAAGTCACCGATAAGAAAAAAACGTTGCTTAAGAGTTAGGATGATAGTAAAATATTTCAAGAAGTGTTCGAAAGAGTCTGCAGTGGAGGAACCAGTCCAGGACAAAATATTATGAAAAGTGAAACTGTTAGTAAAGTGGCCCGTCGGGTAGACTACGTTTTTAATTGGTGTTTCGAAGTTATATTTTGATGGTGACAGTATCTAAAGAATTACTCGTTGGTAGTGCAAACGAAGAAAGCTTATGTTGCGTCATTATATCATCTCTCATCCTGCTGGACGATGGTTATTATTTAGTTGTGCACTTTCCCAGTGCTGACGAACTTCTGATCGTGATTGTGGAGGTCGATGGCTCTCAGTCTCGGAGAATATAGTGAGTTTTTTTGCCAAGAATGTTCAGATCTGCCCTGGGGCACAGTCAGCCAGAATCCCGAAAACCCGGCCATAATTAAACTTCTGGACCAATATGGCAAAAAATGGGTATAATAGGGTTTCTGACCCTTATGATAACGGTTTTTTTATCAAAATTTAAAAATTCAAAATGACGGATTCAATATGGCGAAAATAATCGGGAAAAAATTAATGAAGTAGACCGAAAACGTTTTCGGTGAACATCTATAACTGTAATGGTAAACTTTATTCGAAAACTGCCTCTATTACTCTCATTATTAAAGAAAAGAAACATTAGTAACCAAAATAGAAAGTTTTGTAAGTCTCCTTAATCTTCTTCCTCTTGTCCTTCTTGTTCTTCACCTTCATTTCCTTCATATTCTTCCTCGCCGACATTTAATGTTCTTCATCATCCTCAGTGTCTGATTGCTCGTTAACCTCACTAGCAGGTACCAAGAGAGCAACAGCTTTCGAGAGCAAAGTTTTCACTTTCCTCGGCGATGGTCTCTGCAAAGCAGAAATATTGGGATCAGTTGTTGCTAGAAGTCTTCGGAACACGTCATCCATATTTTTCATGCCAGAAGACTCTCGAGCAAAATTTAGGCAATATTGCCTTATTAACATGCTTGTTGAGACCTGCGCATCTTCCGACAACTGACCGACTGGTAAAATTGTAGAAATAATTTTGTCCGGTATTTGGATCAACAGTCAATGGACTCCTGTTGGCGCACAGTGCCATGAGTGCACTTTGACATAATGCTTGGCTTTTGCAATAACGTAAAATATTCAGTTCTGTTTCCTGAGTGTAAATAACGCCATTTTTCAACAATTTGTTAAACTGTCGGAGTAGCAGCTAGTAGCTGGCTTTTAAGGCTGATTCGTGAATAATAGTGCAGACTCAAGGACGAAATGAAAAAGAAGGTGGAATGTTGTGGAATCTGAAACTTATCTCTTTTTTTCGTCCGCGTCTTACAATTTTCTGGCTTGCGTTCCAGTAAGTAGTTAATTACCAAAAATAATTTGTTAATTCATGATTAAATAATGAAATAAGTACTCGTAATCACGTACATACCTTCCGTACAAAATTTCGGTCTGATTTCACTGATCAAAAGTACTTGATCCGAACGACGCAGTACTTTTCTAGCTTCTGAAACCGGGATTCAACTGTCGCAACATCACTCTACGTCTAGCCAGTTTGTTAAACGACACTTCTTAACTCTGAACTTTGCTTTTTGATTTATTGTCACTTTTTCTGGATCCTGACCCAATGTGTGGCATTTCGTTTCGAAGGCCCGCATGGCAGCAGCCGTGCCATTTCTATTTTATACGGGGGTCGCTACTTACGTCATGTGAACGTGCCTTGTGAAGTGGAATTAGCATCTGTCGTGTAAGTTCCACGAGAGTGTTGTAACTTATGTACACCAAACAAACTGGAGGATGTAGGACCTCAACAGTTACATTATGATCCACACAGATTAGTCTGCCTCCATAGCTGCGTGGTTAGTGCGATTGACTGCCATTCAGAGGACCCGGATTCGATTCCCAGTGCTGCCAGGGAGGACTAGTACGTGTTGCACTCAGTCTCGTGAGGACAACTGACTCGGCGAAATAATAGCGATTCCAAGGTCAAAGGACCCGACACCGACCGCGAGAGGGTGTGCTGATCAAATGCCTCTCCATATCGCATCCAGTGACGCCATTGGCAAATCATGACATGGCGGTCGCCCGAGCCCATTGCCCCGTCTAAGGCCAGAACGCGAAACTTTACCATACCAGATTAGCTTGTTATTTATTTGGCATGTACCAATCTCTTCCAGAGTAGTGTGACGTTACGGCAAAGCTTAACCTAAGTCTCACATATGGCAGTGCATAACAGTTAAGGCTTCGTGAGGTAGATTGTACCCGTGGTCTAGGGGTACCGTCTTTGATTCATAATCAAAACGTCTTCGGTCCCGGGTTCGATCCCCACCACTGCCTAACTTTTGATAAATAATCAGCATTGGCGGCCGAAGACTTTCGGCATAAGAAGTCAGCCTCACTCTGCCAACGGCCTTGTCCAAGAGGGCGCAGGAGCGGATAGAGGTTCAGAGCACTCTCTTGCCCTAGGGGTGGGAAATTGCCCCTAAAGGCGGAAGAATCAGCAATGATCAACGACATGAGGATGCAGAAGGCAATGGAAACCACTGCATTAAAGACACGTAACGTGTATCCACACGACATGTGGCCTGTATTTGAAGAAGTGTCATGATGATCTCTCCATTGGCAAAAGATTCCGGAATAGTCCCCCATTCGGATCTCCGGGAGGGGACTGCCAAGGGGGAGGTTACCATGAGAAAAAGATTGACTAATCAACGAAAGGATAACGTTCTACGAGTCGGGGCGTGGAATGTCAGAAGCTTGAACGTGGTAGGGAAACTAGAAAATCTGAAAAGGGAAATGCAAAGGCTCAATCTAGATATAGTAGGGGTCAGTGAAGTGAAGTGGAAGGAAGACAAGGATTTCTGGTCAGATGAGTATCGGGTAATATCAACAGCAGCAGAAAATGGTATAACAGGAAGGTAGGGCAGAGGGTGTGTTACTGTGAACAGTTCAGTGACCAGGTTGTTCTAATCAGAATCGACAGCAGACCAAAACCGACAACGATAGTTCAGGTATACATGCCGACGTCGCAAGCTGAAGATGAACAGATAGAGAAAGCGTATGAGGATATTGAAAGGGTAATCCAGTATGTAAAGGGGGACGAAAATCTAACAGTCATGGGCGACTGGAATGCAGTTGTAGGGGAAGGAGTATAAGAAAAGGTTACAGGAGAATATGGGCTTTGGACAAGGAATGAAAGAGGAGAAGGACTAATTGAGTTCTGTAACAATTTTCAGCTAGTAATAGCGAATACCCTGTTCAAGAATCACAAGAGGAGGAGGTATACTTGGAAAAGGCCGGGAGATACGGGAAGATTTCAATTAGATTACATCATGGTCAGACAGAGATTCCGAAATCAGATACTGGATTGTAAGGCGTACCCAGGAGCAGATATAGACTCAGATCAAAATATGGTAGTGATGAAGAGTAGGCTGAAGTTCAAGACATTAGTCAGGAAAAATCAATACGCAAAGAAGTGGGATACGGAAGTACTAAGGAACGACGAGGTACGTTGAAGTTCTCTAACGCTATAGTTACAGTAATAAGGAATAGCGCAGCAGGCAGTGCAGTTGAAGAGGAATGGACATCTCTAAAAAGGGCCATCACAGAAGTTGGGAAGGAAAACATAGGTACAAAGAAGGTAACTGCGAAGAAACCACGGGTAACAGAAGATTGATGAAAGGAGGGAGTACAAACATGTTCCGGGAAAATCAGGAATACAGAAGTACAAGTCGCTGAGGAATGAAATAAATAGGAAGTGCAGGGAAGCTAAGACGAAATGGCTGCAGGAAAAATGTGAAGATATCGAAAAAGATCTGATTGTCGGAAGGACAGACTCAGCATACAGGAAAGTCAAAACAACCTTTGGTGACATTAAAAGCAACGGTGGTAACATTAAGTGTGCAACGGGAATTCCACTGTTAAATGCAGAGGAGAGAGCAGATAGGTGGAAAGAATACATTGAAAGCCTCTATGAGGGTGAAGATTTGTCTGATGTGATAGAAGAAGAAACAGGAGTCGATTTAGAAGAGATAGGGGATCCAGTATTAGACTCGGAATTTAAAAGAGCTTTGGAGGACTTACGGTCAAATAAGGCGGAAGGGATAGATAACATTCCATCAGAATTTCTAAAATCATTGGGGGAAGTAGCAACAAAACGACTATTCACGTTGGTGTGTAGAATATATGAGTCTGGCGACATACCATCTGACTTTCGGAAAAGCATCATCCACACAATTCCGAAGACGGCAAGAGCTGACAAGTGCGAGAATTATCGCACAATCAGCTTAACAGCTCATGCATCGAAGCTGCTTACAAGAATAATATACAAAAGAATAGAAAAGAAAATTGAGAATGCGCAGGGTGACGATCAGTTCGGCTTTATGAAAAGTAAAGGGACGAGAGAGGCAATTCTGACGTTACGGCTAATAATGGAAGCAAGGCCAAAGGAAAATCAAGACACTTTCATAGGATTTGTCGACCTGGAAAAAGCGTTCGACAATATAAAATGGTGCAAGCTGTTCGAGATTCCGAAAATAGTAGGGGTAAACTATAGGGAGAGACGGGTCATATATAATATGTACAACAACCAAGAGGGAATAATAAGAGTGGACTATCAAGAACGAAATGCTCGTATTAAGAAGGGTGTAAGACGAGGCTGTAGCCTTTCGCCCCTACTCTTCAATCTGTACATCGAGGAAGCAATGATGGAAATAAAAGAAAGGTTCAGGAGTGGAATTAAAATACAAGGTGTAAGGATATCAATGATACGATTCGCTGATGACATTGCTATCCTGAGTGAAAGTGAAGAAGAATTAAATGATCTGCTGAACGGAATGAACAGTCTAATGAGTACACAGTATGGTTTGAGAGTAAATCGGAGAAAGACGAAGGTAATGAGAAGTAGTAGAAATGAGAACAGCGAGAAACTTAACATCAGGATTGATGGTCACGAAGTCAATGAAGTTAAGGAATTCTGCTACCTAGGCAGTAAAATAACCAATGACGGACGGAGCAAGGAGGACATCAAAAGCAGACTCGCTATGGCAAAAAAGGCATTTCTGGCCAAGAGAAGTCTACTAATATCAAATACCGGCGTTAATTTGAGGAAGAAATTTCTGAGGATGTACGTCTGGAGTACAGCATTGTGTGGTAGTGAAACATGGACTGTGGGAAAACCGGAACAGAAGAGAATCGAAGCATTTGAGATGTGGTGCTATAGACGAATGTTGAAAATTAGGTGGACTGATAAGGAATGAGGAGGTTCTACGCAGAATCGGAGAGGAAAGGAATATGTGGAAAACACTGAAAAGGAGAGGGGACAGGATGATAGGACATCTGCTAAGATATGAGGGAATGACTTCCATGGCACTAGAGGGAGCTGTAGAGGGCAAAAACTATAGAGGAAGACAGAGATTGGAATACGTCAAGCAAATAATTGAGGACGTAGGTTGCAAGTGCTACTCTGAGATGAAGAGGTTAGCACAGGAAAGGAATTCGTGCGCATCAAACCAGTCAGTAGACTGATGACCAAAAAAAAAAAAAAAAAAAAAGGTTAATAGGTCACGTATGTACGGTCAGACTGACAGTACACACCAGTCACGGAACCCTGTTAGAACTCCACTAAATGTGACAGCCATTTCTTTCTATAGTACGCGGCAGGAATGGTTTTGCCACATTTTTCTTTCTCTCCAGGTAAACCATTGAGAAATTGCGACTATGGCAGGTCTTATTGTGATCATCGTGTATAAATGCTAATAATTTCACAGGAGGGACTTTAAAATTGTGCTGTGTGTAGGAGCCAAAGACGTTACACCTTGCATAAGAAAAGCGAACATTGTCATTGCATTATGTCTGATTTTTATTATCTCTTTTGTTAAATGTAATGTTAATAACTCCAATTTTGGTCTTGCTCTCATAAAAGTGAAGGAAACTTATAATTGAGAATATTATGTATTACACATCGATAGAAAAAGTGTTATTCAAGGAAGAAATAAACGAGTGCTCATCTCCGATATATAATTAGCTGAGACTCGAACGTAAATGTTACTCTTTCTAGTCACTCTAATTATTATAGAAAGTTTCAGCTACACTATATCGACGTGTCGACGTGGAGTTGGAGAGACACGGGGAGATTGGCGAACGAACCTTCAAATAAACACTGTGACTTTCAACAGACTCAAGAGCCCGCAACAAGAAATCTGCCAGAGCTCTTCCCCAACGTGTTACCACACGACTAAGCGCACATACGGCGAGTTTATTTTCAACGGGCATTTCAGCACACCATATGAAAACCAAGAATACTTGCTAATCTTGTCTGTAAAACCACAAAATGCAATAAAAATAACTCCTTAATTCATCAGACATCAGATGGTTTAATATTTCTTAACCAGTATTTTATCTCTCTTTTGGCTTGAGAATACCTGCCAGGGTAAATACCGCTATGAGGAGATTCTCCAAGTAACTTAAAATACGTAACAAAGCATATCCGAGTAATATCTGATTATTTCAGTAACGATTTCACATTAACCAACAGAACATTTATTATTAAGAGAATTAATAACATTAACAACTTTACTTTTCAGGTATAACTTGTAGCTGAATTTTATTGTTTTACGAGTTTTGTCTTAGGCTATTCATTACGTAACTGCTCAAACTGAAATCACCAGCTATTGGCCAAAATAAGTTTTAAATATGATTAATTCTTATTCAAAGTTTTTTCCATTTCGTTGATATTTTTTCTGTCTGTTTTTTACTCTTTTCAAGACTGTTCTTACACTGATGATAAGCTTTTTCTCTGGCAGATACATACATGTTGGCGTATAAAGACTTTCTTTAAAATTGCAATCTATAGATTACTGATTACTAACCCATAAAAAATTAGGAATATCGTCACCATTCGATCTCCATATCATTTCAAAGTTAATGGACTTAGTTATGAGAAGTAATGTTGTTGTAAAAAAAAAGGATAAGATTTAAATCCATCTGGCAATGCAAGGAGAAGACGCCCTCATATACAATCCATACCCATACTTCCGTACTGATGATGATGGCGTGTGACGAGGGCCTCCCGTCGGGTAGACCGCTCGTCTGGTGCAAGTCTTTCTATTTGACGCCACTTCGGCGACTTGCGCGTCCATGGGAATGAAATGATGATGATTAGGACAACACAACACCCAGTCCCTGAGCGGAGAAAATCTCCGACCCAGCCAGGAATCGAAATCGGGCCCTCGGCGGACACTTCCGTGCTAATATTATACATCCGTACATAACTCATAACACAGTTATGTATGCATGTATAATATTTACGCTTTTACGACTAAACCGCTGAACCGCTTTTGATGACTTTGGTATGGAGATAGCTCGAACGCTGAGGAAGAACATAGGCTAATTCATGAAGTGTGTAGTACAACATACTTATTGATCTGAAGACTATAATGCGAAATGTGGAACCATAGTTACACTGAAAAAGCTACTTATTCTTTGACTTTTGAACTTTATCATCTTTGCGAAAATACTTTTATTGTTTGCTATGTTCTACATACAATCCTCTGTGTGTTTATTGCATACTTCAGTTGCCAAGCGTAGTGCATCACTTATAACTTCTTTGTTGCAGGCGAATCTGTGTGAAAAGCTTCTGTTCAAGCAGATGGCCTTGTTTCACGATGATGAGTCCCGGGTTTAATTCCCTTCCGTTTTTTTTCTGCTAGCTTCTGGATGTGTGAGGTATTCTCATTATTATCGACGTGCAAGTCACCGAAGTTACATTTGCACCAAGCTTCCTAACATCCCAAACGGCGTCCACCGCACATTTCATTTCATTTTAATGATACACGAGCGCAGTCTTGGGTAATAGCTTATACAATACTCAACGTGTTTAATCCTTGCCAATTCATACTTTCATACTAATACTATAAATGCGAAACTAACTCAATCTGTTACGTTTTCACGACTGAACGCTAACTTATATCCATGCATTTTGTCGTGAGATAGCTTGAAAACTGATGAAGAAGACAGGATATTTTATAAAGTGTGGAGTATAAATATTTATTGATTTGAAGAATATTATGCAAATTAAGGAAAAACGTTTACTCTTTGAACACGCTATTTACTCTTTCATTTTTGTACCTTATCATATTTGTAAAAATGCTTTTATTGTTTCATATATTCTACGTAACATAATTCAAAAAAAGCGGAGTATCGATACGAGTTGTTGGCTATGGAGAATGACGTAAAAAACATGTGACAAATGTCGTAAATATTATGTGTAATGTAATGCGACATCAATGTGGATTTCTGCAAAGCAAAAGAGAGAAACATTGAGTAAAAAAATTAACAACGTCGCAAAATAAACATTTCGGATTACGAACATTGTAATGAAAGAAATAATTTTTAGAATGAACTAAACGAAAGAGTCAAAACCGTAGTACAAAAAAGTAAACTGGAAATACACTTACAGGCTCAGCTACTTTTCCAAAGTCTGCCACTGTTGATAATGGCTCCCATGTCTCTCGGAAATAATATTTGCTTCCCGAATAACCGTACCTCATAGTATGTACGGAAACAGCGCAATATTTCTAATAAATAATTCCTCATAAATCGAATCATATTTGGAACTAAGCAAAACAAGCAGCACAACGACCAAACTGATAATGTTAAATAGTTAGTACGTTGACAGCCAACGACAATAGTACTCAGCTGCAGTTTTGTACTAACTCGTAATTGAACCACATAGTCCAAATATTTGGCAAAGTCGTAAATACAAGTAGGATATTGCAAAGAGCTTCATATATCATGACAGATAATACAGATCTACCAGGCACAGTACATTCGTGTTGGAATTCGTTTCCTTCGACACCTCAACGAAATTTGCACGTTACAGCTAACACAGATCTCTTGCTACGCTACTGGTGAGTCTCTTACCACATGTAGTTTTCTTGGCTTTACCGAGAAAACCGTTGAAATATAACCTAACATAGAGCTCAGGCTACGCTATAGAACGGCCCGTCACCACAGAAATCTTTTCCGCCGTCATATTCTTTTGCTTCGCCAACTCGCAACCAAACTGGCGCATTTCAACCTAGACCTCGGGCTACGCTACAGATCGGTCTGTCACAACACAGAAAGCTTTTCCGCTGTCAGATTCGATGACTTCGCCAACTCACGATTAAAATGCTGTGTTCCAACCTAACCTAGACCTCGGGCTACGCTACAGATCAGTGTGTCATTGCAGAAATCTTTTCCGCTGTAAGATACAGTTGCTTTGCCAACTCAAAACCAAACTGTTGCAGTCCAGCTTAACCTAGACGTCAAGTTACGATACAGATAATTGTGACACTAAAGACAATTGCTATCTACAAATTCGCTAAGACCAATGTCAAACAATTGCCAACATCAGCACAATGCAAGTACCATCATACAGCAAGTCACTGTTAGACAAAACTAGTATATAAATGAAAATTACGGTAATAGGGAACGCACCAGTACTTACCTATGGTAGATTAGTATCCCCAAAAGGTTGACGACCAAGAAATCAATTATTTAAAAAAAAGCATCCTAATACTTGAAAACCAAACATTAAGCAAAACTAACGAACAAAATTTATTGCAAAAATTAAAAGAAAAGAACGGAAAACGCACCACTATTCAAAAACAGAAAGTTCAATCTCTTTCTTTGGCACCTACGTCCTCCCCACATCCTCCAAAAAACCTCAGACAAGCACCGATTTTGTGAGACATTGTTCCTCGAGATATACTCATTTAAATGAATATGTATTACTCAATTTTCCTTTTCCCTCCCCCAATAATACTTTTTATTGCTCCCCCCCCCTGGCCCCCGGTACCTTTCAATTGTGTTTGTACATGCCCCTGTTTTCTTTGGTTTTTTTTTTTTTTTTTTTTTTTTTTTTTTTTGGTCGCTAAATTAACGGAATGTGTCGCAGTCAAATGTAATCCCTTACAAGCAGCCCATCCATCTGACTTTATTACTGATCATCTGCTATATAATTTTTTACTGACTGGAACATCGTACAAGCTGTCCAATCTTTAATTACAGTAAGAATCATGTCTGGAGAAGGGTGATTCCCGGAAACAACTGTCCCCCACACGCATGGTCCAACAGCATCATGGTCTCTCTCTCTCTCTCTCACCCTTTTTTTTCAATTCATCGATTTCGCCCCTTCTGATAACAAAATCCGAGCAACTTCCCGGCAAAACGAATGCCAGTCTATATCAGTTTTACGATCTGTTCCTGTCTCATGAGCAGCAAGTCAAACAAAGCAAAAAAAAGTAATAAAGTAATAAAATACTTTTCATAGGAAGACGTGATTTCTCAAACCACGTCCCTTTAACGAACAGACTGTCACACACGATCTCTTGCACGCCGCCTTCGAAGTCTTGGAAAATCCCATGTCGTCGCCACAAACACTACACTTAGAATAGCAAGCAATTAAATTGTACTGTCTGGCAAAGCTGATGACATTCATTGGTTTCCTCAATTCATCAGCCAATTTGACCGTAGTGAAACGCACGTGAGGAATATGTTGTTGCCCACTCCCACTATCTTTCACATCTTCAAAATCGAGAGCAGAAGTTGGCCCCACATTTGCCTCATATTTCGTGATGCTACTAATACTTGCAAACCAATTTCAAATCCTGCGCAAAGATTAACAAATTACTTTCTGTATAAACCAAAGAGATTACGATCGATAGAATGTAAGGCTACACAGAGACTGAACTCAAAATACGCAACGAAACATGACATCACAGCGGTCGTTACGTCGCAGGTTAAAGTTGACGGCTAGTATCGAACATTACTCTAGATTCACATGATTCAACGTAATCAATACAATTCCTAGTCAATTCTCAACGTATTTAATCCATAGTCTTCTATAATATCAGAATTATTAATTGCGAAAATAACAAACACTCCACCGCTGAACCGATTCCGATGGTATTTGATATGGAGATAGCTGGAACCGCGAGGAAGTCCATAGGCTACTTCAGAAAGTTGTGTCTTTTCGATTATTATTAACATTTTTAAATGTGGTATACATGAGTGGGACGCAGCCGACGCTGGTGCGATGGTCGGCGGTTCTTAGTGTTTATACGTTATTCTGTGTCATTGTGTATCAAGTGTTACCGTGCGCGTCGTTTACGATACTGAGTCCCTACACCACCTGGCATAGCTGGAGAGTTTTATGGAGATGCAACAATAAAATCGGACTGTAAGCCCGAGATCCACATTTAAAACTATTATTGTAAGCCTCGCAAACCTAAGTCTGATTTAGTGCGTAGTTCTAAGAGAGCTCAAGCTGCGAAAGGTACTCGAATCCAACAAATTTTAGGGCAAACTCATGCCCGCCGAAACTTGGATGCAGAACGTCTGACGGCCTTAAGAGCTACATACACATTAGAACAGTCAAAAACCCATCGCATTTCAGACGCTGATCATCATGCGTCTCTTACAGATTCCAAGAAGCCTAAACACTAACAGAGAAGACGTCATTTAAGGGCTGTACGACAAACATAGAGTCATAACTTCACGCGTGGAACATGGGAGGCTTTTCGTGAGGCTGCATTTGATTATAATCTATTAAATTACTATGTTAATCATAAATCAGGCACCATAGGGGAAGGGATCAAAAATGTAGACACCATAACGCATTAAAATGGAGATGAGAAACGGAGGTATGTGTTACTCTGGTGGCAAAATCTCACACCCAGTATTAGGCGAGCCAGAGAAACACCTAAAACCTCTGCTTCTGCACGAATATAGTGAATCGAGGCAGTTTCTAACTGTAATTAGAAAGGACAATGTATGCTTTCAGATTCGACATACAGTAAACTATTAGAAACATATTCATTATCTACCTACACACCGACACTGCATACATGCGTCTCCACACCACCGTCTACACACATCACATAAAATTACTAGCTTGCTTACTCGCCATCACACATCATAGTAAAACAACTGATGTGCGAGCGAATTAGCGGGTAGCAGCTAGTACAAGATAAAGGACCCTCTGCCATACGATTTACAGTGACTCGTAAAGAAACATATGTAGAGATGGATCATACAAACAGATGCCGTATTGTCAACAGTTTTTGAGATAAAAATATTTGTAACTCATGACATTTTGTGTACTGATGACTTAAGATCTTTCATCACATAAATACTTATATTTGTGGGTTTGATTATTGTTCGTGGAGTTTGTTGAAGACTGTAACTTATGTTCTAAAAGTGCTAAAACTAGACGAGTTGTTGCTCCAGTTTTACATGTGTTTGACATGTTAAATAAGAATGTGGTCCTTAGTTTATATTTCACCAAGAACTTTCCATTATCATATTTACTATTGTTATTATTACTATTAATATTATTACACATTTTTGCCGTTAAGGCTGTCCCTGAAATTGAATTGTACGGTATTATTCAGTTTTCCCTTGTTTCTTTCTTTTTCTCTTCCTAAAATCTCTTTATATACTGTGTTCCCGTGTCCTTTGTTCTGTCCATATTTTCCGTGTTTTCTTCCTTCCTTTTACTTCTAATTTCGTTTTCATAATTTTGTTTCTGAATTTATCCGGCCTGTTTGAGATCTTCAGTCTCTTGGAGCCAGTTGTTTATTTCATCAAAAATCTTCTTTGTGAGTCTACTGTTGTTCATTCTACGTATGGATGCATAGAATATTAGTTGACTTTTCTGATGATCTTTGGTTGGTCTCTTCATTCGTATAACATCTCTATGTATTGCTCCAAAATTTTTTCTGAGGATTTTGTGTTTTATATTTTTTGTCTGTGTGACACCAGATGCTCCGATCATGGTCGTTTCTGATGCGTAGAGTTCTTCTGGTAGCACGATGTACTGTAGTGCCTGAGTTGGACCTGTCTTTATATGTTTTTTTATTGTTGTTTGTTCATGTGCATTTGTATCTTTTTGGAGTTTAGTATGGTGGTGTAAGATTATTGTAATCTATGAACGTCGTTTGTAAACGTCATCAGTTTGATGGCTACATGCAGGTAGTTGTAAATAAATACAGCTTTCCCAAAATCATCGAAGATGAGGCATCTTGTTTTCATTTGTATCGTTCAGAATAATACATACATTCATCTTCTGATTCCCCATTTCCTCTTGAAACAAACTGCAAATGTTGTTCAAATGTGTATGAATTCCTAAGGGACCAAACTGCTGAGGTCATCGGCCCCTAGACTTACATCCTGCTTAAACTAACTTATAGTAAGAACGACACACACACCAATGCCCTAGGGAGGACTCGAACCTCCGGCGGGAGGGGCCGCGCACTCCGTGACATGGCGCCTCAAACCGCGCGGCCACTGCGCGCGGCAAACTGCAAGTCATACGTTTGCTTTTGTAGTGTCGTGTGCAACAAGCTGATGAACAAAGAGAGACTGAAACGGTCACTTCTGTAGCAGAGCCTCTTCCAAGTTGCGCATTCCCTTGGAAAGGATTACTGTCCACCACGGTTCGTCTTCGTTCTTTATCTTCGGGCTTGTTACACCATGGGCACGGGTGGCAAAGCGAAAGGTGAGCTGACCAGGAGTAGCAGAATGCCATGCCGCTGTGTTTACATCTGTGGATTCAATTTTCGCCGATAGCCGGCGAGATAACCGGCTGGAACTGCGGCCGATAATGCCGGCTCCAGTTTCGGTGAAAGTGGGCGGGGAAGAGGGAGAGGGGGGGGGGGGGGACTGGAGGGGCATTGATTGCGATAGCGATACAAGAATAGAGTGCAGATGGCTGTTGTCACACGCATTATTAGCTTGCGACTGATATCACTGGTGCAGAGCACGGTCCCCAGGCGGAAAGACTTCGCTCAAACCTCACTTCCTCTGCACCGATTACTCCCCAATACAGGTCGCGACCAAATCAAGGCATTACTAATTAGGGATTTGCTTATTTACGGATCAGATTCACTTTACGGCATGCGTTAAAGTAGCCTGGCTCAGATGTCGTGTTACTGGCTGCGAGGATTTCCACCAAAGTGCAGTGCAGATGCCAGTACATAAACCGTCAGGGATGTAGGCAAATTTTTTTTCTGGGGGGGGGGGGGGGGGGTAGTGGACGGAGACGGAGGGAGGGTTCAGTTCTGTTCAAGTACAATGAGTTGATTTACATAAGTATCACAAAATGCCAGATCCTGAAATGCCACTGAGTGTTTCTGTGTTCAGATTTGGAACACGAGTTACATCTCATACCACGGTTGGAAATGAAAGTACTGTAGTAGAAAAACTACGACACTTCAGAAGCTGATGTGAATCGCACTTTAATCCAGAGTCTTCAGTGTCTGTAAACTGCATATTATGTGACAGTGCACTTCAAATGCTTTCACTCTCAGCACACTTACCCTTGTATTGCTTAATGTTTCAGATTAGTTAGAAAATCTTCTGAACTGACTGTATCAGACTGATTCCAGTTTGCTACTTTACAGCGAAAATCGATTTAATTGAAGCTTGAAACGATTTTTTTTTTGAGCTGCTGGCGCCATGGTAGTTCCTAAAATGAGGAAATAAACATGTGAAATGTTCAGTCTTGGGATGTTGTGTCGTTTTATTAAGGCTAAAATAATCATAAATATTGTGTGTTAAATAGTCCAGTCATCGAAAGAAAATTTGGGGAAAAAATTCAAGTAGCCGCAAATGTTTTGTACAGTGCTAGGGGGAGTGTCGTGAAAAACATACTAAAAATCATGAGCGGTGGGATGTGAGCGTGGAGGAAGGGGGAATAGACAGGTCATTTTTCTAGGTTTTTCTTGGATATCTCAAAAACCGCGGCATCTAGCGAAAATGTTTCCCCGTACAGGATTAACCTACATTAAATTTCGTACAAATAGGTTATATTCATTTTGCTCTAGGACTAATATCTTCTGCTTTGCAGGGGATGGAAAAATCGCAAATTATTAAAAATAGTGTTTAAATGGTGTAAAGTGTCTGTATTGTTAAATAACGTAGGTTAAGAACGAATATTAAATGTTGATACCACATCTTAGAGCAACAAAGCCGTTTAGGAATAAATTCTGTGCCGGTGGAGCAACAGGGTGGACAGATGGGGGTGAAGGTTAGAAGAATGACAGAAGGTAGGTCGCCAGATAGTGGTCGTGCACTTCCCTCATTTACAGATCTGCAAAATTAAAAGCGAGCAGGCAATTTCCCGTTCTTTCCATCGCACTGCGTCACAACAAGCAACTACAGGGTGTTGTACGACCCTTCTGCAGCTCATATTACGTATCATTGGTGACGTAGTGTGCAGACATGCTCAGGATGTTTACGTTCGTCAAAGTGTGATTTACACTACATGGAATACAAATATTATTTACTAATACTTGTAAAACAATTAACGTATATAGATAGAATCTACGTAAATCTCTACACACTGTTGTATAATGTTAGAGGGAAATTGATTCTTAGTCATCCTCTACGGCAGCTGTATTCTTCCGGGAAACACAACTCCCCCCCCCCCCCCCCCCCCCAACATGAGTTCTGCTCGCTTTTCAGTTTACAGACTGACTGTACCTCCCCAGCATTTCCTGTCCAGTTCTCTCACGTGAGTGGACAAATTCACTGAGATCTTGTTTATATAGTGGGGCTTTTTTCAATTTGTTGAGTATTTATTTGCTGTTGTTAAATGAGCTATTATGTAAAACGAAAAGCTCAACAGCCGGAGCTGTCAACTGTCTACCACATTTAGAGCCTGCCCCAGGTGTAACATAGGGTCAATGTTTATCTGAGAATGTCGAATTCCTTTCCTCCACTGTCAATGGCTGGGATGCTTTTCCCAACTTGAGTGTATCAAATGCAGCACCCAAGCCTCAGCTCGCCCAACGTCTGATGAGGCGCACAGGCTTAAATTGTCTCCCTCTAAAATATAAGTAGGTCGCTGAGGTGTTATGGAACTTCAGATTTTTCAAAGAAATTCAAGCAATGCGTTACAGCAGGTAACTGTTCTAGATTTAAACGTGATCCACTGTATTCCATCTTACATATTAATAACCACCCTGCAAGGTATATTGTAAACGTGAGGTAAGCGTGTAAATCACCCCTTACTTCCAGATAAGAGCGCATTTTACTTTATTTCCATATGCATACGTGAGTGAATGTATTAGCGCTGCAGTACATACGTACGGAATGGGGAGCGATCGGTAGGTTCCCACACAGGCTAGCAGAGGCGATTGGCCATCTGGCGCTTTCAGAGCCAGTGGGATGAGATGCCGATGCAGAAACCGCTTGTGACATCAGCAAAGAGATACGTATGGAAGTAAATGTATTCTCACACGAGTCAAGTAAGTATTATTAATATTTTCTAACAAAAGTTGCCTTTTTCCATTGAGGCATTAGGGGAGTCTACGGGTCATAAGTACTATCTTTCAGTAACTTTACAAAGCCAGGCAACGTTGATATTAATAAATAAATGAATAACTTTGGCATAAACGAAGATGTACGATCTTATACGAGGTATACCGTTTGTGCTCCTAAGTTACAGACTCTGGGCCATAGTCGGCAGTCATCGATAGGATGGCTTTAGACCTAGTCAAGTGGTAGACCATGTTCTCGTGCCGTTAATAGTTAGCTTATAATCAGTGTGAACAAGTTCGTCTTAAGGTGTTTCTTAAATAAACGCACCATAACGGTATCGCATGTAATAATTATTTACACAAAAAACTTGTTCCTGCTTCATTACATGAAACATAGACGGTATTATTGCACTTTCAGAATCAGACGGCGCTGCTAGGGCTCTGCAAGGGGACATAGAACTGCGAGAGCATCTGCACATAACAGGTAGGAAGAATTCCTACGCGGTGGCTCACTAAATCAGTTCAAGTACGGACTGGCTTAATTATCGCAAAACTCGGATGGGAAAGCCTGGGCATTTATGCTGCACGCCCCCTTATGTCACCACCCACGGACTCAGACATTTCTGGAGGTTTAGTACGACTGGGGATTTCTTACAAATGGGTTCACTCAGCGCAGCCCATTCCACAAGTCCCAGCAATTCCTCAATGAAAGAGATCTATACAGTCTGTAAGTAACACAATTAATGGTGACAGAAGTGCAGTATCTTCCTGGTCCTTGACTGATTCTCCCTTTCCCACCAATACTGCACAGATCACTGACAACATCACACTTTCAAATTAAGCGTTTTTCCTCCACTGTTTGTAGGAACGTATAGCTCATTTAAAAATTGTGAGTAAGGACTCACTTCACAAACTGAAAATAATTCCGCTATATAAACACGAGCTCAGTGAAAGTATGTGGCCTACTTACATAAGAGAACTGGGCCGGAAATGCTGGGGAGATACATCTGTCTGTAAACTGAAAAGTGAGCAGTGTTCGTAGGGGATGAATTCGCTTTCGCACGTTTGCGTAAAACCTGTCCATATGCTTTTCCTCCATTTGTACTTTTAGCAACCTGTATCCGTATTTAATGCAGTGTTAACACACTTTTTGGAAAATAAACATCCCCCACTCCCGGGAGTGTCTGCGCCATTGATTCATAAGGCGAGCTGTAGATGGGTCAGTATAACTTTGTGAAACACCCGGTAGTTACTTTTTGCGAGGTGGTGTCATAGGGCGAATGGGGAGTAGCCTGCTCGCTCATAACTGTGCTCACCTACGAAGGAGGGAAGTTCACCATCCCAACCCGGCGACCTACGTTCCCTCACACTTTTAACCTCATCCTCCACCCCACAACTTTCTACCCTGTTAACCCAACAACAGAATTTTTGCCTTAATACAGTTCTATTGCACTTAGAAGTGCTGCTCACATTTATTATTTGTTCTTTAGCCACGTTATTCAACAGTAAGCATCAACACTATACCATTAAAACACTATTTTAATAACTGTATTTTTCCGCTTCCTGCAGCGCAGGAACTATGGTCCTAAAGAAAAAATGGATAGGACCCTCTTTGTAGGAAATAACTCAGTGTAATTTTTTACCAAGAAACATTTTCTCTAGATGACGCAGTTTTCAAGATATTCAAGAAAAACCTAGAAAAAAGTAACCTTTACACTCCCTCACGCTCACATCCCACCGGACAGGATTTTTAGTATGGTGTTTGAAACCCTGCACCACTTTAGCTCCAGCACGATTGGCTGCTGAATGGAGCGAATGGACCCCAAGGTGCAAAGAGAAATTTTCTCAAACTTCGGTCACAGCTGTTTATTATAACACCAATTTAAGATAAACAATGAAAGACTAAATGCAACAGTTACATAAGCCGTCACGGCAACCACTAAGGGGCATTCATTGAGTTACAATATTTGAAAATATTTTTAAGTCAGTTTAAAAATGTACCAAGGCGGCAATGGTAACCAATCAAGGAAAATTTAAAATTAATCAATTACTCAGAGCAACCACTATTAAGGTACAGGAAAACTGCCACTCTGGGCAGCTGTACAAATTTCTTTCATTCCCGAGTAAACTTAGAAAGGCAGTATCAGGACCAATTAAAGAAAAAATCTGAAATTAGTAAATTACGTAGGCACACGCATCCGCTCTAACGTCTCAGACAGCTATACAAGGTGTAATTTAATAAATTAAATCCATCGGGGCGGCCTTGTAGGCCTATGTTAGCCATTCAGTACTTAATTAATAACAAAATCAATTAAGTAGAAAACAAATGCAAGATAAGAAGAACTTAGATGAGCGCAAAGGGCAGATCAATCACGTACTCCAGTGATGATAAATGAAAGGCGAGAGTACAAAGATACTGTACTCTCAGACAATTAACTAACTGATTAAAGTTTCCTTCAAAAATTTAGTTAATGCAACTATTACACAATTCTGGCTTAATAAGATTTATGTACTAACAATGATACCACAATTGGTGGTGGTTTCAATGGATTAGATATAACGGTTTCACTATTCCTCGGGTTACAGATTATTCCATTCGGGCTCAGCCTCCTCACAGGCATCGGTCCAATCACAGACTACCGGAACATACAGGATACTCGGAAGCCCGTTCAAACGAACTTGATCACAACTTCTTTTATCACCATCCAGCAATTTAGACAAGTCACGGTGCACTTAATTCTCAAAACCGTTCCGTCCGCCAGCAGTAGTGATTGCACAATCAGCCTCTGGCCCCGTGCAGGATATATCGATGGCCCATTTCCGTACTCTCGCTAGTACACTATGTGATCAGAAGTATCAGGACACCTGGCTGAAAATGACTTTCAAGTTCGTGGCACCATCCATCGGTAATGCTGGAATTCAGTATGGTGTTGGACCACCCTTCGCCTTTATGAAAGCTTCCACTCTCGCGGGCATACGTTCAATCAAGTGCTGGAAGGTTTCTTGGGAAATGGCAGCCCACACTTCACGGAGTGCTGCACTGAGGAGAGGTATCGATGTCGGTCGGTGAGGCCTGGCACGTGGTCGGCGTTCCAAAACTTCCACAGGATTCAGATCCGGACTCTGTGCAGGCCATTCCATTACAGGGATGTTATTGTCGTGTAACCAGATTCAGGTCCGGACTCTATGCAGGCCATTCCATTACGGGGATGTTATTGTTGCGTAACCATTATGCCACAGGCCGTGCATTATGAACAGGTGCTCGATTGTGTTGAAAGATGCAGTCGCCATCCCCAAATTGCTGTTCAGCATTGGGAAGCAAGAAGGTGCTTAAAACATCAGTGTAGGTCCGTGCTGTGACACTGCCACGAAAAACACGACCACACCATAACACCACCGCCTCCGAATTTTACTGTTGGCACTACACATGCTGGCAGATGACGTTCACGGGGCATTCGCCATACCCACACCCTGCCATCGGATCGCCACATTGTGTACCGTGATTCGTCACTCCACACAACGTTTTTCCACTGTTCAATCGTCCAATGTTTACGCTTCTTATACCAAGCGAGGCGTCGTTTGGCATTTACCGTGTGGCTTATGAGCAGCCGCTCGAGCATGAAATCCAAGTTTTCTCACCTTCCACCTAACTATAATAGTACTTGCAGTGGATCCTGATGCAGTTTAGAATTCCTGTGTGATGGTCGGGATAGATGTCTGCCTATTACACATTACGACCCTCTTCAACTGTCGGCGGTCTCTGCGTCAACAGATGAGGTCGGCCTGTTCGCTTTTGTGTTGTGCGTGACCCCTCACATTTCCATTTCACTGTCACATCGGAAACAGTGGACCTAGGTATGTTTACAAGTGTAGAAATCTCGCGTACAGACGTATGACATAAGTGACACCCTATCACCTGACCACGTTCGAAGTCTGTGAGTTCCGTGGAGCGCCCCAATTTGGCTCTCTCACGTCTAATGATTACTGAGGTCGCTGATATGGAGTACCTGCCAGTAGGTGGCAGCACAATGCACCTAATACGAAAAACGTATGTTTTGTGGGTGTCCAGATACTTTTGATCACATAGTGTAGCTCGGGCACGCGTCACGCAAATTCCACTCTCCGTAACCACTGCGCCTGAACTCCCCCACTGTCCAGTTGCCCAACGCACTTTCGCACCCCGATATTCGAAACCCAAAAATGCTCGCCAAATCGGCCGTCAAAGATTCTCGCAACGGGCCGTGATAATCGATAGCGGCCAGATACCACTGGGCCGTCGCGGCAGCTACCCTTGCGAATCGGCACGGCTCACTGTTCATGATCTTCCCCCTCCCCCTTCCATCATTATAATAATAATAATCATCATCATCATCATTCTCCAACTCCAGTTTTCCGGGTATGGTGTACAAGCGCTCGCCATCTCCTTCTGTATTGACACATCTTCTGTTCCAGGACAACTTCCTACTCCACATCTGATCTCTATCTAGCGTTTTCTTGGTCTTCCCCGTGGTCTTCTTCCTACGAGGCTCAGATTGAAATGCCTTTTGGCAGGACTTTGACTGTTCATTCTCATTATGTGTCTGCGTTTTTTTATAGCACTGGTAACAGGAATCTCAATACTTTCCACTTTTCTGTTCACCTCATTCCTGATTCCGTACTTTCTAGTTGTTAGATTCATAGTTGAAATGAATCTCATTTCTGTTTCCCTGAATTCTACTGAGGTCTTTGTTTAGTAGAGTACATGTTTCTAGACCCATATGTAAGGATTGGTACGAAATAGGTGTGGTACACGGTCGCTTTTGTTTTTCGTGGCATTTTATCGTTCCCCTAACACTGTACAAAAATTTGGGACTACAAAAAACTTTCTCCCCCACTCGACATTTTTTGGTCTTTTTTGATTGGGCTAAAAGTAAAAGAACGTAAATAGCATAACTAGGGTGACTGTCTACAATATGTGTTTTTTAATACGTAATGTGGAAAGTTAGAGATTGTATAGAATGAAATTTTTAAAATTTCCACAAACTGATTTTTGTAGTACTTCGAATGTAATGCTCCTACCGTTGTTCAGGCGTCGTAGGGAGATGGACTACTTAAAAGTTTTTGTTGTTGCCGCTACATATCTGCATTAGTTGTTTGACCGGACTGTGTTGGTACATCCTCAGGCATCAGGTTTCTTTCCCGGAGATGCCAAGTCCATGCCAGCTGAAAATTTCAAACATCAGTCGCTACAAAACAAATTGATCTGCCATATATTTAATCTCCATTGTATACATTCCATGTTACAGCATACGATTTTAACAAAGCTAACTGTACGTATTAGCCTTAATCATTTCGCTCCTTACGTCTTTCTATGAGTTTCCCTTGATAAATGACATCATTGTCATGCACGGCCAGGTTCTGTGATCCACAGCGAATCTCCGAGGTGGGACGTCGTTTCCGTGGCAGCAGGTACCTCCATGTGCAGAAATCCACGTGCCCATCGCCCCTGCCTTCCAGATACGCTGCGTCCACTACCGCTTTCATGACATGCGCAAAAGAAACAGAAGATTCTAGCACAAGCAGAGTTACTAAACACAGCTTTCCTAATTTCCTTCACAAATGAAGACGAAGTAAATATTCCAGAATTCGTATCAAGAACAGCTGCCAACATGAGTAACTTAGAAGTAGATATCTTCAGAGTAGTGAAGGTACTTAAATAACTTATGAAAAGCAAGTCTTTCGGGCCAAACTGTATACCAATTAAGATCCTTTCAGAGCATACTCATGCAATATCTCCATAAATCTTATACAACCGTTCGCTCGACGAAAGATCCGTATCCAAAGACTGGAAAGTTGCACAAATCACACCAGTATTCAAGAAAGGTAGGAGGAGTAATCCACTAAATTACCTGCCCAAGGCATTAACGTCGATATGCAGCAGGATTTTGGAACATATTGTGTTCGAGCATTATGAATTACCTCGAAGAGAACGGTCTATTAAAACTCAGTCAACGCCGGTTAGGAAACATCGTTCTCGTGAAATACAGCTAGCTCTTACTCACACGAAGTGATGAGTGCTATTGGCAAGGGATTTCAAATTGATTCCGCATTCCTAGATTTCCAGAACGCTTTTGACACTGTACCTCACAAGCACCTTGTGATCAAATTGCCTGCTTACAGAATATCGTCTCAGTTATGAGACTGGGTTCCTGCCTTCCTATCAGTGAAGACACTGTTTGCAGTAACTGACGGGAAGTTATCGAGTACAACACAAGTGATTTCCGGCATTCCCCAAGGTAATGTTATAGGCCCTCAACTATTCCTTATCTGTGTAAACGATTTCGGAGCCCATCTGAGCCGCCGCGTTAGGTTATATGCAGATGATGCTGTTGTTTATCGTCTAGTGAAGTCAAGTCGTCATAAGTTCAAAAAAATTGCCAAAGATTTACAAAGTATATTTGTATAGTGTGAAAATTGGAAATTGACCTTAAATAATGAAAAGCGCGAAGTCATCCATGTGAGTGCTAAAAAGAATCCATTAAACTTCCATTACACGATACATCAATCAAATCTAAAGGCTGTAAATTCAACTAAATACGTAGGAATTGCAGGTACAAACAACTTAAATTGCAAAGAACACACTGAAAATGTTGTGGGGAAGGCAAAGCAAAGACTGTGACTTACTGGCGGAATACTTAGAATATGCAACACATCTACTAAAGACATTGCCTAAACTAAATTTGTCCGTCTTCTTTTGGAGTGCTGCTGCGCAGTGTGGGATTCATACCAGGTAAGATTTGCATTATTCAGAAATAGGGGAGAGAGAGAGAGAGATAGTCATGGACATGATAGAGGATTTGGGGTGGACGTCATTAACACAAAGCCGTTTGTCGTTGCAACGGGATTTTCTCACGAAATTTCAATCACTAATTTCCTTCTCCGAATGCGTAAATATTTTGTTGATGCCGACCTACATAGAGAGAAACTATCATCATAATAAAATAATGGAAATCAGAGCTCGCAAGGAAAGATATATCTGTTCGGTTTTTCCGCGCGCTGTTCGAGAGCGGAGTAATAGACAATTAATGTGAAGGTGGTTCGATTAACCCTTTACCAGGCACTAAAGTGTGATTTGCTCGGTATCCATGTAGATATAGATGCACAATATGCTGTCCAAAACCACGACAGAGGGCATAACGTGTTACTCTCTCCAAAGCGATATGTTACCCCTCATACTCCACAAAAAAAAAAAAAAAAAAAAAAAAAAAAAAAAAAAAAAAAAAAAAAAAAAAGAACATCACTACAGTGTTTTATTCATTGCAAAAAGGTAGGGTAACTATTAACTTTGAAGATATTAGCATAGCAGTAAGACAGAATTCAGGAGTCTTCGTGACGCCTGCCATCGTGTTTTCCAATCTGTACGAGCTGACACCAAGTGGTGCTGCATTGCCCAATTGCTTGACATTCAACTATGGCATTAATTTAATTTAATGTCATATTCATAGCTACAAATAAATGTCACATGCGAATATGGACTCTCACGAAACCTCGTTACTTCCTTGCGTAATTTCCATCACACCGAGTGGCCGTAACGCGGGTTGCAAATGTTGTCAGCACTGCGGGAGATTTCCCCGAGCAACATTCCACTGAGAAATCTGTACTGCTGTTTAACTTAACGGTAGGACAAAAGTTCCGCTATACTGAATTTACGTGGTGTCGCCGTATTCAACAGTTTCCTTCACCCTGTTCTAAATTTTTGCTTTTTTTTTTCAATTTAATATAATTTGAAAATGCTCTCAAAACTGCGTGTTTCAAGGCGCAATTTCTAGGTGTCTCATATCAAGGAATGGATCGATAGCCCTGTTGAACAATTACTATTGCAAGCTCCAGTTTTCGGTAAAGTGATCCGTTATGCATGGTTTTTCGCGAAATTATTGCCACAGCGTGAAATATTCAGCAATTCTAACGACGTTTCTTTCCGGAGTCAGATTCATGCGAAGAAATGTCACTGTTGCGAACCTGCCTTCACGCCATGCTCACGGTATTCGGGATTTCTATGTTTCGAATGTTTTTACGTTCGGTACTCCAAGAGAATTCATCAAATCTTCCTACAGAATAAACATTACAACAAAGATATAAAAATTAATATAAGAATTTATGTAAGAACGAAATAAGAGAAAATGAGAATTTAAAAAGATTTTAATCCCTGAAAATACCATCCACACATATATTGTATAATAAATGTGTGACATTTACTGTGAAATCCAGTTGTAATTTTAGAATTAATATAACGCCCTTGTATTCTCTAACTTGATAGGAAACATTCGTGTAGTAACCGTAGACGGTCATCGGTGTATAAATGAAAAAAGTAAGTAGAAAAAATAAAACCGATGATTGGATTTCGAACACAGGCAGGAAGAAGTGAGAGGTCTCCGCGCTAGCCACTGTACCATTGTTTCGTGCGAGATTATCAACTGCTAGAAGGCATCTAGATTACGTCGAAAATTTTGACGGTCGTTTTCTCAAAAACGGCCGAGTATCTACGGATAAGCCGAGACACGTGATCGGTTATTTTGACTCATATTCCTCTGCCTGAAGTTTCTGGGAAATCAGGTTATGGCATTTGCCGTGTTCTCGTTAGGACTGTCCACGTCTGACCACAACGGGCAGACTTACTCTGTACGACTGCCTCTCGTTCTCCCTTTCAGATTCTACCGGCTCACATGGCACGATCACGCGCTAGCCTTTCATTGGCCGAGCTACCGATTCCAAAGACCGCAGGTAAAACTTAAGTACTTCCCACGTAGCAGAGATAAATACCAAAATCGCTCAACGTCGATCTGAAAATAAAGGCAAAAGGCTCTCCCATAATCGATGCCAAAAATACTTGATCCGGATGAAGAGTGCTTCAGTCAACAGACACCTTTCAAGCTGATAGATCTGCGTTCGCCTTCGTGCTTAACCTCTATTGAAAAAACAAAAAGAAACGTCGCCGATAGTGGAACAAGAGGTGATTTCATCGGATTTGCCAATATGGGAATGAGCTTATGAGAAAAATGACTTTTTTTCGTTTGTGTGCAGTCCCAACAGGATTTGAAATGTTGAGCAGTACTGATATGGAAGCTGGTAAATATTTAATAGTCACTACATGTAAGGCAACTGCTTCGTTGGCGGGTTTCGAATACAGCCATCTTCAGAACATCAAGTCAGGGAGAAGACCTTCAAATGTTCCGAGGATGAGTGTGTTCGAAATGTATCAATTACGCAGTTGCCTTGTATCTAGTGAATATAAAATATTTATCCAGAGTCCACATCAGCACTGGTTAACATTTCAAATTTCGTAAAATGGGCGCGTACCTCTTGCATGATTACATGTAACATTCTGAATCCCAAACGAGCTTTGCTTCCCGATTTCAAAGTTGAGACTCGGTGTTGAGAGATCATACTCATTTCCTGTCTTGCACCCAACACTTTTGCCTGCCACTGGGGGGCCTTTTTTCTATGAGGTCTCACAAAAGCAAACGTTTTTGTGCAGTTCGATGAGGCATATGCTATCCTCCTGGTTCATCGTCTTGTGTACAGACACTGCGCTAAACGAGAGAAGCAAGGCCCTTTGGTGCGCCCAAAACCCGACTGCGGCCTACCTTGCCGTGAAACAGCCCACATGCGTAATATGTTCCGCGCTGGGGAGCACGTTCATGGCTGTTTTGTGTAGTGTGATCGCACTGTAAGACTGACGCTGCATCAGTGACACTAGAACTAATGCACTGATACGTTTACCATGTGTGGATGCCACACTCATTTTACTCTTGTTGACTTGTCAGACACAGGCAGGAGATGGTAACAGTTGTTCTTTTATTGTCATTTCATTCCCCTCGCCCTCATGGATGGTGGGTGTGCTCTCAGCTGTTACGATTCTCCGCTCTTCCGCCAAACGAAAAGGCTCTGAGCACTATGCGACTTAACTTCAGTCGCCTAGAACTTAGAACTAATTAAACCTAACTAACCTGAGGACATCACACACATCTATGCCCGAGGCAGGATTCGAACATGCGACCGTAGCGGTCGCTCGGTTCCAAACTGTAGCGCCTAGAACCGCACGGCCACTCCGGCCGACCTTCCGCCAAACGATATTACCAATTTAAAACGCAGTAAAGTTTATTACATAGCACTAAAAAATTGACTGCTTTCACAAACGAAAATACAAATGGTGAGATGCGTTCGTTAAAAATATAAAAGGCTAATTTGTTGAGTGTTTACAACATTTACAAAGGGAAGAATGACGTGATGAGCTTACATAGACTCCCAGGGTTAAGGGTTTTGTGGAAATTGTAGGATTTTAAATTCTGTGTTGCACCGGTATGAGTTACAGGTGGGTGTATTGTAACGTATATGCAAACTAATATATGTATAGCTACAACAAACATTGCCTATGTTCGTCTGTGAAAATGGACTCGATAAGCAACCTGAGCTATCAGTAAACGGAATCTAACCTGCATAAAACTGTGTGCGTGTTGTCGGAGTGTCAGTTTCACTGTCATTTAAGCCCTCAACAGATCGTAACATGAGAAACTTAAAAGTAACATTTGGATAAGCTATCTGACTACATATTTGAATGTGAAAAACTGCAGGAACAAATGAACCTATAACAATGAACACCTGAGCTATCTCATTGCGTTTTTTAATAAGAATTTACAATTGATACAGAATATCGCTTGTACAACAGAATTTACTGGATTAGAGTACATAACATGTTATGGAGTGTCAGCGTCTCTGTTTTGGCCCTAAGTTTGGCAGTCACCTCTTTAGATGACTGCCTTTTTCCTTGTGGTTCTCAGCAATTCGAAGCAGCATGCAGCAGCAGCGGCTAAAGCTTATTGTTACTAAGAATGAATTTAATAAAAAGAGTTTGTTTGGGTCCTGTTAACTACTAAATAACTTGTGACAAAGGATTTCTTAAATTAAGTATAATTATAACTTAAGAATCATCATGGCAATGACATAGGTGTCAACAGTGGCTGAGTGCCAGAATAACAAATTATTTCAGTTTCAAAGTTACGTTAACATTTAATAACCACAGCATTTATTCATTAATTAGATGTGAAGAATAATAATTATTATTTGGAGAATAAGGTGGCTTTCTTAACTGACAAGCTAAACATAGGATTACTGCAAACTCGAACTAATTATCGTGAGCCTAACCCAGCAATTGCTTTTGCGCTATGCTTGCGAATTTTACCTTGAATTCCATCTTCAAGCGTAGTTAAGCCATCTAAGTCTCTACCTGGCTATATAAGTGAAACCAGTTCTTGAGTGTGGTAAGCTCTACCACCACCGACGTGAGGGCAGCGTGACACGTCTTCTGTCTGCGAGCTCTCGACCGACACTACTACTTCCACTCTGGCAGACAGACCTCGACTCACAACAATGCTCAGAATCGCGGTCCCATATTTCGCCCTCAGGTCGTTACTATCGATATGTGAGTGTTTACATAATGCAAAGAATAGCGTTAGGTTTGCTATATTGTTTGTAATGTAATGGAGAGTTCTGGCACACTCCTTATAATATCTTCATTGAGGGATGTGGGAGAGTTATGAGGAAGAGGATGTGGGTGAAGGGGATAGGAGAGTAGAAGGCAAGGAGAGTAGAAGTGACTTCCAGTATATCTGAGCGGAAATTGAAATAAGAACACCGTGAATTCATTGTCCCAGGAAGGGGAAACTTTATTGACACATTCCTGGGGTCAGATACATCACATGATCATACTGACAGAACCACAGGCACATAGACACAGGCAACAGAGCATGCACAATGTCGGCACTAGTACAGTGTATATCCACCTTTCGCAGCAATGCAGGCTGCTATTCTCCCATGGAGACGATCGTAGAGATGCTGGATGTAGTCCTGTGGAACGGCTTGCCATGCCATTTCCACCTGGCGCCTCAGTTGGACCAGCGTTCGTGCTGGACGTGCAGACCGCGTGAGACGACGCTTCATTCAGTCCCAAACATGCTCAATGGGGGACAGATCCGGAGATCTTGCTGGCCAGGGTAGTTGACTTACACCTTCTAGAGCACGTTGGGTGGCACGGGATACATGCGGACGTGCATTGTCCTGTTGGAACAGCAAGTTCCCTTGCCGGTCTAGGAATGGTAGAACGATGGGTTCGATGACGGTTTGGATGTTCCGTGCACTATTCAGTGTCCCCTCGACGATCACCAGTGGTGTACGGCCAGTGTAGGAGATCGCTCCACACACCATGATGCCGGGTGTTGGCCCTGTGTGCCTCGGTCGTAAGCAGTCCTGATTGTGGCGCTCACCTGCACGGCGCCAAACACGCATACGACCATCATTGGCACCAAGGCAGAAGCGACTCTCATCGCTGAAGACGACACGTCTCCATTCGTCCCTCCATTCACGCCTGTCGCGACACCACTGGAGGCGGGCTGCACGATGTTAGGACGTGAGCGGAAGACGGCCTAACGGTGTGCGGGACCGTAGCCCAGCTTCATGGAGACGGTTGCGAATGGTCCTCGCCGATACCCCAGGAGCAACAGTGTCCCTAATTTGCTGGGAAGTGGCGGTGCGGTCCCCTACGGCACTGCGTAGGATCCTACGGTCTTGGCGTGCATCCGTGCGTCGCTGCGGTCCGGTCCCAGGTCGACGGGCACGTGCACCTTCCGCCGACCACTGGCGACAACATCGATGTACTGTGGAGACCTCACGCCCCACGTGTTGAGCAATTCGGCGGTACGTCCACCCGGCCTCCCGCATGCTCACTATACGCCCTCGCTCAAAGTCCGTCAACTGCACATACGGTTCACGTCCACGCTGTCGCGGCATGCTACCAGTGTTAAAGGCTGCGATGGAGCTCCGTATGCCACGGCAAACTGGCTGACACTGACGGCGGCGGTGCACAAATGCTGCGCAGCTAGCGCCATTCGACGGCCAACACCGCGGTTCCTGGTGTGTCCGCTGTGCCGTGCATGTGATCATTGCTTGTACAGCCCTCTCGCAGTGTCGGGAGCAAGTATGGTGGGTCTGACACACCGGTGTCAATGTGTTCTTTTTTCCATTTCCAGGAGTGTATCTTGGTACAGGTACGGTGGATTGCTAGGATCGGGGAACAGGGGAGAAACTAGAGGGTGGTTAGCGTCAACTCTGCGGCAGTGTAGGCTCAACATCTACCTACATCTGTATTCCGAAAGCCACCTGACGGTGTGTGGTGGAGAGTACTTGGTGTATCAGCGTCACTTCCCCCTTTTCCTGTTGCAGTCGCGGATAGTTCGAGAGCAGATCGACTGTTGATGACCTTCTGTGTAGGTTCGAACCTCACTAATTTCATCTCCACGATCTTTCCACGAGATGTAATAAGGAGGAAGCTATATATTGGTTGATTCTTCCAGAAACACTCGGTCTCTGAAGTTTAACAGTAAACGACAACGTGATGCAAAAAGCCTCTCTTGCAGCGTCTGCGCTGTGGTTCATTGATCATCTCCGTGACGCTTTAGTGCTTATAAAGTTAATTTGTAAGAAAATTTGTTTTTGGATCAATCGTATCTGGTACGGATCCCAGACTGACTAGCAGTATTCAACTATTGATCGAATCAGGGTTTTGTAAGCTGCCTCCTTTGTTGATTATTACATTTCCAGAGGAACCTTCAAATGAAGGTCAGTCTGAAGAATTCTTCCAGTGAATTTCATTCTGGTATCTGCCTTTCTCGCGATTAATTTCGTATGGCCGTTACACTTCAAATCACTCTGTACGCGTACTCCCAGATATTTCATGGAAGTAAATGATTCCAGTGATTGTTATGCAATCGTGTAATCATACAATAAAGAGCCTTTTCTGTCTATATATTCGCAATACGTTAATTTGTGTCAATAAAATTCTTCTGGGCTGTTGATCGCACTGTCAGTACAAAATTGACCGACTTCCTCAGGGATTTGTGCAGAGCTGACTGCTGAAATCGCTCTGAGCACTATGGGACTTAACATCTGAGGTCATCAGTCCCTTAGAACTTTAGAACTACTTAAAAAACTAACTAACCTAAGGACATCACACACATCCATGCCCGAGGTAGGATTCGAACCTGCGACCGTAGGGGTTTCGCGGTTTCAGACTGAAGCTCCTAGAACCGCTCGGCCACTCCGACCGGCTTGACTGCTGAAAGTGAGAGACTTCAGATCTTATGTAGTAGCGGAGGAAGTTGTTTACGTAATTTGACAGGGTACTTGACGACAGCCGCTACGGTCGCAGGTTCAAATCCTGCCTCGGGCGTGGATGTGTGTGATGTCCTTAGGTTAGTTAGGTTTAAGTAGTTCTAAGTTCTAGGGGACTTATGACCTCAGATGTTAAGTCCCATAGTGCTCGGAGGCATTTCAACGATTTGAACTGGAGGACAGGAGGAGGGGTGTTAGGCATTCTTTATATTATTCCTTACCATTGGTGAATGAAGATGTCCCTGATCGGTGTTTACATTATTTCTTGCCATTGGTGGAAACAGGTGAATCAGAAACTGGCGGTAGACTTGACGTAGCACTGTTTACTTGTTGCCTGGTGCGGGCTGCGGCGCGCCTGCGCTCTGTGTAGTGTGTGGGACCGCCGCGGTCTGCCGCGAGCCCGTTTGAGTTGCTAGGAGCGCGCCGCCCTCCCTTAGCGATGTCACTGCTGGCAGCCAGGAAGACAAAAGCTCATACCCATCCTCTCTTATTCACTCTGGCGGGTCGCTTGGTTATTTCTGTCGCATCTCTAATCTTCCTCCTCAGGGTAAATGGCTGTTTCGCCAATACACGGGCCTCACGGAATATTATCTCTTTATCGCACCCATCCTGGTTTTTCGCCACCGCTGATCTGGTACGTTGTCCCAGACGGATACATCTTTCATGCTCTGCATTTCGTGTGCTGATCGGCCGCCGCGTCTCGCTTACAATTTTCGGACGATTTTATATATTGAAAATACAGTCGACAGCCCAGAAGAGTTTTATTGATAGTGACAACGGCCGCGGAAGGCCACGCTTACGTTACATTTGTTCATGTTGATGGTGCACTGCCACTTCTTGCAGCAAGCGTCGATGATCTCCAGGTCATGCTGCGCTTCGCTGCAGTTTTCTAGTGTTGCGACTTCTCTCTATACAACATAGCCATAAGCGAAAAGCCTCATGGAACTTCCAACGATAACCACTAGGAAATTTATATATATCGTGAAAAATAGTCGTCATACAACACTCCCTTGCGACCCACCCGAAGTTACTTTAACATCTGAAGACCGTTCTCCACTGGGACTGATATGCTCGTTTCTGTTTGCTAGACACTCTTCAACCCAATCACACAGCTGGTGTGATATTCCACACCCTCGTATTTTGTTCATTACGCGGCAGAGCGGAACAGTATCCAGTGCCTTCCAAAAGTTAAGGAACACGGCATCTACCTGGATGCCTGTATCTACTGCTTTCTGCTGCTCGTGGACCAATAGAGCGCGCTGGGTTGTTTTCGGAGCCCACGGTGAGTCCTACAGAGGATATTTTCGCCCTCGAGAAACGCCAAAATATGCGAGCATAAAACATGTTCCAAAATTCTACAACCGACCGACGTCAGAGATATGAGTCTGAAATTTTGTGCGTCTGATAGACGATCCTTCTTGAAAAGAGTAATAACTTTTACTTCTCTCCAATCACTTTCGCTTTTCTAGAGACCTATGGCACACGCTGCTAGATGAGTGACACTCCGCATACTCTCTGTAGAATCTAACTGGTATCCCGTCAGGTGCAGTGGTCTTAATTCGTCATCTGTCAGTCTGTCGTTCGTGCGACGATTTAACGGACAAACTACAGTGCAGTCCTCCTCTGTGGAACTATTCTGAAAAAAGACGTTCCCTATTCCGGCCTTTTCTGTGTTGCCCTCTATTTCATTATGGCCACAGAGTGTCTGAACGGAAGGCTTCGATCAGTTTCTGATTTAACATAAGACTCAACTAAACTTCTTGGGATACGTCTTCATAATTTCTGCGAATAGGATCATTTGTTGTACAATCCAGTCGAACAACGCTGTAAATCATTCCAGAATAATAGGTCGTCATACGTAATGCACACTGACAGAATCAGACACTTTACATGTTTGGACACTTGCGATAGAAAGCAGTGGCCGTTGTAGACTCTGTAGAACGAGTTGCCTGTTCCACACGAGAAACTAGCACTGTGTAACCTCCAATTATTCTGGTATGATTTACAACGTTTTTCCACTGGACTGTAAAACAAACGATCCTGTTCACACAAATTATGACTATGTGTCCCGCCTTTTGACGGTTGCACGCTAATCAGTGTATTTTGTTGTGGTCTGAAGATGGCTTATAGATAAGCGAAAACTACTAATCAAATAAAATTATGTTTGCGATCTTGACTGTTAAGGGTTTTTCTGAACCCATGGCTTTAACACAACAGCTAGTTTATCCCCAAATTTGATTGTCACATAATAGCATAGAACTTTAGTTTCGAACTGGTTCAATGCTTCACACACAGCCCTCCTTACTTAAATTTGTCTTCGTTCAGTACGTGTTGTTCAAGAGGCTTTGGCTACGTTTTTTTTCGGTACTTACCGTAATAAAACTAATTATGGTGAGGCAAATGTACTAACCTATCTTTAATCATATGAAGTTACCGATTCCCAAACTAAAGACCCAAAACCCAGAAATCTACAACCAAATAGCTACATGAAAATGCATAAACATCAACATATATAAATGCTTTATGTAATTAATATTATTATTATGGACTTCTTAAAAATATCCAATGATAAACAATTATTTGTAATTTATTTTTTAAATATCTGTTTCAAAGATGACTTTGCATGAATAGATCGATATATGATAGAATTTTCTTTGCTACATGTTGTTGTAGGTAAATTGAGAATTGGGTGTTTCTGTTTACATATGTTGAAATCCTAGTCGTGCCCTACGCACCCTGTCAATATGAATCAATTGGGTGAGGGGATATTCTTACAGTCCCTACATTAGAATCAACTTGAGTGAGAAATAATCAACAATTTTCATAACTTCGAGTAAATTTTCGTGCTACTTTCGACACTTCACAAAAATGATAACTTCTTCAACAGAATAGTATACAATATATTGAGAGACGGGACTGTAGCTTTCGTCGACGAATTTCATTGATGAAATATTCTCCGGCTGTTGGTCGAGTCGTAAGGTTGTGTTGTCGCACAGTTTCTGCGACTTTCCGATTTCTCATCTTCAGGCGAAGTATTGGCTTCATGTGCACTTGGTTCCTTTATACCCAACTGCTCACGGGCGGAACTGGGGTGCCGCCTGGGTTGGGAGGGGCGGATGGGGAGGAGGTGGCGACAGGAGTCTGGTGTTCCACCCGCTGCCTCCGCCGCTTTCACATCAGATCATCCCTGAACGTATTTCTGTTAACGCCACATCCCATGCGGAGCTCGACAGAAAACTGCTGTCCCAGTTAACAAGATCGTCTTGTAGTCGACTCTTACTTCCACTATCTGTTGAATCATCGAATTCCAGATCCGCTGGTGCGACACAGCACCATTCTCAATTCAACCATAAACACGTTCCTTCGTTGATGCTGTGCGCCGCCACTGCAGACTCGTCGGTTTGGCTGATGCGAACGCTCCTCGCATGTTCTGAACAGCGCTGCGAGAAGCATCGCTGCCTCTGGCAGATGTATTACATGCCACACCCTCAACTTATGTTGTTGATGCCAAGTGCCTATAGCAATAGTCGATTTTTGACTAACCCAAGCATTGCCTCGATCTTAGTCATTGTGCGGAAAATTGTTTTTGTATTGCGTTTCTCCATTATCGTGGTAATATTGGCCTTAGGCGGTCCTTCGTATTGAAGGCCAAGAGGCTGCGGTTCTTATTGTTGTTCGGTGCCTTGCATTTGACAGGTTTCTTAAGACTTCGCTGACTGGGCACAGTTGGCCTTGCTGAAAATGCATAAACATCAACATATATAAATGCTTTATGTAATTAATATGATTATTATGGACTTCTTAAAAATATCCAATGATAAACAATTATTTGTAATTTATTTTTTAAATATCTGTTTCAAAGATGATTTTGCATGAATAGATCGATATACGATAGAATTTTCTTTGCTATATGTTGTAGTAGGTAAATCTTTGTTCTTGTTTAGTACGCGTTTGGAGTTCGTGTATGGAGTATGAGTTATTTGTGTTGTCAGCATGGAGGTTGGTCCTCATTGTTTTGTGAAGTGATATAACTAAAAATATATCTATTCAACAACAGAAGCTCCACCAGTGTTCATACTGCTTAGGAAAACGAAGCCGAGCATCCTCTAGACCACTATATAAAGTAGCTGAACTTGTAAAATCTATTCCTACCTAGTGGTATTTAATTCGCTTCTATATTCAAGCCACTGGTTTTATCTTGAAGCCGACGACTACTTGCAGCAGAAAAGCGACTGTTGTAGGTCACCCTTTTTCATGTGGTGTTGCGCTGAGTACTGGGGTAAGTAATCCAGACTTAGTTATGTATTCTGTCTGTGACACCTCTACAGCAGACTTTCGGAATTTCTCCAACGGAGAGCAACGCGCTTCGTTACAGGATCATTTAGTAATCGCGAAAGCGTTACGTAGATGATAGATAAACTCCAGTGGAAGACTCTGCAGGAGAGACGCTCAGTAGCTCGGTGCGGGCTTTTGTTAAAGTTTCGAGAACATACCTTCACCGAAGAGCCAAGCAGTATATTGCTCCCTCCTACGTATATCTCGCGAAGAGACAATGAGGATAAAATCAGAGAGATTAGAGCCCACACAGAAACATACCGACAATCCTTCTTTCCACGAACAATACGAGACTGGAATAGAAGGGAGAACCGATAGAGGTACTCAGGGTACACTCCGCCACACACCGTCAGCTGGCTTGCGGAGTATGGATGTAGATGTAGATGGAGATGTAATGTTTTTGTCTTATGCTTCACTTAAAGATTTTTGGAATATGTTTTTATTACTAAATTATAACACGCAGTAACCGTTCTTACAACAAAACAGGTGGTTTCGTTCTGAAACCACCGGTACGTAACTACCTTCATACAGCTAATCTACATACATACTATGTTCTTTCTATGGAGTGTCAATATGGGTAGTAAACCACCGTCAAGAGGAAAGAAAAAGCAAAAATTTGCGGTACAGAATTTTCTAGCACTTTCTTGGTGTTACTGTTGTAAATGCCTTAATCATTTGTAACGAACACTGCAGTCGCAAGCCTTGAATCAATTCAGACTCCCTGAAACTGTTGGTGTAGCTGGAGCATCTCCACCATCTCTCAACCGCAAGAGGCTAAGATCCAGCAGCACGGATTTAGACATGTCGTTGCACCAGAAAAGCTCTTCGACGATGCATCCCAAACGCGAGAAAGAGGACCATGAATATGTGCACACTATAGTACTGGTGAAGTAGCACGTCGCACAGGAACAACGTGTAAACATGCAACGTGGTTTGTAACCTCCCCCCTCACTTATCGACCTTAATGACAGTGAAAAATTAAACCGCGTGTACCTAATGGAAATTTGGGAAAAGCAATCGTCACCGAAGTTAATCTATCGGTAAAGAGGGAGGAAAGGGTTACATCTAAATGAAAGGAAAAATGCAAATGAAACTGGTGGAAATTAATTTTGAAAAGGGGTAAAGTTAATAAAGAAAGTAAATGTGCGGCCGTTACGTTAACAATTAACTAGCGGTAATTAGATATTTGAGATTTGGGGGAAATCACGGTCGCCAGTCCTAAGGACAATTACTATAGTAACTGAAAAAGAAAGGTTATTACACATATAATTAACACTAGAAGCGTGGCAACTGAAGGTTGACACGTGTAGTGTGAAAACTGAAAGTTTGTCAGAAGTAATAAATTTCGCTACACCCTGACTTAATTTAGCAAAAGAATTAATAACCGGAAAATCGAAAGTTAATTTAGTGACTGAAGTTAATAGTGAGCTTTCTTCCTGAAGCACATCGAAATTCAGTAAAATACGGTTAGTCTTGGACTACCTCAACAATCATTTCAAAAACTACTTGAATCTACGCAATTTAGAAATAAGAGATTTAACTTTGAACTTGAATTAAATGATCCTGAACAATTAACAATAGTAAAATTTAGTACGTACCAAGCTGAGCTGCAGTCACAGGTAAGCTAAAATACGATAACAAAACTCGCACTCTTAATTTGTGCTTGTGTAATCTGAATATTGAAGCCAGCTATGAATACCTTTGAGATTAAAGCAGTGAAATGATGTTACTTTAATGCTGGCGTCTGAATTTCAACGATACTCGGGTTCATTCCGGAAAAGGAAGGGACCTTGCTTGGTAATGCAATTGGGACAATGAGCAACAAAGGTTCATGCTAAGTTGCTGTAATTTTGCGAGGCAAATGGAACAAGATTAAAAGCTGAGGTCTGCCATACAGTTCTAAAACTTTACGTGCTTCCAGTCTTCCTTGTTGGTTGATTGAAGGTTCGAAGCCGTCGATCGAGGAGGTGGCGACAGTCACTCATTGTCGGCCGTCGCTGTTGCAGAAGCCGGATGTTGGCGCGCCTTCTTCTCGACACGGTCACCAGGCGAAACGGGCTCTTGATGTGCGCCAGCTAATGCTTCCCGTCCGCGACACCATGTCAGAAAGTATCATCGCGAGTCGAGCGCAATTACATGCTGCCAAACCCCGAAAGCGCGGCAACTCGCGGGAGCGTCACACAACACCTGCTCCACTCGCTACTCCCGCCAGACTCTCACTGTTCTGCCCGCGCTCCACGCGGCAGAGTTAACACTACCAAAGATCCTACACACTTTGATTCGTCACACGACCTATCGACGTAATCGTTCGATAGCAGTTTTCCCTAGGCAAGACCCAGCGTAAAAATACAAATAATATTTACGAAACAAACCAATTATACATCGACATGAGTGCATAAATATATATATACAAACAGTAAAACAATTACAATATATAAAGAGACAGAAATGTCATATCTTGAGGTAACAAAACAAGGAAAAAAATAATAGTACAATAGATGGAAATAGGAGTATATGCATTTCCGGCGTTACAGGTTTCCTCAATCACTGGAACACCTGGTTCATCAGCAGCAACCTGCCACGCACTATCTGCCAACCCACTTCCGACACCACTTGCATGTGGCGGAGGGGATGGTAGGCGAAGGCTCTATTCTTCTTAAAGTGTGTATGTGAATCATTAGCTCTTGCAGATTTTTCCTCTGTACCACAGTATTCACTAACGTCAAAATGTGACTAACGTCCGAAGTGTTCTTTACGACCAAGAGATTTTGAATCCCCAGATGTGCTCCCAAAGGCCATCCTAGGTAATGGCCTCATGGCTAAGGAGGCCTCCTGCTCTGGGTAAATTCTATAGGCTGTGACCTCATGCAAATAACAGGAAGCAGTCAACTGTGATGCAGAAAATTGTACACCCTATAGGATAGATTGGATTGTTAGAATCTATAAAATACTTGCACTTATAGGATGGCGAGCAGAAACTCCGAGCCCAACAGGTCCTGCCAGTGAAGCAGGGTGTCCACCAACTGAGGAAGTCCGCGATGAACTGCGCCACTACTTCTTTAACAACATATACTTGGAATGGACAGCTGTTGATTCCACTGGGCTGGATGCGGCTTCCTTTGCCTGCTGACCAGGCGTTCGTGGCGGCTGTTACTGGTGCGTCACGGAAAGGCCCGTAGCGGAAAGGTGCTGGTAAGGAAGACTCTTGACTCGATCACACTCTGAGCCCCAGAGCATAGGAGACCCGTGTTGTACTGAAACGCCCCCTTTGAACAATTATACATGACTGTGCTTAAACTGACACACAATATTTTTAGCGCAACGCAATCTGACTATCAAAGATCCCTGCAAAAGAATGGCCCTGAGTAACATTAAACTATACCCTTCAGAAATCACTTACCTCACAAAAATCTTCATTACTCGAACTACTGCAATACAGCGAGCGCCACTACTGCCAGCTAAATAAAAGATTAAAACTACAGAAGGCACTAACTACTGATAGGGATAGTTAGCAAATGAAAGATATTAATAGAGAACAAACAATGTATTTACCTTAATAGTCATAATGTATATAGCAGTTCATGACAAATTACAAAACTCCGCCATCTCTCTCCCCACATCCACCACTGCTGACGGCTCACCTCCAACTGCGCAACGCTACGCGCTGTTAACAGCCGACAGCCCAACACTACAATAGCGAATATTACAACAATGCCACCCAGCCACAGACTGCACACAGTACAGCCAGTGATTTTCATACAGAGCGCTACGTGGCGTTACCAATATAAAAACCTAAACAGCGTACTTACAGTACCATTCCTCGTCTTGTCCCCTAGGCTGGTGGCGGGACGGCAGCTGTGTCGTCTGCATAGGATGGACCCTCATGGACCAACCGTCCACCATGGTCCACGACGACTGAGGAATGACGGCGGGATCGCTCTCAATTCCACCTGCTGACTGCGCGATGGAGGCGTCATTAGTGAGTCACGCCGCAGCCTCTCGTCGTCAGCATATTAGGAGAGACAATGGCGTTTTCCCGAAGGTGGACGAGTGTTGTACCTGCCAGGACGTCACTTCAGTAACCCCTCTAGCCCGTACAGGAGCGCGGTGTGATGTGACAACTTACTCAGCGCGGTCGTGTGTCCCCCGTTCCCGCACCCAGCATCTTTCTCTGTTCCAACATCCATTCGGACTCTTGGGTTTCTACGTGTGTAACTAAAGCAAAGAACTGTTTCCTTGAATTTCACAAAAAATCTAGCAGTGAAAATCGTCATAGCGACACAGTGGTTTCACTTTGAAACCACCCAAAATACAGGGAGTTTGAAAAACACTTATGTAATGAAATTACATTTCACTTATGTAATGAAATGGGACACCAGCAGCTGTCCTTTCGACGTTATTTATTGTGTAATTACCAGTTTCGGTGATTCAATACACCATCTTCAGGCCTATATGTATACACAGTAATGACAGCATCATCAGCCTACCAATCATGCAAATACAAAAACACGTTAAAAGCAGATATATCCATTGTCACATATCTAAAACATAATTATATACTGTATACTGTAACGAATTTCCACTCTATCGTTGTACAATAGTACTATTTTTAAAATGATCTTTAATTAAATAATCCAAGTTTAAAATTAGTCCTGAAGTAACCTATTAATCTACAAAAAATGACTGCATAAAGTGACAGATGTATGAGAGAGACTACAAAATGAGAAATTAGTAAACCAAAGAAATAAGTATCTACGTGCAAGCAGCCCTCGCACTAGGACAGCATCAACGGTATCTTAGAGTCAATTAACTAAAGCTACCAAACTACAGTATAAATATATCTATATGTCAGATCAAAGTTATGAAATACTAAGCTGAAAACCGAATATAGGCGTATTTATGCCATGTGTATAAAATGAATGTTCAAGAATGTGTCAAGAGATCAAATATAGAAAAGCACCATGTCATACCATACACATAATATATAGAACCCAAGTTAATGTTCATGACGAACAACATCTACACATCTGTGTGAAAGTAGCCCTTGCAGAAGAAAAGCCTCAACAAGGACAAATGTTAAGGTTGCTACCCTGTACTAAATATAATCACTAGAAAGCACGCTTAACAGTGTAGTATTAGTCTGTGAGGATGCAGTATGGCGTAAAGGATACCTCAACAATATTAATCCATGAAGTAACAGAAAAATATTTGAACAGCATACCATATGAAAAATTAATTGTACATAGTGGATACAAATTAAATACCAAATTCTCCCCAACAGTATACATGTAACTTTCTACAAGGTTCAATGTAGACAAAATGGAATACAGAAACAAAAAATATAAATATGATCTATCCACATATCCTGTACCAAATAGAGTCCAATATGATCTGCACATGTAAAGAAAATATTTGTCATATAACAAAAACAAAAACATGGAATATCTGTATCGAATCCAAATATATGACTAAGAAATGTTGCAAGTGGTGTAACAGTATAAGACAACCATTTATACAAACCTCAGTACAACCTGTGTAACCAGCTAAAGATATAGACAGTAATATCAGCAGATGTCCCAGGTATCTAAGTTATATGTCATTAGACAAGTCAAATTAGAGGATATCTAGAAGACTACTGAGGCAGATACTCTGTAATAATTATACCCTCTAGAAGGCACAGCCCGAGCAACTAAGTTATAGCCTATCAGAATGAGTGGTACTAGTCTGTGAGGATGTAGTATATCACAAAGAATAACTTGACAGTAACAATCATGAAGTATCAGAAAAGCTTTTTGACTAGCAAACCACTCAAAAAGTTACTGATGTGTATTTTATAACTTTGATGTGACCTACAGATATATTTATCTGTAATTTAGTAGCTTTAGTTATACTAATTCTAAAATATCGTTGATACTGTCCTTGTACAAAGGCTGCTTGCACATATATGCTTATTTCTTTGGTTTACATATTTCTCATATTGCAGTTTCTTTCATGCATCTGTCACTTTATGCAGTTATTTTTGTGGATTAGTAGGTTACTTAATGTATCATCTAAGTGAGTAATTTTAAACATGGAATATTTAATTAATGATATTATTAAAAATAACACATTTGTACAACGATAGAGAGGAAATTCGATGTGGTATGCAATATATAAATCTGTTTTGGGTATGTAACAATGGATGTATCTTTTATTTTTATCAAATGATTATTGTAAAATCACGGATATAGTATTGTTGTTAATTCTTATTCTGTTTTTAATGTGCCTTTGTATTTGCATGGTTGGTAGACCGATGATGCTATTATTACTATTTATGCATACAGGGCTGATGATGGTGTACTGAATCACCGAAACTGGTAGCTATATAATAAGTAACATCGGAAGGACAGATGCAGGTGTTCCGTTTTGTTACATGTCTATAAGATGGGTCTCCGAATTGATCCATAAAACTATTATCCTTGACACCCGTTTTTTGAAAAATCTTAAAAATTATTCTGAGCTCAAACAAATGAGGTATCTCGAACAGAACGACCTCCTTTATTCCAACCAGCATGAATTTAGAAAACATAATCATATAAAACCCTACTCGCACTTTTATCACAAGACAACTTGAAAGATGTGGATCAAGGCAGTCTGGTAGACGCAGTATTTCTTGATATCCTACAAGCATTTAACTCTTTACCATATCTTTGTTTGTTATTGAAAGTACGATCGTATGAGTGTCAGGCGAAATTTGTCACTGGATTGAGGATTTCTTGATATGTAGGATATAGATTGTTTCTTGGATGGAAAGTCATCGAGAGGTGTGGAAGCAACTTTGGGTGTGCCCCAGGGATGTGTGTTGGGCCTTTGCTGTTCATGTTGTATATTAATGACATGGCAGACAAAATTAATAGCAACCTCAGACCTATCGCAGTTGGTGCAGTGATCTATAATGAAGTACTGTCTGAAAGAAGCTGTGCAAATATTTACTCAGATCTTGATAAAATTTCTAAGTGATGCAAGGATTAGCAACTTGCTTTAAATATACAGAAATGTAAAACTGCACACTTCACAAAACTAAAAAATGCAGTGTCCTATGAACGTTATATCAATGAGGCACACTTGGAATCAACCAACTTATACAAATACCTGGTTATAACATTTTATAGGGATATGGAACGGAATGATCACACAGACTCACTCGTGGGTAAATCACATGGCAGACAGCGGTTCATTGGTGGAATAGTAGAGAAATACAATCAGTCTACAAAGGAGACTGCATAACAAACCACTCGTGTGACCTATCCTTGAATACTACTCAAGTGTGTGGGGTGTGTGGAACCTGTACCAAATAGGACATATACAAAGAAGGGCAACACGAATGTTCACAGGTCTGTTTGATCTGTGGGAGAGTATCACAGAGATGCTGGAAGAACGGATCTCGCAAACGCTTGAAGATAGACGGAAACCGTCGCTTGCAAACCCAGTTAGAAAGCTTCTAGAACCAACTTTAAGTTGTAATATAGTACAAGTTTATAGGTATCGCTCCCATATAGGGCTCACGAAGAGAAGATTAATTATGGATATTTATTCCTGAATCTCAACTTAACTATTATAGGTATAGATGTACTACCTAAACCAACATATGAAAAGTTGTGCCACACTGGGACTCGAACCCGGATTTCTCATTTATTGCGAGCAGTCAGCCTACTGCTCAGGCTATCCGAGCACTCTCCCGAGACTGGTCCAACTTCAATATATACATACTCATCTAATTCTTTTCACATATTATCAATTCTTAGGTAGTACATTTATTACTGTTAGGTTCAATTTCAGGAAAAAACTTCAATACTTGAAACTGTAGTTCGCCATATAAAGATATATAAGGTGAGGACGGGCCTGTGACGAAAATGAGATTGGCAGACTATGACTTCTCGTTGTCTTGGTTCTACAACCTGCACGGGAATCACGAGATGCGCGATAGGTACGTATGTATTTGTCTGATAACCTAACAGGCAAGGTGGTCGCTTGAGATAAGAGGGAAATCTGGGTTCGAATCCTGGTCCAGAACACGTCGCTTTAGGAAGTGCATCTATACACATCACAGTTAAGTTGAAATTCCGGAATAAATTTCAATATTAGAAATTGTTGTTTGTTATCAAATATAAGTATAAATGCAGAAAGCACAGAGGCATTTAAACAGTCAACCTTCCAGAGATCCATAAGTGAATGAAACAGGAGAAAGAAAAAAAAAATTGGTACAATGGTATCTGCCCTCTGCCATGCATTTCATTGTGTTTTGCATAGTATAGATGTAGATGTGGAGCAGCCGGGGAATGGTGTAATGTAACGAGTGTGTGTGTGTTGTGTGTGAGAGAGAGGGGGGGGGGGGGAATAGGGTGGTTAATTGGGAAAACGATGTGTGGGTGATCTTTTGGTGAGTAAGGAATGTAGTTATCTGGGGATATACATGTATGGGGAGGGGCCCCACTCGCTTTATGTAGTTGCCACGGCGTCCCCACTACTGTGCTAAATCCCCTGAGCCTGTAGCTCGCATCAGTACCAAATCTGCAAAACTCGTAAAAAACAGCTTCAGTGAAATTGGCGAAACCCAGTTGAGCTATTGTGAAACGATGTTTGGTCACGGTAAAATATGCTCTGTCGTGTTTTCGATAACTGATTGATTGGATATAACAATAATCCTAAACTTGTGCAGTGTTATAATGTGGGATACACCCTTCGCCATAACAAATGGCCTTGGTGAAGCTACTGAGCTTCCCATCAAGAGCGGGTGGTACTTCTTATTGCTAAATACCACTGAGTACAACGCCGTCTGAAGTCAGCGGTAAGCCATTATAATATCTGACCCTACGATTTATCTGAAAGTTCTCAGCGTAATCTGGCTACATGAATTCAGTATGACTAACCAGGGAATGAATCTCATTGATGATTTAGAACACCATTTATGAAGCAAGAACAGCAATTTTCATTAATCATAGGAGTAGGAAAGGAGGGGTGGAATGCCTGTAGGCGAAAATACTAGTTAATTATTCTCCATGAAAAGGATATTTATTAAATCTAGGTACTCTCTCTTCGAAGTTTAACAATCAGTTAACGATCAATATTCACCTAAAAATTATGGTTCTTTGTGGGGTTTGAATTTTAATGAATTTTAGAGACATTATTCTGTCAGAATAAGATCGTACCATCGGAGAGATCGTACATGGTTGCTCTTGCGGACACATTAAAAATTCAAGCTGTAACTACTGCAAGAGAGATAATTTCAGCAATAATTCGTACGAATTGTGTTTGATGGCCGTCAAACCTGGCTTGTGACCATTCATGATACTCAAGGAAATCCCTAGAGCACGATGATGAATCCCAACGGTGGTAACTAAAGAAAAACCAAATCGCCCTTCCAAAAATGCGAAATTTAGCTTTATAACCCCCTTGATAACTGAACTGTGTTCCTTTTTTTCCGGTCCCTTTTCTACACAGTTGCAGATTTACATTACAGCTCGAAAAGACGGTATTTAATATAGATAACTTTAATTGAATTACTGCATGGATTGCTTACATTACGAAACGAAAACAACTAACGGGGTTCCCAACCAAAATGTTTTATCGTAAGTGCGCTCAGAGTGAGACTCTGACCTGCTGTTACCAACTACTTTGTAAATCATCGCAGACGCTCTGCTCTGGTGCACCCATCCAGTGTTGCGGTGGATACCGCCCTATCGTGACACGGGACGACTCTGCCATGCCAACTGCTTTACCAAGTCTGATGGAAGCTAAAAATGCCTGTGTCTGTTAACCAGCATCCCACCACCTTACCGAACAAAATTTCGAACATGAGTCCGGTGGAAAATCTCACAATCCGCGCCTTGGCCTGACTGACCAGTACTTTTAAAAAGAGAGGGACAAACTGTCTGGAGTCCAGTCAAGTCATGAGCCAGCTTTGAAATGTAAAATTCAACGGACGTTCGCACACTTCTACAATAAGATGCAAGAAATTGATAATGATTGTATGATCCCACTTGCACTCCCAGTTAATCACGGATTAATACGTCACAGAGCTAACTGTGATTAGGTTATGGATAATTGGTGACACAGAGTGCTGATACGAGCTAAAAGGAAATAAAATCAATAACTTTGGTTCCTAACACAGTGCTTATCCCAGGCATGGTTATAGGAGAAAAGACATCTGGTAGGCAGGTGTGATGTGACTGACTTTGGGGGGCGGATGTGAAGACCGAAATTTTCTGTAGTAAATGGCAGTCGAGGATCTGTCGTGTTTACATCTCAGATTGTGTGTCAACCGTCTTGACAGCAGCAGAGTCGTCCTAGTTTCGGCACTGACTGACAAATGGCGGTACTTTAAAATGACTACGGTCAGTTTGGCATCCAGCCACGTGATGGGGAAACTCATGCTGACTCATGGCGGACTTTCTCAGGGCCGCATTTAGCATAGAGGTAAAGTGAATGTATGATGTACAAATAAATAAAAAACTGATCCCAATGTGGCACAACGGAGCTTGTAGGCTCATTTTAAAGGAGAAAATTAGCCGGTGGTGCTCTTATAAACGCGCCTCCAGTCGCCCTGGTAGTTTTTGAATGGTAATAAATTGAATGTTTTAATAACTAAGTAAGACTGTAAATTGGACATCTTGGAGACGCTTTGACAAAATTTTACGAACTATGTGTCAAATTAACGGTCTGAATGAGCAGTATCAACATATCTATGTAACGTTTTTTTACATGTTTTAAAAATTCAAATGAGGAGCCGGAATGCTGTTTTCGTGATTAAAAATGCAGAATTTTGATAAATAAAAATAGGAACTATAAAGATAGCGGCAGTACGGAAAAGTAGACATAAGGAAATAGGTAATACAATAATAATATCAGTTATTTATGCATTGAAGGTATTTTAAATATTGAAAAGTTCTATATGAAGAACAAATAAATTTTAATAATACGAGAATAAGATCCCGTACAGAAATTCTGATGATGAATCTGAATTCAGCGGAAAATTTCCTTCTGAATAGAAGTTTTACATGCATTTTATTGTATCTATATTAAGTGTAAAAGTAAATTTTATGCGCAAACAAACTTGATTTGACTTCAGAGTGTTCAAACCGAGGTCTTTTAAGGGCGCCCATTTCAGTTGAGTTGAAAGGGGTAGTGCGTGTGACTGGCAAAAGTCCGTGCACGAATTGGACTTGGAATATTTTCGGACCGCGAAGTCGTGTGGAACTTGTGATTTTCAGCAGTTGGGTGCTGCTGGACTTTGAAGAATTCTCTGTGGTGCGTTTGAGAGACTTGTGAAAATTTCGCGCACGAGTTGAACTTGGAATATTTTCGTACCGCGAAGTCGTGTCGAACTTTAACTCTGAACAACTGCTGTGGAACATAGTGATTTCAGCTTGCGGCTGGACTTCGGACTGTGTTTGGTTTATTATTATTTTTCGAGAAGTATTCTCCGCTCGTAACTTTGTTCATCTTGGGGTTTCAGCTATTTTAAAAGAAACATTAAGTGAATAATTGCTGAATGATTGTGATTATTATTTGAGTGGCGCTGTTGAACTAACTCGGTAAGTATCTGAGGTCAAATCAAGAACACTTGACAGTATCTCAGTCAAATCTGTCCTGAACAAGTTAAAATAAACTCCAATTAGTTTAAACTGTGTTGTGTTCACTAAAAATTATTCCTCCCTGCTAACATTTGTTTTTCTAAACTTGAATTAATTTAAAATTACTGGGGATAGTGCAGCGGTTGTGGTTGGCACCCCTCAGACCGAACGTTGCCAACTTAGTTGATAAGTCCAACCACATTTTACCGAACCGCAAGGAAATGCATGGTATGTAGGTGGTTGGGTGATAGTTTTTTTTTTTTGTTTTTTTTCGTGCAGAAGCACATGGGTGCTCGAGCCATCTAGTTTTACTAGGTAACTGACTTTGAACTAAAATTATTGTGATCACCCAGTGCAACCAGTGTGTTTCTCCCGATCTCGCACATAGAGAGAAACCGTCGCACGTCGCAAATGGTTTTCTCGGCTCAGCGAAGTTCGCAAATGGGTATTTCTCGTCCGTAGTAGCTCTCACAGGGTGCAGCCAAGTTAATCATTCCAGATAATGCTATCATGAAAGGTGGCTGAGACAGATGGCTTACAAGGGCGTCACCACACAACGAAGATGAGGAAGCAATTACAAATATTTCCACTGACGATAGGGTTGCACCTAATTTTTATTCCTGCGATTCATTCAGCCGATGAAAAGAAGAGAAAGTGTGCTTGAAATGTAAGATATGTGCAAAATTAAACCACTCAGATTGTAGCGGACTTTCTAGGAAGATAAAAAAAATTGAGTTGTGTCGTTAAGATACGCATTGTCCCATTATCTGAATGGAAAATACTATCCATGATTTGAGCAATCGTGAAATTTTAAATGTGAGAAGTTAGGAGATAATGTCGTGAGATTTTTAAATTTGGTGTATAACCATTATCACTTTGTTAGGTTCGCAGTTCTGAATTTTAATTCAGATTTGTACAGGGTGTCCCACATAAAACCGGTACTCCTTACAAATGAGATTCAAATAACAATGAATTAAGTAAAAAAGAATAGCTAGGTTAAAAAACGTGTAGTTACTTATTTATATAGATGCTGGAAGATCAAGACATTGCTGACTTCGTGTGATGACGTTACCAGCAACACGCTGTAATTCTGCAGGCGTGATGTTGCTAATTTCTCTAGCAATGTTCCGTTTTAGATCGTCTATTGTGCGGGTACTGTCAGCATACGTCATGCTCTTTAGTGTGCACTGAACATAAAATCGCACCATGTCTCAGTCTGGGGATGTTGGGGGACAGAGGCCTCTACTGACAAGTCCGTCTTTAGAGAATAAGTTGATTATATAAGCCATATTTGGTTGGATGTGTGAGCGGTTGCTACATCTTGTTGGAATACTGCATATAGCTACTCCGCATCTGTTAATAAAGCATAGGAAGAGCCAAAGATCTCTAGATATCTGACGCCGTTTTAAGGTGTAGATGAAAAATATGAGGCCAATAATGCGCATGACGGACAACGAACACCAAACACATATGTTATCTGATTGGAGAGGTTCTTGGTGTAGAATTTGTGGGTTGTCCTGTGACCAGTATCTGAAATTCTGGGAGTTTACATAACCTGACAAATGAAACCAGGCCTCATCTGACATGAAGTAAAGAAAACAGTCCAAGAAACCGTTAGCTATTTATGTTAGCAGCCAGTTACAACAACGAACTCTTTTTTTCCTGATCTTCAAATTCCAGCTCTTGCACCACTCTCAAAGACAGGTTTTTAATTTCATATATTTTAGTGCACAATGACACGAGGTACGAGCTGCACCAATCTGCTGCGATAACATTCTTACCGACTCGTAATGTCCATGAGTGTTCTGTCTGTAGTTTCAGGGACTTTCTGAATAGATCCTACAGCCCTCCATTTCTTGTACAGATCTAGAATGGCACTGGTCGTGGGAAGTTTCCTACCGGGATACTTCGTTTGAAACATTTCTTTAAATTCCTTGATGGAGCCAATGTTTACATAAACTCCACAATATCAATTCGCTATTCTAATGCAAACTGCCCCATTTCTGTAACAACAGTATGACTACTCACTACAACTGACGCACGAACAAACAGTATCCCTGCTAAGGGAAAAGGTGTGCCATCTTTTCCCCGCAGGTTAGCCCAAAAATTACACGGTGAGAACATTTCTGAATTTGTGAATTCGTTGGGCTGCCGTTTACTGTTGAAGCGTTTACACAAATCCTACTCCAGAAACAGAGATGTAACGTAAAATGTCTTATAACGGCTTTACTTAAATCAGCTATGAGACATAGTTCGTCTGAACTTTTTGCACGAGGTTCTGGGCCACCTCCCCCTGCTCGTAACTTACAGCTTGGCCCATCCCGCGACTTTACAACAGTGTGAGCCGGGACCTAGGGCGGCGGTAATCGCGTCTTGTTTTCGCGCCCTAATCGAGCACGGATTGCGATTGTTATCCCGACCGGAGCTTTTATTAAGCCGCGGCCAGCGCGACACAAAGGCCCGATAAGATAGGCCGCCGCTAGGCCAGCCAGCCCCGCCGTAATTCACTCGGTGAGGGTGGGGGGGGGGGGGGGGGGGGGGGGGGGAGGGGGGGGGGGTTGTGCCGTGTGAGACCTGCCACAGGTGGTCCGCACGACTCTTTTCGTCAGTCAGCAGGAAGGTCAACCCAAAGGGTGGGTGTTCCAGTCGCTACCCGTTACAGCTCAGCAATATGGCCGCTTCCACGGCGTAGTCTCGGTCCCTGAATAATGTATGTGAATATCAATCACAGTATTGTCCTAGATAAATTGAAGTTCCGTGGAATTAATGGTATAGCCAATCAATGAATAATGTCATATCTAACCAAAAGAATGTAGAAATTGCACTTAGTAACTCATCCCACATTGTTCTGACTGGGGATAAATGACGTATGGAGTCCCCCAGGGGTCAATCTTAGATCCACTACTGATAATTATATACTCACACGATCTCCAGCTCTTTTTGAGATGTTACTAGCAGTGCTAGCAATCCAAGGATACGTGCAGTAACAGAAGAAAAGGTAAACAGAGTTCTTAAAAGTATCATTTATTGGTTTCCTACAAATGGTCTCACTCTCAGTTTTAAAAAGACGTGACATATTCATTTGTGTACATCTAGTACTACTGCGCCAATCATAAGTGTAACACATGGATAGGAAATAACAAACAGGATGGAAACTTCAAAATTCTTAAGAGACCATACTGGTGAGAATTTAAACTGGGAAATGTACATTTTGAGATACGTAAAACAACTTGTTTCAGCCACATTTGCACTTAGAGTCATTCAAATCTTGGAGAAAGACTGATCAGTAAGTTGATATATTTTGCATATTTTCATTCAATAATGTCATGGAATAATGTTCCAGGTTAACTCATCTTTAAGAAAGAACGTCTTTATTACTCAAAAACATGTTGTAAGAATAATAATGTTGCGCTCACCCATGATCATCTTGTAGACATCTGTTTAAGGAGTTGGGCACTGTGACTGCTGTTTCTCGATATATTTATTTCCTCATCAATTTTGTTGTAAACTACCCACTTCCGTTCAAAACGAACAATAACGTACGTATTTACAATGCCAGAAGGAAAACTGATGTTCATTTCTTCACCTTACGAATGTATTTAGCACAAAAATGAGTGCACAAAGCTGGAACTAATAGGTTTTATAATTTATCCTCCGATATATAAAGTGTCTGACAGAGAGTGAGGTAAAATGAGAACAAGCAATTTCTTCTGGTTTCAAAAATGTATGCCTTATTAACATTTACATTATTTGTTTCATGTTGACTCGGTTTTGAATAAAAAATTGTCCATGGCTCGTGCGCTCTTTCAATTGAATTACAATGTATGGCAAATGAAAAGAAATTGTTTTTTGCGGGTTCTATCAGACGAATTGTCAGAATGTTTCCACAGAAGTGTTCAAGGAACCGTTGAATAGTAACACAGTTTACAAATGCGCCATTTTATTCTGTTGTCATCTATTAAGATTAGACGGTGTACGTCGGCCAAGTGTGCTCTGCTTTTGAGGTTTTATTTCTCGTCTTGCGAAGTTGAAAATGCCAAGAGTAAAACCAAATGTAATACCAAACCTGAGTGTTACAGCAATCAATTTCAACCTATAGCAGTTACGAGGGATGCAGGAGAAGATTTATATCTGCAACCAAAGACTCTAAATGCAAAGTTTCTAACACATGGTAACTGTAAAGGCTATGCAACTGAAGTTAATGACTAAGATTTAGGTTTTCCGTGGTTTTCCTAAATTTCTTAAGGCAAAGTACTTTGGAAAAGTACTTTTCACAGCTTTTCTGAAGGACCTCTAAATGTGTAATAATGTCTCGAACTAAATCTTCCACGGGAGTTAGTTCATTGTCTTCCAGAAATGATGTAAGAATAGGGAGAGCGAAAAAGTTATTGTTTAGTAATAGTGAACTAAAAAGAGTCACACTCTTTTGAAAGACGTTATTTTGTTAGCTGCTAAGAAAGTTGATGTGCCTCGTCCTTGTTGGTGCATATTCAAAATGTGAAGCGTGTCGAAGCTATCTACGCCTTCATGTGCATACATACTCTGCAAGGTACCGTATGGTGCGTGGCGGAAGGTAGCCTGTACCAAAACTAGTCATTTCCTTTCCTGTTCCACTGGCTGATACAGCGAGGGAAAAACGACTACCTATATGCCTCCGTAAGAACCAAATATTCCGCTTTTGATAAACACTAATCAACAGTGAAAAAATTCTTCGTGTCATTGTTTTAGTCACTGAGAAACATAAAAACTTCAGGCCACAGTTTAAATATCCAGTTTGAAAAGTTGCCGCGACAGAGTTATCTTATTTCAGCAGGAAAAGGCAAACTTCTAAATTCCCCCCCCCCCCCCCCCCCCCCCCCCGCAATCACCACACAAGAGCATAAATAGCCGTGAGTTTAGAGCCCATGCTTTGATGTAGTTTATAGCCTTTACAGCGTCTGTCAAACCAATATGAAGAGTTTTGGGTATCACGTGCAACTTTCTTCACTATTATTAAGTGCCCATACATTCCCTTGTCCCCGTCCGTACAAATACCAACACATTTTTGTCATGGAATACCTACTTTTAACGAATAAAGGTCAATAATATTAAAAATGTTTTCTGCTGTAGCGTTTGACTCAAGTAGTTTGCAAAATAAAAATTCTGCTCTCATATCTTCATGACATCCAAATCGAACAAAAAACAATTGCGCCATATTTGTGACATCTGTAGTCTCGTCTATTTGAAGAGCACTCTTGCAGTTGCAATAACAACTTTCTTCAATATTGGAAGATATGTCTTCAGTTCTCCTTTTTACTGTGTTGTTGGGTAGCAGAACTTTTTGTATAATTTTCCCACAAAAGTGCTTGGATGATGTCTCTAGCCGGCCGCTGTAAGAAAGACTGACCAATATTGGGAGGTTTTCCTTTCTTTCCAATTCTAAAACTAGCCGGGTATGGCGCTATTACAAAGTTAGTATCAGTGTTAATAAAATTTGCCATGCATTGGATTCTTTTTTACGAAATACAAACTTCCTTTGAAAATAATCGATAGGTTTGCAAACTAATTCAGAGTGATTCGAACTTTGACAGCTTTTAATTTTAAAAAAAGGCTTCAGGTTTTAATTTGAAAGCGTTTCTAAACAAACAACGGGCTGAGGAATCGGGTTATCGCTGGTTTCTGTATCGACTTTAGTGTAAAGTCAAATTACAAGAAGCTTTGATCATACTTACGGTTGGGTGTTAGTGTAGGTTTTTTAACCGCATCCCTGGAGGTAGGAGCTTTGCGGCTTAATAAGCTCTTCGAAGTTAAAAACATCATCACGTACAAGTCACACGATCAAGTTAAACTTCACATTACAACTATACAATAACGGGAAAAAATTACTACACTTGGAAAGTCGCCGTCAATTACAATTCGATGGCGGCATGTGCCACCTGGGGGATATCTGCTGTACTGATAATGGTTTCAACGTCGTCCGCCAACAGATAGCGTAGTGGCATAGGTACCAGAGCGTCATCTCTGCCTACCCTTTAACAGGGAATGCTTACACCCAGAAGGCTCAGTTTGGTGCAAACGTGTGAAGCAGATAGGCAACCGTGCAACGGCGACGCATTCGTGCTTCCCCCAGCTAACTGAGCCAGTTTGAAAGGGGTAAAATTGTGGCCTTCCGACCGGCGGGATGGTCCTTCTGGAGAATTGCTACACGAGTTGGACGTGCCACGTCAGTTGTACAACGGTTGTGGTATCGGTGGTCACGTGAACATTCTTACACCCGCAGACGGTGTTGCGGACGTCCACGCAGCAAAGATGCCCGCCAGGATCGTCATATTGTAAGGATAGCAGTGGCAGAACGAACAGCTACCACAGCACAGATAATGGGGCTTCTGAGCCCAGACGTGTCAACACCAACTGTTGTGAATCGCTTATTAGCAGTGGGAATACTGACACGCATATCTCTAGCTCGTCTTCCACTCACGCCACAGCATTGACGTACATGCTTCCACTGTTGCCGTCTGTTGCTTCAAAGATGGAATGGCACGCCATGGTCTTCCATGATGAAAGCAAATTCTGTCTGCATAAAAGTGATGCTCATCTGCCCATACGACATAGATCTCGTGAGTTTTTTCTCGTAAAGTGCATTCGTCAAAGACACACCGGCCCCACTCATCCCTTATGGTCAAGGATGCAATAAGCTGCAACTCTCGCTCACCTTTGGTGTTAACTGAAGGGGACGCTAACGAGTACTCGGTACATGCAGAATGTTGTTAGACCCGTTCTTTTTCCGTCCTTGCAACAGGAAATTGATTTGTTTTTCCAACAGAATAATGCTCGTCTACTACAGGATAATGCTCGCCCGCTCAATAGCCACGAAGCTCAACGTGCTCTGTGAGACATGCAGCAGCTTCCCTGGATAGCAAAGTCTCTGGACTTGTTTCCAGTTGAGCACATGTAGGATACGATGGGACACGAAGTGACTCAGCCAACAACTCCTACTGAACTACGCAAAAAGGTCGAGTAGGCTAGCATAATGTATCCCAGAACAGTATTCATCATTCGAACGATCGACTGGATTCCAGAGTCAGCGCCTGCATTACCGACCACGGAGGCTGCACCGCATACTAATATGAGTATTTCAGCGTGGGTAGGCATCCGGTACCTCAGAACCGCTCGTATTATTAATACTTAAATATAATCATTTCTTGCACTCGATATGCATAATAAATCTTGATTGCGTTGGAAACTCCTAAAAGGAGCTTTCTTCACGTATCACGCTCCCATTTAACGTGTGGTAGCTTTTCCTGTTAGGTGCAGGAATCGTACCATTAACAGAGACAACATGTTGCTATGACGATATTGCTTTATTCTCATAATATGACACGCAGCACATCGGCACAATACTAGGCTCTAAAGTGAACTGAGTTCTGTAGAGTCCACCCAGATAATCCACTCAGCCACGTGTATCCTCTGGTCAGAGGCATAACTCGTGCTGGTGTCCCCAAAGAGATCCCCCACCCCCACCCTCCTTCCTCCCCGTAGAGTGCTTTACTGAGGGGAGCAATGGTCGATGGGCGTCGTCCAGTAGGAGGATTATGCACAGACGCACTTGACCAGCCATGTCATGGTCGGCTGCTGAGCAGGGCACGGTTAGACCGTTTCCCGTCTCGGACTGGCTCACAGCACTGATGCTGTGTAGATGATTCGATGCCAAATGTTGAGGAGTTCAGCAGGGGCGCCAGTACCGAGATTCGTTTGGATCAGGTGACAACGGAGGCTGATGAAGCTGGGATGGCTCATCGGTAAGAGGATCAGAAACTGTTTGTGACGTGGTTTGTGGTAGGTCCCGTTGTGGTTCTCTCGGTGCTATAATAGTGAGTACACTGTTTGCTGATAAATGTGAAGATATAGCAGCATAGTCGACGTTCGTAGGTAACTGATACGTGTGTGTCAATTTGTCAGGCCATCAGTCCATTATCAGTCGCACAATTGTCACGGCAGGTGTCCACAATCAGAGTACAGTCCACAGGCTTCATACAGATGTTCTCTGGATCAAAGTCTCTCCTATCAATTGCGATGACAATTAGCTCCTCGGAGTCAGGGCTCTGTATGTCAAGGAGTAAATGACTGCACAGCTCGTTGTCTATTTATTTCGACTTCGTATCACACACAGCTGCAAGTTCACGCAGAATCAACGCTGTTTTTAGGAGATCTAATGAGACGGTCGTTTTTCCGTTGATCAAAATGACGAATGTGTGGGTGTCATGTTTTAACATTTTATATGGGCCAGAGTAGGGTGGCTCAGTGCCTTGTGCACGAAAACTTTCGGCTTGGTATGTGAGGCAGGCGGTGGCACCAGCGTATGACTGATGTAACTCTTTACTCGCTGGATCAGTGCTGAGTCGAGGGGGCAGATTAGTAGAAGGAACTCTGCTGGACGCCGTTCGGCAGGTCGTGTAATTATGCTTCACTTTCACTCAGGATAGCAATGTCATCAGCGAATCGTAATCGTATCAGCAAAAAAAAAAAAAAAGCGGTTCTAGTCGCTTCAGTCTGGAACCGCGAGACCGCTACGGTCGCAGGTTCGAATCCTGCCTCGGGAATGAAATTTTTTTCTCTGCCTCGTGATGACTGGGTGTTGTGTGATGTCCTTAGGTTAGTTAGGTTTAAGTAGTTCTAAGTTCTAGGGGACTGATGACCATAGATGTTAAGTCCCATAGTGCTCAGAGCCATTTCAACCAAACCTGCCTCGGGCATGGATGTGTGTGATATCCTTAGGTTCGTTAGGTTTAAGTAGTTCTAAGTTCTAGGGGACTGATGACCTCATATATTAAGTCCCATAGTGCTCAGAGCCATTTGAACCATTTGAACTCTGCTAGAAGTAAGAGTCATTCTGCCAGTGATCCGTGTCAGTCTTCCTCAAACGCCATACAAAAAGTAGTAGCACGTGAGTGCATGTCTTACAGTTCTGTGGAACTGCTCCACAAGCCCTTTAGTCTGAGGGTGGGATGAAGTTGTCCAGTTATGCTTAATGCAGTAGAGATTGCACAGAGCCTCGAACAGTGTGGACAGAGATTGTCTTCGTGTTCTGTCTCTATCATTTCAGGGTAACCGAATAGAGCTATACTAGGGTCTATGAATGTATGAGCTGTTGATGCTGCTGTAATCTCTTTTATTGGGACTGCTTGCACCAAACTAGTAACTCTGTCAACAACTAATAGTATCTATCTGTAACCTACTGATGCTGGAAGGGTTCCAGTGATGTCTGGGAGCAGGTGTCGAAAACGTGTTCATGGTATATTTAAACGTTCTAGTTGATGTAACGTATGACAAACAACTTTGCTGCGCTGGTACGCCAGACAAGCTTGTGCCCAGGCTCATCTCTCACATTTAACGTTTGGCCAAATGAAACGTTCAGTCATGAGCCCTACTGTTGGCGTAACCCTTAGATGCACCAGGTTGTGGGGCGCATAGATGAGGCCACTAGTGGCCGAATTTTTTTTTTTTTTTTTTTTTTTTTGAGGTTCATTGCATAGTTTTTGGACGTTAGTCTCAGGAAGTCTTTCAGCCGTTTTAGGCAGAGATTGGTGGAATCACTGTTAGGTAAGTCCATAATGGTCACTTCCGCTAGTCTGAAAGTTGGACGTTCATGTCCTTTTTTTGGAAATTCGGGTACTGATACTGCTGTTGCGTGCATACATAAACTCTGAGTCTGAGATATTATTATCGCGAGTGGTAGCGAGCAAACACCTGTCGTCAATAGTCGTACGCAGAGTGGTATGAAGAGAAGCCGCATCAGGAGAGGTCGCAGTCTGCCCTGACCGTGTTAGTAGCGCCAGAGGTGATTTTGGTATTATTCGAGAATTTTTGGTAATTTGCATTTTTTGTTGCACGTAGGTATTTTGTCAGATTTTTGTATGCATACGTTGAAAGTAATATTCATATCTTTGTTGTGACCAGATACATGATTATTTATTATAGACATTGTAGAATAATTACAGTTTTTGCTGATCAAACTGTCCAAGGAAAGAAAGATCTGAGTAAAGATCGTCAGTGTATGAATCTTCAGTTTCCAGAATACAGTAAATTAAATGTTTTTGTTGGTTCCTTTCATTTTTTTCACTGCTTAAGTCTTTCTGACTAAACGGCGCCTGATCATTTAATTTCTATAAAAATTAAACAGAGGAATAGCTGCATCATTAGTTGTGACCATGCACTGCTCTCTGCATGGATCGCAGTATTTCTTTTGAATTATTTTAACACGTTCCTGCAAACAATATATTCATGCAGTTGTAGTGGAAAGACGAGGTAAGTTGTCTGTTGCATGCAGGAATATTGCAGTACAATTGTTAGGAGAAATTTGAGGATGTTTGTAAAGTCATAGTCATATGCTAGAGAATTGATTTTTCTTGGTTTATAGAAAGAGTAATCAATTTATGTCTTGTTCTCTATCAGAATACTGACATGTACGATAGTAGGAGGTTCCAGAAAATGTTTGAATACTGACATGTCGGAATAAGAGTTTTCGCAATACACGTTGTACGGCTACATATCATATTTTACAATAACGATAGTAAAGTTTCACTAGATTGCCTTGCAATTTTTAGAGAAAGGGTATAAGTAACGATATTATTGTCAATGGCAGAACTTAACACATTTCCGTACATCTTTCACCTGGCTAATAATAATTACTACAATTTTTATGGCAAAACCTTCAAGTTTGTTCTAGACTTACGTACTCTGAGGAGTGCCATATGGCGCCTGCAAGTGGCTTGTGATCTGTATATATAATGATGTGTCTTCCTTCAATATCTTATCTAAAATTTTTGACCGGCTCGTAGATGGCGGTTAATTCATGGTCGGACGTAGACCATCTTTACTGCGAAGCCATGAGTTTTTTAGATAAAAAGCGAAGCGGCTGTGCTTCACCTGCCACAGTTTATTTATCGTAAGACTGCTCTGAAGGCGAGCGGTTCTAGGCGCTATAGTCTGGAACCGCGCGACCGCTACGGTCGCAGGTTCGAATCCTGCCTCGGGCATGGATGTGTGTGACGTCCTTAGGTTAGTTAGGTTTAAGTGGTTCTAAGTTCTAGGGGACTGATGACCTCAGAAGTTAACTCCCATAGTGCTCAGAGCCAAATGAACCATTTGCTCTGAAGGGTGAATCACTGGCGTCAGTTGTGACAACGAGCTATGCATCAGCTATTTGACGGACCAAAGTCATTACTTTTGCGAGGTAGTCTGTAACACTTATATCGATTAGGAGTAGGTTTATTTTATGTAACTGTGTATTTGCAACTTATGAAGCGTGTATTCTTTGTTGTTTAAACTCCTTGATGTATGGCAAGAAAATAAGAGTTTTGTAATGTATATATGAAAAAATCAAAAGAATATGTTGAAATTTTAAATTATAATGATATGAGTATGTTTATAAAAAAGAGTATGTTTGTTAAAAGCTGGTTCATGCTTAGGGGACTTGCATTTGTAACATGTAAATGCTGTAGGGAAGTCCCTTCGTATCGGAAGTGGCATGGCGCGATGTGAAAGGTGGGTTTGGTTATCGAACTGAGCGGCTCCTTTGTGTGAACGACACGCAGTGTGTGGCTAGCCTTATCACGGTACACTTCGACAGTGCTAAAATAGGCAATTGGAGGCTGCATTAGAAGGGATTTGCCTCTGATGTGGATCTGGCTATTATTTGGTATTCACGGCATAATAGAATGGCTCTAATACTGAAACGTCCCCTTAGAAAAATTTATGAATTTCTGTGCTGAGAAACCTCTTACATTATTTGCTTTTCAAACAGCTGAGCAAAACTGAACGTACTCAAACATTCACTAAAGTGACACACAATATTTTTAGCGCAACGCAATCTGACTTTCAAAAATCCCTACCAAAAAATGGCCCTGACTAACATTAACCTATACGTTTCACAAATCGCTTACCTCACAAAAATCTTGGTTACTCGAACTACTGCAATACAGCGGCGCCACTACTGCCAGCTAAATAAAAGATTCAAACTACGGAAGGCACTAACTACTGATAGGGATAGTTAGCAAATGAAAGATTTTAATAGAGAACAAACAATGTATTTACCTTAATAGTGTTGAAAAATCATAATATACATAGCAGTTCATGACATCCAGTCTTACAAATTTCAAAACTCCGCCATTTCTCTCCCCACATCCACCACTGATGGCGGCTCACCTCCAACTGCGCAACGCTACGCGCTGTGCACATCCATCTGCCCAACACTACAATGGCAGACAACAATGCAAACTAGCCACAGACTGCACACAGCACAGCCAGTGATTTTCATACAGAGCGCTACGTACCGTTGGCAATAAGAAAACATAAACAACCTACTTACAATACGTTGAAAATCCGGTGCCAAGAAGAGAATTTATAGAGCATTCGAACACCAAGAGCCGTGAGTACAGTTAGCCACCATGTCGTCTGCCACCAGTCTTCGCCACTGCTTCACAAACTTCATACATTCAGTTAAGTAATGTATAAGGGCATGGGCCAGTTAATTTGTGTGTTGTCTCAATAATAATCACATAAAACATAAATTCGTGTCCTGAACCATATTTTCAATCCCGCTCAGGAACCAACACAGGGTCCTCACCTAAGTGCTACTAAAACAGAGTACCACGATTTAAATGAATAATTCCTGTATTCATGTGTTTAAAGGTGATTTTTTGTCAAAAGTAAAAGGAGTAGTAAAAGTAAAAGTACCATTTGGATGCTTTGTTAATGAATTACTCCAAGTGAAATTGTTCAGGTAGGAAGTTTAAGTACAAAAATTCAAAGATCAAGCTAAAATCACAAACGTGAACTTGGATAGGCTTTTGCTGAAGTATCCTTAGTTTATTATAACTTTCGTTAACTTCCAAGGAGAAAGCCCGATTGGTTTTTCTGTTAATTTCACCAAAATCGAAATTATAGCCCAATATCCTTTTCCATTAGACACACGCGTGGTCGAACTTTGAAAACCTCTCAGAGGCTAACATTAGCACGTTTTATGGCACGTTAGTGATAAGTCTTTGGCTAGTGTGAATGCTTCCTGCATTTTGTCGGCCCACTCTCATTTTCTTTTTCCCTGAGTATTTGGCCCAGCAGGAGTGTCACTGAGGGGGGCTTGTATCGTTGCTGCCTGTGGCAGTAGCGGCCAATACAAATTTACAGTGGCTAGAAGACGTCGAAGGTCTTGGTGATTCTGCGGGGGTGGTAAATACTTAACGTGTTCCATTTGTTCTAAGATGAGTTTGATCGCTACGGCATTTAGTACATGTCTGAGAAAGATCAAAGATCATCTGAGAAAGATCACTTTGGCTTCCACAGCTGTGATTTATTCTCGTTCATACCCATACCTGCTTCCTGCAGGGCGGTGAGAACTAGTTCAAGTTTTCGTTCGCTATCGTGCGGAGTGGCAGAAAATAATACGATATCGTCCAGATAAGCATAACAAAAGTCATATTTGAAGAGAACTCTTTCAACGAACGGCTGCCAAGTTTGAGCTGCATTCTTTAGCACATAAGACTAAGTAACGGGACATCCTCCTCTAGCATTTCTTTTCCTCAAGAGTATTTGTCGATCCCAGTATTATTTTTCGAATTTTGGACAGTTGGACAGTTTATCTCAGTTGCTTCTCTGAAAACTTTCATATAATTTTATACAGAGTAAGTTATATTTCAAGCTAAAATTTATGAAAATTAATTACTTTATAAAATGTTCTAGTCTCGATGTTATAATCGATAAGTACTAGTTCTGAATGTACAGTTAAAATTATTTTTTGTAGAAGCATTTGAAATTACGAATTATTTAAAAATGGTTCAAATGGCTCTGAACACTATGGGACTTAACATCTGACTACTTAAACCTAACTAACCTAAGGACATCACACACATCCATGCCCGAGGCAGGATTCGAACCTGCGACCGTAGCAGCAGCTCGGTTTCGGACTGAAGCGCCTAGAACCTCTCGGCCACATCGGCCGGCACGAATTATTTAGTTCAATTCAAGCTAAAATTTATGAAAATGAATTACTTTATAAAATGTTCTGGTCTCCATGTTGTAATCGATATGTACTGGTTCTGAATGTGAGAATTTCCGCTTCAAGAGTCAAACCCCTAGACAAGAACAACTGGAGCCAACTCTACATGACAGGCTAAGTAAACTAGAAAGTTTATTGTAATCTTCGCTCCTCTCAAATCTTCATAAAATACTTTTTTCTTTTTTGTCATCAGTCTTCTGAGTGATCTGATGCGGCCCGCCACGAATTCCTTTCCTGTGCTAACCTCTTCATCTCAGAGTAGCACTTGCAACCTACGTCCTCAATTATTTGCTGGATGTATTCCAATCTCTGTCTTCCTCTACAGTTTTTGCCCCCATATCTTACCAGATGTACTATCATCTTGTCCCTTCTCCTTCTCAGATTTGGCAACAAGGCAAGGTATGTTTGGCAACTCCGTGATCGACGAGTTACTTCCTCGTGTGCACGCAATTAAGCCTCAAAGTTCACTTGATTTTTCCTGTCATTTCCATTGAATAATGTGAGTTATTATCGATTGAGGTGTAACAAAAGTCTGTACATTTACGGTTTTCTGCCCAGGAAAGTCGTTGCACGCGGAAATCGCAACTAATCTTGTTCTTTAAATAGCGATTTACGAGTTCTAGTCACTATTGGCCTCGTGATAGGAATCCCAAATGTATACCTTTTCGCTAGCTCTGTGGTAACATGCTGCTCTCTTAAAAAAGCAGCTGTCCTGGGTTGCTGTTCCAGTCTCGCTGACTGTGACGTTTTTATCCCTTCTGTGAAAGAGCTACAAGCAGTCAGATCAAACACCGATCAGGAAAACGCAAGAAAGTACTTTCGGCTCATAGTGCAATGGCGAAAAACTTACAATGCTGCACAACAGGTAATGCCTCTTTCCGTTGCGGACAAGCAAATTTTGGGTTTCTAGGGTTTCAGATGGAAACCCAGTTCTAAGCAAAGAAGGCAAAGCAGAAAGGTGGAAGGAGTATATAGAGGGTCTATACAAGGGCGATGTACTTGAGGACAATATTATGGAAATGGAAGAGGATGTAGATGAAGATGAAATGGGAGATACGATACTGCGTGAAGAGTTTGACAGAGCACTGAAAGACCTGAGTCGAAACAAGGCCCCCGGAGTAGACAATATTCCATTGGAACTACTGACGGCCTTGGGAGAGCCAGTCCTGACAAAACTCTACCATTTGGTGAGCAAGATGTATGAAACAGGCGAAATATCCTCAGACTTCAAGAAGAATATAATAATTCCAATCCCAAAGAAAGCAGGTGTTGACAGATGTGAAAATTACCGAACTATCAGCTTAATAAGTCACAGCTGCAAAATACTAACACGAATTCTTTACAGACGAATGGAAAAACTAGTAGAAGCCAACCTCGGGGAAGATCAGTTTGGATTCCGTAGAAATATTGGAACACGTGAGGCAATACTGACCTTACGACTTATCTTAGAAGAAAGATTAAGGAAAGGCAAACCTACGTTACTAGCATTTGTAGACTTAGAGAAAGCTTTTGACAATGTTGGCTGAAATACTCTCTTTCAAATTCTAAAGGTGGCAGGGGTAAAATACAGGGAGCGAAAGGCTATTTACAATTTGTACATAAACCAGATGGCAGTTATAAGAGTCGAGGGACATGAAAGGGAAGCAGTGGTTGGGAAGGGAGTAAGACAGGGTTGTAGCCTCTCCCCGATGTTGTTCAATCTGTATATTGAGCAAGCAGTAAAGGAAACAAAAGAAAAATTCGGAGTAGGTATTAAAATTCATGGAGAAGAAATAAAAACTTTGAGGTTCGCCGATGACATTGTAATTCTGTCAGAGACAGCAAAGGACTTGGAAGAGCAGTTGAATGGAATGGACAGTGTCTTGAAAGGAGGATATAAGATGAACATCAACAAAAGCAAAACGAGGATAATGGAATGTAGTCTAATTAAGTCGGGTGATGCTGAGGGAATTAGATTAGGAAATGAGGCACTTAAAGTAGTAAAGGAGTTTTGCTATTTGGGGAGCAAAATAACTGATGATGGTCGAAGTAGAGAGGATATAAAATGTAGGCTGGCAATGGCAAGGAAAGCGTTTCTGAAGAAGAGAAATTTGTTAACATCCAGTATTGATTTAAGTGTCAGGAAGTCGTTTCTGAAAGTATTCGTATGGAGTGTAGCCATGTATGGAAGTGAAACATGGACGATAAATAGTTTGGACAAGAAGAGAATAGAAGCTTTCGAAATGTGGTGCTACAGAAGAATGCTGAAGATTAGATGGGTAGATCACATAACTAATGAGGAAGTATTGAATAGGATTGGGGAGAAGAGAAGTTTGTGGCACAACTTGACCAGAAGAAGGGATCGGTTGGTAGGACATGTTCTGAGGCATCAAGGGATCACCAATTTAGTATTGGAGGGCAGCGTGGAGGGTAAAAATCGTAGAGGGAGACCAAGAGATGAATACACTAAGCAGATTCAGAAGGATGTAGGTTGCAGTAGGTACTGGGAGATGAAAAAGCTTGCACAGGATAGAGTAGCATGGAGAGCTGCATCAAACCAGTCTCAGGACTGAAGACCACAACAACAACAACAACAACAACAGGGATACATAACTTTATTCATGAAATGCTACATTTGCATACCTCTTGAGTATGACACAGCATACGAATTAAACACAGACCCAATCGAAATCAAAGTGAGTAATATGTTACTTAATTCGGTTCGATAGAGGCACGCTTGTGTACAGATACTCAGCTTTATTAAAACAGACTTTCGTCGTAAGGTTATCATGGGCAGTTTTATTTCATTTCTTATATTACAGTGCACAATTTTCGTAGGGTTTCTTTTAGTGTTGTTTAAACAATAGTAAACAAGAGAGGGAAATTAATTGTCAACGATATATGCGAATTTTCAAGGTTTGAAGAAGAATAAAATGCCACTACCACACGACAGCTAATGTAGAAAATACTTTTCTGACGTATTTTGTCGCTATCCGCTCTCCCCAAACATAATACGAAAGTTTAGAGATGCATCTGCTGCCTGGCCGTCTATTAATCCTGAAAAGTACAAAATATTGCAGTAGTTAGCCGTTTTTCCACATGTGACTATTTTGAGTTGAGAAGTGAAGGGAATTATGTTCAAAGTTCCATTAGACTGATAACTTCAGCAGACAAGAGAATTGCGTTTTAAAAAATTTAGCAGTGGATGTATTTGAACTGGCGACATTTTGTCTACAGTGCATTATACTTACCGCTACAGTTCTAGCTGAACAGTAGCTACGCTTGCTCAAGAAATCAACAACAAATCCTACAGAATTTCCGCATTCCACAGTGTTGTGAGATAATGGATATGGGCGGATGTAGACTTGTGAGAGACAGACAGTTACAGCTTTTCTTTTAAACTGCACGACGTTTTCAACAAATGGATAGCGCAATAGAGTAGCTCAAATGGCAAGGAACACTTCCTATTTAAATTTCTGCATCCTACACTGTTGGCAGTTCTGTGTAGGTGGCAGTTACGTGATTTTATTTCGGTGATTAAAAAATAGAGTCGAATGTATGCACTGGGTAGCTGAGGCAGCTAGTTCATGGCGATTCAGTCAAGCAAGTTAGTGAATGTACTGAACATGCTGCAAACCACTACAGGGAGCCTGTGTGTGTCAGAATTATCATCCAGTGTGACGCAACGGCGTTTCAATAGAAAAATGAGCCACAGAGATGCGTGTCTGCTGGACTGTTGGGTTGCTGAGAGGTTGATATACTCATGGTATGGGTTCGATTCGAACTTCTGCCGATGATTTTTGATAGAGAGAGACAGATTCTATTCTCTTCTGGCTACGTCAAGTGAAGAAGGTATAATGGCATTGTGGTCTGAAATTCGCGTTAAACATGATACTCCTTCTCTAGCAAGTAGACGTTAGGTTGAACCACAATAAAGTCAGGAGGGCGACATGTAACCTTTCTTATACTACTTATTTATTTCTAGTGACGAAACAAACGCTTAGTAGGGTCACAGGACACTTATTCCATCTTTTATTTGAGTTTCTGTATGTCGATAAAATTGGTTCTGAACTGGGAATGCAACTCAGACCGCCCTTAACACGGAATTCGATCCCTTCGTGACAATACAGCTCGACTACAATTTGTTGTTTGTTCAAAACTGAAGATTCCTCAACATCCCCACATATAGCGCCTGAATGGGTTCGAATCCTGGCCCGGCACTAAAGTTTTCATTATGTATTATCAAGCTCTGGCATGAGAACACCTATCTGCTGGTGGATAATAATTTTGATTTTTAGTGTATTTTCATTCGTTGTCAACACTTACGCTGTCTGACGTTTTTGACTCCCAGTGAGACACAGACCTATTTGCGAGATCACTGTAAGGATGTTATTCCGTGCTGCTGGTGGAGAAAAATTCGGTAGCTGATGCCTCTTTGTGTGTAAACAACAACGATATGTGTGGGGTTCAATTACCAGTCGGCACTGAACTCTTCGTCATATTATTTCTAGTTCAAACATGCTCGCATGTCGCTGCTGGTGTAACAAACCCATATTTAACGTTCATTTTCTCTAGAATGTAACAGCGATAGGTGCCGGGTTGCAGTCCTGGGCAGGAAAAAATTAATGTTTCGTCTAGTCATTTCAGTAAAAACATCTTGCTATTGCCTAGAAAATCCTGTATGTCACAGTTGATTGTGCTTCGATAACAATCCGATTATGTTCTGTGTTCGAATCCCTGTCCAACACAAAGCTTTACCTCACGGCATTTCATGTAAGTTACTTGTGAAGAAGCAATATTTAATATCTCTCGTAGTTCGTTAACAGGGACATCTGATGCTGGGTAGGAATTCGCGTCCGTTAAAAATGTTTACGTTATGTAATTTAAAGTTGATATTTCCTAACTGATACTGTCTAAAATCGAGGTATATCACTCTCTGTATGCCTATTCAGGAATGACTTGTTAGTTTCCGCCAGTCACGAAATCTTTGCTTAGTCTGCATGACCTGGGTTTGAGTCCATATGCAGAACGAGACGGTTCGTCGTGTCATTTGAAGTTCATACATATTCTCAACTAGCAGCTCGTGAAAAACTCATTTTGTGTTAAATAATAAGTACGGTGCTACTTTGAAGAGGAAATCATGAATATGACGAACTTATTACGTGCGTTACCTATCTGATATAATAATGACAGTGGTAACATTTCAGGTACGCCATTTATTGTAATAAATGTGAGCTTACAAGCCTTAAGGACAGTCTTATCTGTGGTAAGGTGTTCCATAATATTTGTAGTATCTTGTTACTACTTTACATCTTGAGTTATTGCGGTACAGAGCAGTATTTCCTATTGGTTATTAGTTGGAACCATTTTCAATAGTCAAACGGCTGTACCGAGGAGCGATTAGAGAACCTGCTAGACAGCTGCGTTATGAGGGTTGTATGCGAATCAGGCGAAATGCAATTCAGGTCATTCGGATGCTTTTGAGCATGACTGTACCTCGATCAACACTGCATCGTGTAGTTCACCAGCGTCTTCGTATGTGTGCTTACAAAGTGGAAATTCAGCAACATCTGACGCTGAACGACAAACCACGCCGACAACAATTTGCTGCGGATAAGCTACAGCGTATTGATGAGGATGCCAGCTTCATGGAAAGATGTTTATTCTCAGATGAGGTAACCTTTCATCTATCGGGAAGGGTTAATAGGCATAATGTTCGGATTTGGGGTTCGCAAAATCCCCACATTGTCATTGAACATGTTCGCGATAGCCCTAAACTAAATGTGTGGTGTGGGCTAATGCATGACAGGAGTTGTGGACCGTTCTTCTTTGCGGAACAAACATTGAATGGGTCAGTGTATCTGTACATGTTGGAGCAGTTTGTGTGCCCTCAGATACAAGACTTCCAACACAACATTATTTTTCAACAAGATGGAGCTCCGCCACATTGGTCAATAGCTGTTCGCAAGTTCCTGGATAGGAAATTTCCCAGTCGCTGGATCTGACACGGTGGACTCATTGCCTGGCCACCACGTTCGTGAAGAACCGACTGTATGCGACCAAGAACCGACTGTATGCGACCAAAGTGGACGATATTCCTACGTTGCGACATCGTATCACTAATGGGATTGCAACAGTAACAGAGGAAATAATGTTACAAAGAACTTGGCAAGAAATTGAATATAATAGACTCGATATTATTTGTGCTACAGATGGTTTACATGTAGAGGTGTAATGATGATAAATAAATAAATTCTTTGCGATGTTCTACAATGTGGTACATTTTTCATTGTCGTATCTACTGTGATTTTTTTCCTGGGTCTTTGAAATCAAGGAGGTTTGAGTGGTACACCCTGTATTTTATAGAGGCGTGGAGGGCTGACAATTCTCTACCAAAAGCCTGTATTGTTGTTGCCTTGGCATCAGCTTCAAGGAGAAAAGGGCGAGTCAGCCAAGCATCGTTTACATATTATTGTAGTAGGGCGCCGTTTACTGATTGGCTCGCGTCAACGACAGTGGCTCGCGTCAACAACAAGCGCGAGAGGAGCGTCCAAAGCAGGAAGTGCTAGTAGTACCGCCTCAACTATGACCACATAAAACAAATAGTGGGACAAGCAGATGCCATAATCGGATTCATAGGAAGAATCTTAAGGAAATGTAACTCATCCACGAAAGAAGTGGCTTATAAGGCGCTTGTTCGACATATTCTTGAGTATTGTTCATGTATCTGTTTTACCTGTCAGATAGGACTGATAGAAGAGATGGAGAAGATCCAACGAAGAGCGGCAGGTTTCGTCACGGGATCGTTTAGTCGGCACCAGAGCGTTACGGAGATGCTTAACGAGCTCCATTGGCAGACGTTACAAGAGAGGCGTTGTACATCACAGAGGGACTTACTATTAAAATTTCGAGAGAGTACTTTCCGGGAAGAGTCAGACAACATATTACTCTCCCCTACATACGTCTCGCAAAAGGAGAAAACTCGGGAAATTAGAGCCAATACTGAGGCTTACCGACTGTCATTCTTCCCATACCCTATTCGCGAGTGGAACAGGGTTGGAGGGCTCAGTTAGTGGTACAAAAAGTACCCTCCGCCATAGACCATTAGGTGGCTTGCGGAATATTATGATGATGGAGGTGTAGATGCTTCGCTTCGCCGTTAGAGTTTTTAGATCCCTGCTGCTTGGGGCAAGTGGTAACGATAAAAGTTGAGGACCCCTAAGAACCGGCGCAATTTCATGGTCATTTCTGATCGAGCTATGCTGGGGATAGCCTCTATCTTTTCTGGCAGCGAGCGCGAGCTCTCAGAGGAAATAAAGTATCCCAAGACTGTAATTTCTGCCCTGCCTACGATACTGAGCTCATTTTGTCGTCTTGGTATTGCACACTGTAGCTGGCCTCTGACTATGTTACACATGTCGCAGTAAGTGTTATTTTTTCTTTTAGCTTTTATAAGCAAATGTAAGATGCATACATAATACATAACATAAAGTATTGTACTGAGACAATGAATGTAGGGGAGTAGATGTAGCATCGCCGTCCTGGACAAGCTTCTAATGGTGGTGGTTTGCCAATGCCTTCCTCTAGAGTGTGATGGGTACTTATACAGTGCGGTGTTGGGTTTGTGTTGTTAACGACGAAGGGAAGGGAGAGAGGGTCAAACTCCACGCCGTCACGTAGCCTACTCCTCCCGAAGAGCATGAAGGGGGCCTCCTATGTCCCCTACGACGGACTGATCACAACAGTGCCACATGCCCTCACTTCATCAGACACTGCGGAGAGTTTTGGAATTTAATCCAGGACATTGGCGCAAAGACTCGTGATTCGGGAACTTGACGCCGCTACCTCTCCTCTCCGCCGGCCAAATACTAGCTGTGAAAATATTCTAACAGGAATCTAACGTAACAGCTTGGCCAGAGTCGAGCGCCATCACGGAAGCATGCGTTAGCGATCTCTGTTACGGTAAACACTAAGCTAAATGGACAGATTGCGATTTTTCGAAGCATCCAAATTAATTGGTTTACGAAGATTGAATAAGGCTTACCGGCTCCACCGGGAACATAGTTTACTATATTCACAATGGAGACACACGTTTGCTTAGCTCCAGTGGGAATCTGCACGTACCGTCAGCATAACACGTTCTGATACAGAAAACGCTTGCTGTCGTCTGTACATTAAGACACAACGCAAAGTTTTTTCTGGTTGCGGCATCTCGTCACCAGTAAAAACCGGACTGTCAGAGATTGTTATAAATACACTCCTGGAAATTGAAATAAGAACACCGTGAATTCATTGTCCCAGGAAGGGGAAACTTTATTGACACATTCCTGGGGTCAGATACATCACATGATCATACTGACAGAACCACAGGCACATAGACACAGGCAACAGAGCATGCACAATGTCGGCACTAGTACAGTGTATATCCACCTTTCGCAGCAATGCAGGCTGCTATTCTCCCATGGAGACGATCGTAGAGATGCTGGATGTAGTCCTGTGGAACGGCTTGCCATGCCATTTCCACCTGGCGCCTCAGTTGTACCAGCGTTCGTGCTGGACGTGCAGACCGCGTGAGACGACGCTTCATCCAGTCCCAAACATGCTCAATGGGGGACTGATCCGGAGATCTTGCTGGCCAGGGTAGTTGACTTACACCTTCTAGAGCACGTTGGGTGGCACGGGATACATGCGGACGTGCATTGTCCTGTTGGAACAGCAAGTTCCCTTGCCGGTCTAGGAATGGTAGAACGATGGGTTCGATGACGGTTTGGATGTACCGTGCACTATTCAGTGTCCCCTCGACGATCACCAGTGGTGTACGGCCAGTGTAGGAGATCGCTCCCCACACCATGATGCTGGGTGTTGGCCCTGTGTGTCTCGGTCGTAAGCAGTCCTGATTGTGGCGCTCACCTGCACGGCGCCAAACACGCATACGACCATCATTGGCACCAAGGCAGAAGCGACTCTCATCGCTGAAGACGACACGTCTCCATTCGTCCCTCCATTCACGCCTGTCGCGACACCACTGGAGGCGGGCTGCACGATGTTGGGGCGTGAGCGGAAGACGGCCTAACGGTGTGCGGGACCGTAGCCCAGATTCATGGAGACGGTTGCGAATGGTCCTCGCCGATACCCCAGGAGCAACAGTGTCCCTAATCTGCTGGGAAGTGGCGGTGCGGTCCCCTACGGCACTGCGTAGGATCCTACGGTCTTGGCGTGCATCCGTGCGTCGCTGCGGTCCGGTCCCAGGTCGACGGGCACGTGCACCTTCCGCCGACCACTGGCGACAACATCGATGTACTGTGGAGACCTCACGCCCCACGTGTTGAGCAATTCGGCGGTACATCCACCCGGCCTCCCGCATGCCCACTATACGCCCTCGCTCAAAGTCCGTCAACTGCACATATGGTTCACGTCCACGCTGTCGCGGCATGCTACCAGTGTTAAAGACTGCGATGGAGCTCCGTATGCCACGGCAAACTGGCTGACACTGACGGCGGCGGTGCACAAATGCTGCGCAGCTAGCGCCATTCGACGGCCAACACCGCGGTTCCTGGTGTGTCCGCTGTGCCGTGCGTGTGATCATTGCTTGTACAGCCCTCTCGCAGTGTCCGGAGCAAGTATGGTGGGTCTGACACACCGGTGTCAATGTGTTCTTTTTTCCATTTCCAGGAGTGTAGGTTACACTTGAAGATTCTATACGCTCTGAACAGTGGAGTATTACGAAACTGTTATCACTGATCGTTAAGAAAGCAGAGTCGTATGTCTCTCAATGCTACGCTGACGTTACGTTGGCGAGGAAGATAGTAAGTGGCAATCAATTTTATGATTACATAAAAGAAATCTAAGACATAGTAATTTTGCTGCATTTTTATCTCTCTCGCTCTCGTGCGATTTGTATGTGTCTTTCGAAAGCTGTTTGCTCCCCTATTGTGGCGTCGACGGATCTCTCTTCGTGTACCACAGCTTCATGCAATGCTGTCGGATAGCCATTCACCGTAATCACAGGCGCAGTAATGGGACTGTCATGTCAAAATTCAGTAAAAAACAAGGCAAAGTAAGGTTATAGTATTTATTTTGCAATTTCTTCTGTACATGATTTATCTCTGTATCGATGGGAGGGGGTAAGCAGTTCCGGCATTTGCCTTACAACCAAGGAAAACCTCCCGAAAACCCTGGTCGGAACTGAGGGTCCGTAGTCAGCTTGACGCACTGGATGGGGCGGCGACGCTAAGCATCTGTCATGTAGAGGCGTCATGGACACAGGCGCGAAGAGTCGGTAGAGTCCCTCTCTGCGTAGGGTGGCCGACACGTGGCAGACCATCACCGGCCCGCAGCGTAGTGTCGCACTGTCCATGGAAAACAGTCCGGTTCGTTCCAGCAGGAGAGGGCAGCACGGAGCGACGGCAGCTTTACACAGCAAGAATATTTCACGTGAGTGCAGATAAGTTCGTGACACCACAGACGACCTGCCGACGAATATGCCTCTGCGACTCACGTCTGCGGCTCTTACATCTGCGAATCACGCGCCTGCTCGACTACACATTGGCAGCTATACGCTTCTGTGGTTCAGCACGTCTGGAACTACTCTTCTGTGATTCCTACATGTATGGGGCAGTACATCTGGGACACACAATTTTTGCACGCAGGGTTGTGACTCACGTATTTAGGACTACATACCTGACTCTCCTACTTGTCTGTACTGTTACATCTGCGAATCGAGTTGTCGGGGACGCTAAGCTGCGCATCTGAGAATCTTCGCAATGAGTCTATACTAGGCATCCGAGAGTCTAAGCGTCAGCGACTCTACATTGCACGGCCAAGAATCTACGCTAAGCAGCCTACGCTACACGTACACGAAACTACACTTCGTGCTCACTCGCCAACGGTCAGCCCCGACAGTCTGAAGCACTAACCGTAAAGACCCTCCTGCGAAAGACCGACGAACGGTCCAGCAACAGGACTGGCATCGCGGCTATAAGGCGTTTGCCACTGCCCTTGCAGTGTTCTCCTGACCGAAGCATCGCGTAAGCTCGAGGACACAGTGTAGGCTCGTGGACGTTTAGTGTAGATGCATAGCGTAGATTCGATTCACGGGCGCGTAAGGGCGCGTAACTACTTAAGAGTAGCAGATGCGTAGACTTGTGGAGGCACAGCACAGACTCGCAGACCGCGTGCTGCTGGAAAGATTCTCAGACGCGCATCGTGGAGTCGTCGACGGCTTCGTTCACAGACGAGCAACGTACAAAAACGCAGCAGTCCTAGATGTGGAGTCCCAAATTCGTCCGAGTCACAGTCCTGTATGCACAAATGGTGAAGAGTCCCAGACGTACTTTCACACACATGTAGGTGTCACAGAAGAGTAGTCCCGCACAGATATGGTGAACCACAGAGGCGCACAGTCGCCAGCGCGTATCGTGCAGGCGTGTAACTCGCAGATGTGAAGAGTCGCAGACGCCAAGACCTGTAGACGCGTAGTCGCCGAACAACCTGTCGAGTCACAGACTTGGCTACACTCAGGTGAAAACTCGCAGCTGCCGTCACCCGGTGTTGCCCTCACCTGCTGCTGAACTGGACTGAATTTCATGCACAGGGAGCCTCCTTATATAGCCATCGCGGCTCTGTTGAGCTGCTGTTTCCGAGGAAACCCGTAGCGATATTGTTGCCTCGCCGCCCTGGTTCTAATGTTACAACAATCGGTAGCATATTTCACGTGTATACTCCTTATAATGTCTATTAAGACACAGTGATCCAGATCTTTCCGAGAATGTTGCTTTTAGCAGTTCTGGCGTATATTATTACTGGTTCCGATTTGGATGCTCTGAGCAATTGAAGAAACGTGTTCTCTAATCTCGATCTCCACCAGCATTTTGCGTCATCCGTTAAGATTTTCACTCCGAAAACAGCAAACTTCTGTCCGAGCTTCTTTTTTTAGGTCATCGGTCTTCTCGCTGGTTTGACGCGGCCTGCTACGAATTCCTATCCTGTGCCAAATTCTTCGTCTCAGAGTAGCACTTGTAACCTACGTCCTCATTTATTTGTTGAATGTATTCCAATCTCTGTCTTCCTCTATAGTTTTTGTCTTCTACAGCTGCGTACAACTCCTTCTCCTTCTCAGTGTCTTCCACATATTCCTTTCTTCTCCGATAAAGACGCCATTGTCTGCACCTCAGTGGGTTTGAACGAAGTCGTATAATATGGTACGAGAAGCTGGATGTTCCTTCTGCGATACTGCAGAAAGACTTAGCCACTGTACATGACTGCTGGCAGCGGTAGTCACGGGAATGTATGGTCGCAGGCTGACCAGGCTCCGGACGGCCACGCAGCACTTCTTTTTTCTGAGTGGTTTGATGCGACCTCCCACGAATTCCTCTCCTGTGCCAACCTCTTCATCTCAGAGTAGCACATACAACCCACGTCCTCAATTATTTGCTGGACATATACCAGTCTTTTTCTACAGTTTTAGCTCTCTACAGCTCCCGCTTGTCCCATGGAAGTTATTCCCTGATGTCTTAACAGATGATCTTATCATCTTGCCTCTTCTCCTTGTCAGTGTTTCCCACATATTCCTTTCCTCTCCGATTCTGCGCAGAACCTCCTCATACCTCACCTTATCAGTCCACCTAATTTTCGACATTCGCCAGTAGCACTGCATCTCAAATGCTTCGATTCTCTTCTGTTCCGATTTTCCCGCAGTCCATGTTTCACTACCATACAATGCTCTGCTCCAAACGTACATTCTCAGAAATTTCTTCCTCAAATTAAGACCTATGTTTGATACTAGTAGACTTCTCTTGGCCAGGAATGCAATTTTTGCCAGTGCTAGTCTGTTTTTTATGCCCTTCTTGCTCCGTCCGTCATTGGTTACTTTGCTGCATACGTAGTAGAATTCCTTAACTTCATCTACTTTGTGGCCATCAATCCAAATGTTAAGTTTCTTTCTGTTCTCATTTCTGCTACTTTTCATTACTTTTGTCTTTCTTCGATTTGCTCTCAGTCCATATTCTGTACTCATTAGATTGTTCATTCCATTCAGCATATCAAGTGATTCTTCTTCACTTTCATTCAGGATACCAGTGTCATCAACGAAATGTATCACTGATATCTTTCCCCTTGAGTTTTAATTCCATTCCTGAAACTTTCTTTTATTTCCATCAGTGTTGGTGTCTTACACACTTTTTAATGTGAACACCTAGCTTTTGGTCGTCACAGAGCGAGGTGGGGCAGTGGTTAGCACACTGCACTCTCATTCGGGAGGACGATGGTTCAAACCGGATTCCGACCATCCAGATTTAGGTTTTCCGTGATTTCCGTAAATCGCTTTAGGCAAATGCCGGGATGGTTCCTTCCTTCATTCGACCTTGTGCTCCGTATGTAATAACCACGATGTCGACGGGACGTTAAACACTGACCTCCTCCTCCTCTTGGCCGTCCACTCTTATTATTCCATCTTGGCTCTTGTACGTATTGTATGTTACCCCTCTCTCCCTATAGCTTACCCCTATTTTTCTCAGAATTTCAAACATCTTGCACCATTTCACATTTCCGAATGCTTTTTCCAGGTCGGCAAGTCCTATGGACGTGTCTTGATTTTTCTTTAGTCGTTCTTCCATTATCAACCACAACGTCAGAATTCCGTTTCTAGTGCCCTTACCTTTTCTAAATTCAAACTAATCGTCATCTAGCACATCCTCAATTTTCTTTTCCATTATCCTGTATATTATTATTGACAGCAACTTGGATGCAAGAGCTTGTTAATTCTCGCTATAATTCTCGCACTTGTCAGCTCTTGCAGCCTTCAACTTGTGTGGATGATACTTTTTCCGAATGTCAGATAGTATGTCACCAAACTCATACATTCTACACAACAACGTGAATAATCGTTTTGTTGCTGCTTCAGTGTACTCTTTCCACCTATCCGCTCTCTCCTCTGCATTTAACAGTGGAACTCCCGTTGCAGTCTTTAATGTTACCTCCCTGGCTTTTAATGTCACCGAAGGTTGTTTTGACTCTACTATATGCTGAGTCAGTCCTTCCGACAATCATTTCTATTTCGATTTTTTCACATTTTTCATGCAGCCACTTCGTCTTAGCTTCTCTACAGTTCCTGTTTATTTCATTGCTCAGCCACTTATATTTCTGTAGTACTGAATTTCGCCGAAAATTTTTGTACTTCCTTCTCTCATCGATCAGCGAACGTATTTCTTCTGTTACCCATGGTTTCTTCGCTGTTACCTTCTTTGTACCTATGTTTTTCTTTCCAATTTCTGTGATTGCTCTTGTTAGAGACGTCCATTCCTCTTCAAATGTACTGCCTGCCGGGCTATTCCTTATCACTCTACTATGGCATTAGCGAACTTCAAGCGTGTCTCGTCATCCCTTAGTACTTCCGTATCCCACTTCTTTGCGTATTGATTCTTCCTGACTAATGTCTTGAACTTCAGCTTACTCTTCATCACTACTATATTGTGATCTGAGTCTATATCTGCTCCTGGGTACGCCTTACAATCCAGTATCTGATTTCGGGATCTCTGTTTGACCTGATGTAATCTAACTGAAATCTTCCCGAATCACCTGGTCTTTTCCAAGTATATCTCCTACTCTTGTGATTCGTGAACAGAGTATTCGCTATTACTAGCTGAAATTTATTACAGAACTCAATCAGTCTTTCTCCTCTCTCATTCCTTGTCCCAGTTCCACATTCTCCTGTAACCTTTTCTTCCACTCCTTTCCTTACAACTACATTCTAGTCCCCCATGACTATTAGATTTTCATCTCCCTTTACGTCGTGTATTATCCTTTCAATGTCCTCATATACTTTCTCTGTCTCTAAAAAAATCCTTATTATTTGGATGTTTTGAATGAAAAAGAAATACATCATTCGATCTGCAATCTTTTTGAAGTGAAATACTTCATCTTAATTAAGAATGTTTTCACCTGCTTTCATTTCGTTACACACGAAAAAATGAATATTTTTTAGACACTTAGAAATTCATCAATAATTACATGGCGAACACAAAGCCAATATTAACACGTATTTCTGTCTAATCTTCGGGAACCTTTATAGATATTTCGGTGTGTGAGATGATGACTGTGTAACACGCCATAACATGGAGTCCAACGCTCTACCTCAAAAACGAATTCCTGTAGACAATGTATAGGGAATGTGACGGGGTACAACAAGAATACAACAACGCCGAAGCTACAGACCAATCATTGGACAGATTACATGAGCAGAGAGTGACAGAAGATGTTGTTCTTCGTAACTTTTGTCTTAGGACTTGATGTTGTGATGGCTCTTAGGAGTACCATAGAAACCGCGAGGGAGCTCTGATATTGTCAGCTGTTTCCTGTAGCGCCTTACGAAAGTGGTGGAATATCTGTGAAACAACTAATGTCGAAAAGGTGTTACATGTCCGCAACACATCGATGAAAATGGAGTCGTAGTTGTTACCGTTGTGTGATGCAGAACAGGTAGCAATTTGAGGCTGAACTGATAGAGAGTTACAATTCTAGAGGCAGAAAATTCGGTTTTGGATAGTGAATCATGGAATCTGTTACACCAGTAACTGGCCGTGTCGGAATACCACGGCTTCTACGACGCTGCCTATTCGAGAAATGTATCTTGGGGCAAACTCCGATGGCTGCAGTGTTACCCCATGGGAAAAATTGAAATGTGATACTATCAGAATGCAGCATAGAAGACATAGACAGAAGTGATATCATCTCTAACCTTTTGAATCCATTAATGAATTATGTCATTCCCCCAGGGCGCTGCATTTTCCAGAAACTACTGTGATTATTTTTGTTTCCGAATTTGAGGAGTGTCTACAGAATCCAATACGTCTAGGACGCCACAAGATTCTAAAGGCTATGCCAAACGGCTTTCAGTTGTTTTGAACACCAGAGGTAGGGCAACATACATTGGGTACCTGATAACATAGTGGCAAAATACCGTAAAGAGTTTGTCTATTTACAGCAAGGACTTGAAGTTAGGCCAGCCTTCCGACAGTCACCCACAAGGACAGAATAACCGTAACCGTATTCTGAATAAGTCTGAAAAGTAGTCGAGAAGTACTGGCAGAAATGAAGCTCTGGTGCTTGTTGTGAAACGTACCAGGATAGCTAATTTAGGAAGAAAACTGGCCACGAAAGGGAAGGTTCCATTTGGAGATCTGGACCAGCACATAGTTTCAATCCGTAAGCAAGTTTCGTAACAGTGCTCTGAAATGTAGGCATATTTCCTAAGGTTGCGAGCCAGGTGTCACTGTAATTAACGGGTTACAAAAGAAGGTAAATTACCGTTTTCACCTCACTGACTTTACGGCTCATACGTCTCGACAAATGTTCTGATTTTAACAAGAACAGGCTTGACAAACATTTATAGATAGTCACATCTCTTAGGAAAGGTATATATTCAGATGGCAGGTAAGGTAGTTTCCTTTGCTTTCTTATTAACTTTTTATTTTTACTGTCACGACAATTCGTTGACAGTAACCAGGATTAGGATTTAACGGCTTTGTTGAAGAAGCACCAGCTTGCACAGGGCATGGACTGGTCAGTGTCTTTACATCTGCGCCAGTGTAGTTGTCCTGAGCGTTACCTATCCGTATTTTCCTTATCACAAAATCATCTAAGAAAGGCAATAAATAGTTTTCATTTCATGATTATTTCTGATTTCCTTACTCAACTTGGCTCTACAGCTTTACCTAATAATATTTCTCCGAAAAAGTTTTAGACAGTTCATGACAATGACGTTATCATAAAAGACATTATTATAAAAGACGTTATTATAAATCTTTCCGATACGACTACGAACACCAGAAAATATTACTCAGGTGTGAGACAGTTTTGCAAAAAATTTCAGCAAAATCGCAACCCCGGTTTAGAGAGAAATTGGGAATTGAAGGATCGTCAGGTCAGGACGTTATCAAATAGGATCTGGGCATTTACTCCCACATGTTTCCTGCTGCACATGAGTTAAATGTTCCAGGCCAACAGTGCGTGTTTAGTTATCACTGTGGTTTCTGAATAGAAAGCTATCGAGGCATCTCGACCCCCATGTTTTCATTTCTTTAGATAAGGATCGGTTCAGTACGTTCGGGTATGTGAACTCACCGAATACATTCCTCCACGCAAATCCTCGTGAAGACTTTGATAAACCGCTGCATATTGTTGAGATTAGTGTTTGTAGCGCAACATCCCGGTCAGTTTCAGTTTGCCCGTTAAGTATCTATTGTGATGATAATTTTAAAAAACTTTGATACATCGTATTACCATAAGCTACTTTCTTCTGGATTTATCTACGGCTCAGACATTACCAGTTTACATCAATTTCGGCGGTTCTCTCATTTACGAGGGAACCAAATCCCCGTCTTCTCCGGTCAACTGCATTGAGATTCTGTTTTTTTGTATCCAGTAGGGGTCGCCAGTTTAGAGAGCATCAGTCCACACCTGGAATGTGGATGTGGTCTTAATCGAGTTGGTTACGGAATACCCATCACCAACTCCAGTCCCAAAGATCTACCCCTTGACCGGTATTGCTCCTCCTCCTGTAAGACGCGGAGTGATTCTTAACGCGAGTGCTGCAAATTAGTCTGAAAGTCACTTCAGGTTCGTGTATGGTCGTTTAAAAGAGCAGTGATAAGAGCTGAATGAGAGGATCACTTATCTAGCGACACGGCTTCGCCGTAAGGCACTAATTCATTTTACAAGCTACGGCGAAATAACGAGTATTTCGGTAAAAACCCTATCAGTCGATTAACACTTCCCTGGTTCTCTTCTCACACCGTCAGTATTGTAACGACAAGAGTGAATCCACATACGCAAGAAAGATTCCTATGTAGTACTTATAAATAATACTTTATTACAAAAAGTAGAAAATGAACTCATTCGCAAACAATGTCTTCGGGGACGCAACTCCATACGGTGTGAACGCACAGTTTGTAATCTCCCTGATTTTTTTGATACAAAAGAAATTGTAAATCTCTGAGGTTGTCGTTCGCTAACGCTAAGCAATAACTCTGAAATTATTGTTTGGTCGGAAGCCTATCACTGATGAACCACTATAAAACTCCACCGCCGTATACCGTCCAAGGAACACGGCTTCACACTGAGGCCGAGATCAGTAGAGGTGATGGTGTAACACCAATAATCGATAGGTTAATGTGTAATCCGTGCAAGGTTTCTGCTGACATTGTAATCTAGTGTATCGGCATAGTCAAGATCATTGGTTGTGTAAATACATTGAAGAGCCAAAGAAACTGGTACACCTGCCTAATATTGTGTAAGGCCACCGCGAGCACTCAAAAAAGCCGCAACACGAAATGGCAAGGACTCGACTAAGGTTTAAAGTAGCGCAGGAGGGAATTGACACCATTAATCCTGCAGAGTTGTCCATAAATCCGTAAGGGTACGAAGGGATGGAGATCTCTTCTGAACAGCACGTTGCAAGGCATCCCAGATATCCTCAATAACGTTCGTGTCTGGCGAGTTTGGTGGCGAGCGGAAGTGTTTAAAGTCAGAAGAGTGCTCCTGGAGCCACTCTGTAGCAATTCTGGATGTGTGGGGTGTCACAGTGTTCTGCTGGAGTTGCCCAAGTCCATCGGAATGCACAACGGACATGAATGGATGCAGGTGATCAGACAGGATGGTTACGTACGTGACACCTGTCAGAGTCGTATCTAGACGTACCAGGGGTCCAATATCACTCCAACTGCACACGCCCCATATCATTACAGAGCCTCCACCAGCTTGAACAGCTCCTGATGACATGCGGGGTCCATAGATCCATGAAGTTGTCTCCATACCCATATAAGTCCATCCGCTTGATACAATTTGAAACGAGACTCGTGCGACCAGGCAACATGTTTCCAGTCATAAACAGTCAAATGTCGGTGTTCACGGGCCCAGGCGAGGTGTAAAGTTTTGTGTTGTGAAGTCATCAAGGGTACATGACTGGGTATTCGGCTCCGGAAGCCCATATCGATGATGTTTCGTTGAAAGGTCCGCGCGTTGACCCTTGTTGATGGCCCAGCATTGAACTCTGCAGCGATTTGCGGAAGCCTTACACTTTTGTCACGTTGAACGCTTCTCTGCAGTCGTCGTTGGTCCCGTACTTGCAGGATCTTTTTCCTACCGGAGCGATGTCGGAGATTTGATGTTTTACCGGATTTCTAATTTTCAAGATACACTCGTGAAATGGTCGTACGGAAAAATCCCCACTTCATCACTACCTCGTTGATGCTGTGTTCCATTGCTCGTGCTCCGACTATAGCACCACGTTAAAACTCATTTACATCTTGATAACCTGCCACTGTAACAACAGGAACAGATCCAACAACTGCGCCAGACACTTGCTGTCTTATATAGGCGTTGCCGACCGCAACGCCGTATTCCGCCTGTTTCATATCTCTGTATTTGAATATGCATGTCTATACCAGTTTCTTTGGCGCTTCAATGTATGTAATAAACATGATAATTATTTTGGCGTTTTAAAAAATTATGTTGCAGTTGCACCTCTGGTTTTATGTGTAATAGTCTCTGAATGTAATAATTTGTAAAAATTCCGTATATTTTACTTGTCCATAAGTAGGGAAGCTAAATATAAAACCTGTAGCAAAGCCCGCCGCTACGGAAGTAGTTCGACGAGACTGGAAAAGGTGGACTTGACGAGCAAGGCTTTGATACCTTTGTGGCGAGTTAGTCGAGTTCTGACTGTGTTACTGAGTGGTCCGAGACAGTCTTGGTCAGCTATTGTGGCATAAATTGAGGTACGAAGAGCTTGCGAGCATGTAAATTAGCCTCGGATGGAACGTAAAGTGGTCTATCGACCATGGTTTCATTGTTTACCATGTTTGGTTAAATTTACGATGCCAAGAAGAGCTATATCACGCCGTGGCTAACATCAAGACCCATGGTTGCTATACCGACAATTTGATAGCCACTGTAGTTTGCCACAAGCGCTGCCAGTTCCAGCAGAATTGTTATCTAATTATGCACAGTCGTTCCTAAAAGTATCTGAACGACTTAGATTGCATTTCACCTGATTCTCATGCAACCCACATAACGCAACTGTCTAGCAGGTCCTCTAATCGCTCCTCGGTACAGTCGTTTGACTATTGAAAATGGTTCCAACATTCACCAATAGAAAACACTGCTCTGTATCACAATAACTCAAGATGTAAAGTAATACCAAGCTACTACAAATACCAGGGAACCCCTTATCACAGATAAGACTGTCCTTAAGGTTTGTAAGCTCACATTTATTACAATAAATGACATACCTGAAATGTTACCACTCTCATTATTACGTCAGATAGGTAATGCACGTATTAAGTTCATCGTATTCATGATTTCCTCTTCAGAGTAACATACCGTACTTATTGTTTAACACAAAATTACATTAAAAATTTAAGTTATTCACGAGCAGCTAGTTGAGAATATGTATGAACTTCAAATGACACTGCGAACCGTCTCGTTCTGCATATGGATTCAAACCCAGGACATGCAGACTAAGCAAAGACTTCGAGACTGACGGAAACTAACAGTCATTCCTGATTAGGCATACAGAGCGTGGTATACTTCGATTTCAGACAGTATCAGTTAGCAAATATCAACTTTAAATTACATAACGTAAACATTTTTAACGGACGCGAATTCCTACCCAGCATCTATTGTCCTTGTTAACGAACTACGAGAGATGTTAAATATTGCTTCTTCACAAGTAATGTACTTGAAATGCCATGAGGTAAAGCTTTGTGTTGGACAGGGATTCGAACACACAACGATTGTTATCGAGGCGCAATCAACTGTGACATATCGGATTTTCTCGGCAGTAGCTAGATGTTTTAACTGAAATGACGAGACGAAACATTAATTTTTTCCTTCCCAGAACTACAACCTGGCACCTATCGCTGTTATATTCCAGAGTAATCGAACATTAAATATGGGTTTGTTACACCAGCAGAGACATGTGAGCATGTTTGAACTGGAAATAACATGATGAAGAGTTCAGTGCTGACTGGGAATCGAACCCCACACATATCGTTGTTGGCTGCACTCAAAGAGACGTCAGCTATCGAATTTTTCTCCACCAGCAGCTCGGAATAACATCCTTGAACTTACAGTGATGTCGCAAATAGTTATGTGTCTCACTGGGCATCAAAAACGTCAGATATCGTTAGTGTTGACAACGAATGAAAATACATTAAAAATCAAAATTATTATCCACCAGCAGATAGGTGTTCTCATGCTAGAGCTTGATAATACATAGTGAAAAATTTAGTGCCGGGCCAGGATTCGAACCCGTTCACGCGCAGTATGTGGTGATGTTGCGGAATCTGCAGTTTTGAACAAACAACAAATTGTAGTCGAGCTGTATTGTCCCGAAGGGATCGAATTCCGCGTTAAGGGTGGTCTGAGTTGCATTCCCAGTTCAGAACCAATTTTATCGACATACAGAAGCTCAAATAAAAGATGGAATAAGTGTCCTGTGACCCTACATAGCGTTTGTTTCGTCTCTAGAAATAAATAACTAGTATAAGAAAGATTACTGCTGATAGAGTTTCTACGTGACGCGACTCCTGACTTTATTGTGGTTCAACCTAACGTCTACTTGCTAGAGAAGGAATATCATGTTTAACGTGAATTTCAGACCACAATGCCATTATACCTTCTTCACATGGCGTAGCCAGAAGAGAGTAGAATTTGTCTCTCGTTATCGAAAATCATCAGCAGAATTTGGAATCGAACCCAGACCATAAGTATATGAACCTATCTTCAAGCCAATAGACCACCAAATCCTCTTCTCTGTGACTCATCTTTCTATCATAACAACGTTGCGCCAGAGTGGATGAGAATTCTGACACACAGGCTCCCTGTAGTGGTTTGCAGCATGTTCAGTACATTCATTTACTTGGTTGACCGAATCGCCATGAACTAGCTGCCTCGGCTACCCAGTGCATACATTCGACTCTATTTTGTAATCACCGAAATAAAATCACGTAACTGCCACGTACACAGAACTGCCAACACTGTAGGATGCAGAAATTTAAATAGGAAGTGTTCCTTTCCATTTGAGCCACTCTATTGTGCTATCTGTTTGTTGAAAACGTCATGCAATGCAAAAGAAAAGTTGTAACTAACTGTCTCTCAGAAGTTATCAGTCTAATGGAACTTTGAACTTAATTCCCTTCACTTCGCACCCCAAAACATTCTCATGTGGAAAAAGGGCTAACTTCTGCGACATTTTGTTCTTTTCAGGTTTAATAGACGGCCAGAAAGGTATTTTCTACACAAACTGTCGTGTGGTAGTGGCACTTTATTCTTCATCAAACCTTGTTTGACAGCTTTAATTCAGAACAAGTTTGCTACATCCCCGTAATCAATAATCCGCATGTGCATTGTCAAACTGTTATAGATAACATCAGAGAATTCGCATATATCGTTGTTGATTAATTTCTCTCTCATGTTTACTATTGTTTTAACAACACTAAAGGAAACCTTACGAAAATTATGCCCTGTATTATAAGAAATGAAATAAAACTGCCCACGATAACCTTACGAGGAAACTCTGTTTCAATAAAACTGAGAATCTGTACACAAGCGTGCGTCTATCGGCACGTGTTAGTAAAATACTATTCACTTGGATTTCGATTGGGTCTGTGTTTGATTGGTATGCTGTGTCATACTCAAGTGGTATGCAAATGTGGCATTTCATAGATAAAGTTATGGATCCCTACAAACCCAAAATTTGCTTGTTAGCAGCGGAAAGTGGCGTTACCTGTTGAGTAGCGTTGTAAGTTTTTCACCATTGCACTACGAGCCGAAAGTATTTTCTTGCGATTTCGTTATCGATGTTTGATCTGACTGCTTGTATCTCTTTCACAGGAGGGATAAAAACGTTACAGTCAGCAAGACTGGAACAGCAAACCATAACAGACGCTTTTTCAAAGGTCAGTACGTTACGACAGAGCTAGGGAAGATGCATGTGTCTTCACATCCTTTTACGAGGCCAGTAAAAGCTAGAACTCGTAAACCGCTATTTAAAGGACGAGATTAGTTGCGATTTTCACGTGCAACGACTTTCCTGGGCTGACAACTGTAAATTTACAATCTTTTGTTACACTCAAGCGATAATAACTCAGATTATTCAATGGAAATGACAGGAAAAATCAAGTGAACTTTGAGGCTTAATTCCGTGCACCCCAGGAAGTAACTCGTCGATCACAGAGTTGCCAAACATACCTTGCCTTGTTGCCAAATCTCAGTTACATTACCAGCAGGAAGAAGACGAATCGATTTGATCCTACAGCAGGCTGGGAAGTGACCATAGCTGGATTCTGAAAGACGCAGCTGCTAAGGCCTGGAAAACGTAATCCGTCTGATTCACATTTCTGTAACTACACTCCTGGAAATTGAAATAAGAACACCGTGAATTCATTGTCCCAGGAAGGGGAAACTTTATTGACACATTCCTGGCGTCAGATACATCACATGATCACACTGACAGAACCACAGGCACATAGACACAGGCAACACAGCATGCACAATGTCGGCACTAGTACAGTGTATATCCACCTTTCGCAGCAATGCAGGCTGCTATTCTCCCATGGAGACGATCGTAGAGATGCTGGATGTAGTCCTGTGGAACGGCTTGCCATGCCATTCCCACCTGGCGCCTCAGTTGGACCAGCGTTCGTGCTGGACGTGCAGACCGCGTGAGACGACGCTTCATCCAGTCCCAAACATGCTCAATGGGGGACAGATCCGGAGATCTTGCTGGCCAGGGTAGTTGACTTACACCTTCTAGAGCACGTTGGGTGGCACGGGATACATGCGGACGTGCATTGTCCTGTTGGAACAGCAAGTTCCCTTGCCGGTCTAGGAATGGTAGAACGATGGGTTCGATGACGGTTTGGATGTACCGTGCACTATTCAGTGTCCCCTCGACGATCACCAGTGGTGTACGGCCAGTGTAGGAGATCGCTCCCCACACCATGATGCCGGGTGTTGGCCCTGTGTGCCTCGGTCGTATGCAGTCCTGATTGTGGCGCTCACCTGCACGGCGCCAAACACGCATACGACCATCATTGGCACCAAGGCAGAAGCGACTCTCATCGCTGAAGACGACACGTCTCCATTCGTCCCTCCATTCACGCCTGTCGCGACACCACTGGAGGCGGGCTGCACGATGCTGGGGCGTGAGCGGAAGACGGCCTAACGGTGTGCGGGACCGTAGCCCAGCTTCATGGAGACGGTTGCGAATGGTCCTCGCCGATACCCCAGGAGCAACAGTGTCCCTAATTTGCTGGGAAGTGGCGGTGCGGTCCCCTACGGCACTGCGTAGGATCCTACGGTCTTGGCGTGCATCCGTGCGTCGCTGCGGTCCGGTCCCAGGTCGACGGGCACGTGCACCTTCCGCCGACCACTGGCGACAACATCGATGTACTGTGGAGACCTCACGCCCCACGTGTTGAGCAATTCGGCGGTACGTCCACCCGGCCTCCCGCATGCCCACTATACGCCCTCGCTCAAAGTCCGTCAACTGCACTTACGGTTCACGTCCACGCTGTCGCGGCATGCTACCAGTGTTAAAGACTGCGATGGAGCTCCGTATGCCACGGCAAACTGGCTGATACTGACGGCGGCGGTGCACAAATGCTGCGCAGCTAGGGCCATTCGACGGCCAACACCGCGGTTCCTGGTGTGTCCGCTGTGCCGTGCGTGTGATCATTGCTTGTACAGCCCTCTCGCAGTGTCCGGAGCAAGTATGGTGGGTCTGACACACCGGTGTCAATGTGTTCTTTTTTCCATTTCCAGGAGTGTAGTTTTAGGGACTGGAGCGTAGTTACTATTAATACTCAGAACTGACTGAAAATTAAGCTTCATAAATCAGAAACTCTCATAGTTGTTTTCATATTTCGTAAGTGTATTCATAACTAAGAAATTCATTGATGGACGTTTTCGTGCCTCGCCGATAGTCGAGCACAACAAACAAATAAAAATACAAAAAGAATGTGTGTGTGTGTGTGTGTGTGTGTGTGTCTTTTATTTTCAAGTTCAGATTTCGTTACTGATATTGGCGAAAATTTCGGTAGTTCATGCCTCTTCGTGGCTAGTCAGCAATATGATATAATTAGATTTGATTAGATTAGTACTTGTTCCACAGATTATGAATACGACATTTCGTAATGATGTGGAAAGTGTCATTTTAATGAAAGATTTCTTTACATACCATGATTCAATTTCTTTACAACAATATTTTACTCTCTCTCTCTCTCTCTCTCTCTCTTTCTTATTTATTTTCATCTTTCTCTCTCTCTCTCTCTCTCTCTCTCTCTCTCTCTCTCTCTCTCTCTCTCACACACACACACACACACACACACACACATTCTTTTTGTATTTTTATTTGTTTGTTGTGCTCGACTATCGGCGAGGCACGAAAATGTCCATCAATGAGTTTCTTAGTTTTGAGTACACTTACGAAATATGAAAACAACTATGAGAGTTACTGATTTATGAAGCTTAATTTTCAGTCAGTTCTGAGTATTATTAGTAACTACGCTCCAGTCCCTAAAACTAGTTACAGAAATGTGAATCAGACAGATTACGTTTTCCAGGCCGTAGCAGTCGCGTCTTTCAGAATCCAGCTATGGTCACTTCCCAGCCCTCTGTAGGATCACATCGATTCGTCTTCTTCCTGCTGGTAATGTAACTGTTGATTTGGCAACAAGGCAAGGTATGTTTGGCAACTCTGTGATCGAAGAGTTACTTCCTGGTGTGCACTGAATTAAGCCTCAAAGTTCACTTGATTTTTCCTGTCATTTCCGTTGAATAATCTGAGTTATTATCGCTGAGTGTAACAAAAGATTGTAAATTTACGGTTGTCAGCCCAGGAAAGTCGTTGCACGTGAAAATCGCAACTAATCTCGTCCTTTAAAAAGCGGTTTACGAGTTCTAGCTTTTACTGGCTTCGTAAAAGGATGTGAAGACACATGCATCTTCCCTAGCTCTGTGGTAACGTGCTGACCTTTGAAAAAGCGTCTGTTATGGTTTGCTGTTCCAGTCTTGCTGACTGTAACGTTTTTATCCCTCCTGTGAAAGAGATACAAGCAGTCAGATCAAACATCGATAAGGAAATCGCAAGAAAATACTTTCGGCTCGTAGTGCAATGGTAAAAAACTTACAACGCTGCCCAACAGCTAACGCCACTTTCCGCTGCTAACAAGCAAATTTTGGGTTTGTAGGGATCCATAACTTTATCTATGAAATGCCACATTTGCATACCACTTGAGTATGACACAGCATACCAATCAAACACAGACCCAATCGAAATCCAAGTGAATAGTATTTTTCTAACACGTGCCGATAGACGCACGCTTGTGTACAGATTCTCAGTTTTATTGAAACAGAGTTTCCTCGTAAGGTTATCGTGGGTAGTTTTATTTCATTTCTTATAATACAGGGCATAATTTTCGTAAGGTTTCCTTTAGTGTTGTTAAAATAATAGTAAACATGAGAGTGAAATTAATCAACAACGATATATGCGAATTCTCTGATGTTATCTATAACAGTTTGACAATGCACATGCGGATTATTGATTACGGGGATGTAGCAAACTTGTTCTGAATTAAAGCTGTCAAACAAGGTTTGATGAAGAATAAAGTGCCACTACCACACGACATTTTGTGTAGAAAATACCTTTCTGGCCGTCTATTAAACCTGAAAAGAACAAAATGTCGCAGAAGTTAGCCCTTTTTCACATGAGAATGTTTTGGGGTGCGAAGTGAAGGGAATTAAGTTCAAATGGAAAGGAACACTTCCTATTTAAATTTCTGCATCCTACAGTGTTGGCAGTTCTGTGTACGTGGCAGTTACGTGATTTTATTTCGGTGATTACAAAATAGAGTCGAGTGTATGCACTGGGTAGCCGAGGCAGCTAGTTCATGGCGATTCGGTCAACCAAGTAAATGAATGTACTGAACATGCTGCAAACCACTACAGGGAGCCTGTGTGTCAGAATTCTCATCCACTCTGGCGCAACGTTGTTCTGATAGAAAGATGAGTCACAGAGAAGAGGATTTGGTGGTCTATTGGCTTGAAGATAGGTTCATATACTTATGGTCTGGGTTCGATTCCAAATTCTGCTGATGATTTTCGATAACGAGAGACAAATTCTACTCTCTTCTGGCTACGCCATGTGAAGAAGGTATAATGGCATTGTGGTCTGAAATTCACGTTAAACATGATATTCCTTCTCTAGCAAGTAGACGTTAGGTTGAACCACAATAAAGTCAGGAGTCGCGTCACGTAGAAACTCTATCAGCAGTAATCTTTCTTATACTAGTTATTTATTTCTAGAGACGAAACAAACGCTATGTAGGGTCACAGGACACTTATTCCATCTTTTATTTGAGCTTCTGTATGTCGATAAAATTGGTTCTGAACTGGGAATGCAACTCAGACCACCCTTAACGCGGAATTCGATCCCTTCGGGACAATACAGCTCGACTACAATTTGTTGTTTGTTCAAAACTGCAGATTCCGCAACATCACCACATACTGCGCGTGAACGGGTTCGAATCCTGGCCCGGCACTAAATTTTTCACTATGTATTATCAAGCTCTAGCATGAGAACACCTATCTGCTGGTGGATAATAATTTTGATTTTTAATGTATTTTCATTCGTTGTCAACACTAACGATATCTGACGTTTTTGATGCCCAGTGAGACACAGAACTATTTGCGACATCACTGTAAGTTCAAGGATGTTATTCCGAGCTGCTGGTGGAGAAAAATTCGATAGCTGACGTCTCTTTGAGTGCAGCCAACAACGATATGTGTGGGGTTCGATTCCCAGTCAGCACTGAACTCTTCATCATGTCATTTCCAGTTCAAACATGCTCACATGTCTCTGCTGGTGTAACAAACCCATATTTAACGTTCGATTACTCTGGAATATAACAGCGATAGGTGCCAGGTTGGAGTTCTGGGAAGGAAAAAATTAATGTTTCGTCTCGTCATTTCAGTTAAAACATCTAGCTACTGCCGAGAAAATCCGATATGTCACAGTTGATTGCGCCTCGATAACAATCGTTGTGTGTTCGAATCCCTGTCCAACACAAAGCTTTACCTCATGGCATTTCAAGTACATTACTTGTGAAGAAGCAATATTTAACATCTCTCGTAGTTCGTTAACAAGGACAATAGATGCTGGGTAGGAATTCGCGTCAGTCTCGAAGTCTTTGCTTAGTCTGCATGTCCTGGGTTTGAATCCATATGCAGAACGAGACGGTTCGCCGTGTCATTTGAAGTTCATACATATTCTCAACTAGCTGCTCGTAAGTAACTTAAATTTTTTGTTATCATTTTGTGTTAAACAATAAGTACGGTATGTTACTTTGAAGAGGAAATCAAGAATACGACGAACTTACTACGTGCATTACCTATCTGACGTAATAATGAGAGTGGTAACATTTCAGGTATGTCATTTATTGTAATAAATGAGAGCTTACAAGCCTTAAGGACAGTCTTATCTGTGATAAGGGGTTCCCTGGTATTTGTAGTAGCTTGGTATTACTTTACATATTGAGTTATTGCGATACTAGTGTTTTCTATTGGTGAATGTTGGAACAATTTTCAATAGTCAAACGACTGTACCGAGGAGCGATTAGAGGACCTGCTAGACAGTTGCGTTATGTGGGTTGCATGCGAATCAGGCGAAATGCAATTCAGGTCGCTCGGACACTTTTGAGTACGACTGTACATGTGTTGATTTATTGCTGTGTTATCAACGTAAAGTGCATCTTATGCTTATAAACTATTCACTGTGTAATGCCTACTGCAACATCTCACACTGGTGCACCGCATAAGTTGGCAGCAGTTGCAAAGCGACACGAAAAATTTCGAACAACCAGCGACAAGGTCCACTCAAAATATCGCTAACGTCGAAATAAGATAATTTATTCATGGCCAAAGCAGTAACGAATAATGATGGGAATGGGTTGGAGGGGGGGGGGGGGGGTTAGGGTGTTTAAAGATGCTACTTTTATTAAACTCTTTCTCACTATCAATTTAGTTTAAAAATAAAGTACGAAAGTAATTGTAGTTACATCTGTATGTGTGTCGTTCACTTGTACGCATACCACCTGAAATATCGTTGCGAGCCACCAGTCCTATATCTATCACCGTCTGCAACCCCCTGGCCCAGTCCACAAGAATTTGCAGCTGGAGTCTAATGATGTGTGTCCACCGGCAAGTAAACATTTGCAAGGCGCTTACAGAAGCTACTTTTGCAAGTAGTTTGACTTAGAAACACCCTCAGCAGTTCGACTTTCGCAAGTTTCGTCGACATGCAGAAGCAGCTTCCACAAGTCAGTGGAGAGATTGCATCTTGCTGCAAGTTCTTACCAAACTTGCCAGCTGCTCGGAGTTTTTCTCATACTCCCAGAAGTTTTATGCGTTCAATACCAATGCGAAAATGTCAGTATCGAAAAGGAGAATGGGCCAAAGACAGATGTACCCCTGGAATCACTAAACACATGTAACTGGCCACCACCGGCAAGGAAGTGCGAAATTCATTGACAGACTACTTCGTTTCATAAGAAGGGGAAGCAAAATGGCAGTGCAGACGTCTTTAAATTTTAGCTGATTTTTTTAGTGTTAGCATAACCATAAATGAATGACATTTGTGTTCAAATTAATAGTGTTTGAAAAATTGTGGAGTAATTAAAAGGCTGTCGTTTGGTGGTATAGTTTTCCACGTTTTGTAACCGGTTTTGATCCGTTGTACAGTAGACTAGAGGTGTTCAAAACTAGCATATGACATTCCCAGAAAGTTTTTAATCTGGATGAAGTCCTCTGATTTTATCCTATTCAACAGTGTTTCTTGATAACGTAAATATGCATGCCTCTGAATCCATTTCTCAGCCCATAAATTTCTTTTTTTCTTAATTTTGTTTTCATAACGGTTTTTTCAATAATAATTGTGGTGTCACCGCCAGACACCACACCTGCTAGGTGGTAGCCTTTAAATCGGCCGCGGTCCATCAGTATACGTCGGACTCGCGTGTCGCCACTGTCAGTGATTGCAGACCGATCACCACCACACGGCAGGTCTAGAGAGACGTCCTAGCACTCGCCCCAGTTGTACAGCCGACTTTGCTAGCGATGCTACACTGACAAATACGCTCTCATTTGCCGAGACGATAGTTAGCATAGCCTTCAGCTACGTCATTTGCTACGACCTAGCAAGGCGCCATTACCAGTTTATATTGAGATTGTTATGAATGTATCCACAAGAGCGATGTTCTCCAATTATGGATTAAAGTTAAGTATTACATCAACTACGTACTTTATTTGCTACTATAAACTCCTTTAATTGTTTCAGACCTCACGCCAGTCTGCGTGAGCTTAAAAGCGTGCGTTTCGGCCTCCTCTAGCAACACGGTGTTGGCTCTTCTGCCAACACTTCAATAATAACATTAATAATTATTATTATAATAATTACAATAATTATATACTAATATACAATACTTACCATGGTTATTATTATTATTGTCTAGCAGTGGTGGCAACTCCTCTGTTTTTAACCACCATAATGTTAACTTCCGCTTGACTATCTCACGATGCAACTTTAGCGGAAACACTTCTGCAAATACTTGCAGCAAGTCCCTGAAGTTAACCTGCCTACAGGTTTTTTCGGCCCTGTGCGAAAATTTCAGTTACCACTCTCCCCTCCTACTCTCCCTACATTATCAGGTACAGTCCACTTTTCTTACAATGTCATTCATCCATGGCTTCTTATTTTCATACCGAGTTCGCCCGATAAATGTATAAACACTTTAAGGAACGAAAAGTATTACTTATGTGTTTATTTAACATTTAACAATTTGATCACACGTGTTGTACAGCCTTCAGTTTAGCGCATGGTGACTTTAAATGTTCAAAATGATCATAACAGAACGACGAGCGCAATTACGTCATTCAATGTCACAGTGGAGATCGCTGCACTTGTCGTAGTAATCTCCTGGCGAAGTTCCTCCAGTGTGCATGGCTTACATCGATAGACGTTATCTCTCACAGTTTCCCACAAGTAAAAGTCCCTAGGTGTTACATCTAGTGACCATGGAGGGTGTAACGGGTTCATTAGGGGTTCATTGCTATTCGCTAGCGCACTTGAGCAGATGTAATTTCGATGGATTGCTCACGCGCTGCCTTCGATGTGGAATATCCGTGCTACAATAGAATCGCAGGTCAGAGCAGGGTTATGGAGTTCGGACAGGGCAGTGCAGCAGTTGACTTGTGTTCGGCCGGTCGTGCAGAACGACGGCGGTGCCTGAGCGATGTGGTATAAGGTAAAAAAATTTTAAAAAATTTTGTTCTTTGTTGCTGCGCGCACATGTAAACTGCCACAACTGATTTAACCACAATTGTAACGTTAAAGTCCCGTGTAATTCCTTGCAGAAATGTTTCAATAGTTACTTTTGTTCTGAAGAAAACTTTTGCCAGTCATTTATCGCAGTTTAAAGATTTTACGAATTTTTCCTGTGCATACTCATGTTGATTAAGCAAAAGAAAATCAGTTGTTTTCCTACAAATGAAAATCTTGTGGCCAGCATTGCACTGGGCTGAGCCAAAAAAATTTCTTTTAGTAACAGATATACAGATAGCGTTATCCGGCGACATCATTGTGAGGTAAGAATTTTTCAGTTTATTCAGGATGATTTCACAGGGCCATGACGCAGCGCTGTTGACGTCAAAACTTATTGATCTCGATATGCAGTCAGTCTTTAATGGAAGGTCACATTAAAACTTGAAATAGTATTATTGGAAGGAAATTTTTCTGTTGGGAACTTAAACGAGATTTTTTCTGTTAGGAGGTTACACTAAAGGTGAATATTATAATTATTTTTCTGTTGGGAGGTTACCCTTGTCGACATCCGGCCAGGATTGTATTTTGAGACTTTTCTGAGAAGTAGTCAGCTATATATTTGCTCTTATTTATCTAGTGTTAAATGTAGTTTGCAATTGGCGCAACGCATTTACTAATTTGCCACCCCTTTTTCACAGATCATCGGCAATTATTGCTCTTTGTTGTCATTGTATTTATTCCACTTTGTATCCGCTTTGTCTTGGCTTGATTTTGTGTTCACCTTTAATTTATAAAAAATGCCATGAAAAACTGTAAACAGTACATCGCGAAGTGTAATGAATGAAAACACTGACCTGTACAGTTTGACTGACAATATTAGAGACACTAAGAGTCATAATTCTAATCTCGCAACTTTAGACAATCAGTGTGTGCCAACCACCAGTAACAATTCAAACTTAAATGATGGGCAAACAGATTTAATTATGTCCACTGTAAATTTAACAACAATTGATGACGCGACGCCTTCCACCACAACGAACGCTGCCCAGTTTGACACATCAGATGTGCAACATTTACACAGTGAGCAGATAAAGGTTAATAACGAAGATGAACAATTTACTCAACTTTGAACTGAACAAACAACTTAATGAAAATTTCAAACAGTCGAATGAAAATCATGACAGGTCAATCAAACAAACTGATGAAAACTTCAGACAGATTAATGAACAGATTACATCCATTGCAGTGCAATGTAATGACACTAAAGAACAATTACGTGAGGAAATTAAGGCTTGTGCCAGGAACAGCAGTGAGGAAATAGATCCATTGCACAAGAGATACGTAATACACACGAAGCCACAACAAAATTTCTTAGAGATGAAATCAGTGCAGTCGCTAAACAATGTTCAGAAAACACAACACGGTTACACGATGAGCTTAAAGCAGTAGCAGCAGAACTTTCACGCACCTTGGATGCGAAAGTTGACGAGAAATTTGAACAATAGAACACCCAAATTGACGAACGTTTTAATAGCCACCTACAAAACAACGAAACGCTTTACCGCAAATTCATACAGGAACAGAATAAAGTAAAGAAACAAGTCATGGAAACAATTACTACACAGAGACAGAAAAATAAGCGTAAATTGTTCGCAAAAGTAAAAACATATGTAGACACAAACATTGCTACAATATCAGATGAAATCAACACAATCGAACACAGAACTACAGAATGAACTTACCGATCTGAAAACAAAAACAGACACTAGTATTCAGACTTTGGAAATTAAATACATAGAAGACTTTCAGACACTTAGCAACAGACTTGAACAACTGGAATTAGTACAGGATCCCGATACCATTAAAGCAGATGTTAAGAAATTAAACAAAACCACACATAAAATGCAAAAACAAATTGATATTTGTGACACCAAAAATGACGATCAGGTAAGAGCACTGACTGAAAAATTTGATGAATTGGCCAGTTGAGTTGACGTTATTGAAAAAAATAATGAGACTAAATCAGACGATATGTCACCAGTTTCCTTCACTCAGACACCTGAATTCCAAAATATACAGCAAACAATCAGTGAGCTAGGCACATCAAATAATATACTACGTCGAAAAATGTCAATTTTAATGCATGAAGTGACAGAAATAAGAAATGTTTCAGTCTAGAACACGTCACAGCATATGCCACATTCTGAACATCTGTCACACTCCCGCAACTTAGGCAGATTACAGAGAGTACGTGACTTAGATTCCGAACAGACACAGACAAACAGATTCTTATACAGCCCTGATCTTGGTCAGACATTTAGACACGATAATTTTAATTACCAGCACTTTCTGTCCATGAGGAAATTTAAGGTACTTAAGAATGACAAAACACAGATTCACCCTCTGGACTGGATACAACAATTTACATTTGCATTTCCACCAACTTGGCCTATAACACACAAATTAGAATTTATTTGCAGTTTTTTGGAAGGCGAACCGGCAACTCGTATGAGACCGATCGCAATACAGTGTTACTCGGTAGAAGAATTTCAAAATGCTTTTCTGTCAGCGTATTGGTCGAAGACGACACAGCGCGGAATTAAAAATCAGTTAATTAGCCTACCAAATTATGAAAACTCAAATTTCTCCACTACCACGCAATTTTTGAACATATGGTACAGCAAAACCAATATTTATGCGAACCATACAGTGAGTCAACATTAATCCAACTATGTATTTCAAAATTACCACGATAGTTAAGAGTTTCGTTCTTAAATGGACAACAGAAAGAAAACATTTCGGCTTTTAGAGATTTATTACAGCTTTTGGAAGTTCAGCAGTCAGATTATTATTTCATAAATAAAAATTTTTCACGACATAACCAAGGCCAACAGGTCTACAGCAACCACGACCAGCCACACTATTTTAACAGCAAAGGTGATAGACGCTCCAGAAATGACAAATACTACAACTTTAATAACAAACAAAATTTTAATCATCAGTATCCTCAAAATTATCAGCAACCGCAAACACATTTGCCAACAATCGAGGCTTTTCCCCACAACACCAACAAAACCAGCCAGTTGGCATATCTAACCAACAATTTGGTTTACAAGGTCAGGCAGGCTTTAATGTCTCGCCACCTGCACGTACAGCATCGGCTCCGCCGAATAATAACGTTCGGCGACAAGGAAGCCAGTACGTACAGAAAACATTATTTCAACTCCCATCGCAACGCACCGTATAGTAGTGTCGATCATGACAGACGTAAAAGCAATGAGCACAGTTTTCAGCGCACGTTTAATAACAGTAGGTTTTTATCAGCAGCAAAATCATCCCAAACCACAGTTTAATATGAATGAACAGTCGGTATCATCCTCAGCCAAATACGTCAGGACGAAGTAACAGAACACTACAAACAGTCGACATGCCACAGCATCCTCCTGCAAATAACAGTACGTCAGAAGAAACTTGACTAGATACAGTATAGGTTACATCTTCCAGCAACATAGACAAAACTTTCGGCATACAGGATTTTGTTCGCGAAAATGTTATTACTTTTGACGATATCCGAGACACGCCTGTACACGAAAAATCAGTTATACAAAAAAATATTTCCCACCCTGCTATTGAAGTAAAAACTGGATCATCCACATTTTCAGCAGTCATCGATTCTGGATCACCTATGTCAGCAATAAATGAAGAGACTTTCAACAAATGTAACAAAGAGAATACTTACCCTACATTACCACTAGGCAAAACTAAAGTAAGAGGAGCAGTATCTGGTAAAGGAGTAAATGCAAAATTACAGACCTTATCATTTTTTATTGCAGGTCATATGTTTCACACAAATTTTTGGATTGTTCCTTTACTGACAACAGACGTTATTTTAGGTACGAATTTTTTGTTGCAACATGACGTAATTATAGACTTCCAAAGTTCCTGTTTGATGTTAAAGAATGCAAAGGTACAACTGGCATTGGAATTTCAGCACGCATTATCAGCAGAAGAACAGGCAATTAATCGAACCGTGGTCATTTCTATATTCCGTAACGTAGATTGGCATATCACATTGTTCACAGATATGTATGTACACAATTACAATACACCAGATGAAGCCGATTGCGACGTTATGCAAAAGATTTCTGATAAAGTAAAACAGAGCAACGCAAATACAGATGATGAACGTACAGAGCTACGCAAAATTCTTTTACAGCAAGCCCCAGTTTTTGACAACATTCCTGATACTATGTCCGGTTTCATGTATGAATTTCAAGTTAAACAGCACGACACGTTTAAAGCCAAACATTATCCTATTCCTTATATCCACAGAGAACAAGTTAAGAAAGAATTACAAGCCATGCTAGACCAGGGGTTATTGAACCGGCAGTTAGTCCGTATATAAACCTGCTCCATATTAAACGAAAAAGGATGGCTCACTTCGCCTCGTACTTGACTCCCGTCATGTCAACGACATTATTATTAATGAAACTGATCGCCCACAGACACTAAATGAACTTGTACAGAAATTTCATGGTACTGCTATTTATTCCACCTTAGATTTAAAATCGGGATTTTGGCAGATTCAGCTCCATCCGAGCTGCAGAAAGTACACAGCTTTTCTATGTTTTGGGTGATTGTTATCAATTTCGCAAATTACCGTTTAGTCTAACAATTTCTTCAGCAGTATTTATTCGTGGTCTGAATTCAATACTTCCGACAGAACTTAAAGATAGAATCGCAACGTCCGTATACGACATCCTTATCGCAGAAGCTAACTGGTCTCAACATAATTTGATTCTTGCACAGCTGTTACAAACTTTTCGTGCACAAGGACTCACATTTAATCTTAGCAAGTCACACTTTGGCAGAACCTCCGTAAAATTTCTTGGACCCGTAATATCAGCAGGAGGCATAGTGCCTGACCTGGAAACACTTAAAGCGTTACGTGACATTACTGTTCCAACGACCAAGAAACAAGTACGCAGCTTTCTAGGATTGTCTAACTTTTTTCGTAAAATTAGACACCCCTAAATTATGCCAGTTAATGGCAAAGACACTATTTGGTCCTGGGATAGCCAAGCACAGTCTGAATTTGTTAATCTGAAACATGCTTTGTTGAACGCACCACTTTTATCACATCCAGATCCCGCCAGAAATTTTTCCATTGCCACTGACAGTTCTAACACTGCTCTAGGCGAACATATTTTTCAGGAAATTAAAAACATCGCCTTTGGAAGTCGCATTCTGTCACCCTCTGAACGGAATTATTCTGTTACAGAGCTTGAAACATTATGTGTTGTATGGAAACATACCAGATTTAGGCATTTTCTTTATGGAAAACATACTACCGTTTACACAGATCATAGAGCTATACAGTTTTTACTTTCCGCTAAATTTACACATGACAGGTTAAGCAGATGGAAACTTTATTTAAAGGAATTTAATTTTACAATTGTTCACATTCCCGGTACAAAAAAATATTGTAACCGACGCACTATACCGTTCTCTCAGCAACAATCAGCAAGACGTCGCAACCAACTTCTGCCAAACAAATTTCACCCTCATGTATATTCAACAAGTTGCATTTGAAAAGTTTATTTTGTCGTCATTACAAGACATGGCGAAAGAACAGAGCAAAGACAACGTGTGGAAAGAAATTAAATACCTTTGGCAAGACAGGAATAATGTCACCATTTAAACAATTATACTGTATGCAACAACATTCTGTTTCGCCGCTCTCGCCCCGACAGCAACAACTGATTACTCTGCACTCCTGACAAACTGGTTAACAAATTAATTTGGTATACTCACTTAAGCTACGCACGTCATGGCGCCAGAAAATGTTTTCTTATCCTACTTTTTTTTTTTGGTCATCAGTCTACTGACTGGTTTGATGCGGCCCGCCACGAATTCCTTTCCTGTGCTAACCTCTTCATCTCAGAGTAGCACTTGCAACCTACGTCCTCAATTATTTGCTTGACGTATTCCAATCTCTGTCTTCCTCTACAGTTTTTGCCCTCTACAGCTCCCTCTAGTACCATGGAAGTCATTCCCTCATGTCTTAGCAGATGTCCTATCATCCTGTCCCTTCTCCTTATCAGTGTTTTCCACATATTCCTTTCCTCTCCGATTCTGCGTAGAACCTCCTCATTCCTTACCTTATCAGTCCACCTAATTTTCAACATTCGGCTACAGCACCACATCTCAAATGCTTCGATTCTCTTCCTACTACAGAATAGTTATTTTGCCAACATGGAGAAACGTATTCGACGAGTTTTAACGTCATATAAAATCTGCCAGAAAGCTAAATCATTGACGACTTCACATATTCCAGCGTTATATCCTATTGTGCTCATTAAATTAAGACATAAGGCCGCTGTAGACATTTTTGGACCCATTCCCAGATATAATAGAGGATTTTGTTACATCTTTGTTGCTGTTGAACTCACTTCGAAATTTGTTACCTTCACTCTGCTACGCAAAGCTAGTGCTAAATCTACTTCAAATGCATTTGTAAAACATTTTCTACCTCTTGTAGGTCATGAATTGAAAGTAATTTCCGACAATGGACCACAATGTCGATCTGCAACATGGACACATATGTTACAAGCTAGAAACATTTCTCCGATCTATATATCGAAGTATCACGCTTCTTCGAATCCTTCTGAACGATGATGAAAGAAATTGGTAAACTATGTAGAATATACTGCCATAAAAGACATATTTATTGGGACACAAACATATTTTCATTCCAGGATGTAATTAACTCTATACCAAATGAATCTACTGTGCTATCTCCTACTGTTATCTTGAAAAACGTTGAACCACCCAACAAAATTAAAGAATTGGTATCTTTTCCTACATCTTGTCGACTACGCCACCATGAAATAATTGACATTGCGCTCAACAATATCAAGCGTGCCGCACTGCGCCGCAGAAGACAGCAAAAACAGGTTTGTAAACGCCGTGAATTTCACATAGGACAGAAGATATTAGTACACTCACACTATTTATCCAACAGAGGAAAGAGTAGATACAGTAAATTTGAGCTTCTATACGCTGGTCCATATAGAATTCGCAGCATTCCTCACCCCAATGTAGTACATATTGAAACTTTAAGAACCAGAAAATCCAAGGGCAACCACCACATTTCAAATATTAAACCCTTTATAGAATAAACATACTTTATGATTTATCACACTGTAATGCCATTTTCTCCAAATACACTTACATTTATATTACCACTTCCTGATGATGATCGTATTTTTCTTGGCAAGTGCCCAGCAAGGTAAAGTTAACAGGTCACTTTTCTTGTCATTATATGTCAGATTCAGACCGTGCACTTTTTCTAAAGATGTAATTTTCTTGGGAAATTCCTAATAAGTTGAACTTAGGAAGTCAATCCACGTACTATAATCACAGACCTGAGACATTTTCCACTTTATAATGTATATATGATAGTTTTCCTATAGAAAGTAGAATATTCTCTGTATGAACTATGTAGTCTTTAAGATATAACAAACACCAATTGACCTTGACATTTTGCCTTATAATATCCCACTATCTTGACTGTTCTACATTTTTATGCTACTACATTATGATATTGTGTATACACTTCTGCAGCTTAAAATATGATTGTCTATGGATTTGACCTAATACATTTTCTGTTATGCTATGCTGTATGCTTAGTTATATCATTAGAAACATGAGTTTCTTCAATGAGTATATGATATAAATGCAAGATAATAATCCTTATTCATCATTTTCAGATAGCAATACCCCATAAAAGAAACAAATGACATGGATATTTTACCATCAGAATGAAAGAAAGAAGATGCAATACTTCGTCATGAAAAGTAAATGGATCAGAATTAACAAGCATTAACAAGAACATTACTATACACACCATATCATAACAGTCTTGACTAATTATTTTTCTTTCAGAATGTGACATGATTGTGGCAGTCTGTCGGACAAAACTACACATGTTAATTTTAGTGATGAAATATTCTAGAAGTAAGAAACTCAATAATGTATGAAATAATGAATGATGATGAATAGTTGTGTGAAGAAAATGGTAATGTGAATAATGAAGTGTCTGTTTTTTTTTGCAAATGATAATGAATGATGATGAATAGTTATATGAAGTATTTGGTAATATGCATAATGAAGTTTTTCTTTGCAGATGATGAGAATGATGAAGTTTATATATTTTCTATTAGTTAAGAGATGCAATGTAGTTATTTAAGTATTTGTTGGAGTTCTTTTTGGCAGTATGTCATATGTCACATAGTATAATGACTGAATGTTTTGAGAAAGACAGCTAGAGTACATACATATTAAGTACACGTTTCATTACCTGTTAATTCGAAGTTTATTTCTTTTCAGCATAATAGGAATACATTTCTTCTTTCAGCTCAATATTCCACTTTGTATTTTTTCCAGGAGAAGCTTTTCATGATTTTAAGAGCATTTCTGAAATATGTCCTTATGTTATATGCTACAGGCACTTAGTTATTAAACCTGTTCCAGTACTTGCATTTTACCCAGTTGTTTCTATGATTCATGAATGTGATCACATATACTCTACTTGTCTGCTAATCTTGCTGCAGCTGACTCATGACGAATGACAAACGACTTTCATTACTTTATTACCAGCAGTACACAAAAGGCAAATATTTTCATGCTCCAGCAATTAAATATTAATTCCAATGTAATGCATTGCTAGTACACAAAAATTATTACTAGCCCCAACTATTACCAGTACACAAATAAATAATGTCACCAGTCTAAAAATATTGCTAGTCCAAAATTAATGCAACATTCCATTCTGTCTGATGTACGGATTCCATTACCTGTATGTATTATGAAGCTAAGCACCTTGAGTATTAGGTCAAATGTCTTACATTTTAAATATATCTTATGTCACTTGCATAATATCATATATACTCACTGGTAGCTTATTGCTACATGCAATAGCTCCTGTTTTTGAAGAATGATTTCTATATCATTTGTAATACATAAGGAAACAACAGGCCACTGAGTGCCAACACTTATTTAATTAAGATGATATACCATTATGTATTTCTGAATCATGCTTTGTAATGCTCAATGAATGCTTTGTAATACATAATGAAACAACAGGCCACTGTTATTCAACTAAGATGATATACAAATATGTACTTCTGAATGATCATTAGAATAAGACTCAATGTATCCTTCACCTAATGATCTAATTACCACCAATTACTGGGGCATCCCTTCATCCTGCCCATCCTCATGGTCATGGAGCACTCTGTTTGGTTTTTGCAATAAGTCTACGTTGATGTAAGAGTATGGATTCTACAAGCAAGTGGTGTTGACATATCAAGCTGTCCACCACCTTGAATGATGGAGATGTTATTGTGGACCTACTGTTTGGTGTACCTAATGTACTACCAAAATGATAACATACAATATTAATACAACATTACAGTGTCTTGGCTACACTGATAAATACTTCAGGGAAGAGAACTTCAGATTGCCTCACTTGGTGTTGTGCTTCTGTAAAAAGATATGGACTTTTAGTGCAACTATGTGCAACCCACTGAGCTACAACCATGATGCTATCCTTCCCATTCTTTTCCTAGTTCTTGTAAAAATGCTAAAGACTTATACAGTGTGTGTCCACTTTATTTCATTTCTTAATATGATCAGTTCTCCTAAACATGCTAAAGACTTATTTATACAGTGTGAGCACTTCATTTCATTTGTTAATATGATCATTTCTCCTAAACATGCTAAAGACTTACACAGTGCGCCTGCAAAAATGGCTCTGAGCACTATGGGACTTAACATCTGAGGTCATCAGTCCCCTAGAACTTAGAACTACTTAAACCTAACTAACCTAAGGACATCACACACATCCATGCCCGAGGCAGGATTCGAACCTGCGACCTAGCAGTCACGCGGTTCCGGACTGAAGCGCTTAGAACCGCTCGGCCACCGCGGCGGGCCAGTGCGCCTGCACTTCAATTCATTTGTTAATATGATCGGTTCTCTTAAACATGCTAAAGACTTTTACAGCATGTGTGCACTGTGTTTCATTTCTTAATGTGTTCAGTTCTTGTAAAAATACTAAAGACTTATACAGTGCATGTGCACTTCATTTCATTTGTTAATATGATCAGTTCTCCTAAACATGCTAAAGACTTTTACAGTGCATGTGCACTTTATTTCACTTCTTAATATGTTCAGTTCTTGTAAAAATCCTAAATACTTTTACAGTGTGTGTGCACTTTATGACATTTCTTAATATGTTCTGTACTTTTATTATTTATCAATAATGTCATATATACTCTGTGACTGTAGACTTAGTAAACTAAATATGTTATATCTATTTGCAATAGAAAAATTTGTTGCTCATGACAAGTCCAATTGACTCACCATAGCTGCCAAATTTTTACTACCCAGTGGAGGGTTATGTAAGGGGTTCATTAGCGGTTCATTACTATTCGCTAGCGCAATTGAGCAGATGTAATTTCGATAGATTGCTCACGCGCTGCCTGCGATGTGGAATATCTATGCTACAGTAGAATCGCAGGTCAGAGCAGTGTTGGCAGCTAAGTCGAGTTTAGTGAGTTTAGTAACTCACACAGAGCACTTGGGTTATGGAGTTCGGACAGGGCAGTGCAGCAGTTGACTTGTGTTCGGCCGGTCGTGCAGAACGACGGCGGTGCCTGAGCGATGTGGTATAAGGTAAAAAAATTTAAAAAATTTTTGTTCTTTGTTGCCGCGCGCACATGTTAATTGCCACAACTGATTTAACCACAATTGTAACGTTAAAGTCCCGTGTAATTCCTTGCAGAAATGTTTCAATAATAACTTTTGTTCTGAAGAAAACTTTTACCAATCATTTAACTGAGTTTAAAGATTTTACGAATTTTTCCTGTGCATACTCATGTTGATTAAGCAAAAGAAAATCAGTTGTTTTCCTACAAATGAAAATCTTGTGGCCAGCATTGAACTGGGCTGTGCCAAAAAAATTTCTTATAGGAGCAGATATATAGATAGCGTTATCCGGCGACATCATTGGGAGGTAAGAATTTTTCAGTTTATTCAGGATGATTTCACAGGGCCATGATGCAGCGCTGCTGACGTCAAAACTTATTAACCTCGTTATTCAGTCCGTCTTTAGTGGAAGGTCGCATTAAAACTTGAAATTGTATTATTGGAAAGAAATTTTCCTATTGGGAACTTAAACGAGATTTTTTCTGTTCAGAAGTTACACTAAATGTGAATATTATAATTATTTTTCTGTTGGGAGGTTACAAGGGAACTCAATGGGCCCTCTTCGTCCAGTCCAGTGCCCCAGAATATTGTCATCCAGGAAAGCTCGTACAGTTAGGTGGTAGTGTGGTGGCATCCCATCCTGTTGGTAGAAGACCTCTTCATCAGCTCTATAAAGCGCACGTATACCTGGCAAAAATGGTGTGCTTAACATTTCTAGGTACAGCTCTTCAATGAAAGTAGCATCAAAGGAAAAGGGTCCTACTAAGCCCCTAGATGATAGTCCACTGACTGACCGCTTTATCCACAAAAACATGCGGATTTTCCGGTGCGCAGTACAAACTGTTATACCGATTCACGGTTCGATTAAGTTTAGATTGTGCCTCGTCACTCCACACTACCTCCTTCTCCAAATTGTTCGTCATCAGTTACCATTTGCTGTTACCATTCGCAAAATTGCATTTGGCGATTAGAATTGTCATCATTAATCGCGTGCAGTAATCGTGAGATGTAAACTTTACACTTAGCAGCTTTCAAAATTCTTTGTACCATTGTACTGCTAACTCCCACTTCAGTGCACATTGTGTAGCAGACGTCTGTGGAGAAATGAGAAACGTTTCCAACAAGAGAGCCGACGAAGCATGACTTGTAGCTGTACGCTGTCTTCCTGATCTTCCTTTTTGAATATCACAAATCGTTCCATGCAATTCAAACTTGTCAATGATGCATTTAATTGTTAGGCAGGTTGGCGGTCCTGTTTCTAACTCCAGCCTCCACTGACGTTGCTCTTTAACGGCATTATCAAACTTGAGAAACCACTTCGCAATACATTTTCGTTGCTCGAATGTCAAGCGTGCTGCAGACATATTTTTTTCTCAATACCGAGATGAAAGTACTAAAATCTGTTGAGTCAAAAACCATACTACAACACACTCTACATTTTTCTGGCGGGCTGTGTATATCACATTTACTCATACGTCTTTCTGACGTGAATAGGTCTGTAAGACCAGAGCCAGGTATGGGGTAACAGTCAGCGAAACAGAAGTGAAACGTTAACATTGTAATACATTCTCAGTTATATCTGCAAACTGAACTTACGTCAGCCAAAATTACGTTACATCACTCACAAAGTATATAAGTGAAAACTGTTCACTTTTTCTTCGTCCCCGTGCAGAGGGAAGCGTGCAGTGAAGAGGGAGGAGCACCGTAACTGTCACAGGGAGAGTAGAGTCTGTGGACAATAACGTGGCCGGTAGATGTGCAGCCGGCAGGGAACACGAGGGGAGGAACGCAGCGGAGGGGATTGCGGGCAGGCGCTGTAGGGGAAATGACGAGCTCTGGAGAGGAAGTGCCATTCTAGTCCACACTCTGCACTCACATCTCTTGTAAATAATAAGTGGAACCCCTCCTTACTCACACTTCCATGGTGACCATTCAAAAAGATCTGACGCCTCCGCTTTGGTTGGTATCTAAAAGAATTCCGCTGAAAAAGCAGGACTTTATTTTCTGTTTGCTTGTTAACCATTTGCAACTTTCTGAGAAGCGTCATGAGTGCCGAATTTTGAGTAAATCCTACACATTTCTCTAGCTGTCATGTTAAAATTTGCTTCCTTTTCCAAAATACGGTGGAGTTTACAAAATGTCACTTCAGTAACACGTTGTGCAGACACAACTGCGAGAGAAATCTGAAACAGCTGTTTATTAAATTTGCTAAGAGAGGAACTGAGGAAAAGTAAGGGCAGTAACTTATGAAAAAGCACATCCTCGGTGAAAAATAAACATGAAATGTCTTCAGTTATGTTGTTCTCAAATCCATAGGATTTCTCATTTCACCAGCTATCGATGGCTCTTAAAGATTAAATTCTTCATTAAAAGAGTCTGTAGTTAGTTGAATAACAAGGTAGATAATGAAATTTTGCGTAATAAACATATAGCAAAATACCCTCCTCTTTGCGACCTCTCACTCTGCCACAATCACTTTCCGATATCTCAAATTGTTTACGAAATATGAGGAATGTTGTGGATATTTCACTCTGGTTTTATCGCTCGCACTAAGCGATTGCAAATGAGTGTGCTACATAAGATCAATTTTCTCGAGACTGGTGACAGAATGAGACCTCCACCGAAGTCCAAGGAAAAATTTGATACGTCAGCTAAATTTTATACGCAGCAACATATTATGTAATATGCACCAAACGTAAAATCATAGCGACCCCTCTTTTTCTTTGCAAACTTCTTCGAATTTCTCGCAATGTCTTACTTCCATGTAAATGTCACAGTAACTACACTACTGGCCATTAAAATTGCTACACCACGAAGATGAAGAGCTACAGACCCGAAATTTAACCGACAGGAAGATGGATTATGTGATATGCAAATGATTAGCTTTTCAGAGCATTCACACAAGGTAGGTGGGTATCGGGACATTGCTGCTCGAGATCCAGTGACTATTAGCAGAATGTCCGCAGCTCGTGGTCGTGCGGTAGCGTTCTCGCTTCCCACGCCCGAGTTCGATTCCCGGCGGGGTCAGGGATTTTCTCTACCTCGTGATGACTGGATGTTGTGTGATGTCCTTAGGTTAGTTAGGTTTAAGTAGTTCTAAGTTCTAGGGGACTGATGACCATGGATATTAAGTCCCATAGTGCTCAGAGCCATTTGAAGCATTTTTTGTTAGCAGAATATAGAATCGATGGGTTCAGGAGGGTAATACGGAACGCCGTGCTGGATCCAAACGGCCTCGTACCACTAGCAGTCGAGATGACAGGCATTTTATCCGCTTGGCTGTAACGGATCGTGCAGCCACGTCTCGATCCCTGAGTCAACAGATGGGGACGTTTGCAAGACAACAACTATCTGCACGAACAGTTCGACGACGTTTGCAGCAGCATGGACTATCAGCTCCGAGACCATGGCTGCGGTTACCCTTGACGCTACATCACAGACAGGAGCGCCTGCGTTGGTGTACTCAACGATGAACCTGGGGGCACGAATGGCAAAACGCCATTTTTTCGGATGAATCCAGGTTCTGTTTACAGCATCATGATGGTCCCATCCGTGTTTGGCGACATCGCGGTGAACGCACATTGGAAGCGTGTATTCGTCATCTGGCGTCACGTGACTTGATGGTATGGGAAGCCATTGGTTACACGTCTCGGTCACCTCTTGTTTGCATTGACGGTACTTTGAACAGTGGACGTGACATTTCAGATGAGTTACGACCCGTGGCTCTACCCTTCATTCGATCCCTGCGAAACTCTACATTTCAGCAGGATAATGCACGACCGCATGTTGCAGGTCCTGTACGGACCTTTCTGGAGACAGAAAATGTTGGACTGCTGCCCTGGTCAGCACATTCTCCAGATCTCTCACCAATTGAAAACGTCTGGTGAATGGTGGCCAAGCAACTGGCTCGTCACAATACGCCAGTCACTACTCTTGATGAACTTTGGTATCGTGTTGAAGCTGCATGGGCAGCTGTACCTGTACACGCCATTCAAGCTCTGTTTGACTCAATGCCAGGCGAATCAAGGCCGTTATTACGGCCAGAGGTGGTTGTTCTGGGTACTGATTTCTCAGGATCTATGCACACAAATTGCGTGAAAATGTAATCACATGTCAGTTCTAGTATAATATATTTGTCCAATGAATACCCGTTTATCATCTGCATTTCTTCTTGGTGTCGCAATTTTGATGGCCAGTAGTGTGTAACCATTAACGAAAAGTTGGTCATGTCATCATGAACCTGACATGTAAAGCTATAAGTAACGTCCAAATGATTTTTTTTTTTTACCAAGTAGTTTACGGTGAATCGTTTGAGAAAGATTGCAGGACGTGCCCCTCGATTCTGTGGTAATGGTGGATGAAAGGTGGCAAACACTGCCGGCCTTCCATTCTGGAGTAACGAATGAGCTCGCCCAGCGCTTTGGGCGAAAATACGACACTGCGTGTGGGCCGCCTTATACTGCGCTGACTCTTTTTAACAAGCGCGGAGAAGAGGGGAGTAGGATCCTCGCAGTTCTTCCAATGCTCATGGTTTGCGATCCATACCGATTGTTTGCACTGGTGTAAATGACGTACTGGAAAGATAGGTGTCGCGAAAGAGCTCATTTACATGGGCGTTTATTTTCAGACATGGTACATATTCGTAAACACCACAAAGAGAAAGAAACATATGCACACGTGTTCACTGCACGCTGAACGACTGTTCACAGCTGTGCTGAACAGTTATAGATCGCATACTTTAGCAGAACCTGCAAATAGCACGAAATGTCCCAAACTAAGTCAACGAATTCCGAGCCGAAACATGGGTCTCAGCGACCAAGGAAAGTAAACAGACTATAGTACTGTATGTGAAATAGGATCTCCAACATTGTGTTTGCGCAGACGGATGACAGTTGACAACCTATCTCACCGTCAAACAAAACAAATGTAAGCTTACGCTACAACAAATCTTTATTAGATACACGACATGTATAAATAAGTCAAAACTAAAATGAAGACATATGTTTACCTTACTAGATTTTTACGTTTTTGCAGAAGGCGTGTTTTCGAGAAACAAAATTACAGTATGTTGTTGACACACTTGATGTCTCTGCCCCCAGTAGCTGAGTTGTCAGTGCGAGAGAATGTCAATCTTAAGGGCCTGGGTTCAATTCCCGGCTGGGTCATAGATTTTCTCCCCTCAGGGACTGGGTGTTGTGTTGTCCAAATCATCATCCTTTCATCCCCATAGACGCGCAGGTCGCCGAAGTGGCGTCAACTCAAAAAACCTGCACCCAGCGAACGGTCTACCCGACGGGAGGCCCTAGCCACACGACATTTTTATTTACTTGTTGATTATGTTTCCACATAACCTACATCCCATTCATGCATTTGGTGAGCCGTGGCATAAAGTTCCTTATGGCCTCCTCAAAGAACTCTCCCACCAGCTCCTTCCCCTACTTTAGAACCTCTTTCTACCTCTGCTTATCAGTGGAATATTTCATTCCACTTATGTGTGTCTTCAGGGTTGTGAAAGGACACTAATATGAAGGCGCCAAGTCGAGGGAATACCGGGAGGGGAAAGGGGGGAAGGCTCCAAACGTCCCCACCAAATGTGTCCAGGAGCGCCTTTGTGGCTAAGGCTACGTGAGGATGGGCGTTGCCATGCAACAACGACAGTCCTCTCGTCAACACTCCCCATATTTTGTTTATAATGCTGCTTTTGAGTTTTTTGTAGGATTTCGTAATAGCGTTGTGCATTGCTGGTCTCTCCCTGAAGCATAAATTCGACCAAAATGATTTTTGCCTGAAATTGCGGTTTTGAATTTTTGGCAAATGGGGAATCGGTGTGACGCCACTATGACAACAGTCTTTATGTCTCAGCTACCCAAATTTCATCAGAAGTGGTGCAACAAGGACATGAGCGCATATGTTAGTGTGGGTTGCCTACATCAGGAGCAAGTACAAACTCAGGGGGAAATCTATTATCCTCCTTTGATTGACCAGTCCTTAACCTATTGATCCCCCACCCCTCCCCCTCCTCGTCCCAACCCCTCAGGAAACCTCCAACCCACCCCCCTCCCCACCGCTGATACAGGTGCACTTTCAGATCTGAGTTATTCGAATAGCCCCCTCTCACTCTTATTAGTCTGATTGACTTCTTAATTAAATTGGTCAATTAATTAACCCCTCCACCTGTGATAAACCCCCATCCTCCTCCTCCCCTCTCCCCCTCCCTTCGTCTACATGGAAATTGGTGGCTCTGTGGTGGAGAGGAAGGAGCTCATGACAAGAAATTCAAGCGTATATTGTTTATTTATAAAAATTAAGTTTGCAGTGGTTGTACTTCTCTTGCTCATCATTCTCTGCTGGGTGGGAAGATGTAGGTCTTCTAAGAAGTAATTAAATAGATCGTTTTTTTATTCCAGTCACACAAGGAGTACCATCATGAAACACCCATCACATGTAATTACACAGTTACAAATCTTTCAATCACAAAGCATGCGTGCACACACCGTTCACCATCGCCTGGACTGCGCAGAATGCCACCTTGCATGCTGCCAGGAGTTGGGGTGCACCAATGAGAGGCTGAGAAGTGGCCACACCACATGCAGGTCTCTGCTTGGCTTCGCGACTGTTAGACCAGATGACATGCTAATCCTCGAACAAGAGCATCGGGTGGCAGCATCCCTTTCATACTTGATACCTGAGAAATTCCCGTCAAAACATGTGTTCTTTCTCTACTTCCCTTTGTGTCTTACTGGGCCTGCATGAGCTGTCAGTCACAGAAAGCTCCTATGTCCCAGTCAACCTGCTGATGGATCCAACTTCAGACATAGAAGACATCTCTGAACATAAAGTGTCGCAGATCCACATTAAAACCCTATTCCAGATATGGCATACAGTGGACCTGCATCCCAACACCGCTCCAGATATTATGTGTAGCATATCTGTCTTGAAACCCTATCCCAGATAGATCGACATCCCAACACCGCTTCCGGTATAACATGCTGCAGATCCACAACCAAACACTAACTCGTGTCTACTCTGGGTCATGGGAGCCTTCTATGACACAGACATACAGAAAACAGAGCGAATGCACTACAACGGTAGAATATGTGGTTGGAGGTGACTGGATGCATTCGAATACAGGGCTATACTGTGTCACCTGACAAGAAAAGTAGTGCATTTATGCTAGCTGTTGGCAACTGTACCACAAGCAGTTTTAGAATCCGGAATGAGAAGTGATGTCATGATTGCGTAAGTAGAAATAACATAAAATCGATAAAACTACGAGAGCAAGAGGAATACCAAAAAACACTGACATGGAAGCACCGGGAACCATGGAAACAGTCATTTTTTTCATTGAGTCATCATTCTACTGTATGTCTGTTGAGGTAATACCGATACACAGGAGTTGACTGCTGTCTTTGATGGTGTCCTGGAAAAAGGAGAACCATCTGCCTCTATACTTTCTTGCATCTGTGTTAAAGGATAACCGAGAGTGGATGGAGTGATCGATTGAGCTGGAGTTGTAATGAGGTATGATTTAATGGCAGACTGATGATGCATTCTAGAGAGAGAGGGATATGTCACTGCAGATCATTTAATCATTTTTTTCCATTTTTCTGTCAGGATGCACCAGTTGTGTGACAAACCTGCATTCGACTCATATACAACTGCGTGTTCTGTTTGGCTTACAATAAGAGCACTGTCTACTTGTGACTGTTAACACCAAACCTCTCAGTCATCAGAGGACTTCCATCTCATGAGTGATCAAACATATCCATCCTGTTTCTACACATTCCTCTAAACAAATGAAGATTTATCATACATATTCCATTCCATTGTCGCATCTTGGGCATAAAATCGAGACTTCAGTTTCATAACTACAGTGGTTCTAAGTTAGAATCAGGTGTTTGTGAGGTAATGCAATCCCCGTGTATACATCTGTTTGGCAGATGTCCTGTTTATGGAGTTAGTGGCGGCAAGACATGTAATTTCACATGTCAAATGCCGCTGCTATGCACTTATCTCTTTCTTTGTAAGAGGTGTTCTCCAATACTAACGATCAATTTATATAGAACTGATGCGAGCATAGTATAATTTCTGAAACCATGATCAGATGTGAACAGTGGACACTATATATCTCTGGAAAGCTGTATTGTGCACGTATCACACAGAATCGGTATTTTAAGGAAGTAGTTTTTTCATTTTGTCATCATACTTTATGGTAGAGAAACCTGCAAGGAGAATATATGTCATGCGCTGGAAGTACATTTCTTACATTGGAATATTAACAGCATTGCATTCCACACGACTAATAGGTTGGAAACCGTACCACTCTAACATTACATTCTGTTTTAAGTGCAAATCCGTGTGGCCTAAGGAGTGCATGTGTTTATGTTTCCTCTTACCAATACCTTCTTGATACTGATTCTAGACACTAGAACAATACTTTAGAATTGACAGCGCAGTTGGTTTACGTAAAATGCTTCAAACTGCGTCCACCTGGAGCTCAGTCATGCAAAAAAACCACCCATTTCCTCTCCTTCTTAACCATCTACTATTACATCACAACACTTTCATATACTACTGTACACTGATAAGGGGAGCAAACCTCCTCAACATGTGTGCACCTGGAGAAATCTTGTGCTCTTGGATGGGTGTGGAACAGCAGTTACAGACTCGGTTCTCTCTATTCCTTCACGAGAGGTGGAATGTAGCGGTCTGCTTCTGGTCAGCTGCAGATTAAATCAGTGACAGTGCTGCGGGGCAGGCTGGTCAAAGACAGTACAAGGAGATCTTTTAGTCTCTAACTTTATCCTAAGAATCCGAGAATGTCCTGTGACTTCCATTCGCGTAGAGAAAGATCGTAAATCATGCACTATGCTCGAAGTGCCAAAAATATGTAGATCGCTGTCTGGTATACCTTGATGTATATGTTCGAGAATTAACAATGTATCGACATGCTGCGCACTCATCTATCTACATTCAAAATGGTACTCGCAAAATAGAGGAGGGGCGCTTTGGCAATGTTACAAAAATTGGGACTCATGCTGCCGTGTCATTGGTCAGTGTTGAAATTACGGTAAAATTGCTAAAATTGTTCACACTATCAACTTGATGCTTATTATTACAGTACATTGCTGGTATGCTGTTGATTACCACATAATGATCGACTGAGGTCGCTTGTTTGAGATGGAGAATGGGTCTTGGTGGAGGGGCAACACCTTTCAGGGATGGCTAGCACTGAAACAGTGGTAATGTACATGACCACAATATGAGGAATCAATCGAAGTGGAACACTGAGCCATCAGTTATTCCATCACGGTGAAAGATAAGTTTAAATGTAGAGGCTGTCAATCACCTTTGGACACCAGTTTGGAAACTCTTCCAGTTGCCATATGTTGTGACTGTCTTTTATTTAAAATCATCCAGTGCGTATATTGTGGTAGCACCAACAACATGATTTACGCCATGTGATGTCCAGTTTTCTGTGAGAGCCAATTGATTGAAATGTGTTAATATCAGTTGGTGACCTGACACAGACTTTGAAGTCGTGGCTGAAAAAACTAAATGTATAGCGGTGTACAAAGCGTGTTACAGCAGAAAAAAGACTGTATTAAACAACAAAACAGGGACCTTCTCTTGCGACTGATAATGGTCCTCCTACAGTATGGGTGATGAAACTTTGCACTGGTCTGTGCAAGCGACTTTGATCACTGGACGCCTGCACCAATAGATCAATACCTGTATATTTAATAGGATCGCCACATATATTCGATGCTGGCGTGCAGACGGTATTTGTTTTCAATGTATCAGAAGAGAGAGATGCGGCAAAAATTTTACCGAGTTCTGTGTTAGATGAAATTAGCAAAACTTTTATAGTTCGTAGTTTTTCTCTTTTGGATGGTACAGAACAACGATGATGGAACGTTTCGGTGAACGGTGTGAATGCACCATGAGGAACGCAGATCTGCTTTGGACTGTAGTATTTGTATGTAGTTTGGAAGCGCATTGCTGTGCAGTAGCAAAATCCTCGTCTTTCTTCCAGTTCCTGTGTGATGTGGAGTCTTCCTCGGACACGGGTGTGTATGTTGTCCTTTGCGTAAGTTAATTTAAGTTAGATTAAGAAGTGTGTAAGCCTAGGGACCGATGACCTCAGCAGTTTAAGAACTTACCATCACCACAAAACTCCACACATTGTTGTTTGTCACCTTCACAAAGAGCTTGCGATAGCTGTATTTCGTATGGTTTCATGTGTAAATATTTAAGAAACACACGTCAGACAGACATCGGGGCATGTTGAGCTGTCGAGCTGCACGGCGAACGGTTTTCTGCGGATTCATTGCGAAACTATGGCACATGCGTTCGATGTCTGTGTCAGCCACTCGGAGACGGCCCGGCGATTTGCCTTTACACAAACAACCTGTTTCTCTGAATTGTTCATGCCATCGTCTAATACTCTGTGTTGTAGGAGGATTCACACCATAACTAGTACGAAAGTCAGGCTGATCAGTTATTACTGACAAGCACAGCGCAAAATGTAGAACACAGAACGCTTTCTTTTTTCCGGTACCATTTTTACTAGAACCGATGTGGACGCACACTGCCGCTACCCAGCAGGAACTCTGTAAAACTCAAGAGTTTGCTCTTTCCAACAGTACATTGTTCATGCACGTATCTCATATAACATAATATTTATGATTTTTTTAAATCTGATAATTCTTTTTGATACACCCTGAATTGTGTGAGCTTCACTGCTTCTGATGACCGCTTCAAACTCTGGCAATGCTTTGCGAATGCTTCGGCAGTTTACCATTAGGATTTTAATAATCTCACCTGTGGGACGCAATTCTTTCGATCATACACTGATACTTCTGAGTTTCCTACAGCTGTCATTATCTGGATTGGATGGAGAGTCACCTAATCTAAAAAACCTTTGTGTGCACCCCACACACAGAGAGCTGCCTGAGTAGCAGCCTCTGATGTGTAGTGGACACCTGACCCTTTTAGAGGGACCTTACATTCTCAACCCAACTGTGCAAGTCCAGAAAGTCACAGCCTAGCTTGTCACAGAATCTTCGAAGTCTTTGGTTCAGTGCTTCCACTCGCCTCAGAACCAAAGGGCCACGATCAGTTTTGGTGACAATGCTACAAACTGTGAGCTTCGTTGAAAGTCCATGTGCAATTCTGGTCTTTTCAGCCTTCTCTGTCAGTCGCTGGTATGATCCAAGTATGACATCAGAGCCCAGACGACTGGCATAATTTGTTCCAACGTGTGCTGCAATCTGCAGTTGGTTGCATTCTGTTCGCTCAGTGGCAGTTGGAATAGCCTCTTCAACATGAGACCCCCAGGCATACACCCTGAGTGCACCTGGTTATTCTTTCACGTCACTTGCTGCCATTTCCCTGAGGGGTACCATCATTCGCCTACGGTTGAACTCCCGACGATTGATAGACCCCTACCCTTTTGCATTTGCCTCCTCTTGACACTGGACAAGATTTAGGTTTCCCCAGAACAGGTGAAGTGAGTCCCACTGGCTCAGTTTCAGTGAGACAGAGCACCTCAGACTTGTTGGTGGGATCGGTACAACACTTTGAGCCCTCCCTGGGTCCATGTCTACCGTGTACAGTACACCTAGATCTACCATTGACATGCCACTCACAGTTAAGTGGACGACTAATGACAGGTCCTGTACTTTCCACAGAGGAAAGAGGATCGACAGGAGAGGGGTAGTACTTGAGATACCTCTAGTATTGGTATCACAGGTACACGACTCTCAGGAGTTCTACCAACACACCGATTCGCAACAGCTGTCAATCTTTTGACAGTAGTCCGGGCGATTTCCAGCTGCTTACGAACACTGTTGCAAGCAACGCGGTTCCTTCCATTGTTGATGTGGTTGTTGGAATACACTGTTGGCACGCCACCGTTATCATTTGTGTGTCGCATGTCATCGTGGATAAGATCCAACATATCAACGACAAACTAAAAAAAAAAAAAGAAACTCAGTGTTATCTTCCTGCCCGTGAATCAATTATCCATGTAAATCATCGGTAATTTTCCTTTAAGTTCAAAATGGTTCAAATAAAAACATCCATGCCCGAGGCAGGATTCGAACCTGCGACCGTAGCAGCCGCGTGGTGCCAGACTTAAGCGCCTAGAACCGCTCGGCCACGGCGGCCGGCTTTCCTTTAAGTACACCAATAACATCCTTTGCAGCGACGGGATTGTCCCAGTATTGCGTCTTGCTAATGTACCTTTCGAAATGGAAATGGAAATGTCGTGTGGCTAGGGCCTCCCGTCGGGTAGACCGTTCGCCTGGTGCAGGTCTTTCGATTTGACGCCACTTCGGCGACCTGCGCGTCGATGGGGATATTTTCATAGGCTCCCTTGTGTATGTCTGAGGATTGATACTTCCCGTCGCAGGCGGGCTTGTATATGCAGTGGCCAATACTTGGCCAAGAACGCTTGCTCGAACTGTTCGCAAGTAGAACACTGTTCAGCTGTTCGCCTTGCATATAGGCAGCTGCAAATTGTATCTTTTGACGATCTGTCCAGGTTGCAGGCAAAACTCCACTTAATCTTCTTATGAACACGATGGGATGTAAGAATTTCTTTTCCGCAATAAAAATCTAAAATTGGCGTCGTTCCTCTAACAACATCGCGGTTGTTGCCGCACTCGCTGGTTCCAGTGGAGGATTTCCATAAGAACTGTTGGTCCAGTACGTTGCGGTAACGTCGCATTTTTTTGACTCGCCCCCGCCGAATTATGAGACAAAAACGGCGGTGGAAGTTTTGCCACCCGCGGCGAACTTTGTATTAATCGGAGTTCATACTTTAATTCGTCACTTGTTGCCGCCAGCCAGGCAATTCGTCTGTTAATATGTTTTATATCTAACCGAGTTGGTTGCGAACTGATGCGCCTGATGTTACCGGTTCAGCACCGACAGCTTGCACTTGATGCCTAGCGCCTTACATTGTGCCTATTGAGATCGTAACAGCAGTTAACAGAACTACAGTATGAGTCACGCGCAGGACAGGTGGCGTCAGATGCACGTGAGTATGTAAGTTCTGTGCGATCTGGTTGAGGTCACTACATAGCTGACGGACACAGTTTGAGCTGCACTCAAAATACTGTAATTTTTATTTGCAGTTCTGTTTGTTTAACTGGTTCAGCCGGCTCTAAGCACTATGGGACTTAACATCGGAGGTCATCAGTCCCCTACCTAAGGACATCACACACATCCATGCCCAGGCAGGATTCGAACCTGCGACCGTATAGCAGCAGCGCCGTTCCGGACTGAAGCGCCTAGAACCGCTCGGTCACAGAGTACGACGTTCTGTTTGTTTCATTTTATAATTGTTTATTAATTACTATTATAATTGCGCTTAGTTATGAGAGTGAATGAAGGTGTGAATGTAAAATAATGTTTTATGTGAAGTTTTTATACTATACAATGAAGTAACTGGTCTCGTGAGGTTATAAACCGTTTCGTCAGTCTATGGTACTGGGGAAATGAGATTATGATTTCGGTGAAGCAGTTGTGTTAAGAGAGAGTTAATTTTATATATGTGGGTTTTCAAAATCTATTTATGGTAATTTACTGTTCTGATTAAGAGAAAATTTGGACTGGATCAGCATATATGCGCGGGCTGAACGGGTTTGATGCTGCTTCCCGATTGGCTGTGAGGTCTCTCTGCTAATCATAAATTAGCATATTCGCTCTTATTTTAGAAACTAGAATCTTCTTTTGTGTGGAGAGATGAGTAGCGTCGGGACTTGGATCTCACAGTGACCATACCTATTGATATGTGCTCCGACGAAAATGGTTAATATTGTGATATTTCGGTACCAAAATGTATCTCTGAGAAGTGCCGTAAAGTGTGGAAGAGAGTTCGATTTAATGCACGGTGTGAAATTCAGAACTTTTGGCGAGATTTTAAATAACTAAATTCCGCGTGGCGTGTTGCTTACTCGCGAACTTGAACATTTTGTTACGTGAAACTGATTATAGCAACATTTGAGCGAGCTGTTCTCAAAGAAACAATCTGTTTGTAAATTTTCTGGGAAGTATCATTAATAGTTGCCATATATGGCTATGGTAATGAATCATGTGTGCATATGAACTTTTCACACTTTGTACCACATAAAGTATGGCTTGGTCTGCAATCTTACCGTTATAGAGTCAAATTTTATGTGCATAAATACTTTCATGTAACTGTTATCAAACTTCCACCGGCAAAATAATTTTTAGTGCCACTTGCAGTTACGAGGTGTGCAGCCTTTTTTTGTATAGCTTTTTCGGGCTGAGAACTGAATTTCAGTAGGAGGCGCGAGTGACAATTGATTCACTCCAAAGAGACTGCAATCTACTCCCAGCAGTCCCGCACCGCTCCGTTGCACCTGTGGCGCGTTTCTCCGCTTTCTGAAGATGTCAATCTTACGCAATCCACTCGTCAAATACTCTATTAATTTTTTTCGCTTTGAGCAGTGAGATTTTCCTATCTTATGATCTGACTCAAAGGAGAGATAGCTAACCTGTTACGGCAAATTTGACACTTGTGTCTGACATAGCTGTCTGAGTTCTTTCACGTCTTCAGACAACTTTTTAAGTCAGTCTAGAATCTCAAGGTGAGGCTCGTGAATTCAGTTTTGATCTGGGTGAGATTTGCGTTTAACTGATCGTTCAGATTTGTGACAACAGTACCAAACTTCTTCTGCATATTTTTGGGTAAGTTCTCAAATTTTGCATACAATTCAGTACTTTGTTCATCAGGTTTTTCGCCTATGTTTCTTGACATATTTGTGGTCAAGTCGGCACTTTGTTTTGTAATAACAACTGTCAACATAGAGGCTAGTCTCCGGCATAAGTCATAGAATTATGCAATCGGTTTCGCAATTTGAGCAGTTTTATGATTCGTTCCCGGTTGCTGGTCGTACCTCCTCTGACTCAAAAACACCGGTAACATTTGCTACTCCAGTTTCGGAAACGTCCGTGCGCGCCATTGCTGGGTCGGCAACATTGCCGCCTTCGACGTGCGCCTGTCCTTCTGTTTCATTAACGGTATCAGTGTTTGGAAATTTGTCGTATGGCATTTGCGAAAAAAAAAAGACTTTAATGTTGATATTAGAAATCCAAATGCAATTAAATTGCGTAATGACAAAGTGCCGATGATTTAATATTACGTGTAACTGTAACAATGTTAAGCAGAAAAGGCAAGATGGATGCCTGAAGGGCAAAACGAAACATTAGAATGAATGACATGCCATCTCGCGCAAAGGCAGACATGTTTAACAACTTATCACAGCAATGAGTATCAATTTTATAAAGAAAATTAACACAGTTACTTCAAAACTGCCAAAACATTAGTTATTAAGCAACGGTGTAAAGTCGTGAAACATGTCAATCAGGCAAAAAGCGTCGATGTCTTTTAACTTTTGTACAAATGTATCGTACAGCGTCGTAATTACGAGAGCACAAAATTATTAAGACTTTTTCTTTTCTTACAAGCCAGCCAGTTTCTCATCGATGGTCCAGTTCTTGACAATTACAATAGCTTTCTTTTTTTTCTTCTCTCAGAATACGGCACATGAAACACAAAACAAAACACAGATTAGTACAATAAAAATTATTTTGTCTGGCCCTTTGTTCGGCGCCAGAATGACACGTTACTACCCGGTAAACAGATTTTAAAACCTAAATTTCTGAGATTTGATATAAATTGAAAAATAATATGTAATAGGGGAACGTGTCACCAGATGGTGGTTGCGCGTGTATGACTCACGGGAAAAAAAATCAGTCAACGCTTCGCGGCGAGTACAAGAAATGACCGGTACAGATATCTCAAGGACGTACTGCGAAACAAGCGAAGAAAAGCAATGATGGCAAATGATGAGTGTATGCTCACTAACAATTGCCATCGAATCCTCTGTCCCAGCCGCGCCTCTCTAAGAAAACATCATATGAATTAAAAGACATAGAGAAATGAGGTTTAAAATATAATTGAAAGGCAGAACAATTTTGAACTTATTTTAAGAAAATTTAAATAAGATTTTCATAGGAATCTTTACAAGATCGCAGGGAAATGAGTGCGGTATCTTACCAAGATAATACACAGTACAGTTTAAATACGCTACTGGCCATTAAAATTGCTACACCAAGAAGACATGCAGATGATAAACGGGTATTCATTGGACAAATACATTATACTAGAACTGATGTGTGATTACATTTTCACACAATTTGGGTTCATAGCTCCTGAGAAATCAGTACCCAGAACAACCACCTCTGGCCGTAATAACGGCCTTGATACGCCTGCACATTGAGTCAAACAGAGCTTGGAGGGCGTGTACAGGTACAGCTGCCCATGCAGCTTCGACATGATACCACAATTCATCAAGAATAGTGACTGGCGTATTGTAACGAGCCAGTTGCTCGGCCACCATTGACTAAAAGTTTTCAATTGGTGAGAGATCTGGAGAACGTGCTGACCAGGGCAGCAGTCCAACATTTTCTGTCTCCAGAAAGGTCCGTACAGGACCTGCAACATGCGGTCGTGCATTATCCTGCTGAAATGTAGAGTTTCGCAGGGATCGAATGAAGGGTAGAGCCACGGGTCGTGACTCATCTGAAATGTCACGTCCACTTTTCAAAGTGCCGTCAGTTCGAACAAGAGATGACGAGGCGTGTAACCAATGGCACCCCATACCATCACGCCGGGTTATACGCCAGTATGGCGATGACGAATACACGCTTCCAATGTGCGTTCACCGCGATGTCGCCAAACACGGATACGACCATCATGATGCTGTAAACAGTACCTGGATTCATCCGAAAAAACCACGATTTGCCATTCGTGCACCCAGGTTCGTCATTGAGTACACCATCGCAGGCGCTCCTGTCTGTGATGCAGCGTCAAGGGTAACCGCAGTCATGGTCTCCGAGCTGATAGTCCATTCTGCTGCAAACGTCGTCGAACTGTTCGTGCAGATGGTTGTCGTCTTGCAAACGTCCCCATCTGTTGACTGAGGGATCGAGATGTGGCTGCACGATCCGTTACAGCCATGCGGATAAGATGCCTGTCATCTCGACTGCTAGTGATATGAGGCCGTTTGGATCCAGCATGGCGTTCCGTATTACCTTCCTGAACCCACCGGTTCCATATTCTGCTAGCAGTCATTGGATCTCGATCAACGCGAGCAGCAATATCGCGATACGATAAACCGCAATCGCGATAGGCTACAATCCGACCTTTATCAAAGTCGGAAACGTGATGGTACGCATTTCTCCTCCTTACACGAGGCATCCCAACAACGTTTCACCAGGTAACGCCGGTCAACTGCTGTTTTAATATGAGAAATCGGTTGGAAACTTTCCTCGTGTCAGCACGTTGTAGGTGTCGCCACCGGCGCCAACTTTGTGTGAAGCTCTGAAAAACTAATCATTTGCATATCACAGCATCTTCTTCCTGTCGGTTAAGTTTTCTGTAGCACGTCATCTTCGTGGTGTAGCAATTTTAATGCAGCTATGAATCACTGTCATAGACACTCTTATTCACAGTCGGAATAATGTGTGTTCAGATATCGCTCCGATATTAATTCTAACTGGCTTGCAAGGCACCAGCAATTTACCAAAAGACACAATTACACCATATTTGTTCTTCAACAATGCCTAAGCCGTTAGTAATTCTATTGGGTTTACTTGGCGTAAGTCACATGCTCTGAATTCACAATCGTAGTAATATCGTTCGCTGATTTTCCTATAACGATCGAATCACGTTTAAGTGGTTAAACAAGCATTGAGACTTCTAAAGCTTCAGTAGAGTTCAGCATGCATTGAATACTGAAGTGCAAAATCATCAGTATAAACCTTGGTGATATTAACTTCAGATTCAGAAATATTGCTACACTTCCGATCCAAGTCTTTACAAAAGAACACTTTCTGTATTTTAACTGTCAATATAAGCACCCAACAGCTTCCACTGAGCTATAAGAATAGCCATTTAAAGGTGTCTGACTAATATTAATGCCACTAAATTTTAAAAGTTAATGACTGCCATATCAACCAATTTTCGCTACGGAACTATCTTAATATTTCTCAAGCCTTACACCGTATACTTACAGTGTACCTAACGAATGTGACGAAAGGAGATGTTACCACTTTGCTGATATTTACGCCCGGCAAGAGCATGAATAGAACACCTGTTTGGTGGAGCGGACACAAGAAAAAATCATGATAACATGTGGGACCTGAATCTATACTTTCGTAAAAAAAATTCTCTGAACTCAGATTATTGAACAGCGAGCGACTCACCGCCTTGTTAATATCGGATTGCGTGAGGCGCTTTTGACTTTTGTTAAAACTGAGGTCTACGTGGAGCGTTCATTCGGACAAAAGAATAAAAAAAATGGCCTCAGGGATTGTATGTCGTGTTATCACATTAAAATATTGCTGCAGGATATCTTACTGTAGTGAAACCTTGTACTGAAAAAAAGTATTTCCCTTTTTCTTAACTTTATCTTCGTCTTGCTGAGAAGCGGCCAATATCTGAACTTATTGGAATGTTCTTAATTTTCACTTTCATACAATTTTTACTTTCATACAACATAAAGTAGTACATTCACTTTCTTTTCCTTAATAATAATAGTGCAAGTCCTTTAATACTCCTTTGATGACGGAACACAATGAAACTTATAATGAAATTTTTCTTACGCAAGATGGCTGCCAAGGATGGTCGATTGTTCGACCTTTCTTGTCGTTTATCCAGAGTGCTGAAAATCTTACAAGTAATATTTTTTTTTATATTTCTGCGTGAAGTTCACAAGGCACATGAATGAAAAAATACACAATCAGCATAAATAATCGTATATTATTTAAAATTTACAACTTGCAATGCGTAATGGTCGCCGTAGAGTGTGTTAACTTCGAGACTAGAACAGAGAGAGAGAGAGTAATAACGCTGGTCTTTTTTGTTTCTTTCGTCAGCAAGTAAAAGAATAATTAATACAGAGATCCTATACGATTGTCTTATAGAGTCTGTTTATACCATTATTATTTCATTTTATTATGAATTACCATTATGAGAACTAAGTACACTCACATTTTCAGCGTTTTTTACTATTTTTATTTTACTTTGTTTTATGTCTGACTTTTCGTCACACGTTTTAATGTTTTGAACAGTATATCGGACAGCTTGTTACATACACATCAATCACCAACACGTACAGATCAGATATATTACAACGTTTTAATGTTAGCAGTCGTACATCAAATACAGAAGTGAAAACAATTTTGTGTTCATTTATTAGCAAGACATTTTTAATAATTAACTCAATCTCGACAACATCTTCCAGGTAGTCTGCCGCCCGCTAGCAGTCTGTTGAACCCCAATAGCACCTAGTCCACCAGCTCCCGCGTCGTAAGAACAGCACTGGAACACCTTGCTGAGCTCGACCGTGGGTCATGAAATAAATACAAAACAAACGTTTTCAATATATTAACTCACATAAATCTATAATACAAAATTATGACATATACTCATAATTGCCTGGCGTCGCTCAGCAGAACCTGTCACTGTCACGATATGCCGTAAACACTATAAGTTTTATAAGCAATAATCGGTCCTGATTACGTGTAATGTATGTACATCGGCACAAGTAAATAGTATTTAGTTTATTCCCCTGGAAGATGCTGGTTTAGATTTCGTGTCAGTCTGTCTTGTTTTTTTTGTGGTCTTCAGTCCTGAGACTGGTTTGACGCAGCTCTCCACGCTACTCTATCCTGTGCAAGCTTCTTCATCTCCCAGTACCTACTGCAGCCTACATACCTCTGAATCTGCTTAGTGTATTCATCTCTTGGTCTCCCTCTACGATTTTTACCCTCCACGCTGCCCTCCAATACATAATTGGTGATTCCTTGATGCCGTAGAACATGTCCTACCAACCGATCCCTTCTTCTAGTCAAGTTGTGCCACAAACTCCTTTTCTCCCCAATCCTATTCAGTACCTCCTCATTAGTCATGTGATCTGCCCATCTCATCTTCATTATTCTTCTGTAGCACCACATTTCGAAAGCTTCTACTCTCTTCATGTCCAAACTAGTTATCTTCCATGTTTCACTTCCATACATGGCTACACTCCATACAAATACTTTCAGAAACGACTTCCTGACACTTAAATCTATACTCGATGTTAACAAATTTCTCTTCTTCAGAAACGCTTTCCTTGCCATTTCCAGTCTACATTTTATATCCTCTCTACTTCGACCACCATCAGTTATTTTGCTCCACAAATAGCAAAACTCCTTTACTACTTTAAGTGTCTCATTTCCTAATCTAATTCCCGCAGCATCACCCGACTTAATTTGACTACATTCCATTATCCTCGTTTTGCTTTTGTTGATGTTCATCTTATATCCTCCTTTCAAGACACTGTCCATGCCGTTCAGCTGCTCTTCCAAGTCTTTTGCTGTCTCTGACAGAATTACAATGTCATGGGCGAACCTCGAAGTTTTTATTTCTTCTCCATGGATTTTAATACCTACTCCGAATTTTTCTTTTGTTTCCTTTACTGATTGCCCAATACACAGATTGAACAACATCGGGGATAGGCTACAATCCTGTCTCACTCCCTTCCCAACCGCTGCTTCCCTTTCATGTCCCTCGACTCTTGTAACTGCCATCTGGTTTCTGTACGAATTGTAAATAGTCTTTCGCTCCCTGTATTTTACCCCTGCCGCCTTCAGAATTTGAAAGAGTTTAGTCCAATCAACATTGTCAAAAGCTTTCTCTAAGTCTACAAATGCTAGAAACGTAGGTTTGCCTCTTCTTAATCTAGCTTCTAAAATAAGTCGTAGAGTCAGTATTGCCTCACGTGTTCCTATATTTCTACGGAATCCAAACTGATCTTCCCCAAGGTCAGCTTCTACCAGTTTTTCCATTCGTCTGTAAAGAATTCGTGTTAGTATTTTGCAGCCGTGACTTATTAAACTGATAGTTTGGTAATTTTCACATCTGTCAACGCCTGCTTTCTTTAGGTTTGGAATTATTATATTCTTCTTGAAGTCTGAGGGTATTTCGCCTGTCTCATACGTTTTGCTCACCAGATCGTAGAGTTTTGTCTGGACTGGCTCTCCCAAGGCGGTCAGTAGTTCTAATGGAATGTTGTCTACTCCGGGGGCCTTGTTTCGACTTAGGTCTTTCAGTGCTCTATCAAACTCTTCACGCAGTATCATATCTCCCATTTCATCTTCATCTACATCCTCTTCCATTTCTATAACATTGCCCTCATGAACATCTCCCTTGTATAGACCCTCTATATACTCCTTCCACCTTTCTGCTTTCCTTTGTTTGCTTAGAACTGGGTTTCCATCTGAGGTGGTTCTCTTTTCTCGAAAGGTCTCTTTAATTTTCCTGTAGGCAGTATCAATCTTACCCCTAGTGAGATAAGCCACTACATCCTTACATTTGTCCTCTAGCCATGCCTGCTTAGCCATTTTGCACTTCCTGTCGATCTCATTTTTGAGACGTTTGTATTCCTTCTTGCCTGCTTTATTTACTGCATTTTTATATTCTCTCCTTTGGTCAATTAAGTTCAATATTTCTTCTGTCACCCAAGGATTTCTACTAGCCTTTGTCTTTTTACCTACTTGATCCTCTGCTGCCTTCACTGCTTCATCCCTCAAAGCTACCCAGTCTTCTTCTACTGCATTTCTTTCCCCCATTCTTGTCAGTTGTTCCCTTATGCTCCCCCTGAAACTCTGTACAACCTCTGGTTTAGTCAGTTTATCCAAGTCCCATCTCCTTAAATTCCCACCTTTTTGCAGTTTCTTCAGTTTTAATCTACAGTTCATAACCAATAGATTGTGGTCAGAGTCCACATCTGCCCCTGGAAATGTCTTACAATTTAAAACCTGGTTGCTAAATCTCTGTCTTACCATTATATAATCTATTCGAAACCTGTCAGTATCTCCAGGCTTCTTCCATGTATACAACCTTCTTTTATGATTCTTGAACCATGTGTTAGCTATGATTAAGTTATGCTCTGTGCAGAGTTCCGCCAGGCGGCTTCCTCCTTCATTTCTTATCGCCAATCCATACTCACCTACTACGGTTCCTTCTCTCCCTTTTCCTACTACTGACTATTAAATTTTCGTCTCCCTTCACTATCTGAATAATTTCTTTTTTTCATCATACATTTCATCAATTTCTTCATCATCTGCAGAGCTAGTTGGCATATAGACTTGTACTACTGTCGTAGGCATGGGTTTCGTGTCTATCTTGGCCACAATGATGCGTTCGCCGTGCTGCTTGTAGTAGCTTATCCTCATTCCTACTGTTTTATTCATTATTAAACCTACTCCTGCATTACCCCTATTTGATTTTGTATTTATAACCCTGTATTCACCTGACCAAAAGTCTTCTTCTTCCTGCCACCAACTTCACTTATTCCCACTATATCCAACTTTAACCTATCCATTTCCCTTTTTAAATTTTATAACTTACCTGCCCGATTAAGGGATCTGACATTCCACGCTCCGATCCGTAGAGTACCACTTTTCTTTCTCCTGATGACGACGTCCTCCTGAGTAGTCCCCGCCCGGAGATCCGAATGGGGGACTATTTTACCTCCGGAATATTTTACCCAAGAGGACGCCATCATCATTTATCCATACAGTAAAGCTGCATGCCCTCGTGAGAAAATACGGCCGTAGTTTCCCCTTGCTTTCAGCCGTTCGCAGTACCAGCACAGCAAGGCCGTTTTGTTTAGTGTTACAAGGCCAGATCAGTTAGTCAACCAGACTGTTGCCCCTGCAACTACTGAAAAGGCTGCTGCCCCTTTTCAGGAACCACACGTTTGTCTGGCCTCTCAACAGATACCCCTCCGTTGTGGTTGCACCTACGGTACGGCTATCTGTATCGCTGAGGCACGCAAGCCTCCCCACCAACGGCAAGGTCTATGGTTCATGGGGGAGCAGTCTGTCTTAGTAATCATAATGTACAGGACGAACACTGGAATGTCTCAAAGCACAGCAATATCATTATAATGACACCGAAGAGTCAAGCAGTACATTTCTCCCACCTACGTATATCTCGCGAAGAGACCATGAGGATAAAATCAGAGAGATTAGAGCCAACACTGAAGCATACCGACAATCCTTCTTCCCACGAACAATACGAGACTGGAATAGAAGGGAGAACCGATAGAGGTACTCAAGGTACCCTCCGCCACACACCGTCAGGTGGCTTGCGGAGTATGGATGTAGATGTAGATGTAGAACAACGATTCTCTAATTTAAAACAAGATTATTCGAAACATCAGAAGAACAAAAACAGTGGATGAACGAAATTAGTCCACTGTTTAAATTTGTCTTGTAGACGTGAGGTTTTAACTATAGATGCAGTAAAGTAAGTGGGTAAATTCAGAGTGGGTACACAGGTGCATCGTTTACAACTTGCGCAAGTTTCTGTTCTAATGTAAACACTTCAGCAAGTACTTGCAGGAGTTACTTGCAGAATTTAATTGCTGGTGGACACGCACCTTAAATAAAGTACCACATAGTGTGAAAAAGTTGCGATAATCTTTCTTTCCCGATTTTTCAGAAACATTTTCAATACTTAAGGTACATATAACTTCACAATAGTTTCAGCTATATGCACAGATTTCTCTAAAATGAAGGCTATCTTACTTCTAAAACTTCCTAAAAATGTGCTGACGTGGGTTTACTACACATCATTGTTAGTGGTAATTCTTGAACAAAAAAAAAAATCTTGTGCAATATATTTTTGTTGCCTCCTCAGACATACTCCAAACTACAAGAAGTGATGCATAAGGTAATTCTGTTAATGTCGAAGAAGTCCGTCATAGTTGATGCATGATGGCTTAAATGAAACACGGTTTCAAAATTCACCTCGTATACAAATTATAGTAATTATTAAACTGTCAGAGATAAATAAATACTAATTCTAATACTGCTCCTCCTGGCGCCATTCGGTACTGGCATCAGTCCAAGTCATCAAACTGTTGTAGATCAAGAGTAACGTGTTCTCAATGCATGGTGTGTAAATGCTCTATGGTCAAGTTCAGGTCTCAGTCTTTAAAATTAACATCTCTACATCTACATTTACATATATAGTCTGCGAACCACTATGAAATGCATGGCAGAGGGTACGACCTACTGTATTTGTTATTAGGTCTTTTTCCCGTTCCATTCACGAATGGAGCATGGGAACAATAATTACTTAAATGCCTCTGTGTGTGCTGTTCTTAATCTAGTCTTGTCTTCAAGATCCCCATGGGAGCGATATGTAGTGAGTTTTAGTATATTCGTAGAGTCATCATTTAAAGCTGTTTCTTGAAACTTCGTTAGATTACTTTCTCGGGATAGTTTATCTTCAAGAATCTGCCAGTTCAATTCTTTCAACATCTCTGTGACACTCTCCCGTGGGCAAATAAACCTGTGACCATTCGTGCTGCTCTTCCCCGCATAAATTCAATATCCCCTGGCAGTCCTATTCGGTACCAGTCCCACATATTCGAGCAGGATGGATTGCACGAGCAATTTCTTTGTAGACTTGTTGCATTTCCCTAGTATTCTACCAATAAAACGAAGTCCACTATCTGCTTTACTCATGACTGGCCCTAAGGGCCGCTGTATTTCATGTCCCTACTATGTCTCACACACAGGTATCTGTATGAGTTTACCCACGACCGTCTCTCGAGGTACATTCGCAAAGTGGCTCACAGGCATTGAACTCATGTTTTGTAGTTAGGCATAATCGATCCCGAGATATCAGTAGCGCACATGTTAGCTGCCCATTCTAATCGGTTCGTAATAGAATGTCAGTTGCAGGTAATCTGTCCTGGATCTTATGGGCGCTGAACAGCGAGGTCATCAGCGCGTAATTTGTGCATGTGGTAGCATAGTGCCTTGGCTGTGCAAGAGAAGTATATTCTGTAGCATTTATGTGTGAGTGATGTAGTGAACGGTAAGTGGACATTTGTGTTTGTGTTTCTATCGTGCACAGAAGGTAGGTATCAGATAGATTGTATAATGGTAAGACAGAGATTTAGGAACCAGGTTTTAAATTGTAAGACATTTCCAGGGACACATGTGGACTCTGGCCACAATCTATTGGTTATGAACTGTAGATTAAAACTGAAGAAACTGCAAAAAGGTGGGAATTTAAGGAGATATGGCATGGATAAACTGACTAAACCAGAGGTTGTTCAAATGGTTCAAATGGCTCTGAGCACTATGGGACTTAACTTCTAAGGTCATCAATCCCCTAGAACTTAGAACTACTTAAACCTAACTAACCTAAGGACATCACACACATCCATGCCCGAGGCAGGATTCGAACCTGCGACCGTAGCGGTCACGCGGTTCCAGACTGCAGCGCCTTTAACCGCTTGGCCACACCGGCCGGAAAACCAGAGGTTGTACAAAGTTTCAGGGAGAGCACAAGGGAACAATTGACAAGGATGGGGGAAAGAAATACAGTAGAAGAAGAATGGGTAGCTTTGAGGGATGAAGTAGTGAAGGCAGCAGAGGATCAAGTAGGTAAGAAGACGAGGGCTAGTAGAAATCCTTGGGTAACAGAAGAGATACTGAATTTAATTGATGAAAGGAGAAAATACAAAAATGCAGTAAACGAAGCAGCCAAAAAGGAATACAAACGTCTCAAAAATGAGATCGACAGGAAGTGCAAAATGGCTAAGCAGGCATGGCTAGAGGACAAATGTAAGGATGTAGAGGCTTATCTCACTAGGGGTAAGATAGATACTGCCTATAGGAAAATTAAAGAGACCTTTGGAGAAAAGAGAACCACTTGTAAGAATATCAAGAGCTCAGATGGAAACCCAGTTCTAAGCAAAGAAGGGAAAGTAGAGAGGTGGAAGGAGTATATAGAGGGTCTACACAAGGGAGATGTACTTGAGGACAATATTATGGAAATGGAAGAGAATGTACACTCCTGGAAATGGAAAAAAGAACACATTGACACCGGTGTGTCAGACCCACCATACTTGCTCCGGACACTGCGAGAGGGCTGTACAAGCAATGATCACACGCACGGCACAGCGGACACACCAGGAACCGCGGTGTTGGCCGTCGAATGGCGCTAGCTGCGCAGCATTTGTGCACCGCCGCCGTCAGTGTCAGCCAGTTTGCCGTGGCATACGGAGCTCCATCGCAGTCTATAACACTGGTAGCATGCCGCGACAGCGTGGACGTGAACCGTATGTGCAGTTGACGGACTTTGAGCGAGGGCGTATAGTGGGCATGCGGGAGGCCGGGTGGACGTACCGCCGAATTGCTCAACACGTGGGGCGTGAGGTCTCCACAGTACATCGATGTTGTCGCCAGTGGTCGGCGGAAGGTGCACGTGCCCGTCGACCTGGGACCGGACCGCAGCGACGCACGGATGCACGCCAAGACCGTAGGATCCTACGTAGTGCCGTAGGGGACCGCACCGCCACTTCCCAGCAAATTAGGGACACTGTTGCTCCTGGGGTATCGGCGAGGACCATTCGCAACCGTCTCCATGAAGCTGGGCTACGGTCCCGCACACCGTTAGGCCGTCTTCCGCTCACGCCCCAACATCGTGCAGCCCGCCTCCAGTGGTGTCGCGACAGGCGTGAATGGAGGGACGAATGGAGACGTGTCGTCTTCAGCGATGAGAGTCGCTTCTGCCTGGTGCCAATGATGGTCGTATGCGTGTTTGGCGCCGTGCAGGTGAGCGCCACAATCAGGACTGCATACGACCGAGGCACACAGGGCCAACACCCGGCATCATGGTGTGGGGAGCGATCTCCTACACTGGCCGTACACCACTGGTGATCGTCGAGGGGACACTGAATAGTGCACGGTACATCCAAACCGTCATCGAACCCATCGTTCTACCATTCCTAGACCGGCAAGGGAACTTGCTGTTCCAACAGGACAATGCACGTCCGCATGTATCCCGTGCCACCCAACGTGCTCTAGAAGGTGTAAGTCAACTACCCTGACCAGCAAGATCTCCGGATCTGTCCCCCATTGAGCATGTTTGGGACTGGATGAAGCGTCGTCTCACGTGGTCTGCACGTCCAGCACGAACGCTGGTCCAACTGAGGCGCCAGGTGGAAATGGCATGGCAAGCCGTTCCACAGGACTACATCCAGCATCTCTACGATCGTCTCCATGGGAGAATAGCAGCCTGCATTGCTGCGAAAGGTGGATATACACTGTACTAGTGCCGACATTGTGCATGCTCTGTTGCCTGTGTCTATGTGCCTGTGGTTCTGTCAGTGTGATCATGTGATGTATCTGACCCCAGGAATGTGTCAATAAAGTTTCCCCTTCCTGGGACAATGAATTCACAGTGACCTTATTTCAATTTCCAGGAGTGTAGATGAAGATGAAATGGGAGACACAATACTGCGCGAAGAGTTTGACAGAGCCCTGAAAGACCTGAGTCGAAACAAGGCCACGGGAGTACACAACATTCCATTAGAACTACTGACAGCCTTGGGAGAGCCAGTTCAGGCAAAACTCTACCATCTGGTGAGCAAGATGTATGAGACAGGCGAAATACACTCGGACTTCAAGAAGAATATAATAATTCCAATCCCAAAGAAAGCGGGTGTTGACAGATGAGCAAATTACCGAACTATCAGTTCAATAAGTCACAGCTGCAAAATACTAACACGAATTCTTTACAGACGAATGGAAAAACTGGTAGCAGCCGACCTCGGGGAAGATCAGTTTGGATTCCATAGAAATATTGGAACACGTGAGGCAATACTGACCTTACGACGTATCTTAGAAGAAAGATTAAGGAAAGGCAAACCTACATTTCAGCATTTGTAGACTTAGAGAAAGCTTTTGACAGTGTTGACTGGAATACTCTCTTTCAAATTCTAAAGGTGGCAGGGGTAAAATACAGGGAGCGAAAGGCTATTTACAATTTGTACAGATAGCAGACGGCAGTTATAAGACTCGTAGGGCATGAAAGGGAAGCAGTGGTTGGGAAGGGAGTGAGACAGGGTTGTAGCCTCTCCCCGATGTTATTCAATCTGTATATTGAGCAAGCAGTAAAGGAAACAAAAGAAAATTTCGGAGGCCGGCCGAAGTGGCCGTGCGGTTAAAGGCGCTGCAGTCTGGAACCGCAAGACCGCTACGGTCGCAGGTTCGAATCCTGCCTCGGGCATGGATGTTTGTGATGTCCTTAGGTTAGTTAGGTTTAATTAGTTCTAAGTTCTAGGGGACTAATGACCTCAGCAGTTGAGTCCCATAGTGCTCAGAGCCATTTGAACCATTTGAAAATTTCGGAGTAGGTATTAAAATCCATGGAGAAGAAATAAAAACTTTGAGGTTCGCCCATGACATTGTAATTCTGTCAGAGACAGCAAAGGACTTGGAAGAGCAGTTGAAAGGGATGGACAGTGCCTTTAAAGGAGGATATAAGACGAACATCAACAAAAGCAAAACGAAGATAATGGAATGTAGTCAAACTAATTCGGGTGGTGCTGAGGGAATTAGATTAGGAAACGAGACACTTAAAGTAGCAAAGGAGTTTTGCTATTTGGGGAGCAAAATAACTGATGATGGTCGAAGTAGAGAAGATATAAAATGTAGACTGGCAATGGCAAGGAAAGCGTTTCTGAAGAAGGAAATTTGTTAACACCGAGTATAGATTTAAGTGTCAGAAAGTCGTTTCTGAAAGTATTTGTATGGAGCGTAGCCATGTATGGAAGTGAAATATGGACGATAAATAGTTTGGACAAGAAGAGAATACAAGCTTTCGAAATGTGGTGCTACAGAAGAATGCTGAAGATTAGATGGGCAGATCACATAAGTAATGAGGAGGTATTGAATAGAATTGGGGAGAAGATCAGCTTGTGGCACAACTTGACTAGAAGAAGGGATCGGTTGGTAGGACATGTTCTGAGACATCGAGGGATCACCAATTTAGTGTTGGAGGGCAGCGTGGAGGGTAAAAATCGTAGAGGGAGACCAAGAGATGAATACACTAAGCAGATTCAGAAGGATGTAGGCTGCAGTAAGTACTGGGAGATGAAGAAGCTTGCACAGGATAGGGTAGCATGGAGAGCTGCCTCAAACCAGTCTCAGGACTGAAGACCGCAACAACAACATCATCGTGCACAGTGAGAATTGATGCAAACAAGGTGTTAGAAGTTTTACACCAGATTGAACTATTGTCTCCATCACTTGAAGTACATGAAAAGAGACACTGCAATCACTAACTTCTGTTTGGTCAAGAAATTTGAAGATCCCACTATCACTGAAATCCTGTAGAATTAAGAACCGGTACAAATACCTTCCCAGGACATTATGTATGTCGAACCAATTTATGAGCCTGTTACTGACTATGTTCCTTTCAGTTATGTCAGGAAAATAATCGAAGAAAAAAATAAAGGCTGGTCATTGACAAGAATTTCGCATCACTTCCATCACTTCAGAAGGGTCTATGACAGGAATATCTATCTCATTGTAAGAGATATTATGAACGACAAGGGATAACGTTCAATCTATTTTCCAAGAGGCAGTGGTTAACTACATGGCTGTGCAAGATGTCGATATAATGCCGTGGGACGATAGACCGCTTGGACTGGTGGATTTCAAAACTGGATCTACTTGGGTGTGCAATTTTAAGGCAGTTCACAAGATTGTAAGACGCAAAGTTACACAGTATGTAACGTAGAAACGTGCTCAAGAGCAAGATGAGATAGAGAATTCTGCGACTTCATTTAGTACTGAATTCACGAACACTATCGTTGCTAATTATTTAGCAGCTTAAATTCTAAATACCGACCAATCTGGATTTAATTATGACATTTACAGAGATAGCACACTGTCTAGCATGGGTGAACAAGACACGATTGGCGGGATGCAATTAGCGTCTGGAATACCACATTTGTATACAGTTCAGCCAGTTATTTCCATGGAAGGTAGACTTCTTTCTCCACTACACACTGTCGTCCGTGCACCAAGTTGTTCATTTGATACCCTTGTGCAAAAGAAAATAAACCTACCTTCAAAGTACATACAACGCGTAAAAATCAGGCGAAGTGGACAAACATATTCTTGACCAATGACGGGAAACTTACTCTCCCACAACGCTGGAACAAAATGTTGTCTGGTTCTGGATTAATTTTCGCTCCATCAAAATGATCTACTCGTAACTGCAGATAAACACATACAGGTAACAACCATTCCACTTGGAGTAACATCCCTTGTTCTACCTTCGGATGCATAATTTTTTCGTCAGTGGTGAAAAAGTTCGCTAAACGTCACTATGATTGAGTTTTACTCGACAACATTGATACTGAACTCCACAGTCGTAATGCTGTTATCAGCCTCCATGCACTCATCCATAATCAGTTCAGTGCCCCCCATATTCAACAACATGATTAAGCATACTTCGAAGAAAGCTTTTATTTCCAGTTCAGCTTTTGATGCTCCTACAATGTTATCTAGAATACGGAAGATTCAAGTTGCACAGCACCCAAATGCATCATTTATCCATTGTGCTTATTAAAGTTTACATCTGTGTTTAACAGATTTCTACACCAGCATCCACAAACATGCTAAACAATAGGTGTGTACAGGTCACTAACATGCGCGTTATACGCGCAAATAAAGTTGACACCCAGCTGTAGCGAACCGTATGTATTCGGTACTGAGTAACGAATACTTTGGCTGACTCGAAGTACCGAATCGTTACTCATAAATACATTTCGTTACTCGTTACCGTACTCCGCGTTCGGCTCGTATCGCTCGGTTCTGCGCGGCCTTTTGCGGAAGATTTAAGGACGTACGCCCGTCGGCGCAATAGTTACTATTTAGAGAATTGGGCAAATTTAGTTTCAGTGATATTGTTTTTGGAATTGGAATATTCTTGTTAATATTTATTGTGAGGCGATTAATTTGTATAGACATTCTTGACGAATTTGACGTGCGTGGGTCTATGATTTAGATGGTTACTGTTATAAAATATTTTTGATCTTACTTCTTGGTCTGTGTTTGCAGATTAATCCTCGATGATCTGCAGGTCCACCGTCTTTAACGCAAACACACTTTTTTTTAAAAAAATTTACCAGCGAATGTTTCAGTTTAATGGTTACTATTTGTTTTTTGGTCTCGTTATAACTGGGGTCCTACTTTGAAATAAAGCTCAATACATTTTTTTAGTTTATTTAGTTGATTGAATCACTGACATTATTTTCATTTCGCTGATCAGCTATTTTAAATACATACGTTGTATCTTGCATTTGTAAGAAATTGTTTTTAGCTTCCACATTAAATAATTTAAAACTTACTATTTATTTAATATCATAACTAAACCCACTTCAAACGTATTCAAGTATAATAAATACATCATAGTACCAAGATCATGGGCCGTAATAATAAAGTGAAGCAAATGCTTTTCCTTCAAATTTCGAAGCTAAAGCTTCGGAATTTATGAATAAAATGTGAAGCAAGATCTTTTTCTTGTGAGAACAAAAAGAACAATGAAAGCTTTTGCTTTCCCCTTGAGCTCTTGCATCGGTATTAGATGAACTGCAAGAATAAAGAGAAGCTCTGACTTCATTATGGAAGCAATTGCTTGTAAAACTTGAAGGCTGGTCAGTAACAGGCTCACGTTTGCAGAGTGCCGATATGGCTCAAATAGCAGCACGTTTACGCCGCGAAAAATCCTACAGACCACGTCGATGTCTACCTGGAGAGCATTATAAAACTCTGTATCGTTTCAACGAAGAAAATGTTATGTGGATTGCAAAGCATTTTCTGACAGAGGCAGGGGAAAGAAGAGGTGGAGCACTATCGTCGGAACAGAAGATGAAGATTTTCCTTTGGTACGTAGCTGATCCAGGATTTCAGTCTAGACTAGCAGAAGAAATTGGAATTCATCAAACTACAGTGAGTAAAACAGTGAGTAGTGTTTCTAAAAAGATAATGGAAAAAGCTGATTTGTGGATCAAGTTTCCGTCATCAACACATGATATTACTGTGGCTAAAAATTAGTGGCTACAAAAATGTAAATTTCCAAGCGCTATTGGTGTAATTGACTGTACACATGTGCGAATTCCAAAACGTATGCAATTTGGCGACGAATATATCAACAGAAAGGGTTTTGCTAGTATAAATGTGCAGGCTACATGCAATGTGAAAGAACAGTTCACTAGTGTTGAGGCTAGCTGGCCCGGGTCATTACATGACAATCGAATATGGAGAAATTCAAGTGTCTGGAAAGTGCTGAGTGAATGTAAGAACACTGTTCTTTTGGGTGATGAAGGTTATGGCCTAGAGCCGTGGCTGATGACCCCCTTTCGTAATCCAACTGAGGACAGTCACAAGTCTTTCAATAACCTTTTAAAAAAAGATAGAGTTGTGATAGAGCGTTGCTTTGGTCAGTTGAAGAGGCGGTTTCCTGTTTTGCAGTATATGTGTAGAGCTGCCTTACCAATTGTTCCAACAATAATAGTTTGCTGCTTTATGCTGCATAATGTTGCGAAACATCTACAAGATGAAAACTTTGAAGACAAGGCACAGGATTTACATGAAGATGACGATAATGAGGAGGAGGAGCCTTTAACTGAAGCGGATATTCTTCGGGGAGGACGTCAAAGAAGACAAGAAATTGCAGCTCTAATACAAAATGCAGGATTTTGAATTTTTTATTTATGAAAAGATACAAAACTACTGATCGTCTATAACAAAAGGAATAACACAGGCTACAGAACGGTATATACATTAAAACTATTTTCATTTTCCTCCTGTTGCAAATTGTTTACATTATTCATCTTTATATTAAGAAAGTTCATTAACATAGCTTCTTTTTCCATTTGCAGTCGAGTGAGCTTCAGTTGCTCCAGCAGCACCACCAGCCTATGTAATTCTGTGGTACTGAGCATCTTCGTCTCGTCTGTTTCTGACAATGCTCCTTTCTTCAAGGGTGGTGGCCTGGCATATCGACTTGCTCTAGGCGAAGAGGATGGTGGGCCAGCACGAGGTGTAACATCTGTGCCTAGAAACACATATGTATGGCAGAGATGTATACAAGGGTAGAACTTAATGCGTGTTTGCATTTTTATGAAGATTTACTTTACAAAGATAACAGCGGAAACTTTCCTTCGCAAAAGGGTTACGAAATGTTGATGGCCCAAGTTAACTCTAGCCATGACACGTAATGAAACTGAATAGCAAACATATCATATTACTGATAGCGCCACTAATAATAGTTATAGTAGTAGTAGCACTTACGATACAGTAATAAGAAAATTTCGCTACTCTCGCGAAAAACAAATTTCCACTAGTATCTTTATAAGTAGCAATAATTAATTTTGTTTGACTAACAAAAGCAGAACTCAATCTTACCAGATGACTTCGAGTGCTCTACTGGCTCTACTGGCGATAGTGTCGATATGGACGGTGCAACCCATAGTGTCACTGCTCCTGAAAGTTAACGATTTGGGGGAAAAAAAACTCATTTTAACATTTACTGACTGTGTGTAATTTTTTAACCGAATGAAAATAAATAAATATTAACATCACAAGAGCTTATAATTTATCTTACCTGGTATCTGGTTCATTGAAGGATTCCCATCTCCTTGTAGCAAGCTGTAAAACTTTTTCTCCCAAACATTTAAAACAATCGGTTTATTTCCTGTTCTGTTCTTATTCGTTATCCTTTTTAGTCTCGTTTTCACGTTACTAACTTTCTTTAGCAATTGTTTTCTGTCAGTTTTAATGCCGATATTAGTTTCAAATGAATAACATTTAGGATAGCTTCTTCTTTCTTTCTTCTTGCTTCTGGAAGTTGTGACTTCTCTAATAAGTCAGGATGATTTTCTAAAGCTGTGACTAAAAAGAACATCGTACGTTCTGCACTTACAGAGCTTTCATTTGAATCGGACGAGAACATCTTCAGTCGATCAGTGACAGTACTCAGTGCAAAAAAAAAATGAAGAGAAACGCAGTCGCACGGCAAAGGAAACAGTGATGAAGCCTGCTTTTGCTCAACAATGGTTCACTGACAATGGTTACGAAGCATGCGGCTAGGAGCTTTCGCTACTGTGTTAGAAGTAAAAGGTAGAGAGGAAAAGCAAAAGGTTATTCTTACAGTCAGAAGCTAATGCTACTGTTCTTACCTTTTGCTTCCAAGTGAATACTCTTACTTCCAATTTTTGCTCCAAGCTTGTGCTTCAGTTTTATTCATATGGCCCCATGTATTCGGTACTGAGTAACGTTTACTTCGGCGACACGAAGTACCGAATCGTTGCTCATAATTTCGTTACTCGTTACCGTGCCGTGCTTTGCGCTCGGTTCTACTCGGCCGTTTTCGGATGATATGTTCGCGCATCGGTGCAGTAGATGCTATTTCGCTTTGTTGTACAAGCTTTTTTGAGTAAATTTAGCTTCATTTGAAATATTGTTTTTGGAATAGTCTCTGTTAATATTTATTGTGAGGTGAGTAATTTATATACGCATTATTGACGAATTTTAAATGATTTAGATGTTTATTATTTGTTACTTCATTTCAGAGGCGGATGTGGCTGTAGTGTGGGTCAAGGTTATTTAAAAGGGAGGTTGGCCCCGAAGCTAAATCGCCTGTGATTGGCTGCCGCAGTGACGTCACTGTAGGAGCAAAGAGAGGCAGCGGCTAGCGCAGCAAGCGACTCTTACTAAGGACAAGCAATTACTTATAACAGCCATAAGTTCTCAGGAAATTATTTAAAACAGTTGATTTACCTGTTTAGATGTTTGCAGTGGAAGAAGAGTGCCACTGTCTTGATTTCTGCTTCTGTGCTGCTGCTGCTTTCTGCATTTTATGCTTCGTATTGAGGAACCGCATACGAATGAAAAGTCGTGTTCTGACAAACAGTTTTATAACTTGTGAAGAAAATTCCGGATATTTAGTTTGGACAGCAGTGCATATTGTTTTCACTATATTTTTTCCTTGGAAATAGTATCCAATCCATTAAATTCACTAAAATTAGTTCAAACTGAGACACCTTATGTAGCCACTCATCTGTTGGAACTGTAAGCCCAACGCGAGATAGAAATTCAATCCAACCATAATTTTCATTTATTGGAGGACTTAAAATATCAGCAGACGGCGTTCCCAGTGTCTTGTCACAGTTCTTTGCACGATATGCAATGTAGCCAGCCAGGTAACGGAATCCTTCTGCAGAGCAGTCACATCCCTCTTTGACAGCAGATTCTTCTGGTGCAGGTTGAAGAGGAAAGTTAATATCTCGTAGCTCTTTTTTACCATCTATCATTTGCAGTGCTTCGCTCATGTGAGGTAAAATTCCGTGAACAGATGTGACATCAAAAATCCGTCACACTCATCTGCCTCTACTGATGTGTCACTGGACAGAGGAATGTCATGACCATTGTGTTCCATCAGTAATAGCCGTAATCGATATTTTACTTCTGTTGGAGAAGGGTTCAAATGAAAATGACCAATTCCTCTGATCTGTGAGAAAAAAAACTTTCCAGTGCATCCTCGTTCAATCTTGCAGTTAAAATATATGTCATTTGTAGTGGCTGAAGGTCTGAAAACAGTGCAAATAATGACCAACAGTTGTCATAATGCCTTTCTGGAATGGGAGCAAGGGATTTGCATTGCCTATGCGCATTTTTTCGTCACACTTATACAGTTCTCTCAATATTCTTTCTTGAACATCCTCATGTATCCCACAACCACATGATAACGCGTTCTTATTGTACCTCCGAGCATTCAGAATGTCAAATGCGTCGTTTGCTAACTGAAAAAAAATTTGCTGCTTCCTATTCTTCAGGCATCAGGTACTTTATGGCTTTAGCTGTGGTACTCGAAAAAAGTTGCATTGCCAAATAAACCCTTTGACGCTCTCTCCCCTTGACACTGAGATGAAGCTGTGACAGTTTAGGACACAATTTCATTTCACTCCTATCTAATGCGAGCAGTCTTTCTACAATAGCCGGCCGAAGTGGCCGTGCGGTTAAAGGCGCTGCAGTCTGGCACCGCAAGACCGCTACGGTCGCAGGTTCGAATCCTGCCTCGGGCATGGATGTTTGTGATGTCCTTAGGTTAGTTAGGTTTAACTAGTTCTAAGTTCTAGGGGACTAATGACCTCAGCAGTTGAGTCCCATAGCGCTCAGAGCCATTTGAACCGTTTTTCTACAATAGATTTATTAACAACTTTCCCACTTGGAAGCTTTAGTCCGTCATCCAGAAAGTGGTTCCTCATGAATTTAAACAAATGCGGAACATCTGAAAACACCCAGATTCGTTTCTTTCATACTGCGGATTGGAAAAGCAGGAATTTGTTTCTGTCGCATTAAAAACTTTCCACACACATCGATTTTTTGTTCCAAGGTCGCACACTGCCGCAACAACATCGCAACCAACATCTTGTACAGAGCAGATAATACTGTTTAACCGATCACATGTTATTTGTGTGTCAAAAGCATAGTAAATGGGTTGCTTCCATCTAGAAAACAAACCGCATACCATAACAAATAGCACGTTACTGTGTGGCCCTACAACACGATCTTCAACAGGATCATAAGTAATATTGCTATCTACATTATTTCGTCGAATGATAGCACACACACACGTTCAGTTTTTGTCAATACAGATGAGTGGGCTTTCATTAGTTGCAAAACATCTGTCAGCACATCAGGAAAGCATCTGAAAGAGCGTGACGTCCATCTCTTATAAGTGTTGATAGTCCTGGAAGTGAGAAACCGACCTGATTTCTTCAAAACAAAAAACACTTCCTAGACACAGTACGAAGTGTAACCGCTTTACAAACATCTTCCCTTTGCCATTTTGCTCGTTTCTTTCCACTCAACAAGCAGTTTATCTGTGTTTTTGAAACAATTTGCCTAATATTTGAGTCACTTTCTCCTGCACTTGCTTCTTTTTACACTTTTGTTGATATTTTATTTTATCACCACAAGCTTTCACTTTGAGTTTCAAACACTTCTCACTACACCTGAGGTTTGCACACATAGCTGTCAGTCTGTGGTTCCTGTATTCTAATTCTTCTATACGTTTACAGAGTTCGCTGATCTGTTTACTATCAGTGTTACAGTCATCTGTCGCTTTTGAGTGGTATATTTTTCTTTTTTTCGGAGACACACTAGCCAGGTGCTCAATTGCATTTTTCATTGTCTTTCTTGCCCGTAGCCTGTCTGCCCTATTCGGAGAAACTGAGTCATCAGGGCCTGAATTTCCACTAACACTGGGAACACTTTCTGGTATATTTACACTCTGCACTGCGTCTGGTTTAAGTGTTTTCTTCGGCGGTAGATTGAGAAGTTCTGCTCGCAAGTCACGTAGATAATCATCGGATGTGAAATGCAACAAACGAACAGTTGACGTCGCAACAATGAAGCGATCTTTTCGGTGGCACTTCATTATCCAGGCCTTCTGCACTTTAACGTCTTTTGGGAACGAATGATAAATTATATCCGTGCCATTTGTCTTTCGGCTGTACGACAGACACCCTGTTACAAAACACCCAGGCATTTTAACGCAAAACTTTTACAAAGCACCGCAACAACACCAGAAACTAAAGCAAAACAACAACACCGATAAAATAGCTCTTTTGGCGCCTCGACACAACGTGCTCCTATGCTGACGTCATGCGCAGAACGACGAAATATTCGCCGATCTGCGTAAGCCATTTGCCCCCCAACAGAGTGTGGGGTAGCCGCGAGTTAAGTCATGGGTGAGGGAGTGTTGACACACCACGGAATCGGAGCTGCCAACCTAGAAGCTAGGAAGTGCGTCTATACCATGCAACTCTAGTGGTATAACGGATTCATGAATGCGCATTATACAGATTGTCATTTTCAAATGCGATACTTTTACACTAATGTCGATATTATTTTAATTGTTAATGTCGCAAAACACAGCACAACAGTCCCGCGGCTCGCAAATGTAGTCATACAACTAAGGTCGGTCACACTGGCGGCAATGAGAAACAGGCGACAGTCGTCACGAAATATTCCGATTGTTTCTGAAATTCCATGAGCCAATTTCGGGCCAAGCCTTCAAGATAGAATGCAGGAGCAGTACTTAGCTTTCTTATTCGTTTCCTGACTCTTGTGTCAATCAGGACGATTGTTTAACCGTTCTGTACTGTTCTTTTCAGTGCAATTTAAAATGGACAAGAAAAGAAGCAAACTGTGGAACTTTTTCACCGAAGGTACCGGAGATAAGGCAAAATGTGATCTTTGCCATACCTTATATTGCGTGAAACGAGTTCTACATAAAAAAAAACCCTTATAAAAAACATCGATCGTCATACGAGACCATAATTACAATTTAACCAAATCAACTAGAGCTCACCAGATCCCATGAAGGTCGAGAATTTTCTTCTGAAATGCCAGTACCGTCTACATCAGTATCTGAAGTCGCTTCATTAAAACCTCGACCTCGACAGCAACAAACAACTATTGCCACCTTTATCAAAAACCCCTTAAGTGTTGCAAGAGAAAAAAAATTACTGAGTTAGTTTTCAATATGCTACTTAAAGATTTGCAAACTTTTTCTGTGACTGAAAATGCTGGTTTCAAAGCTTTAACTGAGTACTTGGAGCCCGGCTATAAATTACCATCAAGGTACATACTAAGCACAACATTACTGGATGCTCAATATGTAAGAGTGAAAAATAAACTAAAAGACGAACTGGGAAATGCGTCTCACATTTCCATCACGACCGATGGTTGGACGTCCTATCTAGCAGTTCCAGTACTACACTACATCGTAAACTGGGAACTGAAGTCTGCATTATTAGGATGTTTTGAATGCCCTGAGCAACATACAGCTGACTATATTAAAATGAAATTATGTTATTTATTATGTAAGTGGGAAGTACAAGGCAGAATATATGTGTGTGTTACAGATAATGCCGCTAACATGAAATCAGCAATTTGGTTGGCGGGCTATGAACATCTGCCTTGTGTCGCACATACACTTAATTTAATAGTGCGTTCTGGACTTAAGAGCATTGAAACCATTATACAAAAGTCTTTAAAACTGAAAATGGACGTTGCAACTAGGTGGAACAGCACACTGGTTATGCTGGAAAGGATTTCTATTCTACAAGAACTCCTTGAAGAGGTGCTTGGACTTCTTCACAATCCTGTTGAAAGTCTCATTGAAACTGAATGGTTAGCTCTACTAGAAGTTATCAAAATTTTAAAGCCTTTTAAACAGTTTACAGAAGAAATGACCTCGCAAACGCAAGCGTCTATTTCAAAGGTGCTAACAGCCACCGATCCAAGATTTAAGAGGCTTGCTTTTAAAGACGAATCTGCTTACGAGTTCGCCAAAAACTTATTAGAAACTGAATTGGAAACAAATATTCATTCAAGAACACCACTTAAAGCAGAGTTGCCCGAGTCTGTATCGGTCATTCCTTTTGGCAAAGAGGATTCAATGTGGAAAGAATTTGATGCTAACGCAACATCAAGTTCTACGACATCAGGTGTTACCAGTATAATTTCAATGAGGCAATATTTGGAAGAAAAGTTATTAAGTAGGCATGAGTGTCCTTTAAAATGGTGGCAGGCGCGAACACTTCTCTGTCCTGGGCTGTCATGCTTAGCACAAAAATATTTATCTGTCATGGCTACTTCAGTACCGTCAGAAAGAGCATTCTCGAAGTCAGGCCAAATATTGTCTGATAGGCGGAATTCCCTGAAGCCGAAACCCATGGAAAAAAATTTATTTTTAAATTTGAACCAAAGGTTTCTGTAAGACATTTCTCTGTACATTTTCTGTCTGTTGTATAGGCTACATATTATGTTGATTATTGCACCGTTATTTTTTTGCTAGTGCATTTGCAACAAATTGTCTTTAGCTGTCACATTAAATAATTCCAGATTTAGTGGTTTTTGTTTTTATTCAGTTGTTAAACCCGCCTCCAACTGATTCAAGTACAAAAAGATACACCAAAGTACCAAAATGCAATCGTATGAATGCGACTGGATTCCATACGAGTTATACGGTACCGTCGGTAACGAAAGTAACGAGTAACGATACGTTTGTAACGAGTATTGTTGTCTGTAGTAACAAATACATACGGATACACATTTTCTCGTTACTTTCACAGCTCTACCCGGCGCCGTGGCTGATGTGAGCGACCTTAAATGCATTTCTCATTTACAGTCGTTCCGGCAGCCACGGCGCCAAGTGTCAACTTTGATTACCGCCATTGACCACGGTAAATGATTACCGCTGTGGGCAGCTACAATTGGTTTCAATATCGGTGAGACACTTCTCGAATGTAGTGGTTTACCGATTCCAGCTGTGACTCACTGATATTATACACATAGAATACTATGTTTCTTCATTTTGTGCAGCGCACACTTATATGTTTCTGACCATTTCAAGCAAATCGCCAATATTTGCACCACTTCGAAATCCTATCAAGGTCTGAATATTTGTGCTCCTTCGTTCAGACTTCACTTCCTTGTAGATAACTGTATCATTTGTGAGAAACTCAAGAACAAAGTTACAGTATACCGAATATGTTTAGAAACATTGTTTTGTAAGTGACACTTTTCATTAAAGGATGCCGTGATACACGTCATATCTGCGTCATCTTCTCTTCCGTTTCCACACTGCGGTACAACGCTACGTGTACATCAATAACGATATAACCACAACTGTCACCTGCGATTATTACTTTATGTTTACCCATTATCATAATTAAGGATTTTTATAATGACGGTTATTGTCTCATTGACGTTTTCCTCCTGTCCTAAAAATACAGAGGGCTGAAGAAAACTCCTAAAAAAAGAATCGCTGCAGTAAGTGGAATATCTCTGACGGGAAACGTTAATGTTTGGTTATCAGTATCTTAGGGAGGTGCCGGGGAGGTGTGGTGTAGGATTAGGAAGTTGTTAAATATTTTAAATGGATAGTCAGGGCAGAAAAGTTATTGTTTGCGATAATGGAACAGGGGTACGTATGTATGCTATTTCTATTTTGTTGGGCATCGTTTTTATCGTAATATGCTTCTTCGTAAGTGACAACTGTCATCTCATGAGTTTACAAAAGTTGTACTAAATCAGTAAACATTTGTTATGCGGTGGGATCCCTTATGTTTGTTTTATTTGTGTTGGAATGTGTATTGTTTATGTGGCAAAATAATTGTATCAGACTTACAAGTAGTTTCTCAGTCTACATCCTCGTTTATATTTTCAGAAGCCTTTATTTATTCCTTGTTCGTATGTAAGAACTTCAGAGGAAAACGTAAAACTAGTTCTTTGTTACGAAAGTTTTATTGTATTTTGTGGGACATAACCACACCTTTTAAACAGTGGTTGGATCAGTCTTGTTGTCAAATGTATTGTCAGGCTGTTACACTTCGCCTGATTTTTGCCTACTTTCTGGACATACAAGCTCTGTCTCCGCCAGTTTACAAATTTTGAAATTTTGTTGTGTTTCATTTGTAGACCTACTGTTTTGATTTCACTGTTTTCCTTTCATTGATGTCTAACTAATGGGTATGTGGAGTATGTTGTGGCTACTCTTTTGCATGTGTAGAAGAAGGGGAAGTAATGGATGCGACTCAGTTTGACCTAATTAATACCTTGCTTCTTTTCTTTGCAGTTCGTTAAATGCGGGTACGCAGGCTCGAATTTTCCTGCTCATATATTCCCATCAATGGTTGGAAGGCCAATTATCAGAGCTGTAAATAAGATTGGTGACATAGAAGTGAAGGTGAGTAAGAATTTTTGACAATATGTGATACTGACATTGAGGTGTGTAGTTAATACTACAACAATGTTTTCCCAATGACGATCAGTTATATTGAATACAACCGTGATTTCATAAACCCGGCGATACCTTAACATATGACACAGATAATTCACTGTAAAACATGGAATAGTCAACTTGATATTTACATTTCACTTGCAGTCATTTGTTTCTGTTAAGCACTGTCATTTTTTATAGGTCCCTCGGTATTGTTGAGAGCACTGAAACAATTTGCAATAGACATATCAACAAAAACTTGTTTGATATTGGAACATACATTCATACATACGTACATACGCATCTTGATATATTGTAAATACTACTGTAGGGTTTAGATAGTTGTGTCATTGTGAGTCACCTGCATTGTGAAAATGGTTCTTCAGATATTAATCAAAGAAAGTATTCTATTTTCTATATTTGTTTATGCAACATTAAGGGATGCACCTTAGATATTAGCAGTGATACCACACTTATGTATTAACCTATACTGTATTAGAAACCACTCTTTAATATTTATGGCAGACAAATTTTTTATGAGTAAAAGTAACTTCAACATGTGCCATACAAAGCAGAGGTAATCATCTGATGATTACAGAGGGTCAGAATCAATCTGCCTGACGTTTTATGTTTGTGGTAATAATGCAGCCTTATTTGTTCTTTAACACTGTAGGAAAAGGTAGATTTCTACTTACTGTAAAGAAGACCCAGACAGGCATGATTAAAAGACACACAGAGCTGTTGGCCGTAGCCTGTTGGCCATTCCTAGATTGATGATATTCCTATGTGGATTTCCATAATTTGTTCTTTTTAACTTAAGATAACAGCATATATCAAATGATAATGTGTAGGCTAAAATCGTTTCATTGAGTAGTAGTAAGCTATTCCGAAGTTTGCATCTCAATTAGTTGTTCACGTAATGTGATGGTTTGTTTATGGACACAGATTTGTGTGGTTTGATAAACAAGTGCAAAATTTAATGAAAGAGAACAGAATCAAGCAAGTTCTGTGAAAATCATAAGAAGATGGCTATGATACCCGTAAGACACTTCAATGAATTGGCTCCAATATGTTAAAACCATATGTAGACCTTGAGTATAAAAGTGATATTTTCTGAAGTTGGTTAGTAAATTTTGACACTAGTCTGTGGCTGCAATTGTTCACCGGCATTTGTTAATCACTGCTGATGATTTATGTAATTTTAAAAGGATTTGTTAATCAAGACTGCTTGTTTTACTTGTTGCTATAACTCTTTTAGTGCCACTTTTACAGACGGATGATAAAATGAGAAAATCTTGTATCACATATCAAATTGTAAGCCTCCTTAGCAGTTTTTTTTCTCTATTACAGGAAGATGTTTATGTCAAAGTAAGGCGCTCATCATTGCTGTAAGCTCACAAAAGCATATTGCATAAATTTGTGGGTTAATTCCTAGTAACTCATTAATTCTGTCATGCATGGGCATCTTAATACAGTTTGTGGGTTTGATTTATAGTAGTGGCGTTGATTTAACACACACATGTTGTATTGTAAACTTTGAATGTAGCATATTAATCAGAAGGAAAGTACAGGGCTCTTAACATTTGTTGCAGTATCTTGCCCTGTATTTATTATTGGTTTGCTGGAATTGGGTTATTAGTTATGTTGTTGATACATATTAACATCATAATACATTTTAAAGATGTAAATGTGTGTAAGTGACATGATCATATTGTTCAAATGTACAAAAACAAAACAAAAAAACTGTACTATAAAAGGAAATCCATGATGGGTTTGCCCCAACAAGCACAATGAAGCCCACAATCAACTCCTATTATGGAATTCTAGATTTTAAGGCATCCTCGGAATTGTGCCTTTTTATGAAAAACTAGCAGTGGGACAGAGTATGTGCCCATTCATTCATTCACATTGTGACACAGAGCCTTCAGGTACATGAAACGTAAAGTTAGAAGAGAGAGGCATAGCAAATCCTTTGCAACACACAGATGGGAATTGGGATAAGGGAAATGCTTGTAACTATTGTTGGCTTTGACCAGTGACATAGGAAATGTGCAACAAACGTCTTAAACGTGGTAACTGGAACGTGATACCAGTAGCGATTTTGTCAAACGTGCTAAACTTAAATCAGTCTGTCACTGCAGTCTGGTGTTTTGCATTCACATTGATTGGTTTTGCCACCTAACACTTAAAATATGAAAACACGCTCCAAAAGGTGATGTCACAACAGTCATTAATGCAATATTATTTGTCAAAGCTGAAGAACAATATTGAATTTCCCTCCTGACCTTGAAATTGGATACATAAGCACCTGGAATGACTAATATTGCTAAACCAAATGGCATCTGTACTTAATGATTGATTCAGTTTGAAAAAAAAAGATAAAAAGCATTATCTGATCACTTTACTTATAGAGTTATGTAGTTTCCCCAAATAACTTAGTGTGGACACTGAAGTGGTTGTTCCAACAATGCTGCTGGTGATATCTTTGATGTTGTTTATAAAGCAAAGAACAGTTTGGAGGCAGACAACCAAATATTGGAGACATGAAAATCCGTTTTAACACTAAAAGTAACAACTACACTTTGCTTATGCTGATAAATTTGCACTCAGAACAGTGATACATTAGGTGCATTAAGAAAAAAATTGTTTTTTGTGAATTTTATTTATATCAAAACACACTGTGCAACACAGTTAAATGGTCACTTCCTCGAAACCCCCGTAATTGTCTCCTGTTGCAACATAGAAGTTTGACATCTGTTTCAAAGATGGCTACAACCTTTTGCGGTAGTGATGCAAAAGCATGGTGCCGTGGAGCTTCACCCTGAGTCTCGGTGACACTCTACACAGCAAAGTGTCAACACATGCAGAAAAAAGGTCAGAGCTCGGAAGTTCATGTGATGTGTAAGATAGTATAATTTCACCGCCATTCTGCCAAATGGCGTATCACACTAAGGGAAAGCCATCGTACTCTCTTGTCCACATTTCACCCCTTCTTGTGATGCTTCTGTGATGGAGGTCAGAATTGTGATGCCCAGCATTGGAAACACAGTTTTCTTATGTGTGGTGAAGGAAAACGTTTCCAGTGCACTGCCACTCAGAATTGACATGCAGAGGCCTCAGGAGGGTGTTATAAAGGACATCAGTGAAATCACCCTTTTCTGTGGGACATTGATTACTACACATGTCATGGTCGAAAATGACAGTTTGCAGTGCAGTGAGCCACAGGGTGACATTCTTGGCAACTTTTGACACTGCTTTTCTTCGTCTCTTAGCGGAGGATGCTTTCAGACTCATGATGTCTTTCAATTGTTTTAGTGTTATTAACCACAGATATAAATATTTACCGTAAGTATCCTTACTCATTGTAAACTTTAATTTCCTAATTGTAAATTTTAACATCATCAATATTGATTGTAGTTGTCATTGACAGTTGTTGTTCATATTTGCCACCAGTTTGAAGTGCTATGTCTCTGTACATCTTTATTATGCATTGTTGATGTAGGGCTATACACATTTTTAAAAAATAATCGTTTGTCACATTGTAAGTCGTGCTGCTTTTCTTGATTAGCTATCAAATTTTCGTGTCAGTTGTCTGAAGATGTATGTTTGCAGCTCAGCATTGCTTTGCAGTAATGTGAATTATTAAAATGAGGTTGTCCACTTTCACAAATAAGATTTGGTCATTTGGATGTCACTTAGGGATGCTATCATAGAAACTGTGACATTTGTACTTACCATTACTGCACAGCCCCATGTTGTAATTCTTTCTCAGTGATAGTAATCTGTGAATGACTCTTTGATTGAAAATCAGCCAAACCGAGAAACATTTCGTAAGTGATTGTTGAGAAATAATTTTTTTGTGGTTTATTTTGAGTTTTGTGCAATCTATATCTTGTCTAACCTTACATGCTATGATCTATGCTTGACAGATTTTCTGAAAACAGATATTGCTTTATTTCTAATATTGTGGTCACAATATCAGCAATTTGTCTTTTGTACTGCACACACGAAATCATTCATTTACACCCATTTAATTCTTATGACAGTTTGTAATCTTTTTATTTACTGCTGCATAGGAGTTTGCTCATGTACCCGTAAGTATATAATACTGTCATCATACCCTTGGAATGTAGATGTGTGCTTTGTTGTGCAAAATTACTTATAGGTGAATATCAAGTTAATTAATTTAACTATAACTTATAATACCACATTTGCCTTTGTAAGAGTCATTTACTGTTTCTGGCTGCCTCTTTTTTTTTCCTCTGCTTTCCTTTTCTGATGTAGCGGGTGATCAAAAAGTCAGTATAAATTTGAAAACTTAATAAACCACGGAATAATGTAAGTAGAGAGATGAAAATTGACACACATGCTTGGAATGACATGGGGTTTTATTAGAACCAAAAAAAAAAAAAGTTCGCGTCATGTTGACGTTACCTGAAGAGGCAGCTTTTAGTGAAGCTGTATTATCAGAATGGGGAATGTGCTAGTGCAGCGTTATGATCCTATCACCATAGGAAGGGGATTCAAACGGGTAAAGGTCCATTACAATTGCAGCTGCGGCGAGAATGATTTCGAAGTTCGAAGCCACGGGTTGTTTAGACGATAGACCCTGTAGTGGCCAACCGAGCACAAGACGTAATGCTGCTGAGACAGTTCAGGAAGAAATGGAGACTGTAGCGGGTTCGTCTATGCACGGGGAAGTCAGCGCTCATGCAGTCGCACGTCGCACCGGCGTTCCATACACTACTGTTTTTTTGGTTTGCACTTAGGTGTACCCTCCAATGCTATCTGTACAAAATCCATCGGCATCATGAACTGTTACCTGGCGATTTAGTGAAGCAGAGGGCATTTGCGGTGTGGGCGTTTCAAAAGATGGCGGAAGATGACAATTGGTTGAGTGACTTGTTGTGGACCGACAAAGCTCATTTCACGCTCCGAGGGTCTGTCAGCGCCCACAACTGCAGAATTTGGGCTACCGAAAATCCTAGAACTGTCGTGGAAACTCCATTGCACGACGAGAAAGTCACGGTATGGGTTGGATTTACCACATCTACCGTTATCGGGCCTTTTTTCTTCGAGGAAATGTGTGATTCTGGTTTTGTAACTGCTACCGTGACGGGTGATAGGTACGCTGGTATGTTACAGAATCGCATCATCCCCAGCCTGGCTGATAAACACCTGCTGGAACGTACGATGCTTATGCAGGATGGCACTCCACCCCATAATGCTATACGCGTGAAGGATGTCTTGCGCACGTTGTTTGGTGATGATTGTGTGCTCAGCCACCAATTCGTCATGCTTGGCCTCCCAGGTCCTCAGACCTCAGTCCGTGCGATTATTGGCTTTGGAGTTACCTGAAGTTGCAAGTGTATCATGATCGACCGACATCTCTAGGGATGCTGAAAGACAACATCCGACGCCAGTGCCTCACCATAACTCGGGACATGCTTTACAGTGCTGTCCACAACATTTGTCCTAGACTACAGCTATTGTTGAGGAATGATGGTGGACGTATTGAGCATTTCCAGTAAAGAACATCATCTTTCCTTTGTCTTACTTTGTTAAGCTAGTTATTGCTTTCTGATCAGATGAAGTGCCATGTCGGACATTTTTTGAACTTTTGTATTTTTTTGGTTCTAATAAAACACCATGTCATTCTAAGCATGTGTGTCAATTTGAACCCCTCTATCTACATTATTCCATGATTTATTCAGTTTTCAAATTTATAGTGACTTTTTGATCACCTGGTATAATAATGTCAGATTGTAGATGTTATCTTACAGTACTTTTAGTTGCCATACTTACATTTCTGGTTCCATTGAAGTAGGTGAACATGTACAAAACCACTGTTCGTGTGAAGAAGTTGGAATCTACCTGACTGCAGCTCCTACTCCTTGTGACATCTATTGTATTTGCCTGAAAATATATGATTGGAAGTTAACTTTGTCATCCATTTACAGCACCAGATTTGTAAATATAAACACAAAGCTTTGTCTAGGTTTCTACTTGAATTGGGGTGCTTGTTTCCAAGCACAGACATTGTTTGAAATACTGAAATATTTCATGCCCTTTTCTCAGTTTTTACTGAATTACTTCCTATTTCCTGAACCATTAGCAGAATGCAAATTTTCTGGTAATTGTAGCCACAAATGAGAGCAGAGTAACTAGAGCTAGGCTCCTTGTCAGTATTTACTTCCTTGGAGCTATCTTCAGCAAAAAGAGACATGACACTGTATTTTTGCGAAAACAGGCAGTCACAATGAAAGAGCACATTCCAAGTATTCTGAAGAAGATGGTGCAGAAAGTGGAGACTACGTCCCACCTACCTCCCTACCTCGCCTGCCCATCCCCCACGCCCCCCCCCCCCCTCCTGCAAACCATAAATCTCAAATTTGTTAGATATTCTGAAACACTTGAGCTGTTTCAAGCAATACTAGCATAAGAACAATGCAAACAGCTTTTGTCAAAGATTATATTAACACAACGATGCAGATGTGACACTCTTAGATTTGTACCTATAATGAACAGATGGTGTCAAAATTACAGTGAAGCGGGTGTTCCATGTGCTATCAAGACAAATGTGGAGAGTATTTGCTTGAAGCAATTACAGGGTACATGCAAGTATTTCATGCTGTGGTGTGAATTAATTTTTAGAACTCATTCTGGTTTCAATGCGCGAAATAACTGTACAGTGATCCAGAGTTGATACATCTGCTTTCCTCATAATTTTTACTGTCATGTCAATAAAATTTACTGAAATGGTGTTCATTCTGTTACTACGTATTTCCACTCCTTTCGTCACCAACAGTTGTGTGCGCTTGGTGCCTAAAGTGTTCATAGACTAATTGTCCATATGCCCATTTCCGTTCAGAGAGACATTAAAGTACTAAGTTACAAAGTGTTTTTCAGATTTTGTTACATTTATTGCTCACTAAATTGACGTTCTGTGTCCTCCCTTCCTTTTCCCATCTCAATCATTTAAGTTATTACACTCTGTGCCCTTACATTCCACCTTTCCTTTTCTCAGACCTGATTTCTCATCACTCCTATACTGTAACTTACTTTACTCCGCTCATTCCATTGGTGATATCTCATCACCCCGGTGTATCTGAGATTCGAAAGATTCTGATACATTTTTGTGCGATATGGAGAAGGTCAAGTGTGAAATGGAATACACGGCAGTAAATTTTTCTCATGCAAATGTAAACTGTTATATTAGTTTAATGACATTGTAAAACAAAACAAAAGTATGTTGACTGTTATATCGTGGAGTAATTGGGAAAGAGGGTTCTTATGTTTGACGACATGAGATGCTGTTGCTTCTTAGAAGGTAGGCTTTTGCCTACTTTTATGTCTTTGCAGATGAAAACCAGTATACCATATACATAATGCAGGTCATTTTAGCAAAAAAAAAAAAAAAAAAAGTAATATTTGAACAGGCTTGCAAGGTATGAGACATGTCCAAGCAATTCTGAAAATAATGGGTTGGGGGTGGGTGCTTATGAAATGTGTAGATGCTATATTTCCTACTTTATCAGACAGAAATATGAAGAAACTTTATTCATTAATAATAAATGCCTTATTTTGATTTTTGTTGCTTTTTGCCATATTTGATTTTTCATCTGCATGTGTCAGTAACTGTACTATTGTCACATATGTAAAAACTACATCACATCTATATTGTAGAAAGTAAGATGAAGTATGCTATTATACACACTCTGCATGGGCATTCCAGTTTTTGTAGTACAGTATTACTGAATAGCTCTGGAGATGGGGTTGTATACTGTATATCAATTTAGAAAACTGTGCTGTGCATGTAGTTTGAACATATATTTTCTGACTAAAGTCTTAATTTTTCATCTTAGTAATCACTGAGCGCATGTATTCTCTCTCCTGTATTGTACATTTGCTTCATTTTGCCTAATAATTGATGTTATTTAATGAACAGGACTTAATGGTCGGAGATGAAGCAAGCAAACTCCGATCCATGCTGGAAGTAAATTATCCAATGGAAAATGGAATTGTAAGGTATGTTTTTAAACTGTATTACTTGTTCAACTTTGGGATTTTTGTTGTACAAGAACATCAAGAATAAAGGACATATAATGCCGATGGAACCTGGAGCATTCTGTGAGTGGTTGTTACGTTAACATAGCATTTGAAAAACAGGGTTTGTCAGCTTTTGTCCTTTGTATTGTTGCACTCCTTTGTGACCAAACAAAAGGAAGGTTTTTCCTCAATTGTCATTCAAAAATGGTTTACAGAATAATATATATAACTTGAATGTATAAATGTGGTAGTCTAAGCCACATTTCCAGTGTGTTTGCAAAGGAAACTTACGGTCAGTATGTATCACCAGTTTTCAGTTATAATTAAGCTGCATAAGTTTAAGTAATGGTACCGTAACAAACGGTGGTAAGATAGGTGCTAGGAATTGGTTGGAGAGGCAGGACAGCAGATAGTCCGGGGAACAAATGGGGTTGAAGATGTAATTATGACTAATGAAAAGAAAATTGGAATGGATAAAACACATATGCAAATAATTTGATGGTTAATGAGCCAAGGAATTTTTTTCTGTGGATACCAAGAACTAAGAAGAGGTACAAAAGAAAACCACATGGAAGATGCGTATAGTTGAAGACCATAAGGCGTGAAATGTGTAGAGGGCATCTTTATCCAGCAGTGGATGTCAAATACTTGAGTGTTAATGAAAGTGTCTAAAGAAAACATAGTAAGATCATGATGATCCCACCTGGTCATCTACATGTATACTTCACCGATCACTGTACTGTATGTGGCAGAGGAAACATCACAGATTGAGAAAGGAAAAAATGGTAGCCTGTATGGTTCTGTATGTGCCCTAATCTCTCTCATCTTATCCTCGTGATCCATATGCTAGAACGTGACAGTTGCAGAAGAATGATCGCAAAGGCTTTAGAGAGAGGTTCTCCAAATTTACCCACCAATTCACGGAAGTCATCACCATTTTTCAAAGGATTCATATTTTAGTTCCCTAACCATTTCTCTTACACTTTATTAGGAGCTAAAGCAACCAATGTATGTAAACACCTCTGAGAGGAGCCAGACATTTTAACTACATTTTGACAGTACATATATTCCAATGAAATTGGTTGCCAATAAACTATTCAGATTCTGATTATAATAACAATGCCCATAATGCATGACAAATACACTGAGGTGGCAAAAGTCAGGGGATATCTCCTAATATTGTATCGGACATCCTTTTGCCCGATGTAGTGCGGCAACTCAATGTGGTGTGGACCGAACAAGTTGTTGAAAGTCCCCTGCAGAAATATTGACCCATTCTGGCTCTATAGTGGCCCATAATTGCGTAAGTGTTGCCCGTCCATGATTTTGTGCATGAATTGATCTCTCACTTATGTCCCGTAAATATTTGATGGAACTCGTGTTGGGAAATCTGGGTGGCCAAATCATTCACTCGAATAGTCCAGCATTTTCTTAAAATCAGTTACGAACAATTGTGGTCCAGTACAAGGCACATTGTCTTCCATAAAAATTCCATCATTGAATGGCTGCAAATGGTGTCCAAGGAGCTGAACATAACCATTTCCAGTCAATGATGGTTCAGTTGGACCAGAGGACGCAGTCCATTCTGTGTAAACGCAGCTCACACCATTATGGAGCCACCACCAGCTTGCACATTGTGCTGTTAACAAACTGTTCCCCGTCATTGTGGTTCTCATTTGACGGTGGTCCACATTTTGCTGGACTGTCCCAAAATAGCCACCCTGTGCCGGACTTCTAATCTCCCTCGTGTTAGGAGCTGATGCCTCATCAGCTGACTTAGTTTTATGTTTTATTCGTGAAGGGGGCTTTTACCACTCCCTTTAAGGGATGGCCACTTAACCTTATCGGCGCATTGAGGAGTTGACAGAACACTCTGTTGCCTCCTCTGCCCAGACTGGACTGTGGCTGTCTGGGTTTGGTGTTCCAGCCTGGTGGTCACCCTACCTATTCTTTTGCTCTTCTTCCCCCCCCCCCCCCCCCCTTGTGTGGTTTGTTAAACTCGTTCATCTTTCGTCTCTCTGTACTTATCTTGCCTTGTTCCTGATGCTAGTTTTTCCTAGGCAATTTCTGAGTGGGGTAACTCTGGCAAGTGGTGGGGGCTGGGATTGTATATCCCCTCATTGCACACTGCTATCAGGGGCTTCTGGCTGCACCCTACATGGGGCTCCTTGCCTGCCTTTGTTCTTCTGTCCCCCTTTCTTTGTTTTGTCCCTTATCTCACGTTCTTTGACCTTTCATAAATGTGGGGGTTCTTCCCCTGGGTTTTACGCAGTAGGCTGTGTCTTAAACATTAGGCTGTGACTTATCTACAGTCATGTAGACCTGTCTGTTAGAGGAAAAAGAACTGATGGCCTTGTAGTTTGGTCATATTAATGATCCAACCAACAACGGGTCCCTGGCATTATGGGGTCTGCACCACTTTTGAACCCTACCACGTGCTCTTACCAACTGAAATTGGGACTCACCTGACCAGGCCATGGTTTTCCAGTCATCTAAGGTCCAACCAATATGGTCACGACCCCAGAGTACAGGCAATGAAGTGCTGTTAGCAAAGGCACTTGCTTTGGTCGTCTGGTGCCATAGCCCATTAATGCCAAATTTTGCCGCATTGTCCTAACAAATACATTTGTCGTATGGCCAACATTGATTTCTGTGATTATTTCATGCAGTGTTGCTTGAGTGTTAGCATTTAACAAGCTAATAATATTAAGTCGTATCTTCCTCTATGAATAGATGATGAATGCAGTTAGCCGCTAACTTTGTGTAATGTCTTGTCTGTATAGACGTGTATCTGTTGTCTTTAAGACCCTTTCACCTTCACACATAAATCTATACAGTAATGTAAGGGCCTCCCGTGTCTTGGCTGATCCGTGATACGACAGGCGAAAAGTTATGCTAATGGAGGATTATTAATATTATCTCTATTTTCATTCGCTCTCTCTCTCTTTCTCTCCTTTATCTATCTACAGTTTTTATTATAATATTTTATTACGTGAAATCAGCCAAATAGGATCTTTGGTGGAGTCCTTCGTCTTGGTAATCAGCGGCTGGCTTGCTGTGAAAGATCTTTACATTTATTATTACTGTTAAACACTGTATTCAGTTGGGAGAATCAATCGTGTGGACAATTTGTTCCTTTTACGAAAGATTGCGAATTCCAGATGTGTACGAAGCCTTTTTGGACGATTTAACACAGACTCGGTGATTGCAGGCTCTCTTCGACACAGCTGAAACTTCCCCACTAATTACAGGGCCAACGTGATCATCAAATGGTTCAGAAAAAAACTCATTCGTTCATTCACTCCGGAACAAAAAGTCACAAACCTTATTTATGAAGGAAACTGTGTATTAAATCCATCTCCATTACATGTCCAGATCTCCAGTGATTCCACGTCTTAATTATTTTCCGTTTACACTCTCTTTCTACTCAAACAAACCGCTAGTGGCACACAAGTTAAATCGCTCGATTTAGCGAGAAGAAAATCAGAATATGTATCTCTCAGAAATACGTCAATCCCTCAATCCCCCACTCCAGAAGCTGTCCTAGTTACCACTCTAACAACCATGGAGAATGCATATATGCATTCTGTTATTTCAAAGAATAAACGCGCTAGAAAATACTTTGGCGTCGTCTAGCTGTCGCCGCATATGTTACGAGAAAATCAGATCAGATACTTTTCCAAAGTGAATGAATGTGGATGGTTTGATTGACAGTGATTAATTGGTGCATGGTGGAGGGTATTTTCTGTGGGGATGTTACAATGCCCCTTGCAGCGAGCGAAGTTTGTGAGCCTAATTTTGATTTAACGAACACACTTCGCGAGCTATCTATTAGTGTGGGTAACCCGGAAGTGATGAGTGTCAGTCCTCCGACTGAAAAAGATTAATTATGTTTAAGACAGACGAAGAAAATAAACATTGGAAACAGAAGAAATGAAGAGACAGGTACCGCGGCTGTATTGCTTTTACGTGCCTCAAGGTGTTATGTTTGCTGTGCACAACCAAGGAAGATGATCTTTCATGAGACTGTTATCAGGGTCATACCTGTAGGAGGATATAAGGAAGCATTAGGATGGTATCTTTCTAGACTATAGTTGGGTATGTATAGGTATGAAAGAGTAAGAGTGCGTCCAGAGATAATCATTGCACCCCACAGCCTTGCTACTTCATCCTGGGGGACCACTTTCATGTATGTTTAGTGGATGACATTAGGTTCCAGCTTGAACAAATCAAAATAAATCCACTATGACTCTGCTCTTGTTGTGCTTGCATTGTCCATCAGGAAAACAGTCCTTTATTTAACATTAACCTAATTATTGATAGTAAAGTAAGATTCTGACCAGCAGTTGAGTTCCTGTAAGGGTGCTGACTGTGGTACTTTCTCACTGTGAAAACTTTCTAGTGTTAGGCCTGGTGGTCTCACAGGCTAGAAGTACGGAAAACTTTTGCTTGCGGCTTGAAGAAGATAAATAGAAAAAAGTTTCCTAGCAGGGCACCTTTTAAGAGACTAAAAAGAAGTTACTTTGGATTTAGGATGCCATCTTCTGCGGTTGTGGTGTTTTTGTGGAAAGACAACAGAATTGTGTGCCAGATTTCCAGTTGCCATAATAGAGGTAGTATTTATGACCAGAAAACAGAAGTGTGGCACTAACATCAACATTCACTGCACTTCTCTAATAAAAGACTGCAGTTGTAATGTGAGAGGTATGAATCATGCTGACAGACTTTGATCTGCGTATGGGCTGGGAAGAAGATCCAGAAAGTTTTCGTAAGTGCTTATGAAATGTGTGGTGAGCTATAGGGAAGATTCCACTTCTTGAGTTTAGAAGTAACATTACTTAGGGATTGATGAATCGCACGAATACAAAGCTTGTTAGTCCCAGAGCTACAAGGCAAGTTCTGTCAGAAAGCAATAAAAGGAATAAATGAGTCCCAAAAGATGTACAACTAGGAAAGAAAGGTGTACATTTTCTCACTTTTGCAGCAAATGGGGAAAGATGTGAAGTACGTAATGCAATAAAGCTACAGTCTAGACCAAATTCAAAATGTTTACTTTGTAGTGTGTCCCTCTGCTGCCATAAAAATAAAGATGTTTTTGCTAAATTCCATTTACCAGCTATGCAATTACCTTCCTAATGTTCAATTCTAACACATTTTGATTTATTACTTATAAAAAGTGATCTAATGGGAACTGTTGGTCAGTAAACCACTGGAGGTCCAGACAGTACTCAAAAGTCTCATTTTTGTAAAATGATGACAAAAATAAAATTAGAATCTGAAAAAGTTCACTGTTGTTTTGTTACTATTTACTGATGTGATCAATAAAAAACTGGAAAATTTAGGTATTTTTGATAATTCAGAGAACAAAAATTTAAATGTCTTCTCTACATTTAATCTTATGTCACACAGTTTAAAGTACAGTATTTTACCATCAATCAAAAATACTTTCTCACCATATTGAGACACAAACTGTCATAATTTTAATTTGATACTCTGCTTCACTTTACACATTTTTTTCTTAACTTTACCCCACGAACTTCAGACTTTGACAAGACTGAATAACACAATGAGACATTTGTCTGAAGTCCAGGGTCCAGAATTGCTTTAAAAAAACTAACTACTCAAAGATTAACAATAGGCTACACAAACTCTCTGTTATTTTAGGGTACGTCCATATTGTGAATCGAAACAAAATAGGGGAAGAAAGTAGAAATTTGCTGTTTTCCAGAAAACAAAGTGATATGCATAATTTTGAGTAATGTAATGTGGAAGAAAGAAATTGCATGAGAAATGTTCTTTATTTTTGAAAGATTGAAAAAACAATGAAAATACTAATGAAAGTATGCTATATCTAAGAGAAGTGACTATATATGCATAAATATGATTCAACAAATTACAGTAGTTCATTTAGTTTTCTCATAACAGGTGTTTATATTTATTTAGCGAACATGTCAGTCTTACTGAAAATTATGTACCCTATAATAAAAATGCTTGATATTAATGTGTACAACAGCTGCTTAGCAGACACACAAAAACCCGTGCAGCAGTTCCAGGGGATGGCATTTGATAAAACTTTGCAGGTGGTCATGCATGCATGACTGTATGACTAAACCAGCGATGGGGTTAAAATTGTACTTGTAGAGAGATGCTACATGTCTCATTGAACACAAGAACAGTTACACAAAGAACAAGTCTAATATATGGAACAAACCCCGCGTGTAATCATTGGTGAACAGCAAGCAGAAATCAATCAATATAGCAAATTGTAACAAGCCCATAGCCCATGGGCTAAGTAGTAGTCCTTGGAAAGTGGCCAGATTGTAGCAAATAAATACTTAGCACATATACACATGAATTCACTGGAGCTTGCTGCACTTGCCTTCTATAGCTGCATCCACACCGGCTGCACCACGCTTAGGTGTACCGCTCAAAATGGAGGATAGAGGTACGGCACAGTCAGGCACATCTGGTATGTACACAAACCGTGCCGCGCTACACAACAGGGAAGAAGTTCCACACAGTGGCATTATATCCAAGGAAATGGTTCACTTGTGTGCGGCTATGTTTGGTCAGCATTAGTCATTTTCCATTTTTATGACACGGGCACACTGCAACATTGCTGTGCACCTAGGAGCACTCTATTCAATTCTGCGTGATTCTGCCCTGGTGTGCACTGTTCTGTGTTGTTCTGCACCATGCATTTGTGTGCAGCATGAAGCTGTGCAGCGTGGCATGTCAGGTGTTGTCATGGCTATATGCAGTCCTGGAGAATGCAGTTTTACACCATCTTGACTCGACTCTGTTTGGTGGTAGGGGATGTCCGTTGCATAGAAAAACGCCCTTAGTGCAAGCACACAAGAATGAGTGCCACCGATGGTTTGATCTGCCAAACCTTGTCATTTTAATCAAATGGAGTCATTGACTGATACCACAGGATGTACCATATTTTATGGATGCGTGGAGTGAGCTTTGCACACAGATCACCCTCACATGTGACCATATGGCAAATGGCAAGTGATGGGTTGGTAGTAGGAATGACGCAAGTGACATATTGTCCAGGTTGAGAGGTCAGTAGTTTTGAGTTAAGGGATGGAGTTGTGGTTGTGGAAATAGTATTACTCAGTTTGGGCCAGACTGGAAGGCATAAATGTATAAATTTCTCTTTTTTTTGCTGCAGCACACATAACAAGGATTCTTTTTCATATATTTATTCTCACTGGTGGACACAGCAGCATTTCCACTTAATCATAGAAGATCAAATACACCTTAATTGTTTTCATCATTTTAAATCATTTGTTAATAGAAATGTCTCCTAGGGTATATATTACTGAGAGGTACCAGGATAGAGCGTATAAAGTCTGTATGTACTACATTGTTGTTGTCGTCGTCATCTTTCAAAGACTACACTTTTACCAACTGAGAGTTTCAGACATTATTTAAGATTCCCCATAACAGCTACAATCCAAACAGCATCCTTCCCGTTTTTATCAAGTCTTAAGAGTTATTTACTTACTTACCTTACTTGACTAGTAATCTGTGTAGAAAAGAAAATTTTCATATTGTTTTTATTTATTTTAATTACTTTAATTATAATTGGTCTTTTCTCATTTTCTATCTGTCTTTCAAAATTGTTGTTGAATTTCCTGTAGTAAGTACCATACTTTATCGTAACTTAAGATAAAAGTTTTCATTGGTAATGTAAAATCAGTGAAATATTTTAAGTGAATCCCAAGAAATTGAAAACATAAAATTTGCAAAAGTAATAAATAAAGCAAGCTCTTCAATTTCTTGTATTATTTCTAATATCACTATTTTTATTCAACAGAGAATATGATCTTGTGCTGATTCATGGGGGTTTCTTCCTATAAGTTTCAAACTTTCCTTTCCAGCAACCATGTTTGTGTTGCTATGCATCAATATATTTACACTCCTTGCAGTTGTGTAGCAGTTCAACTCTGTTTTTAGCAGCATATGGTTGTGGGTTAATGCATAACTCAGTAAAATTAAAGATGATAAAATAACAGCAGTGTAGAAGTCTTGAGGCTGAAAACTTAGCACAGTGAACAAAAAATGGCACTTGTTAATAGTTTGTCTCATGTTCATTTGCACTATAAACCATAATGGTGTGGAATGAGTCATAAATTGACTCATAAATATGGCTACATGCTGATTTCTTTTTAATGCAGACATGAGTTAGTAATTCCTGCCCACCATCGGTTACACATTACAATAATAGAAATTCTTCTACAGAAAAAACAAGTTGTCTAAGAGAAACCTCTTCACTTTGAACATCTTTGATAAAGGACAGCAAGTGAGACTTGCAGAGCTGACAATATATTCTTTGATTGGCCTGTAGTGCCCAAATGATTTCAAGCAGTTACGTCTACTGCTGCTGGCGTAAAAACAAAGAAACATAACAAAATTTTAAAAAAGTTATTGGCGATATTTTGAAATCCAAATTATAGCTGTCAGTATTTTGTATTAGAATTGTAATACTCAAGAGTATTTTATATGAGAAAATATTGCTTTCTACAGCTAAGAAATATGTTGTTTTACTTGGTCAATACTGAGGCTTCCAATAACTAGTTACGTAAGAAGAGCTGCAAGGCTGCAAAGTTTGTGGTTTCATAGCATCATGAAAATATTTTTCTTGTTTTCAGGAACTGGGAAGATATGTGCCATGTATGGGATTATACATTTGGCGAAGAGAAAATGAACATAAACCCAAAAGAATGCAAGATTCTTCTGACTGAACCTCCAATGAACCCAACGAAGAACAGAGAAAAAATGATAGAGGTATTGCTTTGAATGATTATTTGTCCTTAAATAATAATGGTCTATTTACTTTTTAGTATGTATTTAGCTTTCATGTTTGATGTATCATGATGACTTTTTCATAAACTTCCTTACCCTTTCTTCTTTCACCTGGTGACTTAACACCATTCTTCCTTGACATATGACGTGGGGCAGTGTTAAGATATTGGACTTGTATTCTTAAGGACAACAAACAGTTCAGATAGTATCAAATTTTAGGCTTCCAGTCATTTCCCTAAGTCACAAGTTCTCTCTCCCATGTTCCCCCAACCTAAGCTTTTGTTCCTTTGTGAACTTAGATAAAATACAATACAGTATATGCAATTCTGTAGTGCAGAAGAGCTGACCACACCATTAGCAATATGCACGAGGGCAACTAATAAATGGAGCTGGATATTATAAATAGATGTTCATATTGATAAAAACGTGTACTCGGAGCCATATGTTGTGTATAAGTTTGTACTTTTTCCTATCTTGGTATTTCGGTTGTTGGGGGTTTATGTGTTGTCATTTTTTATTTGAGTTAACATATTGTCATTTAGAGATAGTTTGGGGAACTGTATAGGCTACAAAATAGTGCCAAGTGGAGAAAGCAGAACATTTCTGACATATTGTTCTGTTTGAGTTCAGTAAAGAGGTTATAGCAGCAGAGGTAGCCGGAAACATTTTTGCCATGTATTGGGATAATACCATCGGACAGAGCATGGCAAGAAAATTGTTTACTGATTTTAAGGAGGGTTGTTTTGACATTAGTGACTCTCCACATTCAGGAAGACCTTTGGGGTTTGATGAAGACTACAAATTAATCCACAATGATCCACATCACTGTACTAGAGAACTGGCAAATGTGATGAACTCTGATCATTCCACCATCATGCAACATTTGCATATACATTGGGTGTATGGGTACCGAATGCTCTAAGCCAAAATCACAGAAACCAGCAGGTTGCCCTATGTGTATCTCTGTTTGCTTGTCATCAATTACTCCTGGACAACACTGACCATTTATAGCCTGTATCATTGCTGCTGATGAGAAATGGTGTCTTTATGGTAACATAAGGAAAACAAAGAAACGATTGAGCCCAGACAAAGCAGCCACTTTCTGTACAAAGACCTGTGTGCATCCACAAGAAATGCATCTGGTATGCTGTGAATTGCTTTTCCCAACTGTAACATAACTGCTTACATTTATTGTCAACAACTGACACATGTTGCAGACACAGTCCAATAACATTGACTAGGAAGACTGTGTGAAGTGATGCTACTCCATGAACCCAGATTCTTCTAGACTGAGAAAAAACATATTCAAGAGTTGGATTGGGAAGTCATTCCGCACTCACATTTCACTTGATCTTGCGCACTCAGTTTTTCAGATTTTTTGCTCTCTATCAAACAACCTTCAAGGAACTTCCTTTCCAGATGAAAATGCACTCCAAATGCGACTTGACGAGTTCTTTGCCTCAAAACAACGTGATTTCAACAGCTGCTGAAAAGAATAGTTACCCCAGCATTGGTAGACTGTTTTAAAATATGAAGAAAAATGTTATTTATCATAAAGCTTCTGTTCTGTGTGTGTGTCGTAGTTATTAAACCTAGGGAAAAACACTAAGGGGCATATGCAACAATCCAGTAGATTTCCTAAAATGTATGAACTGTGCTGCAGGCGTGCAATCATTGTGTGCTAACTTTTGTTAATTTTCATGCATGTATGATTTACGGCAAACGAAATTAACCATTCCATGCAACACACTGTACACATGCAGAATCAACTGTATTGCAAATGTGTAAAGCCGCCTGTTTTGTAGAATATGAGTGTATGTACCTTTTAGGCCACTTCATAGATGTGCAAATGTTCTGTGTAGCAGATAGATCAACAAGTTAGAGTCAAGTGGTTTGTGCTTGGTTCACAACACCATACTAATCACATGCACGTGCACATAGTCTGCAATTACATTTCATGCTTTGTGTCCTCAGTGTCTGAATAAAACCATCTCTTTATCAATTGGCATTGCTTGAAAACTGAGAAGATTTTATTCAGTTCACACTTTGTTTTCAGCTGATAATAGGTAATTGATGTCAGGAAACTTAAGTTACACTGTGTGCTTCATCTACATCTACATCCGTACTCCGCAAGCCACCTGACGGTGTGTGGCGGATGGTACCTTGAATACCTCTATCGGTTCTCCCTTCTATTCAAGTCTCATATTGTTCGTGGAAAGAAGGATTGTTGGTATGCATCTGTCTGGGCTCTAATCTCTCTGATTTTATCCTCATGGTCTCTTCGCGAGATGTACGTAGGAGGGAGGAATATACTGCTCGACTCCTCGGTGAAGGTATGTTCTCGAAACTTCAACAAAAGCCTGTACTGAGCTACTGAGCATCTCTCGTGCAGAGTCTTCCACTGGAGTTTATCTATCATTTCCGTAATGCGATCGTGATTACTAAATGATCCTGTAACGAAGCGCACTGCTCTCTGTTGGATCTTCTCCATCTGTTCTATCAACCCTATCTGGTACAGATCCCACACTGCTGAGCAGTATTCAAGCAGTGGGCGAACAAGCGTACTGTAACCTACTTCCTTTGTTTTCGTATTGCATTTCCTTAGGATTGTTCCAATGGATCTGTCTGGCATCTGCTTTACTGACGATCAACTTTATATGATCATTCCATTTTAAATCACTCCTAATGCCTACTCCCAGATAATTTATGGAATTAACTGCATCCAGTTGCTGACCTGCTATATTGTAGCTAAATGATAAGGGATCATTCTTTCTATGTATTTGCAGCACATTACACTTGTCTACATTGAGATTCAATTGCCATTCCCTGCACCGTGCGTCAATTCGCTGCAGATCCTCCTGCATTTCAGTACAATTTTCCATTGTTACAACCTCTCAATATACCACAGCATCATCCACAAAAAGCCTCAGTGAACTTCAGATGTCATCCACAAGGTCATTTATGTATATTGTGAATAGCAACGGTCCTACGACACTCCCCTGTGGCACACCTGAAATCGCTCGTACTTCGGAAGACTTCTCTCCATTGAGAATGACATGCTGCATTCTGTTATCTAGGAACTCTTCAATCCAATCACACAATTGGTCTGATAGTCCATATGCTCTTACTTTGTTCATTAAACGACTGTGGGGAACCGTATCGAACGCCTTGCGGAAGTCAAGAAACACGGCATCTACCTGGGAATCCATGTCTATGGCCCTCTTGAGTCTCGTGGACGAATAGCGCGAGCTGGGTTTCACACAATCATCTTTTTCGAAACCCATACTGATTCCTACAGAGTAGATTTCTAGTCTCCAAAAAAGTCATTATACTCGAACATAATATGTGTTCCAAAATTCTACAACTGATCGACGTTAGAGATATAGGTCTATAGTTCTGCACATCTGTTCGACGTCCCTTCTTGAAAATGGTGATGATCTGTGCCCTTTTCCAATTCTTTGGAACACTACGCTCTTCTAGAGACCTACGGTACACCGCTGCAAGAAGGGGGGCAAGTTCCTTCGCGTACTCTGTGTAAAATCAAACTGGTATCCCATCAGGTCTAGCGGCCTTCCCTCTTTTGAGCGATTTTAATTGTTTCTCTATCCCTCTGTCATCTATTTCGATAGCTACCATTTTGTCATCTGTGCGACAATCTAGAGAAGGAACTACAGTGCAGTCTTCCTCTGTGAAACAGCTTTGGAAAAAGACATTTAGTATTTCGGCCTTTAGTCTGTCATCCTCTGTTTCAGTACCATTTTGGTCACAGAGTGTCAGGACATTTTGTTTTGATCCACCTACCGCTTTGACATAAGACCAAAATTTCTTAGGATTTTCTGCCAAGTCAGTACATAGAACTTTACTTTCGAATTCATTGAACGCCTCTCACATAGCCCTCCTCACACTACATTTCGCTTCGCGTAATTTTTGTTTGTCTACAATGCTTTGGCTATGTTTATGTTTATGTTTGCTGTGAAGTTCCCTTTGCTTCTGCAGCAGTTTTCTAACTCGGTTGTTGTACCACGGTGGCTCTTTTCCATCTCTTACGATCTTGCTTGGCACATACTCATCTAACACGTTGTACGATGGTTTTGAACTTTGTCCACTGGTCCTCAACACTATCTGTACTTGAGTCAAAACTTTTGTGTTAAGCCATCAGGTACTCTGAATTCAGCTTTTTGTCGCTTTTGCTAAACAGAAAAATTTTCCTACCTTTTTTAATATTTCTATTTGCAGCTGAAATCATCGATGCAGTAACCGCTTTATGATCGCTGATTTCCTGTTCTGCATTAACTGTTTCAAATAGTTCGGGTCTGTTTGTCACCAGAAGGTCTAATATGTTATTGCCACGGGTCGGTTCTCTGTCTAACTGCTCAAGGTAGTTTTCAGATAAAGCACTTTAAAAAACTTCACTGGATTCTTTGTCCCTGCCACCCGTTATGAACGTTTGAGTCTCCCAGTCTATATCCGGCAAATTAAAATCACCACCCAGAACTATAACATGGTGGGGAAATCTACTCGAAATGTTTTCCGAATTATCCTTCAGGTGCTCAGCTACAACAGCTGCTGAGCCAGGGGGCCTATAGAGACATCCAATTACCATGTCTGAGCCTGCTTTAACCGGGACCTTCACCCAAATTATTTCACATTTCGGATCTCCGTCGATTTCCTTCGATACTATTGCACTTCTTATCGCTATAAACACGCCTCGCCCTTCACTGTCCAGCCTGTCTCTGCGGTATACATTCCAATACGAGTTTAGAATTTCAATGTGGCAGCATATAGCTCTAGAGTTGTTACCACAAAACTGCATGGATTGTGTTACAAATTGCTGCCTGTGCTGTCTCCCTGATATTTTCATATGAAGTATTCACTTCCAGGTGAAGAGCCTGCTCAAATGGGGTAGCATTAAATCAGGTGCTTATTTTGATGAGCCTGACTTGTTTGTCAGTTGCAAACACTTCATCCATTAGAATTTCATTACTGTTTACATCTGGTTTCAGCCAACTTTCTGTTCCTAGTACTATTTGTGGATTGTGACCGTTTATTAATGAGAGCAGTTCTGGGACCTTTCTATAGACGCTCCTGCAGTTTACTATTAGCACATTAATATTGTTTTTCTCTGTTGCATTTTGCCTACTCCTATCTTGCCACGTCTCAGGAGGCGTCTTGTCGGGCTTAGGGAGGGAATTCTTTAACCTAAAAAACCCACATGTGCACTCCACACTTACTCCGCTACCCTTGTAGCCGCTTCCTGCATGTAGTTCACGCCTAACCTATTCAGGGGGACCCTACATTTCGCCACCCGATAGCGGAGGTCGAGAAATTTGCACCCCAGATCTCCGCAGAATCGTCTGAGCCTCTGTTTAAGCCTTCTGTCAGTTTCCATCACCAGAGCAGAAAAATTGATTACATTACCTTGTGATGACTTGGCTGATGGTATTATACATTAGGCAGTATTGATTTTATGCATGTGAAAGTTTTGGCTTTGTCTTTAAAGTTTTTAAGATCCTATACAAAATATTTCATTTCAGACAGGTTAGTTGAAGGTAAATTGAACCACTCCATTTTTTTGGACATTGAATGCCAGAGAAAGTGATGAACTTCATGATTGTTTGCATGTTTCCAAGGGAATAATTTAGTATGTCCTATGGAAAGGTACCAGGAAACAGTAGTTCAGAAGATGGAACACTTACTTATTATGCTGTCACAGGTACAACTTGGTCGCCACACAGTGTTACTAGATATTACCGAACTAGGGGAAAAAAATCTACTCAAAACCAGTTTTTTCATAATTTTTCATGGATGAATTGTGAAAATAAATTGTTCAGGAGATAAACTTGTGTAGCAGGGAGTAAATCATTGAAAGTCAGTGAATTTTACAATTTGTGAAAAGCAGGAGCTCCACGGAATCTACACTATCAGTCCTCTTGCAGTTTTGGATAATATGGAAGACCTTACGAGTGGTCTTAGTAAAGGAAACAAGCATTAAAAGAAAATTTATTCTGTTCTCTATCTCAGCATAATAAAGCAATCTGATACTCAGAGCCTGGCGTGTAAGAAACTTTACGAACTGCAGTAAATACGAGATGTGATTGGAAAGTTTTAAGAATGGGCTTGTAATTGTAAAATGGTGGTACTTACATCCTACTGTGATGCATCTTCTCCAAAATAGTCCCCTTGTGACTGAACACGCTGATTCCATAGGAAACAGGTTGAAGTCCACAGGGGCCAAATCAGGGAAATATGGCGGTTGTCAAAGCACAGGAATTTTGAATTTGGTCAAAAATTCAACGATGGAGAAGACATGATGAGCCAGAGCATTGTCACGATGTAGCACCCAACTCCTGACTTTCCACAATGCAGGCTTTTCTTCCGCACCATTTTGCACAAACGCTCAATGACACATTTGTAGTATTCCTTGTTAATTGTCTGTCCTTTGGGGTAAATTCATGATGCACAATACCGGTAAAATTACAAAAAAAAAAATCACCAACATTGTCTTCACCTTCGACCAACTTTGCAGTGCTTTTTTCGATCGTGGTGAACCTGGAGTTTTCCACTCCAAAGACTGCACTTTGGTTTCAGGATCATATCCATATATCCACGATTCGTCATCTGTAATTACCCTATTTAACAAATCTGGGTCATCAGTAGGCCGATTAATCAGTTCTTGGCACGCTTCACGTTGGTATTGTCTACTTGACAACACTTCTGGAATGAATTTTGCGGGCACTCGATGCATGTTCCGATCTTCAGTTAAAATTGACTGAACTGCATAGAAACTTAATTAAAGTTCATCAGCCATCTCCCTAATTGTAAGTCTACGATCGGAGCCCACTAAGTCGTGAATTTTCACAACATTTTAATTCGTTTTTGAGGTGGGAGTACAGCCGGACCGTGGTTCATCTTCAAATCATTTGCGGCCATTTTTAAATCTGTTCAACCAGACAAAACCAATTTCACTGGCTCATACAGTTATCTCCAAAAGCTGTTTTTAATAGTTCGTAAATCTCAGAAGCTGATTTCCTGGTTTTAAAACAAAATTTCACACAAACTCATTGCTCTGTTTTTACATCCATTTTCACGCAGACAGAATATGGCAACAAACCCTAACAGACCTGCACTGAACCAGCTGCCACAATGAACTGAATAAAGGAAATGCCATTTCCTGTCAGAGGACATTCGAGGACGAGGCAATGACTCACTCCCCACCCTCCGTGTACATGCCCGCCAAACCAGTAAGCAGTAGCAAATCCATTCTTAAAACTTTCCAATCAAACCTTGCACATCATTATTACCAAACAAATAAACCAGTTTATCATTACACATCCCAGTTGCAGGTTGCCTGTCTAAGGCTTACAAAAATTTGTTTTTCAGTATTTCATGTGATTATTGACAGCATTTAAAAATTTAAAATACTGCCATGATCTACACATTAAGATGCATAATCTTACGTTAAAGCTTAAGCAAGTATTACAGTTAGAAACAGTGTATATGTTTCAGCTCCCTATGCACAAATTACCTGACTATATGCATTCGGTATTTCAGAATGAGAACACTAAACATCTTCCAACAACTATTTCATGTAATTTCTAACCTTTCCTAAAAGTTCTCTTGCTTTCATGCTTAACGCCAAATATCTAAGACTCATTTGTGAAGTTATCAGTCTTAGCTTTCTTATACGTGGAAGTTCAGTTCTGTAAAGAAATAAGGTTTGTTAGTGAATACCTGAATGACAGGTCTTCAACACTTCTTGTGGATGAAGTGACGTGTTTGCAACTGACAAACAAGTCAGGCTCATCAAAATAAGCACCTGATTTAATGCTACCCTATTTGAGCAGGCTCTTCACCTGGAAGTGAATACTTCATACAAAAATATCAGGGAGACAGCACAGGCAGCAATTTGTAACGCAATTCATGCAGTTTTATGGTGACAACTCTAGAGCTATATGCTGCCACATTGAAATTCTAAACTCATATTGGAATGTATACCGCAGAGACAGGCTGGACAGTGAAGGGGGAGGCGTGTTTATAGCGATAAAAAGTACAATACTATCGAAGGAAATCGACGGAGATCCGAAATGTGAAATAATTTGGGTGAGGGTCACAGTTAAAGCAGGCTCAAACATAGTAATTGGATGTCTCCTTAGGCCCCCTGGCTCAGCAGCTGTTGTGGCAGAGCACCTGAAGGAAAATTTGGAAAATATTTCGAGTAGATTTCCCGACCATGTTATAGTTCTGGGTGGAGGTTTTAATTTGCCGGATATAGACTGGGAGACTCAAATGTTTATAACGGGTGGCAAGGACAAAGAATCCAGTGAAATCTTTTTAAGTGCATTATCTGAAAAATACCTTGAGCAGTTAAACAGAGAACCGACTCATGTCGATAACTTATTAGAGCTTCTGGTGACAAACAGACCCGAACTATTTGAAACAGTTAACGCAGAACATGGACTTAGTGATCATAAAGTGGTTACTGCATTGATGATTTCAGCCATAAATAGAAATATTAAAACGGCAGGAAGATTTTTCTGTCCAGCAAAAGCGACAAAAAGCACATTTCAGAGTACTTGACGGCTCAACACAGAAGTTTTGTCTCAAGTACAGATAGTGTTGAGGATCAGTGGACAAGAACAACCGAGTTAGAAAACTGCTGCAGAAGCAAAGGGAACTTCACAGCAAACATAAACATAGCCAAAGCCCTGAAGACAAACAAAAATTACACCAAGCGAAATGTAATGTGAGGAGGGCTATGCAAGAGGCTTTCAATGAATTCGAAAGTGAAGTTCTATGTACTGACTTGGCAGAAAATCCTAAGAAATTTTGGTCTTATGTCAAAGCGGTAGGTGGATCAAAACAAAATGTCCTGATACTCTGTGACCAAAATGGTACTGAAACAGGATGACATACTAAAGGCCGAAATACTAAATGTCTTTTTCCAAAGCTGTTTCACAGAGGAAGACTGCACTGTAGTTCCTTCTCTAGATTGTCGCACAGATGACAAAATGGTAGATATCGAAATAGACGACAGAGGATAGAGAAACAATTAAAATCGCTCAAAAGAGGAAAGGCCGCTGGACCTGATAGGATACCAGTTCGATTTTACACAGAGTACGCGAAGGAACTTGCCTCCCTTCTTGCAGCGGTGTACCGTAGGTCTCTAGAAGAGCGTAGTGTTCCAAAGAATTGGAAAAGAGCACAGGTCATCCCCGTTTTTAAGAAGGGATGTCGAAAAGAACGGCAGAACTATAGACCTATATCTCTAACGTCGATCAGTTGTAGAATTTTGGAACACGTATTATGTTCGAGTAAAATGACTGTTCTGAAGACTAGTAATCTACTCTGTAGGAATTAGCATTGGTTTTGAAAAAGAGGATCGTGTGAAACCCAGCTCGCACTACTCATCCAGGAGACTCAGAGGGCCATAGACACGGATTCCCAGGTAGATGCCGTGTTTCTTGACTTCCGCAAGGCGTTCGATACAGTTCCCCACAGTCGTTTAATGAACAAAGTAAGAGCATATGGACTATCAGACCAATTGTGTGATTGGATTGAAGAGTTCCTAGATAACAGAATGCAGCATGTCATTCTCAATGGAAAGAAGTCTTCCGAAGTAAGAGTGATTTCAGGTGTGTCGCAGGGGAGTGTCGTAGGACCGTTGCTATTCACATTATATATAAATGACCTTATGGATAACATCGGAAATTCACTGAGACTTTTTGCGGATGATGCTGTGGTATATCGAGAGGTTGTAACAATGGAAAATTGTACTGAAATGCAGGAGGATTTGCAATGAATTGACGCATGGTGCAGGGAATGGCAATTGAATCTCAATGTAGACAAGTGTAATGTGCTGCAAATACATAGAAAGACAGATCCTTTATCATTTAGTTATAATATAGCAGGACAGTAACTGGAAGCAGCTAATTCCATAAATTATCTGGGAGTAGGCATTAGGAGTGATTTAAAATGGAATGATCACATAAAGTTGATTGTCGGTAAAGCAGATGCCAGACTGAGATTCATTGGAAGAGTCCTAAGGAAATGCAATCCGAAAACAAAGGAAGTAGGTTACAGTACACTTGTTCGCCCACTGCTTGAATACTGCTCACCAGTGTGGGATCTGTACCAGATAGGGTTGATAGAGGAGATAGAGAAGATCCAACGGAGAACAGTGCGCTTCGTTACAGGATCATTTGGTAATCGTGAAAGCGTTACGTAGATGATAGATAAACTCCAGTGGAAGACTTTACAGGAGAGACGCTCAGTAGCTAGGTACGGGCTTTTGTTGAAGTTTCGGGAACATACTTTCAGCGAGGAGTCGAGCAGTATATTACTCCCTCCTACGTATATCACGCGAAGAGACCATGAAGATAAAATCAGAGAGATTAGAGCCCACACAGAGGCATACCGACAATCTTTCTTTGCACGAACAATACGAGACTGGAATAGAAGGGAGAACCGATAGAGATACTCAAGGTACCCTCCGCCACACACCGTCAGGTGGCTTGCGGAGTATGGATGTAGATGTAGTGGTGAAACAGCACATTCTTCTTTGCCAAATGGGGCCACATTTTCTTCAATTTGTCATCAAAACTAGTTATCTCTGTGTATTATTCTCCTGTGGTTGTTTTATCTTTATTTAAAAATGATGTATGAGGTACTGCACTTACTGAAACATAGTTTTCATAACTTTTCTGGCCTTTTGAACAGTCTTATCTTTAAATCAAACAATGGAGAATCCAGGACGGAATGTAATAATACTAGAGAAGGAAATTTGCTACTCACCTTATAGCGGAGATGCCGAGTTGCGATAGGCACAAGAAAAAGATGCACACAATCATAGCTTTCGGCCATTAAGGCCTTCATCAACAATAGACTCACATACACATGTTGGTTGTCATACCTACATAGAATGCAGCACGGAGCTGCAGCTCAGCTTGTAAGTCACGTGAATGGTTTCATAGGGAGCCCTGCCTTTGTGGGATAGGTGATATTAGTGACCGGACTGGAGTAGGTGGTGATAGGAGGATGTGTGGGACTGGTCTTGCATCTAGGTCTATTACAGGGGTATGAGCCATGATGTAGGGGATTGAGAGCAGGGGTTGTGTAAGGATGGACGAGTATATTGTGTAGTTTTGGTGGATGGTGGAATACCACTGTAGGAGGTGTGGGAAGGATAGTGGGCAGGACATTTCTCATTTCTCCAGTATGGTCACTAAATCCCCTGTCCCATCAAAGACGGGGCTACCTGTGAAACCAGTCATGATTTACAAGCTGAGCCGCAAACACTGTGCTGCATTCTGTGTAGGCATGACAACCAACAAGCTGTCTGTCCGCATGAATGGCCACTGAAAAACTGTGGCCAAGAAACAAGTGGACCACCCTGTTGCTGAACATGCTGCCAATCATGATATCCCTCACTTCAATGGCTGTTTCACAGCCTGTGCCATATGGATCCTTCCCACCAACACGTTTTTTTGAACTTCGCAATTGGGAACTTCTCCTGCAATACATCCTGTGTTTCCGTAACCCTACTGGCCTCAACCTTCATTAGTCACTGTCTTCACCCATCCAGCCCCCTCCCTGTTCTCATTCCAGCACTACACAGCCGTCATTTCACTGCCACACCCAGTCTTTTTATTTCTCTCCTTTCTGCTACTCCCCCACCCCCTTCCCCCCCCCCCCCCAACCTTCTCTGCTGCCTTTCGTCTAAACTGCAGCACTTCAGTGTCTGCTACCCCCACCATACTATCCCCACCCCCTCCCTGCCCCAGCCTCCTCCTTAACCCCCACCCAGTTGCCATTCCCATCATGCACTGGTGCTGCTGCTCGCAGTGTGGTTTCAGTTGCCTGAGACTGCAGACATGGGTACGAGTTGTGTTTGCATGAGTGTATGTGTGCTTGTGTGTATGTGTATCTATTGTTGACAAAGGCCTTAACGCCCAGAAGCTATAATTGTGTGAATCTTTTTGTGGAGCCTCTCACAGCTCAGCTTTTTTAAATCAGATTCGCTGAACGCGTTGTTTCTCCTTGATTCGTTTCTGGAGTAGTGTGATGAAACCAGCTCTCATAGCCAGTGACAGTTCGTTCCAAAAAGTCCTCTAGGCCATGCTCAGATAAGCCCAAACACAGCTGTGAAGCTGAAAATCTCGTACACTGTTTGCCCACTGTCAGTACACAATAATCACTGGGTGTGCCTTTTTTTTTTTTTTCAGTTTAAATTCTTCATTTTTACACTTATCATTGGTGCAGTATCCCTAGGTACGCAAAACTGAATATGTTGACACCTCTTTTTAAAAAAAATTGAGGGCGAGACCATTCCCAATAAACCAGGTGATGATAGTTTTAAGAACATTGTTAACCTATTCTTCTGTTGCTGTTTATATACTTGGATTGATTAGAATTGTAGTGTCATCTGCAAAAAGAACTAATTCTACGTCTTGTATATGGATGGAAGATCATTTACATATATGAATGGACCTAAGATTGAAATAGTCAGAATAGTGTCCCTGGAGCACATTGTCCGTAATACTAGGTACAACTTTCTGCACTATTTTGGTTAGATATAACATTATCCATTGGTTGGGTAAACCATCAAACCCATAAAACTACAGGAGAATATAGTGATTCACACAATCAGCTTTGACATGATGACTTGCTTGCTGCAAGCCCATCCTGGCCAAGCTCTTAATCTGGTCTATTCACATAATGGTGGGTGTTCTCTAGGTCTTCGGTCATTGACTTTTCCCCCCATCATTGTTCTCCTCATTACCTCGTCTTCTGACAATGTGACATTCAAATGTTTGTTTCCAGTTCATGCTCATCTGTTACAGTTATCAGAGTTTCATCTGCACACTTGAAATAGGTAATTCTTCTGCCTCCTTCAATGATGTCATCATACCAGTCTTCAAGAACATCCCTCATAATGTGCTCACTGTGTGCATTGAACAATGGTGGAGAGAGAAGGAACCATAACCCCCTGCTGGCATTAGTAGGAAAGGTGCCTGAGAAGGTGTTCTTGATTACTACTGTCATTGTGTTCGAAAAGTACAGTTGCTGGATCAGGTATACCAGGTTTCTCTGTGTACCCATCTTGAGGGCACAGTCCATAGCTTTGACCATTTCACCTTGTTGAAAACTTACTTGTAATCCATGAAGCACATAAACATCTTGATGTTATGTTTCCTTGCCTTCTGTAAGGTCTACCGGATATTTAGGATCAGCTCACTGATCCTCATGCCTGGAATAAACCCAGTTTGCTCATCTGTTATTTGTGGAAGAAAGTTGTTCAGCCCCTCTTTCAGTATAGTGAGTATTATTTTACTGGCATTGGAGGTAAGGGCTATCATTTGATAGTTTGCACACTCAAGTGGGAACATTACTTGACCAGTGGTATGAAAATAGGGCACCACCAGTCTGGCCATTTTCCAGACATCCAAATTTTTTTTACATAGACTGTGCAAGATGTCCACACCAAAGTAACCATGTTTTTTTTAGGATATCAGCACTAGTTTCACACTAGCCTGATGACCCCTGCTTCTGCAACATTTTCAGTACATATTTCACTCCTTTTCTAAGGATCACTGGTTCAGTATCTGTTCTGTTCCCTTAATATTGGATGAGAGTCCTCAGTGAACAACTTGAAGCAACATTCACTCCATACTTTGTCATTGCCTTCTGTGTCTGTGATGACATTCCCTTGGTCGTCATTAACAATCTGTTTGCTGGATGAAAACTCATGTGCCAAGTATTTCACCCTGTCATATAGTTCTGAGCTGTGGTTCTATCACAGGTGGCTCTAGCTCTGTGCAAATTTTCTTAATACGGTCATTCTTGTATTTCCTGCAAGTGTGTTTAATTTCATTATTCAGTTTTTTCATTAGTCATTCTCATTGTTCTGGATATGTGACTGACAGTCAGATGTTTTGTCACCTTTCAATCAAAGCCAAAGTTTCGTTAGAGATCCAGTGTTGTCGCTTCACTGTGGTGCTCATCTTTGGGATATTGCTTACTGCGCCTGTGACCCATTTTCCTATCCTCATCCATGTTACATCACAATTTATCTGTAGGCCAGGTGGTTCAATACTTGGAATTATTACTTGGAAAATAATTGGGTCAGGTGCTGTTAGCCGTTTTGTCATTAATTTAGCCACATAGATACCGCAGAAAATACCAACTGGCACTGTTTTGTGATTTAATGCTTGTAAAGTTTGGTGAGTGAATGTGTAAATGACATTATCAGTAGCGCAACTATTCTGAAATTCAAACTGTGATTTGCTGGGGATATTAGTGTTGCTCAGATGAGTTGTTGTTGTGGTCGTCAGTTCAGAGACTGGTTTGATGTAACTCTCCATGCTGCTATATCCTGTGCAAGTCTCTTCATCTCCGAATAACTACTGCAACCTACATCCTTCTGTATCTGCTTAGTGTATTCCTCTCTTGGTCTAACTCTACAATTTTTGCCCCCCCCCCCCCACACACACACACACACACACACACACACACTTCCATCCAGTACTAAATTGGTGTCCCTTGATGCCTCAGAATGTGTCCTACCAACCAACCCCTTCTTCTGTCAAGTTGTGCCACAAATTCCTCTTCTCCCCAATTCTGTTCAGTATAACCTCATTAGTTACATCATCCACCCATCTAATCTTCAGCATTCTTTTGTAACACCACATTTCAAAAGCTTCTATTCTCTTCTTGTCTAAACTGTTTATTGTCCATGTCTCACTTCTATACATGGCTACTCTCCATAGAAATACTCTCTGAAAAGACTTCCCGACTCTTACATCTATACTCAATGTTAACAAATTTGCCCTCTTCAGAAACGCTTTCTTTGCCATAGCCAGTCTACATTTTATATCCTCCCTACTCTGACCATCATCAGTTATTTTGCTCCCCAAATAACAAAACTCATTTACTACTTTTCAGTGTCTCATTTCCTAAAGTAATTCCCTCAGCATCACCCGACTTCATTCGACTACATTCCATTATCCTTGTTCTACTTTTGTTGATGTTCATCTTATACTGTCCTTTCAAGACACTGTCCATTCCATTCAACTGCTCTTCGAGATCCTTTGCTGTCTCTGACAGAATTGCAATATCATCGGCAAACCTAAAAGTTTTTATTTCTTCTCCATGGATTTTAATTCGTTCTCCAAATTTTCCTTTTGTTTCCCTTACTGCTTCCTCTATATAGACTGAATAACATCCGGGGTGGGCTACAACCCTGTCTCACTCCCTTCTCAACCACTACTTCCCTTTCATGCACCTCAGCTCTTATGATTGCCATTTGGTTTCTGTACAAATTGTAAATAGCCTTCCACTTCCTGTATTTTACCCCTGCCACCTTCAGAATTTGAAAAAAGTATTCCAGTCAGCATTGTCAAAAGCTTTTTCAAAGCCAACAAATGCTAAAAATGTGGGTTTGCCTTTCCTTAATTCATCTTCTAAGATAAGCCGTAGGGTCATTATGGCCTCGTGTGTTCCAACATTTCTACAGAATCCAAACTGATTTTCCCCCTAGGTGAGCTTCTACAAGTTTTCCCATTTGTCTGTAAACAATTCATGTTTGTATTTTGCAGCTGTGACTTATTAAACTGATAGTTCGGTAATTTTCACATCTGTCAACACCTGCTTGCTTTGGGATTGGAATTATTATATTCTTCTTGAAGTCTGAAGGTATTTCGCTTGTCTCTTACATCTTGCTCACCAGATGGAAGAGTTTTGTCATGGCTGGCTCTCCCAAGCTATCAGTAGTTCCAATGAAATGTTGTCTTCTCTCAGGGCCTTGTTTAGACTTATGTTTTTCAGTGCTCTGTCAAATTCGTCATGCAGTGTCATATCTCCCATTTAACCTTCATCTATGTCCTCTTCTATTTCCATTGTCCTCTAGCCATCCCTGCTTGGTGTAATCTTACCCTCCCACACATCACCATTAAATTTCTCTTAGTCTCTTCATTATTTTCAAAAGCTTCAAGAGGCATAAGAGACACAAGCAAAAAGACTTTTTACTTATCTTCATTTTCTGTTCTTGTTGTTGGCTGCAGTTCTTGCGTCTAGGGGTGCATTCTTGCAGCTGAAATTTGGACCTACTGGGTCCCAGATGACTAAATAACTTTGAAGTACTATCTGTTGCAATGATTTTCTTTTATTTTACCCCATTCTTCTATATCATACTGACTTCACAATCTCCATTTTCATACAACCATCAATTAGATTGTTGTAGACAAAATTAAAAAAAAAAAAAAAACCACATGTGCTTTTCCATCAGATGCATGCCCTGTACTACTTACATTGTGCGGTACTCACAATATTCCAAAGAGTTTATGAAGGGAAAGAGTTAGCATACTTTCTTGACAAAAGGAGAACCATCACAAAGTTATATCATTATTTTATAAATGAATCCAGAAATAAATTCAATAATTAGCATTAGATTGTGCAGTTGATAATACGAATTTGAAGTACGCCAGGTATCTCATAATTTCATAAATTTCTACTAGAAGAATAATTTTAGCTGTATCGATTATAACTACTTAATGTCTTTTTATGCATTTTAGCCTGAAATATAAACATCATATACAAAACCAAATTAAATTCTTTCAGGGAAACAGCCGAGAATGTTTTGAGACGTTGGTCTTCCTTTTCACGTGCTTCATTTCCTGCATTTTTATATTTTCTTCTTTCATCAATTGAATTTAATATTTGTTCTGTTACCCATGGATTTCTGCTATCTCTCATCTTTTGATCTACTTGATCCTCCCACCACTATTCATCTCTGAAAGCTACCCATTCTTCTTCTACTGTACCTCTTTCCCCTGTTCTTGTCAATTGTTCCCTAATGTTCTCTCTGAAACTCTGTACAGCCTCAGGTTCTTTCTGTTTATCCAGGTTCCATCTCCTTAAATTCCTACCTTTTTGCAGTTTCTTCAGTTTTAATCTACAGTTCGTAACCAATAAATTGTGGTCAGAGTTCACATCTGCCCCTGGAAATGTCTTAAAATTTAAAACATGGTTTCTAAATCTGTCTTACCATTATATAACCAATCTGAAACCTTCCTGTGTCTCCAGGCGTCCTCCACATATACAACCTTTGTTCATGGTTCTTAAAGAAGTGTTACCTATGATAAGTTATGCTCTGTGCAAATACATGTATTCATTTATGAATCAGGCAGCTTCCTTGTACATTCCTACCACCAGTCTATATTCACCTACTAATTTTCCTTCTCTTCCTTATCCTGCTATCGAATTCCAGTCCTGATGACTATTAAGTTTTTGTCTCCCTTAACTATCTGAATAATTTCTTTTATGACATCGTACATTTCTTCAATGTCTTCTTCATCTGCGGAGCTAGTAGATACATAAACTTGTATTATTGTGGCAAGCTGGGGCTTCATGTCTATCTTAGCTACAATAATGGGTTCGCTATACTGTTCATAGTAGCTTATCCGTAATCCTGTTTTTCTTTTCTCTTACTTGAATTTGTGTTTGATTGAAGTGCGCTTTCAAGCACTGTTTTTCACAAATGCAGTCCAAAAACATTATAATATTCTAATAAGAATTGTGGAAGGGTTTTTTTCATTTTTTTTGTGCTAACAAATAGCTACATAATTCAAAATAATGAAATCAAAAGACAGACCACACAATAAAGTGTTACAAATTTGTATATGATGGTGATGCATACCAATAAAACACTTGTTATAATATGTGTAGTAGTTATCAGAGTGTTTGTTGACAAGCTTATGCCCAGTGGCATTTAGAGCTTCATTACTTTACTAACATTAAGAGAAAATAATAATAATTCCTTCACAAAAGACATTACAGCACAATTGTTGTAAACAATGTCACACATAACCAAGCATATTCAGCTCGCTCACTCTGTTACTATTTCTTGTTGCACTGGCTGTTAAGTTCTCCCTCCTGCATTTACATATAAATCAAAGGCTTTGGGAAACTTCAGTTTAATGTATTTATTATTACTCTTTGAGGCATTTTGAATTACGTTTCTTTATCAAAATAATTTGATAGATCCTCATTTAAGTCATTGCAGTTACACTCCCTTCATTTCTCTTTTTATTTGTAAAATTCTACCATGATCTAAATGTATAACAATTTCAAATGTAAATAACCTGAAACAAATATAATCTCTCTCATCTACCGTATTTACTCGAATCTAAGCCGCACTTTTTTTCCGGTTTTTGTAATCCAAAAAACCGCCTGCGGCTTAGAATCGAGTGCAAAGTAAGCGGAAGTTCTGAAAAACGTTAGTAGCTGCCGCCACAACTAACTTCTGCCATCAAATATATGTAGCGCTACACAGGCATGCTTTGCAGGCACAAAGATAAACACTGGCGCCAAAACCTCTGTGTCAGTAAATAAATTTAAAAAAAGGTGGAAGACATGCTTTTTTTCTCGGCCCCGAGCTTCGACCACTGCATTTTTATACATTAGCCAACGAAGTAAATACAAATTCCGTTTTGTTGATCTTCGAATGTAGCAGCATTTCAATGTACTATGAAAATCCGACTGGCAAGACTGTTTGGGATGTTTGTCAATATGGCCAACTCTACGTTCTGAATTTTTTCTACCTATGAGAAGAGATGGTTGCTAATAGGAACTTTTATGAATTGTGAATCACATGCAGTATTCTCTTCACCATAAGAATAATACGAATATAAACATTTTGCCATGTATTCTTTCGTGTTTGCTGCTATCTCATTTAAATCCTGTCTGCCTAATAAACTACGAAACTAGAGCAAGACAACGACAAACGCGGAAGAATATACATATCACATTTATATTCGTATTATTCTTATGCCTAATAGTGATACAGTCAGAAATGAAGCACGGAAATTGACTAGATTTTTAAATCTAAGATGACTCTAATTTCTGTGCAGAATGTAATGTACATAATTTCCGTGCAGAATGTAATGTGCAGAAGAGGCGTATGCAAAGGTTTTCAAACGGAGACAAATTTTCATTAAACACTTGTTCAGAACATCTTCTATCATATGCAGTCTATTATTTGGTTCTTGTTGACCATTATCAAAGAAAGCAGCAGTGTAAGCAACAACAAATAGCAGTCTCTTGCCAGTGTCTCGCTAATGAGACGTTTTCTCTCTCTCTCTCTCTCTCTCTCTCTCTCTCTCTCTCTCTCTCTCTTTTTCTAAATTTGTAAGCGGCGGTAGCGTGCACAGAAGCAAGCCATTCCGCGAGCGGTGACAGGCCGTAAACACTCACTATCAGAATGCGACAAACAATGCATAACACAGTATAGTAATGCGTTTTCAGCTTAGAGTGACGTAAACACCTATAAGAAAGAGAACGGCACTTACCAGATCAAAGAAAAATAAGCAATGAATTCAAACCTGACGAAGCACTTGAAAAAGGAAGGGTACCCCTATAAATACGGACAGAGCGCCTGATGCATAGCAATGGCAACCTGGTAAAGCTTAACTGCTAAGCTTACGACTCGAACCAAACTACTGTAGCTGTATCGTCATTCATTCGACCTAAATTCTGTCTCATATTACAATGGACCAACTTTGTTGCGATTTGGAGGTGCGGCCTAAAACTTTTCTCTCCCTTTGAATTTCGAGTCTCATTTTTTAGGTGTGGCTTAGATTCGAGTGCGGCTTAGATTCGAGTAAATACGGTAATTTAAAGGTTTGTAAGGATTATGTACATATAACTTGCATTCAGAGATTTTAGAATTTCCCATAGATTTTCTCACTTTTTATGAAAATAAGATTGCATATTGCTGAATTTAACATTAAAAAATGTTTTATGAAATATGTTTCAATTTTCAGGTAATGTTTGAGAAATATCAGTTTGCTGGAGCATACATAGCCATACAAGCTGTACTCACATTGTATGCACAAGGGCTTCTAAGTGGTGTTGTGGTGGATTCTGGTGATGGTGTAACACATATTTGTCCAGTTTATGAAGAATTTGCCCTACCACATCTTACAAGAAGATTAGACATTGCAGGAAGAGATATCACTAGATACTTGATAAAGGTAACTTCTTTCTCTAAATTTTGTTATTTAATTTTGAGACTTGCTTAAGTAATTGCTTTCTTGAGTTACTGTATGTAAAGTAAATGTCTTTTGTCTTTTTGTTCAGCTGTTGCTACTGCGTGGATATGCCTTCAACCATTCTGCCGATTTTGAGACCGTGAGGATAATGAAGGAGAAGCTGTGTTACATTGGCTACAACATTGAAACGGAACAAAAATTGGCCCTTGAAACAACAGTACTAGTTGAACCCTATACGGTAAGAAAGGCTCTTGCTTTTTCAACAAAAATATTGTTCTTTATATTGTTAAACTGGAGATATTACCTATCACTTAATGATGTGTTTATACATATGACATTTTGAAACAGGTTTTTACAAGTACGGAGTCCCAGCTTTGGGGAGATTACCCACATTAAACGTCAAACCACAATGGTGGGTTGTCGTAATAAAATTGAGTACACCCAACCTTGTGGTCCTTAGTGGTTGCCAGAAGGTTTCATAGGAATGAGAGTATGTTTATTAAAAAAATTGGGTAAACTTTTAGTGGTTTTCAGATGTTTCTTCACATGCTACAGGTATAGGATCAAATCTACATCTGATTATCCCATTTTCAGCAAAGATCTCCTGTAACTTAGCAGTATAGTTGCCTTCTTTAATAATGACAGTTATTTTACCTTCACCAGCACCCACTATAATGTAATTAATTTCCACCAGTTTTTTTGTTAATACTACATCAGTAATATTCTCACAAAAGTTATTCTCTGATTACTTATATTGTCAGGTGTCTCCATACTGTTCTGAACAGTTTTATTAAGAGCAACAGCTGTCTCATTCTCAGCAGTGGATACAGACACTCCATATATAACTGATACTGAATGTGCTAACAGCGAATCAGTGTGACATCTTTATATGAAAATTATACCGTTTCTGTAAAGAATTATAATGTTTCTGGTATAAAGAAAATGTAATTAGAGTTTAATTTCTCCTTCAAGAGTGTGAGCAATAATTTTAGATTAACATAAGTTAATTTTTTAAAAATGTACTCACCAAGAGGTGGCAAGAGAACACAAGTATAAAAAAGTATTACAGTTTGCAAGCTTTTGGAGCTCCTTTTTCTGGCAAAAGGGTTTAAGAGGAGTAAGAAGGGCGAAGAAAAAGAATTGGTGAGTTTTAGGAAAACGGGTAGAGTACAGAAATATCAACCAGAATCCCAGGTCAGGCAAGACTTACCGAATGGGATGAGGAGGAGAGACTGATTTTTGGGGACTGCACCGAATGAGATTTGAGAACCTGAGAACGTATAGGTGAAAGATAGTGTAATACGTAAACAGAAGTTATTGCTAAACATCGTGCATGTGTTAATAAAAGCAGTAAGCTAAGTGCATTTTATGTGATGGAGGTGGGATGGGGACAGCGAAGAATATAAAAGTCAGAAAATGAAAGATGTAGAAAATTTAAAGGGCATGAAGAAAGGAATAGTACTGTGAATAAATGCTTAGACCGAAGAAATTAATGTAAATTAAGGTGAGGTGGATGAAGAGATCCAAGGACATTCCAAGAATTTCCTACATCCAGTATTGCACTACAACCCTTCCTCAAGACACTACAAAATGGCCCTAACCTGTCCTTTGCAGAACTCCAAGCTCTTCATTCCCTAAAAGTTAATAACTCCATCAGTATTTTCCCAGTGGGCAAGGGATCTACCACTGTGGTAATTAACCAATGGGAATATCTAAGTGAAGGTCTGTACCAGCTTTCTGACACCTCTGCATACAGCATCTGCTATCAAGTTCCCATCCCTGTGATTTAAACTGACCTGCAGCCCCTCCTTAAAACCTCGGTCCACAGAACTTCCTACCCCACCCAGACTACACACCTTTTACCTTCATGTTAAGGTCCAGTCCCCTGGTCGTCCCGTAGTTGATGGCTTCAAAGCATCCACCAAATGTATGTTGCCTTAGTTGATCAATACCCACAACTGATAGTACAAAGACTTCTCTCCTACATTAAAGATGCCACCACTTCCTAGATCATCAAAAATCTGTGCCTGTTGCACTCCCACCACACACCTTGCTTGTCACCATTGATACCACCTCCTTCTGTACCAACATGTCCCACGTACATTGTCTGTCTGTTGTTGAACATTTCCTCAGTCAGTACCCATCTGATTCCATACTTATGACATCTTTCCTGCTTACCTTAATCACCTTTGCACCTACCAACAACTGCTTCACCTTTGAGAGGCACACACACACACACACACACACACACACACACACACACACACACACACACACAGATCAAGGTGCAGTCATAGGATGGCTCCATCATGGATCACTTGGAGGGGGCTTTCATGAGATCCATAAGCCTTCAGCCCCTGGTTTGGTTTAGATACAATGAATACGGGATGGGAGGAGCTATCTGGGTGGTGGGGCTAAGGAGGAGGCAGGGAAGGGGAAGGATAAGAGGGCACGAGTGGGAGACAGTGAAGTGTTTCTTGTGGGAGCATACAGGGATGTGGTGGGGATGGTGGAGGGCACCACCAACACAATATCTTCGTCCACCCCTATTCCTCCTCATACCCCATGCTTCAAGTCCATGTAATAGACCTAGATGCAAGACCTGCCCCATACATCCTCCCACCACCAACTTCTTGTCTGGTCACAAGCATCACCTATCCCATCAAAGGCAGGGTTACCTATGAAAGCAGTCATATGATGTATAAGCTAAACTGCAACCACTGTGCTCCCTGCCGCCGTTGGATAAGCAGCTGCAGCAGCAAGTCGTATACTCCTAGCTCACTCATTTGTTACATAGTTTAATTCTTAATTTCTTTGCGTGTTTTTGGTTCTTGCATTGTTTAATTCATAAATTTCGGGCGTATTATAGTATTTGAGAGTGTAGCATCGTGTTTTAGTACCTGAATAGTGTAATGTCGCTTAGTCTCCTTCCGCCGCCGAGCAGTGTCAGCAGTGCGCAAGTAGCAGCATTACTGCATTTACTAGGCAATCTTGTATTTTAATAACCGTTTAAATTTTGTCGATTTGTTTGCGCTCTCTGTAGATTAGTTCAGACGTTCTTAGCAAAACAGTTTTTAGCATGGATAGGGACTGCAACTGCTGTGTTCGGATGCAGGCTGAGTTGGCATCCCTTCGCTCCCAGCTTCAGGCAGTGTTGGCTTCGGTCACACAGCTTGAGGCTGTTGCCAATGGGCATCACTGTGGGGGTCGGGATGGGGGTTTGTCGGGGACGGCCAGCTCGTCCCACGCATCCCCTGATCGGACTACGACTGTGGTTGCCCGGGATACTGCCCGCATTGAGGCTGATCCCTCACCTGTGGTAGAGTGGGAGGTCGTTTCAAGGTGTGGCAGGGGGCGAAAGACATTCCGGAGGGCTGAACGGAAAGCCTCTCCAGTTTGTCTGACGAACCGGTTTCAGGCTCTGTCTCAGGCTGATACTGATCTTCGGCCTGACATGGCTGCTTGTCCTGTTCCAGAGGTTGCCCCTCAGTCTGCAAGATCCGGGCAGTCGCAGAGGGTGGGCTTACTGGTAGTTGGGAGCTCCAACGTCAGGCGCGTAATGGGGCTCCTTAGGGAAATGGCAGCAAGAGAGGGGAAGAAAACCAATGTGCACTCCGTGTGCATACCGGGGGGAGTCATTCCAGATGTGGAAAGGGTCCTTCCGGATGCCACGAAGGGTACAGGGTGCACCCATCTGCAGGTGGTCGCTCATGTCGGCACCAATGATGTGTGTCGCTATGGATCGGAGGAAATCCTCTCTGGCTTCCGGCGGCTATCTGATTTGGTGAAGACTGCCAGTCTCGCTAGCGGGATGAAAGCAGATCTCACCATCTGCAGCATCGTCGACAGGACTGACTGCGGACCTTTGGTACAGAGCCGAGTGGAGGGTCTGAATCAGAGGCTGAGACGGTTCTGCGACCGTGTGGGCTGCAGATTCCTTGACTTGCGCCATAGGGTGGTGGGGTTTCGGGTTCCGCTGGATAGGTCAGGAGTCCACTACACGCAACAAGCGGCTACACGGGTAGCAGGGGTTGTGTGGCGTGGGCTGGGCGGTTTTTTAGGTTAGATGGCCTTGGGCAAGTACAGAAAGGGCAACAGCCTCAACGGGTGCGGGGCAAAGTCAGGACATGCGGGGACCAAGCAGCAATCGGTATTGTAATTGTAAACTGTCGAAGCTGCGTTGGTAAAGTACCGGAACTTCAAGCGCTGATAGAAAGCACCGAAGCTGAAATCGTTATAGGTACAGAAAGCTGGCTTAAGCCAGAGATAAATTCTGCCGAAATTTTTACAAAGGTACACACGGTGTTTAGAAAGGATAGATTGCATGCAACCGGTGGTGGAGTGTTCATCGCTGTTAGTAGTAGTTTATCCTGTAGTGAAGTAGAAGTGGATAGTTCCTGTGAATTATTATGGGTGGAGGTTACACTAAACAACCGAACTAGGTTAATAATTGGCTCCTTTTACCGACCTCCCGACTCAGCAGCATTAGTGGCAGAACAACTGAGAGAAAATTTGGAATACATTTCACATAAATTTTCTCAGCATGTTATAGTCTTAGGTGGAGATTTCAATTTACCAGATATAGACTGGGACACTCAGATGTTTAGGACGGGTGGTAGGGACAGAGCATCGAGTGACATTATACTGAGTGCACTATCCGAAAATTACCTCGAGCAATTAAACAGAGAACCGACTCGTGGAGATAACATCTTGGACCTACTGATAACAAACAGACCCGAACTTTTCGAATCTGTATGTACAGAACAGGGAATCAGTGATCATAAGGCCATTGCAGCATCCCTGAATATGGAAGTTAATAGGAATATAAAAAAAGGGAGGAAGGTTTATCTGTTTAGCAAGAGTAATAGAAGGCAGATTTCAGACTACCTAACAGATCAAAACGAAAATTTCTGTTCCGACACTGACAATGTTGAGTGTTTATGGATAAAGTTCAAGGCAATCGTAAAATGCGTTTTAGACAGGTACGTGCCGAGTAAAACTGTGAGAGACGGGAAAAACCCACCGTGGCACAACAACAAAGTTAGGAAACTACTGCGAAAGCAAAGAGAGCTCCACTCCAAGTTTAAACGCAGCCAAAACCTCTCAGACAAACTGAAGCTAAACGATGTCAAAGTTAGCGTAAGGAGGGCTATGCGTGAAGCGTTCATTGAATTCGAAAGTAAAATTCTATGTACCGACTTGACAGAAAATCCTAGGAAGTTCTGGTCTTACGTTAAATCAGTAAGTGGCTCGAAACAGCATATCCAGACACTACGGGATGATGATGGCATTGAAACAGAGGATGACACGCGTAAAGCTGAAATACTAAACACCTTTTTCCAAAGCTGTTTCACAGAGGAAGACCGCACTGCAGTTCCTTCTCTAAATCCTCGCACAAACGAAAAAATGGCTGACATCGAAATAAGTGTCCAAGGAATAGAAAAGCAACTGGAATCACTCAATAGAGGAAAGTCCACTGGACCTGACGGGATACCAATTCGATTCTACACAGAGTACGCGAAAGAACTTGCCCCCTTCTAACAGCCGTGTACCGCAAGTCTCTAGAGGAACGGAGGGTTCCAAATGATTGGAAAAGAGCACAGATAGTCCCAGTCTTCAAGAAGGGTCGTCGAGCAGATGCGCAAAACTATAGACCTATATCTCTTACGTCGATCTCTTGTAGAATTTTAGAACATGTTTTTTGCTCGCGTATCATGTCATTTCTGGAAACCCAGAATCTACTATGTAGGAATCAACATGGATTCCGGAAACAGCGATCGTGTGAGACCCAACTCGCCTTATTTGTTCATGAGACCCAGAAAATATTAGATACAGGCTCCCAGGTAGATGCTATTTTTCTTGACTTCCGGAAGGCGTTCGATACAGTTCCGCACTGTCGCCTGATAAACAAAGTAAGAGCCTACGGAATATCAGACCAGCTGTGTGGCTGGATTGAAGAGTTTTTAGCAAACAGAACACAGCATGTTGTTATCAATGGAGAGACGTCTACAGACGTTAAAGTAAACTCTGGCGTCCCACAGGGGAGTGTTATGGGACCATTGCTTTTCACAATATATATAAATGACTTAGTAGATAGTGTCGGAAGTTCCATGCGGCTTTTCGCGGATGATGCTGTAGTATACAGAGAAGTTGCTGCATTAGAAAATTGTAGCGAAATACAGGAAGATCTGCAGCGGATAGGCACTTGGTGCAGGGAGTGGCAACTGACCCTTAACATAGACAAATGTAATGTATTGCGAATACATAGAAAGAAGGATCCTTTATTGTATGATTATATGATAGCGGAACAAACACTGGTAGCAGTTACTTCTGTAAAATATCTGGGAGTATGCGTACGGAACGATTTGAAGTGGAATGATCATATAAAACTAATTGTTGGTAAGGCGGGTACCAGGTTGAGATTCATTGGGAGAGTGCTTAGAAAATGTAGTCCATCAACAAAGGAGGTGGCTTACAAAACACTCGTTCGACCTATACTTGAGTATTGCTCATCAGTGTGGGATCCGTACCAGGTCGGGTTGACGGAGGAGATAGAGAAGATCCAAAGAAGAGCGGCGCGTTTCGTCACTGGGTTATTTGGTAACCGTGATAGCGTTACGGAGATGTTTAATAAACTCAAGTGGCAGACTCTGCAAGAGAGGCGCTCTGTATCGCGGTGTAGCTTGCTCGCCAGGTTTCGAGAGGGTGCGTTTCTGGATGAGGTATCGAATATATTGCTTCCCCCTACTTATACTTCCCGAGGAGATCACGAATGTAAAATTAGAGAGATTAGAGCGCGCACGGAGGCTTTCAGACAGTCGTTCTTCCCGCGAACCATACGCGACTGGAACAGGAAAGGGAGGTAATGACAGTGGCACGTAAAGTGCCCTCCGCCACACACCGTTGGGTGGCTTGCGGAGTATCAATGTAGAATGTAGAATGTGCTGCATTCTGTGTGGGCTTGACAGCAAAGAAGCTGTCTGCCAAGAGACAGCTGGACCCTGCAGTTGCTGCGCACTGTTCTTCACTTCAGTGAATGCTTCATAGCTTGCACCATCGGGATCCTTCCTACCAACACTAGCTTTTCTGAACTGAGCAGGTGGAAACTCTCCCTGCAATATACCCAACAGTCACTGTCTTTCATCCACATATCCCCTTCCCTGCTACCAATACATGACTGCACATCCTTCTATTCTGACACACCCACAATAATTTACTTCTCTACTCCCCCTGTCAGACCTACCAGCTGTCACAGTCCAGATCATGAAGAAGTCATCATTGAATCTGAACCAGACCACGGTAGTGGAATCTTTGTCAGCAGGTAGGATTATAAAGTTGGGATAAGTTTTAGGTGGTTGATTGTGGTTCTTTCTGCAGATGTAAGGTTAGCTTGCATGTTACGGAATACGAGGAATGATGATTAGGCAGTGATTGACGTTGAGAAATTCTGAAATGTTAATGGTATGGGGACAGTGAGGCTGTATCACAATTGAATGGAGGAGTGAACTGCCGGAGCCAGGGTTATGCATTGGTTTTGGGTTGAGTCCAATTGGTAGGGTTGGTGACGAAAAAGTATTTCTCCTGTAGGGACCAGGAGAAGGAGAGAAGGTCTTCAACAAGCTCAGCAGTTGGGAGTAGAAGGAAAGGCCTTAGTTGATTATGAGGTGCAGCCAGAAAGTAAGTTTCCCAGTGGTGCTTCCTTTAAAGTAGACATATTTAACTGGGAAAATAGCATATGCACAAAAGATCTATGACGTGACAACCAAATGCCGACCGGACAGGTCCTGCCTGGTGCCAGTACTATGGCAGCAGTGCTCTGAAATGACATCTCTTATTCACCCTCCCACCGCCAACAAAATAAGGTCCTTAATGCACAAAACATAGTGCCCATTAAAATTCGTCAGAATGGGCAGAACATCATGAGCAAACAGATGGTGCATTGCTGGTGTAGGCTTTTTTCCATAGGTCATCAAAGTGTCCCTGACGAAGAGTGCAGTGGGCAACCGTCCCTCATCAATGGTCACCTGGTTGAGCTGATGCGGCAGTGCATCCTGGGGGACTGTTGCATCATGATTATGTAGCTCAGCATCCATTTTCTGCAGATATCACGATCCTTGTTGCATGAAATTGTTACTAAGCACTTACTGTTCAAGAAATTGTGTGCCAGGTAGACGCCAAAAACCTTATGCCCAAGCACAAATTGAAATTTTTTGGAGCAGCACAAACATTTCTGCAACAGTATCATGATGACAGCAATGAGTTCCTCGATGGGATAATCACAGGTGATGAGATGTGGATTTCTTACTTGACCCTGGAAAGTGAGCAGCAGTCAATGCATTGGTGCCACAGTGGATCTCCAGTTAAGACGAAATTCAAACAGACTGTGACTGTTCAGTAAGTGACGTGCACAGTGTTCCGGGATAGGAAGGGCATTCTGCTCATTGACTTCATGCCCAGAGGTGAAGCAGTGATGCTAACTGTTACTGTGAAACGATGCAGAAACAACGATGTGCTATTCAGAACAAGAGGTGTGGAATGCTTATTGCAAGTGTTGTGCTGCTCCATGACAATGCTCATTCCCATACAGCTGGGAGCTGTTTGATTATCCAGCATACAGTCTTACTTGTGCTCCCAGCAGTTCCTACCTTTCCTTGCACCTCAAGGAATTCCTCTCCTCCGGCCAGCATTTTGACGACAACAAAGAGCGAAAGACAACTGTCACATGCTGGTTCCATTCACAAGCGGCAGACTTCTGTGACACAAGAATACAAAAGTTGATCCCACGATCAGAAAAGTATGCCAATTCTTTTGGTGACTGTGTCGAAAAATAGCTCAAACATTGCTGTACCTGTTGCCAGTAAAGCTTTTCATGTAACTATTTTTTTTTTTAAAAAAAAGAAGAAGACCGGGAAATTTACTTTGTGGATCTGCTTCACATAATGTATGGAAGTCACAATTTTTCAGCAGTGATGCCTATAACAGTTTTCATGAATTGGTGCGCACTTTTGCTAGAAGACAGCTGCCAGGCTCTTTGATCTGCATACATTGGTTCTGTTTCTACAGACAGTACTAAATTCTGAGTTCATTAATCTACTCAGACAGACTTGTGAATGTTACTCAACCACTGTAAAGGTAACTAGGAAGATACGCCAGGTTTTTTGAAAATAATTTTCCCTGGATTTTCTATTATTCCTACTGCATCATTTTGGCCACTTTGGCCTTTTCTGAAACTGATTGCCTGATTGGTTTTTCACTGGTGTCTAAGGATGTTGATGTTTTCAGTAAAGGTAAAAAAATAAAAAAAAATCTCCAAAAAATTGTCAGCATTGTTAAATTTCATATTCCAGGATCAGTTAATTAATATACTTATTAACTCTTGTTTCAGTTACCTGATGGCAGAGTTATTAAGGTTGGTGGTGAGAGATTTGAAGCACCCGAGGCTTTATTCCAGCCTCATCTAATCAATGTTGAAGGGCAAGGTAAGATGTTGCATAATAAATTTTTATTTTTGGTACATGCACAACATGATCAGCAACATGTTTATGGCAAACAAAGCCACCACAGTTGTTAAATGTGTTGATTGTACACGACGCAAGTATCTCTGCACAGAATGGTTTTTGTAGTTCGTGAGATAATGAGAAAGAATCTGGGGTAGGGCCATTCTTAAGTGCTGTTATGCATTTACAACGCATATAAGCACTCGTCAGTGACCACTGTTTAGTGCAAATGTGCCCAGAGTGGTGGTGATGATGATGATGATGATGATGATGATGACACCTAGATCATTAAAATAATAAAACCTTATCAACCTCATGATATACTGGGTGACCAAGAACAGGATGTGTTTGAAATGGCTAGTATGATGCCACTTGTGTAGATAGTGGGGGAACCTGGGTCTAGAAGAGAGCAAAGATGCTGGAAACCATCGAGATGGTGAGACATGCATCGATTGGGAGCTCAGAGCGATCTACATGACACATACGCAAGTTAAGTCATGAGTTGGTGTGCACTGTTTTTGAGAAAAATTAACATTTCATCCATACAATACGGTTATTGTTCAGCAGCTGAAGGTAAGAGATTATGAGCAATGAGAGAAACTCTCCCTTCAAAGTGCTGCTTGAAGACAATGGAAATGCAATAATCGTCGTGAGTGATAAGCTCATTGTCATTCGAGTGGGAAGGTTAACGAGCAAAATTTGTACTACTGGGCCTCTGGGAATCCACATATCAGTCACAGAATACCACTCCATGCAGCTCGTGTAAGGGTGTGGTGTGAAATTAGCAATTTTGACATCATTGGCCCCTTTTTTCTCCTCTCTCTCTCTCTCTCTCTCTCTCTCTCTCTCTCTCTCTCTCTCTCTCTCTCTCTCTCTCCTTTTTCTTATGTTGCTACTGTGACAGTCAACACTTTGAACATTACATTCACTTGCTTAACACTCTTGCATTCTCATCTGTGATGGTAACATCTACACAAGAACAACTTTTATCTTAAACAAGATAGTGCCACCCCACAAACTTCACATCTATTTGTGGATGTAGTTCATTGCATGTTTCAGGCGGAGGGAGTCATTTTGCATTTTGGTGATTTCCCGTGGTCTCCGGCATCCCCTGATTTAAACACTTGTGACTTATTTTTGTCAGGACACCTAAAATCCCATGTATATTTCCACAAACCCTGCACCTTGACTGATTTGTAGGAGACAAGTGGCAGCAATTGACCGTGAAATGTTGGATTGTGCTTACAATGGTTTTCAGCATAGTCTTCAAACCTACATTCGAGAAAGAGGATACCACCTACCAGGCATTATCTTTCATTCGTAATATGTGTTTCAGATGGCATGTAATTACAAAGATGTTGTTGTAATAGTTTCACTTTTGCTTCACAAATTACATTCACTTAAACTCGTAATTCACAAGCCACCATATGGTGTGTGATGGAGAGTACTGTGTACAACTAACTGTCATTTCCTTTCCTGTTCCCCTTGCAAATAATGAGGGGAAAATGACTGTCTGTATGCCTCCGCATGAGCCCTAAGTTCTCTTATCTTCGTGGTCATGCAAAATGTACATTGGTGTCAGTAGGATCTTTCTGCAGTAAACTCCAAGTACTGGTTCTATAAATTTTCTCAATTATGTTCCTCAAAAAGAACATCACCTTACCTCCAGGGATATCCATTTGAGTTCCCAAAATGTCCCCATAATACCTAAATGTTATTAAAACCTACCAGTAACCAATCTAACAACCTGCCTCTGAATTTCTTCATTGTCTTCCTTTAATCTGACCTGGTGGGGATCTGAAACACTCGAGCAGTACTCAAGAATGGGTCACACAAGTGTTTATATGTGATCTCCTTTACAGATAGACCACAATTTCCTAAAATACTCCCAATAAACCAATGTAGACCATTCACCTTCCCTACTACTGTCCTTATAAGCTCACTGCATTTCTTATTGCTTTGCAATGCTATGCACAGATTTTTAAATGACATGATTTTGTCAAGCAGGACACTTGTAATACTGTATCTGAACATTACAGATTCCTTTTCCCCACTTGTCTGCATTAACTAAACATTTCTCGGCGTTGAGTTAGCTGCCATTTATCACACCTTCTAGAAATTGTGTCTGTCATCTTGTATCCTCCTATAGTCACTCAGTCACCCTTCCTACATACATTGTCATCAGCAAACAGCCGCAGATTGCTGCCCACTCTGTCTGCCAGATTATTTATGTATATAGAGGAATAATAGCAGCCCTATCACATTTCCCTGGGGCACTCCTGATGATAACCTTGTCTCTGATGAACACTCGCCATTGACGACAACATACTGGGTTGTATTATGTAAGAAGTCTTTGAGCCACACTCATGTTGGCGTACTACTACATATGCTTGGACCTTCACTAACAGTCTTCAGTGGGGTGCCATGTCAAACTCTTTTCGTGCTAGAATATGGAACCATGCCCTTCACCCATGGTTCGCAGGATATCATTTGAGAAAACAGCAAGGTGAGTTTCACATGAGCTATGTTTCCTAACTCGTGCTACTTTGTGGATAAAAGTTTTGCATCTTAAGGAAATTTTTAATATTTGAGTAGAAAAAATGTTCAAGAGTTCTTTGGCAAACATATGTTAAGGATGGTGGTCTGTAATTTTACAAGGCCTGTCTTTTACCCTTCTTACAACAGGAGTCGTCTTCACTTTTTTCCCTGTTGCTTCAGACTTTGCACTGGGCATAATTCTTCTATGTCCTCCATACTGGAACTAAGTGATGTCTATTGCATAAGTGGGATGCTAACAGCTGCTTATCTGCTCTTCCTAGCAGAAACACTGTCCTAGCCTTCTTGATAGATTTATTAACTTTAGCAACCGTCATTGGTGTGTCATCATGATAAGTAATCCCAGTCTCTATACTTGCACCTTTGTTTGTGGTTACAAGGTTGAAAATATTTCTGTTGCTTGTAGGTTATCTAATCATCTATTATAGACAGTTTCTGGAAGACATGTTAAAAAATACTTTAGAGGACTGCCTGTGTGTATCCGCTGCAGTGAATCTGTGGACGTCCCTGTCTATACTTGGCAGGTTAACGTGCATGATATGGGTATTTCCACACTTTGGAGCTTAAGAGTTTCTTTGAATGACTCTAAGTCACAATGGAATCAGGTGGACAGTAAAGCTATCCAACAACTCTGTGATTCCACCAAGACCTGTTATACGAGTCCCAATAGCTTCACAGTCACACTCAAATTTGACCCCAATAGAGAGAATGTTTTTGTCGACTGCAGTGAACACTCCTCCTCCGGTGGCGTCTAATCTGTCTTTCCAATCTGTGTTCCATGACTCAGTAAATATCTCTGAGCTTTCTATTTCGTGTTTCAACCAGCTCCCTGCCCCAAAAATTGAGTGTGATAAATTCTTGGAGGGCTGTAAATTCTGGAACTTCATTACAATGCTTCAACAATTTTCTGATAAACTTTTGGTAATCAAAGTGTCATTACTCTGAACACGGTCTGGTTCTGCTATCTGCATGTCTCGTGAGTGTTCATCGCAGTACCTCAGTCTACCACCTAGCCTTAAAAAAATCTCTGTTTGCCCCAGAAGTACTCTGCTACCTGAGTAGCTGCTTCCTTCGTGTAGCGTATTCCTGATCTGTCAAGGAGAGTCCTAAAATTCTCCGCCAGAGATCTGTAGCCTTTGGTTGAGAGCCTCCAATCGGCCTCAAATTAAAGGACCTAGAACAACTCTGGAAACCGTGCTGAAAATTGCAAGCTCTGCTCCACGATTCCACTAGCTACTCATATGAATTGAGCATGGTGTCAATGTGAGCCGCAGCTGCACCCTGCACGCTCAATAGCCACAGGTAAGGCTTCCACATCTCGGATTAGGTCCCCATGGCAGACCTACAGAGTGGCTTTCTTTCTGACTCTGGGCTCTGGATGCTATTTTCTTAAGGGGCTTTATAATGTGAATAATGTTGAAGCTCCTGGTAACTAGCAAGCCCCTCCCCCACCTGCCTGCTGGGACCTTGTTGAAGGAGCCATCTGCCCACTCACAAGGTGACTGGACAAGGTCAGAAGGGCAGATTCCACATTGACCCTTTGCCTTGAGCAGTGCAAACACATTACCACCCAACATTTGTGCTGTGGTGTGGGCAGATCCACCACGTTGGGTACACTGGGAGGTTCCTCGGCAGCAGAGCCCATGGGCAAAACAAGCCACACCTGAGGTGTCCCATGCAACACACCAGATCCTCCACCAAAGCTACTGTTTGAGGCAGCAGCTTGAAGACAGTGACTGTAGCCAAAAGTGCATCCAGCTGTTCACAAGCTGTGGCCAGCTCTTCCTGTGTTCAAATGCAGCGTGCACACATCCTACCTGTTCTAGCACAGCCAAAGAAGTAAATTATAGAAGCTCTGAGAGAATCCTAAATATGCTACTTGCTACCATCCTGACTTGTTACCAATGGAGGCTGACTTCTAATGAGTTGTGCTGCTGGCCATTAAAAAGAAGTGACAACTGCACGGATCTATGCTTCACAGTTACAAAAACGTGAGATTACATGTCTTGATAGGCCGGCCAGAGTGGCCGAGCGGTTAAAGGCGCTACAGTCTGGAACCGCACGACCGCTACGGTCGCAGGTTCGAATCCTGCCTCGGGCATGGATGTGTGTGATGTCCTTAGGTTAGTTAGGTTTAAGTAGTTCTAAGTTCTAGGGGACTTACGACCACAGCAGTTGAGTCCCATAGTGCTCAGAGCCATTTGAACCATTTGTCTTGATAGAAAAACACGCATGGAATTTAAGAGTTAAAGTATGAAGAAAACACATAAGAAGATAAATACATAACTTGCTGGTCTACTGGTGCTTAACAGGCAAGAACTGGAACCTGACTGCCTAATGTTATTTTAAAAATGCCCAACTCCTCTGTCACTCATAGATGCTGTTGAAGCAAGATAACCCTTAGTGAGTAGCCCTGCAACCTCTAGTTGTATTGGACTTGCCAGGTATGCAGGGCTACATATGGGTTGTCCAGAAAGCAACTCACAAACTGTGAACAGTGAACACCACAGATGTTGTCCCCCCCCCCCCCTCACCCCCCCCCCCTCACCCCCCCCCCTCCCAGCCACCCACATAACAGGCAATGACATCAAACCACAAGATATGTATGATGATACAAAGTACGGGGGGGGGGGGGGGGGGGGGGGTGTTGAGCACCCTGATTCCATCATCATCAGTCAGTCGGATGGATGCACATTTTGGAAGCAACATTACACATCTGGTTAGTAAGAATTCATAGATATTTCATCAAAAGCATCAGAAACTCAATAAAATAGTAACAAATGTGGGTCGTCTCGAGAATGTTTTTTTTTACTACCAAGAGAGAACAGGCATTATTCGAAAAAGGTGCTACCATTTCATGTCGCTGAATACTTATAAGTATTGCAGGACTTTCAAGCAATAATGTAGTAGTTGGTAAGTGACATGTATACTGTGGAAATGCCTTTTCATCAAACCAAACAGATCATTAATGGTAAACTATTGGATAATTCCTGATACCAAAAGAACTGCACAACCACCTCTCTACCAGCTCTGACAGACTAGTAATGATTTATGAAAAAAGCATTAAAAGAAGAGTGGAAAAGAAAAGTTGCAATAGATATGGAAAATATTATGAAGAGAGTAAGAAGTGAGCTGAACTGTGTTCACCTCCAGTACATTGCCACTGTGCGTACAATTAATAACAGGTTTCTTGTGTAGAGCTCCCATCCTGTGAGCTCGCCACATTGTTGTGCAAGTGATGCGCGTCTTACAGGAAATGTAACCAACTTGCACATGAAAATGGAACTGTGTTGTCAGCAACACATTGCTACTCACCATAAAGATGACACATAGAGCTCCGGACAGGCACAACAAAAAGACTATTCCACATTGAGCTTTTGGCCAAAGACCTGGTTAAAATACATTCCCACTTGCTGTTCCTGAAATGCCTAAACCATGAAATCCACCCTCCCCTCCCAACAGCCTAAGCATAAAAATACTTTTCTCTGGATCCCACCCCTCCTTTCAGAATGACCTTCACCATTTCAGATTCTGCCAGTCCCTGGCCCTCACAAACCTGGTACGGCAGAATACATCTCCATGCCACATACATCCCAGAAGCACCTCTGATCCCTTGCAAGATGCTGCTACACACAATCCCTACTACATACATCACATTTCTGACATTCAATCTCCAGCACCTGGAAGGGAATTCCAGATACCACCTCCGTAAGTAATCCAACTTGCCGACATGGTACTGCTGTCTTAGGACACCACTCTCCAACCCCTATCCTACTCACAGTGTTCCTCCTTGGCAACCCCTCATAGCACCCAAACCTTGCCTAGCTGACCTTATAAACTTGTCACATCTCCCAAACTCCTTGCCAATATTCTACTAAAATACAATATTGCATTGCCTGTGTTAAAGGACACTTTTCACTCCTCACCTATTCCCTTAACAAAAACACTACAAGCTGTTGCTGTTCAGATAGTGGCCCATGTTGACATCACAGTGTGCTCTGTGTACTTACCACCACATGAGCCTCTTGATAGTGGGGCCCTCACTCATCTTCTTGATGAACTACCCCGACCCTTTCTCCGTTTGGAGGACTTCAATGCACACAGTGCACTATGGGGCTCTTAACACCACATACCCCAAGGGTTGGGTACTTGAGGATATGCTACACACAACAGATCTTATACTGCTGAACATGGGTCAAACCACACATTTGAGCACTGCTTCAGGTTCATATGCAGCCATAGACCTCTCCTTCTGCTCGCCTGCTCTTGGGGACACTGCTCAGTGGGCAGTGGACGACGACCTTCATGGTAGTAACTATTTCCCAATCTGGATCCCTCTGTCTGATGGAGCAGATCCTGAAATAAAGCCACCAAGATGGTTATTCAAGAAGGCTAACTAGATGCTTTACAGGCAGTTAGCTGTTTTCGAGCAATGTGACGGCATCCAGTTTTGGGTGGATCACATTACAGCTGTGATTCACCATGCAGCTGGATCATCCATCCCAAAGTCTATGGAAGTGCCTAGGAGGCGACCTGTCCCTTGGTGGAATGATGAGTGTCGTCTTGCAATTAGGAACAGGAGGGCAGCAATGCACAGATTCAATTGATGCCCTACAGATGAGAATCTTGCAAACTTTCAAATGGGGCATGCAAAGGCAAGGAGAATAATTCGGGAGAGTAAACAGAGTTCTTAGCAAGAGTTCCTGAACTCCATCAGTAGGTCCACACCTGCATGTAAAGTATGGGAAGCCATGAGGAGGATCTCAAGGTACAACTCTTGACCGCCGATAGCAGCTGTACGAATACAGAGGTCTCTTGTAACATTGACAGTGGATATAGCTTAGACAATGGCTGAATCTCATAAATCCATTACAGCCGATTCCAGCCAGGATCCCACCTTCCGTCAATATCGGGAGGCACAGGAGAAGGTTGATATTGATTTCCGTTCCACCAACATGGAAGAGTACAACCAGCCTTTCTGTGGAAGCTAGATTTTGCATTGTCAATGTCTTGTGATATGACCCATGGAAACAACCTGATAACCTACAGTATGGACCCCAAGACCTATGACTGACACATTTAAGGATGTTTAAGGCCTTGAGACATCTCAGTTTCAGTTGGACCAATGGTCGAAGGAAGTCCTCCTTCAGCTCTTCAATAAAATTTGGATAACTGGCGACTTTCCCAACTTGTGGAAGGAATCTATTTTAATCGCAATTTTAAAACCAGCAAAGGATCGGACAGACCCTGGTAGTTACCATAGTATTAGCCTGACAAGCTGCGTAGGAAAGACACTGGAGCGTATGGTCAATTGGTGCCTAGTGTGGGTTCTGGAAACTAGGTTCCTACTCAGTCCCTCCCAGTGTGGGTTCAGGAGGTATCGCTCCACTCTCGATAACCTGATCCTGCTCGAAGCTGCAATTCAACAAGCTTTTCTTTGTAAACAACACTTTATCGGTGTTTTCTTCGATTTGGAAAAGGCCTACAACACTACCTGGAGGCATAATATTTTGTCGCAGCTCCATCAGTGGGGATTCCGTGGACGTATACCAACCTTCATAGGGTCCTTTCTCTCGGACAGATATTTTAGATACAGGGTTGGGAATGTCTTGTCTGCCCATTTTAAGCAGGAGAATGGTGTCCCTCAAGGGAGTGTCTTAAATGTCACGGCTTTCACCATAGCAACAAATAGTATTACAACCACAGTGCGACATCCAGCACTATGTTCCTTATTTGTGAACGACTTCTCCATCTTCTGTGCATCCTCCAGCCTCACCACGGCTTCTCGACAATTGCAACTGACGATCAGGCAGTTGGAGGAATGGTCTCGCACCACAGGTTTTAAATTCTCATTAGAGAAAACAGTTTGCGTTGCTGTCTGTTTAATTTGTCCGTTTTAAAACTGGGGGACACTGATCTCACTTTTAAAGAAAAGGTGAAGTATCTGGGTCTTACCTTTTATGAGAAGTTAACATGGTTACCACGTATTAAAGAACTGAGACTGAGATATCTCAAGGCGTTAAACATCCTTAAATGTGTCAGTCATAGGTCTTGGGGAGCCGACAAATCATGTTTGCTCCAACTTTATAAGGCCTTTGTGCGACTCCAACTTGAATACGGATGCCAGATTTATGGGACAGCAAAGCCTTCATACCTTAAAATGCTGGATACAGTTCACCATGAGGGTATTAGGCTATCAACAGGAGCCTATCGCACGAGCCCTGTTGTTTGTTAGTGTGCTGTTAGTTTGTGTGCTGAGGCTGGTGAGCCTCCACTGTCTATTCGACGTCTTCTTCTCGTGGTACGCCGAGCATATAGGGCATTGTCCATTCTTAATTCGCTAGCATCCAGTTATGTTGTTCAGCCGCCACTGGAACGGCTGTTCGATCGTCAACCACAAGCGACACGGCCATTTGGGATCTGTGCAAGAGCCTTGAATTACTACAGGTGGTGAGCATTAAGGTCCAAAGTCAGGGGTTGAGTAGGGCATCCCCCTGGCAACTACCAAGGCCTAGATTGCACTTAGAACTGACTGCTTACAAGAAGCATTGTACCCCAGACCATGTTTTCAAAAATAAATTTAATGAAATTTTACATAGCCACCCAGATTTTATTACCGTCTACACGAATGGTTCTAAGCAAGGAGATGTTTTCGGTTGTTCTGTCGTGTTCCCCGACACTGTCCTCAGGATAGGGTTCCCAGAGCAGTTTTCAGTTTATTATGTGGAATTGTTTGCTATCCTTAGGGCAATGGAGCAGATGGGACGGCGCCATGACAAAAAATTTGTCATCTGCCCCGATTCTCAAAGTGCCCTTCTCACTGTTGGACAGATGTACCCAGCAGATCGGATGGTGCGTTGGTGGGAGTCCCAGTGGCTGGTAGTGAGGAACAATAAACTACATTCTATCAAGACTTAAGTGTGACCATGGATCACCTCCTCCTGCTCGCAACGGTGTGAAGAAGTAGCACTTACTCGGCTTAGAGTGAGACATTATCCACTGACACATGGCTTCCTCTTATGTTGGGAGGAGCCCCCAGTATGTCAGTGCGACATCTGTTAACTGAGTGTGTTTTATATGACTATCTGAGGGTTGAACTGGGTCTCCCACAGGATCTTCCCTGTATTTTAACCGATAATGGGGCGAGTGTCGTTCGTGCCTTTAAATTTTGTGTGGTGTCCAGAATTCTTCCCAAAATACTTGGTGTGAGATCTTAATGTATCACAGAGTGACTGGATCACATATTACTTCTAAGTCGTCATCCAGTCTCATCATCATCATCAAGAAAGATACAGTGTTCCTTTGGATATGCTTGCATGTTCAAAGGAACAGCCGTTATGAAATGCATTCATAGTTGCAAATATGAACAGCTGTCAGCTGTGTGTACTCCACTAAAATCCAGAGTTGAAACAATCCGGAAACACTGTTGTTAACCTTTCCACCAAAATCCTAAGCCCCCTCAGAAGTTTGTCCTATCCAAAGGCCTTACCTTCAGTCCTATGTTGGGCTTGTGAAGACCTACTCTCCTTCTATTGATACCTGCAATGTAAACATTTCCTTGCCACCTATTCCTCCAACCAAAGCCAATCTAACCTCAACACTCAGTCTTGCCTCTCCCAGTTTGTACCGTCATCCAACTATAATCATCCCCACTCTCATCTAACCACACCCTGGTCACCTTCCAGGAATTCCTTACCTCAAACTTGGCCTCATGTTGTTTTTCCAGCTCCCTTCTTAAGAACACCATCCTTTCAGCACAGCAGTGTACAGTTTCAAAACAGACCCTGACCTTATCATCCTACTTCCAGACCAATCTGAACTGGAGCAACTGAACCATATCCTTCACCAGGGCTTTGATTATGTCATAGTACCCTGAACTGAGGGACGTCCTACCCAGAATCCTTCCCACCCTTCCTAAAGTGGTCCGTCACCCACCAAACCTACACATCATCTTAGTCCATCCGTATGCCAGTCGCACTCCCAACCTGTTGCCACAAGGATCATATCCTTGTGGAAAATCTAAATGCAAGACCTGCCCAATCCACCTAGCCAGCACTTCCTATTCCAGTCCTGTCACCAGCTTATCCTATCCCATCAGAGGGTGGGCAACCAGTGAAAGCACCTGTACTATATGCCAGGTCTGTTGCAACCACTGCACAGCTTTTTATATTGGTATGACTACCAACCAGCTGTCCATCAGTTTCCTTGGCCACCCCCAAACTGTGACCAAGAGCGAAGTGGACCAGTCTGGGGCACAGCCTGCAGCTGAACATAACATACTGGATTTCAAGGGCTGCTTCACAATCCAGGCTATCTGGATACTTCACTCCAACACCAGCTACTTGGAACTGTGCAGATGAGAGTTACCCTTAAAACACATTTTGTGTGCCCAAAATTATCCTGTCCTCACCCTCCAGTAATGTACTGTCCCCACACCCTCCACTCTACAGTTGCCACCCCCTTGCCCTATCTCCTCCTCCCTATTCATGTCCCCTCACCCTCAGCATGCGCCCATCTCTGCCAACAAACCCACCGATTTTCCCCTGTTTCTGTTCCTCTCCTTTTCGCTCTCCTTCCCGTACCCCTCCTTCTCCTCCCACCACCACAGCCTCCCAATGTTGCACCTGACACTCTTGTCTTGCTGCTAACTAGTCCCTGCATGCTCTGCCAGACAGATTTTCCAACCTGTACTTTCCATTGTTCGAACTGTGTTTTTAGTCTTGCAAGTGTGTGCACAATCTGGACAAATAAGCAGCTCGGAGTAGATATAATGCTATACTTCAACAGAACATGTAGTCGTCCTAATGGAAAAGCCACGTGTAACACTATTATGCTGGGAATTGTGCATATGGTATAATGTTACCCCTTTACAGTATTTGACCGTAATAAATGAATGTAGGACCTTTCTGTTCCAAGTTCATTGATTGGTTTGTCTAGTGGTTTTGTGGTCGCCAGCCTATCTAGGCAAAGAAATGGTTAAGTCTCACAAGGGGAAGGCCTCAGACACAGCCAACCGATTCAGCTCAAATTTGGCTCCTCCCTTGTGTACAACCTAAAACGAAGGGCTCCAAGATATTTTGACTCAACACCCTCCTGTTTTTGAGAAAGTCACCCCTAAAAATTATAAAGAGCCATCAACTCAAAATAGGTGGGATTGATAAATAATTGTAAATAGAGCATTTTTCATCATTAGGTATGGGGTCCACAAATGTGTACGTTTCCAGAAATCGAGGAAAGAAACTCTTACAATTGCCCCATATGTATCCACATGGTAAACACCTTTTGCCGAGAGTGCCGATAAGGCAACGGCCGAGGTAACTGGCTGGCAAGGGGATAACCCAGGATCAAATCTCGAGGAAACCTAGCGGATGTTATTCTTCTCATTTGTATTTTTCCTTATCTCAATTGATAGGGGTAGGAACGTTATTAAGGTAAGTAAATCAATAAGGAATGATGAAAAGGTAGGCAAATAAATTTCTCAAACCTCTTGAGATAGTAAACAAGTAAAATGTTACTCCTGGTCACTTTACAATGGCTCTTCCAGTCACTGTTATGTGTCCTCACTTTTTCTCAAACAACTATATGGATGGTACTTGTCATATAAACATTAGAAACAAACATTCTCACGGCACCAAGAACATCTAATGAATGCAATCTTTCGACAGATACACTGTTCCTTCCAAAGGGAAGGTGGAAAACAAACTTTGTTTACATTTAAAAAGATGTCTTTTTCGGGAATTAATTGTGATGCGTACCATGCATATGATATCATTGCCTGAAAAAGTGGTGCTGAAAGTTCCTTATGAATTATGCTGTGAGTTGTTATTGCATCCATTCGTTTGTGCAATTCCCACCGGGTTTCCAGAAGCACACTGCAGTTCTGAAGCCTCAAAATAAAGTTTTAACCTGGCAGTACAAATAAACATTACAGGGATGGCATACAGCTGTGCAGTTTGGGGGTATTACTTTTACCGTGCACGTCGGGTGACCCTCTTCATCTGTGAACATGGTGTCATACATTAGAGTATTAGTCTGTCCACCGTAGGAATCCAATATTAGCCAAAACTTGTTACCAGCAACTTATGGTTTTAAAACACTCTCAAGAAATGTTCTGTAAATCGCATTTGCCAATTTCCCAGGTTTGGAGCAAGTAGCGTTAACATTTTTCAACGAGTAGGTTAAGCAATTGAGCTCTTCTGTGACCCGAGGATCAAATGTAACATTAGTTTCCTGTAAACACAGGAAAACCTTAGGCAACAGTTTTCCAGAGGCTGTGATGGCATATTGCGCCAAGTATGAATGTATTAGTTTTTTTACTACCAACTGGGACAAGGGTTTATTTTTTTCTCCTTTATGCGGTAACGTGCGTCGAATGTTCACCCAATATTCACATGCTGTTTGATCGGTGTTCATCATGTAATCACGATTAAAACTGGTAACAGGTGATGCCAGAGATAATGACAGAGCAAACGTAAAACCTTTATTGGTCTTATATGGAAGCACTGCAGTTGCAGCCCACTTCTGGAGTATTCTCGTTGTTACATTCTCATTATGACAACAAGACTCGACAAATCCGTCTTACTTCCACTTATTTATCACCTGGTATGTGTAGTATTTTGTCACTCCTTTAACAATATCATTTACCCACAATTTTAGGTTGTTCTTCCTTTTCAGGGCAGATGTTGCTCCACTCTTTTGCAGTGTTTCTAGATTCCAATTTGGATGATTCCTGGCTAGCACTACCGCCTTTACTTTTACTTCAAGAGGTATAGTGCCAAAGTTCACTTGTTTAGTAACCGGTTTGCAATACTCATTGGGTACAGATGAAGCACAGGTTGCCTGCGACGTGGACATTGTCAAAGTGTTACGACCATTTTGTGATTCACTATTTGTGATTTATTCCACTGAATCACCTTCTGCTTCGCCTTCATGGTATAGTTCCTCAGTACCAACAAAAGTCATTTCATTCATCAGCTAAAAAAATCACTCGACAATGGCCACTCCTATCAATCTGGAATGCTGAGAAATAGAACTGTTGCTTCTGGTAATAATACGACGGTCTCGCAACGCTTTCACACACCAAAACACAGCGTCGGTAACTTCTCACTTGCCATCGTCTGTGACAGCCTCCCAACTTTATATTTCTACAGTGGTCGAAGGGTGTACATCCTCCATTATTCAGATTATGCAACTGAAAAAATGAAAACCGTACAGTATCGTCAAGATTCGATCCCATTTTATGTGCTTCCCAGCCAGTTAACTTAGCCGTTGTGCTATCCCCCCCTCCCGTTCTTGTTGATCCCTTCCTTCAGTTTTTTTATTACAGAGACCGGCTAGCTCTCTGACCGAACACTCTGAGCTACCGTGTCGGCATTATTGGCACGCTCAGTGAAAAGCGTTTACCAAGTGGGTACATAAGCGGCAATTGCAAAAGTTTCTTTCCTGGATTTCTGGAAAAGTATGTGTTTGCGGACCCCAGTTATCTATCGATCCCGCCAATTTTGAGTCGATTGCTCATCATGACCTTCAGGGTTGATTTTCACAAAAATGGGAGGGTGTTAGCCAAAATATCTTAGTCCTTCATTTTAGGTTGTAGACAAGCGACCTGTGAAATTTGAAATGAATCAGTTGGCCTTGTCTGAGCCCTTTCACTTCAAAGAGAAGCAGAAGAAGTAAATTTGACCTACTTTCCTGCTGTTCCCTAAAATATTGTCACAAGTAAATATAAATTTGAGGATATGGTTCTAAGAAAGACACATGAATCTTCTAGCTACTACAACCCCATATATAGCTATATAATTTTGATCTAAAAAGCCACAAATTTTTAATTTTTTTGTTACTATGTGCTAAAAAAAATTGACGAGGGGGGGGGGGGGGACACCTCTATGTTTGCATTTTGTGTAACCAACAAATTAAATACTTAAATATTCTAATAGCATAATACACACGTTGAGAAGGATGTAGGTTGCAGTAGGTACTGTGAGATGAAGAGGCTTGCACTGGATAGAGTAGCATGGAGAGCTGCATCAAACCAGTCTCAGGACTGAAGACCACAACAACAACAATACACACATTTAAATTTATTAAGATATTTTGTTTACATGTCTCTTAATGAATGATCCGTCAAAAGCCAAAGGTACGCAGGGTGTGGTCACACTATATTGTTATTCAGTAATTTTACGCAACCCTACTTCAGTGTTACTGAACCACATAAGCAATTTTCTTTTCATGACTCTTCGTACTTTACTGAATTTTATTTATAAATGAAAGAATTTTATCTGAACTTCACTCAAAACGTGACTCTTTCACTTTACTTACTGCCACAAAGAAAAGATACTAAGAAAATTAAAATTGTTTAATTTGTCTGAAGGTATCTACTTCAGTACACAAGCAAAACTTCCCATGTTATGTAAGTTATACAGTACTTCTACATTTTACTGTAAAAGTTACTTCACAACTATTATTTTCAGACATTTATTCAAAGACAAAAATCAATGCTTGTAGATACTGAATGAAGCACTTCAAATGTTTTTATGACAGGTTTATATGGAATAATCAAACACCAGGAAAGAACTCTTTCTAGGCGAATGATTACAGGGTCAACTAAATTTTATGTTTAACGCAATAATTATTCAAAAAAAGTTAATTTTCAATTAATGGTTCACACTTCTGCAATTCTAATTATACAGATCGTAACCTGTTGACTGTAGGTGATAAGTGTGGCAGATAGTGATGGTGGCTACACTACCCTTTGTACAGCTTAAAGGTTTCTTGAATATGGGCTAATTAATTCTTCTTTGTGCCATTTTAATATCCATAACATAGCCCAACTATTGTACCAAAGCTGTAACAATTTAGCAGTTGTCATTGAAGGCTGTTGTGCAAAAATTTCCGGGCAAGACAGTGCCTTCTCCGTCTGAGTGTTGCTTCTTTCACTGCTAGCTACAGACTGTGTGTTTTCGTTCCCACTCGCTGTACAGGTAGTGCACCAAAAAGCCATGCCAACTTTTATACTCTCACAGGCACTTATGTACAATACAAAAGCAGTTCAGCTTTGTTTTACGTAACACACATCAAACAGGGTGCAGCACTTAAATCCGGACTAATTTCAATTTGGATTTCCTGCCCTGTCGTAGTTCAGCCGGATATCGCAATTGGTATTCTTGAAAACCATAGGCATCGGATGGAGTACAACCAAAGAGCCACGATTATCAAAAGTCTTCACGCTGGGCATTCGCCCACTGAAATAGTTCGATGTTTGGGTACCCAAGATCAACTGTTTACGAGACAGTGGCCAAAAGTAATGCTTTGAAGAAGTCTAGGAAAGGTTCCACTGACCCGCCAAGGAAACCTCATTCAAGGAAACATATGTCACGAACTGTGGCAGTCATCGAAAAGGATCGGACACTGATTTCGGATGACATGGGCAATTGTTGAGGAAATGACACCAGTATCGAATGTCAGTGAGCAAACAATATGTCGGATGGCAGAGGAGGACCTATTACAAGCCATGTAGTCCAAAACTGGTTCTCGGATAACGTTGACATGTTCTGGTCAAAGGAGTTCTGACCCCCGAGTAGCCCGGATTTGAACCCGCTCAACTACTATGTTTGAAGCATAGCTGGAAGAGTTACAGTAAGAGAAGGCACCCTAATGTTGCTTCTCTATGCACCGCTATTGAGGCATCATTTGTGAATATGGACAGTGCTGTTTCACAGAATGCGTGCGACCAGTTCAGGACAAGATTGAATGCGATCATTGTGGCTGGGGGGAGGGGGTTACGTTGAACAATGTTACTCTTGAAAGATACCACTACTTATATGTAAAAGAAATTTCATTTTCATTTGTACTTTGGTTTAATAAATTTGCTTTTAAAAACAGTTTCATGTTTCTGGATTTAAGCAATGCACCCCACACACATTGTCGCCAAGTGCGTACCATTTTATACAAATGACAACTTGCACAAATGTATAAAATTACGCACACAAACATTTTCATTTTGTTAATCTGTGACAAAATGTTAGTAAATTATGTGTTTCACTTTTTTTACATAATTTACAAACATACATTAACAAAGTACTCTAACATCATATATATCATACTTTTCAAATATTCTTTGCGTATTGCAGAAATATTATGACAAATTTTAAATGCAAAAAGTTTTTATAAATTTAGATGACTGAATAATAGTGTTATATAGAGACTGTCGCATTTTCTTTAAGTAAAAAACAAATCCAGGAGATGAATGTACATGCATTAAGACCTACATATGCGACAGTGGACTTAACAGTCAAATCGGTTTTCTCCTCCATACCACCAACATTGGTTGCAAGTAAATTTTCACCATAGATTGAAGTTCATCACTTGAGGCTGGCTGGCAGTGCCTAATTATGTCTTGGCAATATCGAAATCACTATCTCCACTGGTAATGTAATAGGCAGTTGAAAGAAAGGGAAAAAAAAACTGCTACAGGGGAAGATTTAAAGCTCTCAGATCAGACTGCGCTGCTTTTGAGTAGTGATCCAGATGGTGCTCCAAGCAGTGATATGGTGGGTATTGAAGTCTGCTAGAAGGAGCCAGCAACTCCACTAAATGACCTCCAAAAATGTCACAGTGTCCCCACCTAGATAGAAGATATTACAAAAATACCGTCTCGCCAGTAACTTGGCTTCTGCTTTACTTGGGAATTTAACTGGATTTGAGGTAAATATGAGAAATTTAGATTTCTAGCCCAGGGAAGAATTGTGTACTTGTGTTTACAAGAACATGCCTTTAAATTCACTGATACTCCTGCACTGTGGTCCTATAGCCTCCACAGGGAGTATGATCTTAGTGGGAAGAGACCTAGAAGACATGGGGCAGAGCACTCCTTGCCACTTTTGTGGAATCATCTTCTGATATTGAGCTTTCATCGCACTCCCCTCCTCCATGCTTAGTGGGAAGTAGTCAATGATTTGCTTTCCAGCAGCCATTTCCTGACTTGGATACACCTAAGAGAGAGCAGTAGCCTTGAAAGTGTACGTCAATGTGGGCACTCAGAAAGACAAGCTGAATGTCGTACAATCCGGTAACTTTATTTGAATAAATAAAGAGCAAAAGAGCAGACACAGTTCATGTGCCAGCTAACTGCTGAGTAGTTTGTTAATGCTCTCTGAACCAGCAAATCACCACTGACGATACTGAGGGCTACCAACACTACCAGTGACAAAGTTTTCAAATTGCCCTGTCTCATTGTGGGAGCAGAATTCAGCACTGCCTATGGCACAAGACTTACAAAATGTCCTGCTCATCTTGTAACTTATTTCCACAAGTTGGTTTAGGTGTTACTACCTAGGAGGAGTTTCCTTCAGAAGGCACGTGGTACTACGTATGGGATCCTCTTCTTATCAAATGATGATACTGAATTGTGACGTCTTTTCAGATAGTTTTATTAAACAAGAGAATGATTTCCCTCAAGGTAATGTTGGAAGTGTGGAACTATGAACTGTACATTGTCCACAGAAAGGGGCCCTGTTCGGTACTTCTTATTTTTCAATGTTTTGCTCTTCATGTAGCTTCCAATCAACCACATGGCAGTTTCAGTTAGCAACTAAATAAAAATTTGTGTGAGTTCTTTTTAACCATTCATGAAATTTTTATTTTCCAGAAATTAGAATCAAGGGGGCTGTTTTTTAAATTTTAACTATTAAATGAGAAAGAATACTTTTGATGTAAGTTGGCCTCTGTCGAAATGGTGGGGTATGGGAAGAATCAGCAGTAGTAGTGAGGGTTCCATTGGCAGTGGCTGCATCTGATACACTAGTGCATAAATCTCTCGTTTATCTCTTCTGACGTAAATTTAAGTGGATCACACTAGCTCATATGTGTATGAAGTACTCATTTTGCATTTATTGTACTCTGAAACTGCAGTGCCAGGCTGTGTATGATGGAAATAGTGATACCCAAGTCTGAAACATAATGAGGAGTGGTTAATAGTTGCCCCCAAGAGTGCATCATCTGTGTGTGGATGAACATATCTTAGATGAGTCCTGTCAAAGGATTTTTATTTTCCCAGTGATAAGCTTATGTTGTTTGTCCTATCTTGGAGATACGAAACCACAATACCTCGAAGCACTCAGTACATTAAAACTTGTCTCAGTACCTGGGCCATAGGCAAAATTTTGCAGCTACATCTTTATAGAACTTTCGTACGGATTTGGTTTTGTGATTATGGATCTACTGTCCATTCTGCTTGAAGACCTCAATGCAGTACACCATGTAGTAATCTTGTTGGACACAGTGGCGTTTATATCCAGCCTCATCCCCATCAGTGAGGATCTCCTCTTTATGTAACATGAGTACAAAATTTATTGTATTCTTCATTCACTTGCACCTCATGCCTTCGCTAAGCCGCCTGTAGAACAGTTTCTCAGTAACTGTTTGTAGGGAATGATGCCTTTTGAGACTGATGCACACACAAAAATGGAAACTACTACTGTAGGTAAACACAAAAGCACATCACTATATAAGAGATTAAAGTATTTACCACGTAAAGGTATTGAGTCTCAGGCAGGCACAATGAAAAGTCCGCTAAACATTTGAGCTTTTGGACAAAGTCATTCTTGGAGATTATAAAACACACACATTCACAAAGCACAGCTCCCCCCCCCCCCCCCAATCTCTCTCTCTCTCTCTCTCTCTCTCTCTCTCTCTCTCTCTGTGCCACTGTCTCTGATCACTGAGGCCCAATTACAGACTGCAGTTGTGTCAGATGTGAGCAGCAATCTTTCGTGGGTGATGTGGGGGAATGAGGGTGCCACAGAGTTTAGAGACTTGGAGGGGATGGGAGGGTGGAAAAGGAAGTGAAAGGGGAGGGAGGGGAGTCATTCCACGTGCACATGCATGAACGTTTGCTTGTGGTAACTATTTATTTCCAGAATGAATCTTTCACTCTGCAGCATAGTGTGCACTGTTTCTTAGTCTAGTTTACAATTTTAATCAGCTAGAAAGTTTCAGAATTATTTACTGTTGATCGCTGTTAATCACATCTCAGTGTTTTGGATGTATACTAAGAACATTAGTTGTTTAGCACACATAAATGCTATTATCATCAAATTCTTCATCATTGATGGTATATGTCATGGGTACAACAAGTTCACCTCCTCCTTCATCAGTAGCAGCTCCAATGAATGTATTGCCATGTATGAAACAAATCAGAATAGGAATCTCACTTCGTAGAACTGTGTTAAAACATTTGTGTTAATACATAAGAAAGGTAACTGGACTATATATACAACTTTTCTTTTACAGGAATTGCTGAGTTGGTTTTTAATACAATCCAGGCTGCCGACATTGATATGCGCACAGAATTATACAAACACATAGTGTTATCTGGTGGGTCAACCATGTACCCAGGTTTACCAAGCAGACTGGAAAGGGAAATCAAGCAGCTGTACCTTGAACGAGTTCTTAAGAATGACATTGACAAATTATCTGTAAGTTACTTCTAATTAATTTTGTAATTGTACAACCATAAGCATAACACTAGACTATAGAAATAAATACATGAAAGTATGCACAGAACATCTGTAGAGTTGGGAAGTTGGAAAGAGGTACTGGTAGCTTGTAGCTGTGGGTTGTGCCTAGGTAGTTCGGTGTGTGCAACACTTGGTTTTAACATGTCCCTGTTTGTGGTAATAGAAAGCAGAGTAATGAAAAATCTGGATAGCTTGTGCATTTGTGGACCTAGAGAAGATCTTTGGTAATGTAAGGTGGTTTAGCATTCATTATCATTGGAAGATTAATACAGAAATCCACAGATGATGTAAAACAGCTACAATAAAAGTGTAAGGTCAAGAAAGAAAACTTCTTATTAAGAAGGGTTAGATATGGTGTTCCAGCTTATCACCACTATTGTTCAACTTGTTAATCAAAGAAGCAATAAAGAAATAAAGTTGAAGGGAACAAGCACCAATGCTGACTTCTGTAGATGACATGGACTTTCTAGCCATATGTAAGGAAGGCCTGCTGAAAGGAATATACATAGCACAGATTATGGCCTAAGATTAAAGAAAACAAAGGTAAATGTGGGGGAAGAGTTGTAGAAATCAGAACTTCAGCTAGCTTAACATTAAAATTGGAAACGACATAGTGGCAGAGGAAGTGAAAGAATTTCGTGTCTGAAGCAAGGTTACACAGAATGACTAAAGCATCAAGCATGTCGGAAGAAGTTTGGCACAGGTGAAGAAAGCTTTACTCAGTAAGAATGCTGCTGCTATCAGATATTGATATAAAACTGAGAAAATAATTCCTGAAAACTGTACACCTGGAGCTCAGTATTGTATTTATGGGAAATGTGGAGACAAAGAAACTGGAAGGTTTTGCATTTTGAGAACGGAAGAACTATATATGAAAAACATCTGGGAGAGAAAGGGCAAATTAGCAGGACATCTACTATGAAGTTCAAGCACCTAAAGGAGATGGAGAAGGGAAAAATAATGGGAAGTAACATGACTATAATAATCAAAATAGATGACAAACTATGTTTGGTGTTGTAGTTACATAGAGATGAAAAGATAAGCACAAGGTGGGACAAGATGGAGGACATCTTCAAACCAGTCATAAGACTGATGATTGAGAACTTCGCTACCATGGTTTCTTTCACTGCAGAATAAGGTTTTGTAGTAATTTTGTGTTGTGCAGAATTACAGTATATCAAAAAATGAGAGATGAAGATTGATGTAAAAGCTGTAATTGCAAGAAAAAGTGTAGAATTGTGCACTGAAATCATAATAAAACTTAATCCTTTACAATTTGTTTGTTCTTCAAAATGCAGCAGGGGAGAGGAGGAAAGGGGGCAGTTACTGAGAGCTGTCAGGACACTGATTTACATGTCTATCTGGATGTCCTGATTTAGATTGTCAAGGTCCTTGAATTACTTCAGGCGTAATTTGACAAGTTTCCTGCATGATGATCACCACTCCTCCTCTTCCTTACTATGTCCAACTGGACTGATGTTTTGTGTTTAATGTCACTGTTAAAATATGTCTTCAGTTACCAGCCTACTACATATGTATAATATTAATTCATTTGTGTGGCAGTGTCTGAAAACTTGAAACTAATGTACAGATCCCATTGTTTCAGAAATTCAAAATACGCATAGAAGACCCTCCTCGGCGAAAGGACATGGTATTCATTGGTGGAGCTGTTCTAGCAGATGTTATGAAAGATCGAGATACGTTCTGGATGACCAATGAAGAATATCAGGAGAAAGGTGTTGGTGTACTAAAGAAACTAGGTGCTAGATCCAGCTAGAACGGCCAGAATTTATGGGATGTTATTGCAATTGGCATGACTTTCATTGCCTTTGAGGCATTTTATAAAAGCAAGTTGCATTTATAGTAGCAGGATTCCGGCTTGGAAGTTGTGCAAACTTTACTTGCTGGAGAGTCCATTGTGTCATTAAAAATGCACATCACAATCCAGTAAAATGTTTTATGTACTTTTTTCTGTTTAAAATGGTCATTCAGTGTCTTTACAAATCATATTGTTAAAATGCATACTTACTCTAATTCATTGCACCTTTTTTCAGAAGTATTAGTACAATGTGTGTTGGCAGAAATAGTGAGCATTAAGGCACCCAATTAATGTGGTAAGATCAAGATCACAGTAAATTAATTTTTAATTTATTAAAGTTTTCAAGAAAGAGGGACCTCAATTGAGTCCTCAGCCAAGCAAAATGTGAACTTTTAACTATTTATAGATGGAAAATAATTGTACCTCATTTATTGTTGAATATTTTAAATGTCATAGTGATGAAGTACAGCCACACTCTTCCAAAGGAGCATAAAGAATGGCCTACAGTGTTCCTAAGCAACTAAATTACAAATAGGTTGTGTATACAATTGCTGTTGTACAACATGTATATCTAGAGCAGACATTTTTAAATCTGATAAAGAACACCAGTATTTTAAAAACGACATAACGTAGAATATAAGAACCTTAAGTTTGTTTTGTAATGTGTTAAATGAGAATACTGTTATTGGAGCACGTGTGTGCGTATATATGTCTACATGAAGGACAAAAGTTTTGTTAATACAAGAGTTTGTATTCTAAAGAAGTTAGTATTTATTTAGAAATAAATTTCTTATTTTGTCATGTAACTTTAATATGTAAAATGTTTTAAAAATCTTGTATATAAATATATGTTTTGATTTTTCTTACTTTCTGTTTTTAAAACAGAAATAGAATTCCTTGAGCAATAATTAGTGGTATTGACAGGAAATTTATATGTATTAGTAAGTTGACACATTTCTCTACAGAATTTATAATTTGGAAAATTCAGTGATTAGTACTGAACTTTTAAATTTGATAGATTCATCTTGACCTCTTGACATGTTAATTTACTTAGACTTGTTCATGGAATATCATTAGCAGAACATGCCTTAATGAAAGTCTCTAAGAGTCTGTGATCTAGAGAAATACTGTCCAGTGTGTTAACATTTGCAGTTTTGGATTTAATGTATCATTAAAGCCAAATCAAAAACAGCCTGTTATGTTACCCCAGGTGAATTTGAGTTTTCTGGCGTAGTATGTCATATTTCCTACATAGTGTGGTTAGCGGAGAAAAAATTTAGCTTTAAAAACATGCCTTCTGCCAAGAATAAAATGTAACAAAGGTACCAGGGAAATGTAAAATATTGAGATTGTTACAGTTTTCAACCCTGAATTTATCTTCTTTGGATATTTTCTCAGTTTCTTCTTCAAAAACGGGAAGTAACAATTGTTGTGATATTTTCTCAGGTGAACAAAGTAAATTATTTGCTAACAGTTTTCCATCAGAGACAGAGTGAATTTCAGCAAAATAAGATTTGTAATATACACTTCTTGACACCTGTAATAATATTGAAATAAGTGATTAGGTAAAATGGATGTGACTATCACATTTTTATGTCTTCAAATTATTGATTTGGTATGACTTGCAGTTTTCCCTTCTTCATCAAAGGTTTTCCTCAACAACAGTAAAATGCATTAAGGACAGTTTAAGATTGATGCTCGAAAGTACCCTATTGAGGGCAAAACTTGATATTTGTAGTGTGAAGAATTAATTGATAAGATTAAGCAAAGGACTGTAATGTTTCAAATGGTTCTTTATATTTATAATTCACTGTGTTTACGGATTTTAGATCAGACTGCTAATTTCCATCAGTTAGGCAGCATATGGTTAGTGCATGTACTATGTGAGTGACAATACAAAGGATGTAACATTTATTTTAGATCAAAGTAAGACATATATATTAATGGAGACGAGAATCATCTATTCACTTGCTGCTGAAATATTGATAATCATTGCAGGGTTGACTAACATTTTGACAAAAATGTGGATTCTGAAGCTTAATTTTTTAATTCTTCACCTGGGAAAATACAAAGATAAGGAACAGAAAAGGAAAATAGAATTCACCAATTATCATTTCTGTGCTATTGAGCTGTGAAATTTTAAACCAAAAATAGAGAAAAAATATTAAAGCATGCCGTTCCACATGAACACTAATTTCATGACTGGATACACGAGATTCTATAAGAGATGCGAAGGTATTCAGCCACTGCCCACAAAGTAACATCATTTTCTAAACATTCCAGACGTTACCTAAATAATGTGCTATTGAAGTGGCAGTCTTTTGTGTATATCATGAGAGAGATTTAACAATAAAAACAATCAATTATTGATAAAATTATTTAATTAGGTAGATAAAAAATCTACTCACCAAGGGGCGACAGAACAAACACATAAAATACTGTTGTGATTGGCAAGCTTTCGGAGCCAGTGGTGGCTCTTTCAGGCATAAGGGTTAAAGGGGAAGGAAGAAGAGTGAAGGAAAAGGACTGGAGAGGTCTAGGAAAAGGGTTAGATTTTGGGAAAGTCTCCCTTCACCTGTGGTTCTGGGTGATTTCCTCATAATCTGCACCTTTTCTGAGACCTCTCCAGTCCTTTTCCTTTACCCTTTCTCCTTCCCCTTCAACCCTTCTGCCTGAAGAAAGAGCCACTGGCAGCGAAAGCTTGCCAATCACAACAGTCTTTTATGTGTGTGTTTTGCTGCCACTTTGTGAGGAGATTTTTTTGTATCCAATTAATTCCATGAGAGAGATTGAATTTTCTGTAATCTCTATGTACAGTTTCCTTGTATAAGGCAGTAATTCATTAGCTGCTTTAGTCTAGCTGTGTGCAAGTGTAAACATACATCTGTTGAAGCCTCATGTGGATTATGTCCTTTCAAATGCGTAAGTAGCACTAACATAATGGGGGATTAGGAATTGTAATGGTCATATGAGGTCAGATGTTTGTACAGCAAGTTGCAGTATTTATTGGAATACTGGGAGAGAGCAGTTTGTTTGCAATGAAATGTTACTGTTGGACAGTTGAAACGTGTAGAAATAAATGTGGAGGGTCTCATTTTTGTTTGCTAATAATGAGTCACAGGTATAGTGACAACTTGACTGTGAGTAGTAAGAGGCATCAAGCCCACAGACAACTCAATATAAAACACTGTTCCTAATGACACCATTCCTTCCATCCAGATTGAACTGTGAACAGCTCTTGAAACTCTAGGCCTCTCACAAGGAGCCTCAATTGCTTCCGTAGAATTCCTGACCCATGTACCCCCAAGTAGACAAAAATGGCCATCTCAGCTATACTGTTGTAGCTGTCTTCAGAGTCCCCACTGAACACAACCCATTCTAACTAGATGAGCTCCTTCAAGCCATGACATAACCTACCATTCCAGTAACAGTACCTTCAAAGCGGAAAGGCCCAGTGAGTACCCTTGCAGACAAACCATACCACACATTTACACCAGGCAAATTCACAGCCTTTTCGACTGTAATGTGAGGATTATCTTCAGCCCAATACACAAAATTGTGCCTATTGACAGTTCCATTGAGTTTGAATTGGGCTTCATCCGACCAAATTATGCTACCCATAAATGCCAGTTCATGTCTCACCCCATCTCCTGAACCCATTCTCAAAATTCTAACCTTCGATCTGGATCGTCACTTAGCTGTTGCACCAGCCTTGGAATGTACACACGAAACTTGCCTTTCTTCAGAATCGTAGCACACTACTAGCATTTACATTACTCTCACGTTCCGCTTGCCGTGAAGATTTTTGAGGCGAACAGTTGTGGAATCATCACTTGTAGCTGTACGAGGTCACCCTAATCGACCTTTATGCACATCGCACACTGTTCCATGAATTTCGAATTTGTCTCGTAGACGCGTAATTGTTAACCTTGAATGTGGTTCTGTACCATACTCATTTCTCCACTGTCTTCGAACCACAGCTACATTCTCAAACTTCCAGTACCACTTAATTATCTGCTTCCACACTTCAAAGCTCAAACGCATGTCCGCCTTGTTGCAGTTACTTCCTTGCCGCTGCTGCCACCTGTTGAAGAAACAGAACATTACTGTCTCACAGATATTTAACCTTGTAGAACGGGAAATAAATTGTCTATGACAGTTCAAAGTGTGTATACATTTTTTTGACGCACTCTGTAAATTGTTTCTGTGGTTTGTATTTGATGAAGAACTTTTGGAGTTAATGACTTTCTCTTTAAAGCCTATATTATTTTCCTTCAGTGAGTCCAAAATTTTGTCCTTCCTTGTGGAAGTAGTAGCCTTATTTAACTGAATGGGATGCTGTGGCTCATTGTCCACGATGAGAGCAATACACAGACAGAAATTTGGCTGCAACTGAGTAACAAAGCAATCTATAAATATATCTGCATTCATCTCTTAGTGGTAGGTTTTTTATCGAACAAATCAACAAAACGCTCTACACCAAACCATTCATACCGCCAGCATCTCAAAAAGAAAATAACATCTCCCTGCCAAGTTTCAGTTAATAACTGTCTTCCTGAGAATCTTTTTCATCTGAAGCTAATTTTCCTTAAAATAATGGAAAGGCCTGTCACACTGTCTGAGGACATTTTGCTTTCTGGAAATAACATAATCAACAATTCAAATGTCAGGTACTCTTTTATGTTGCAATACAAACACATACTAAGTGGAATCCAAAATTTTCGGGACTGGTGCTGCCATCTGGAAAGAAGGAGTAGTAGAAATTTGCACCGCTAGGTGGCAAGAGCTGCATATCTGATGAGTCAGTGTGCAGAGTGGCATTCAGCTGGGAGGTCGTGTTGCATGTCCACAGTGATTTCCGTAATACTCTGTGTTTGGTGTGTGGCGATTTTATGATGGATCTGCGAACAGAACAGCACATGTGTATCAAATTCTGTGCGAATCTCTGGAAAAGTGATACGGAGACCCTTGCAGTGATTCAGCAAGTGTTTGGGGGACAGAGCATGAACCGTACGCGTGTGTTTGAGTGGCATGCTCAGTTCAGGACCAGCCGTACAGATCTCGAAGATGATGCTCACACTGGAAGGCCCATTAGCCACACAACACCAGACATTGTTGCCAAACTTCAACAATTGCTTTGTGCGGATCGACGTCAAACCATTCAAGACCTTGTGGATGAGGTGGGTATTGGTTATGGGACACGTTAACAAATGTTGACTGATGAATTGGGCATGCATCATGTTGCCGCAAAATTTGTGCCAAGGATCTTGACTGCCATCAGAAGGCACAGTGTGTTGAAGTGTGCATGGACCTTTGTCACACCGCATCTGATGATGCAACCTTCTTGTCACAGGTCACCGGCAACGAGAGCTGGATTTATGGTTATGACCCAGAGACAAAGCAACATTTGTCCCAGTGGAAGAGCCTGGGCTCTCCAAGACCCAAAAAAGCGAGACAGGTGAAGAACAAAGTGAAGAGCATGATCACTGTTTTCTTTGATACCGAGGGAATTGTGCACAAAGAATTCGTCCCACCCAACCAAACAGTGAGTTCCGCATACTATTGTGATGTTTTTTGACGGCTCTGTGGAAACATGCGGCGACGACGCAGAGATGGCAGAGAGTCGACTATAGATAGTCAACCATACAATTCTGTGCTTACATGCTGTCTAATTGTATTTTCATCCAAACAGTTATTTGCCACATGGATTGATCTACTCTTCGCCTTTCTGTATTTTTTAGCTACAGAGCTTACAGATGAATCTATCTTCTCAATTGTCACTATCTTGCCTGATGCTTTAGCGATTCATACATTTACCACTGTTAGTTAGCTCATTAACTCTTATCAAATGACTGGCATTGCCCCTTTCAAAGTTAACACACAATCTGTATATGAACTTGTGTGCTTCACTTTTTGGTGGTTGCAGTCCACTACTGTGTGTTGCAAGAAGCCATTATCACAACTGAGAAGCTTTATTATTATTTTTTCAGGACTTGATAAATGCAACAGATAGTTTCCCTGTTTTCACCTAGATATATACACTGGTGTCCAAAATTAAACGGAAATGCAAGGTTGCATTTATTTTGCCACAAAGCAGTATAACTAGGTGATTGTAAAGTAGAAACAATATAAAGAATACAGAACATAATCAGCTGCAACATGTGTAACGGTAGACAGTAATGGTCTTCATTTTTTGCCCAACTTGACGGACTTCCACACATTCTGACAACTGATTAATGCGCTCAGTATGGGGTGTGACCACCTCTGGCACCAATACAGGTGAATGATGTCATATGGAGAGTGGTTCGTGGATGCTGACGTGATGCAACCTGTGTACCTAGTGCATCCCGGACATGCTCTATTGGATTTAAATCGAGAGAGCGAGCAGGCCATGCCATGCATAAATGTTCTCCATTTCCAAAAACGCTTCAACCGTCTGTGCTATATGAAGTCAAGCATTATCGTCCATCAGTACAGTCTGGATCACAGCGCCACGCAACAAGCAAACATGAGATCCCAAGATTTCCTCACAGTACCTGACAGCAGTTAAATCTTGCTGATTGACCCTAGAGGTTTTCAAGTGGTCAACATAATCCCTGCTCACACCAAAGGGATCATCCTCAATATCAGTATCTTTCCACAATGGTTGGGTCCTGATGTGAATCCATTGAGAATCACTCTCCAGACCAAATCGGGACTCATCTGTGAAAATTCAATCATTCGACCGTCCAAGTGGCATGTTGACGGCTCCACTCCAGACATTCCCTTCTGTGAAGAGTACGTCAGAGGTAAACAGACAGCAGGTCTCCAACAATAAGGCCACTTTGCAGTACTACGGCAGTACCATCATACCCTTACAGCCAAATAACGGTCCACTCTTTCTGATATCACGTACAGTTGGCCATGTCCTGATCTCCAGGTTAACAGTTTTGGTCTAGATAAACTGTTGCCTCATCTGAGAAACAGAACAGTTCACATTAAGCCACTGAACCACATCAGTTTGCAACTCCCCTGTTTCCATTCTTTCTATTGCCCTCCACAGCAGAGCATCTGTAGGCATCTTCTCTGTGCCATACTGCACTATCTGTGAATGTGTACACGGTGATTATGGATGTGGGACTGCCCTGCAAATTCCTGGCCTGCTTCATCGGTGCCCTGCCATCATTGCTGTCATGGTTGTTCATTGATCAGAATGCCATCATGTACACAGAACACGATCGTAACGACATCTGTTCACAGTTTGTATGGTTATATCGTGAATTACGCACAGGAAGGGGAAATAGCAGTTTGTTGCTTTAATTTTGGACACCAATGTATGTTTGAGCGTTTGAACATGTAGATGACTGCTATATCTCATGGACATTAATAAAGCATTGTAATAAAATACGTTAAAATATAATTCTTTTAACACCATATTAAGGTGTTTTTTTTTCCGCCAAAAGTCGATAAATGCCCATAGTTGCCGGTATCAGTTATGTTGCCTCCTTTAAATCCGTGTATTTTTTGCGCAAATAATTTTTTTATGTCCTGTAGGGTTTATTATATGCCTCCATTGTTGTAAAATGCATATATTATTATTATGTTGTTGTTGTTGTTGTTGTTGTTGTCTTCGTCTTCAGTCCTGAGACTGGTTTGATGCAGCTCTCCATGCTACTCAATCCTGTGCAAGCTTCTTCATCTCCCAGTACGTACTGCAGCCTACATCCTTCTGAATCTGCTTAGTGTATTCATCTCTTGGTCCCACTCTACGATTGTTCCCCTCCACGCTGCCCTCCAATACTATATTAGTGATCCCTTGATGCATCAGGACGTGTCCTACCAACCGATCCCTTCTTCTAGTCAAGTTGTGCCACAAACTTCTCTTCTCCTCAATCCTATTCAATACTTCCTCATTAGTTACGTGATCTACCCATCTAATCTTCAGCATTCTTCTGTAGCATCACATTTCGAAAGCTTCTATTCTCTTCTTGTCCAAACTATTTATTGTCCATGTTTCACTTCCATACATGGCTACACTCCCTACATATACTTTCAGAAACAACTTCCTGACACTTAAATCTATACTCGATGTTAACAAATTTCTCTTCTTCAGAAACGCTTTCCTTGCCATTGCCAGTCTACATTTTATATCCTCTCTACTTCGACCATCATCAGTTATTTTGCTCCCCAAATAGCAAAACTCCTATACTACTTTAAGTGTCTCATTTCGTAATCTAATTCCCTCAGCATCACCCGACTTAATTTGACTACATTCCATTATCCTCGTTTTGCTTTTGTTGATGTTCATCTTAGATCGAGATCTGCATCAAACCAGTCTCAGGACTGAAGACCACAACAACAACAACAACATCATCTTAGATCCTCCCTTCAAGACACTGTCCATTCCGTTCAACTGCTCTTCCAAGTCCTTTGCTGTCTCTGACAGAATTACAATGTCATCGGCGAACCTTAAAGTTTTTATTTCTTCTCCGTGGATTTTAATACCTACTGCGAATTTTTCTTTTGTTTCCTTTACTGCTTGCTCAATATACAGATTGAATAACATCGGGGAGAGACTACAACCCTGTCTCACTCACTTCCCAACCACTGCTTCCCTTTCATGTCCCTCGACTCTTATAACTGCCATCTGGTTTCTGTACAAATTGTAAATAGCCTTTCGCTCCCTATATTTTACCCCTGCCACCTTCAGAATTCGAAAGAGAGTATTCCAATCAACATTGTCAAAAGCTTTCTCCAAGTCTACAAATGCTACAAACGTAGGTTTGCCTTTTCTTAATCTATTTTCTAAGATAAGTCGTAGGGTCAGTATTGCCTCACGTGTTCCAACATTTCTACGGAATCCAAACTGATCTTCCCCGAGGTCAGCTTCTACCAGTTTTTCCATTCATTGTAAAGAATTCACGTTAGTATTTTGCATTTGTGACTTATTAAACTGATAGTTCGGTAATTTTCACATCTGTCAACATCTGCTTTCTTTGGGATTGGAATTATTATATTCTTCTTGAATTTTGAGGGTATTTTGCCTGTCTCATTCATTTTGCTCACAAGATGGTAGAGTTTGTCAGGACTGGCTCTCCCAAGGCTGTCAGTAGTTCTAATGGAATGTTGTCTACTCCTGGGGCCTTGTTTCGACTTAGGTCTTTCAGTGCTCTGTCAAACTCTTCACGCAGTATCATATCTCCCATTTCATCTACATCCCTCTTCCATTTCCATAATATTGTCCTCAAGTACATCGCCCTTCTGTAGACCCTCTATATACTCCTTCCACCTTTCTGCTTTCCCTTCTTTGCTTAGAACTGGGCTTCCATCTGAGCTCTCGATATTCATACAAGTGGCTCTCTTTTCTCCGGGCACCTCTTTAATTTTCGTGTAGGCAGTATCTATCTTACCCCTAGTGAGGTATGCCTCTACATCCTTACATTTGTCCTCTAGCCATCCCTGCTTAGCCGTTTTGCACTTCCTGTCGATCTCTTTTTTGAGACATTTGTATTCCTTTTCTCCTGCTTCATGTACTACATTTTTGTATTTTGTCCTTTCATCAATTAAATTCAGTATATCTTCTGTCACCCAAGGATTTCTACTAGCCCTCGTCTTTTTACCTACTTGATCCTCTGCTGCCTTCACTACCTCATCCCTCAAAGCTACACATTCTTCTTCTACTGTATTTCTTTCCCCCGTTCCTGTCAATTGTTCCCTTATGCTCTCCCTGAAACTCTGTACAACCTCTGGTTTAGCCAGTTTATCCAGGTCCCATCTCCTTAAATTCCCACATTTTTGCAGTTTCTTAAGTTTTAATCTACAGTTCTTATCCAATACATTGTGGTCAGAGTCCACATCTGCCCCTGGAAATGTCTTACAATTTAAAACCTGGTTCTTAAATCTCTTACCATTATATAATCTATCTGAAACCTATCAGTATCTCCAGGCTTCTTCCATGTATACAACCTTCTTCTTGGCCACAATAAAGCGTTCACTATGTTGTTTGTAGTAGCTTACCTGAATTCCTATTTTTTATACATTATTAAACCTACTCCTGCATTACCCCTATTTGATTTTGTATTTATAACCCCCCCCATGAACCATGGACCTTGCCGTTGGTGGGGAGGCTTGCGTGCCTCAGCGATACAGATAGCCGTACCGTAGGTGCAACCGCAACGGAGGGGTATCTGTTGAGAGGCCAGACAAACGTGTGGTTCCTGAAGAGGGGCAGCAGCCTTTTCAGTAGTTGCAAGGGCAACAGTCTGGATGATTGACTGATCTGGCCTTGTAACAATAACCAAAACGGCCTTGCTGTGCTGGTACTGCGAACGGCTGAAAGCAAGGGGAAACTACAGCTGTAATTTTTCCCGAGGGCATGCAGCTTTACTGTATGATTACATGATGATGGCGTCCTCTTGGGTAAAATATTCCGGAGGTAAAATAGTCCCCCATTCGGATCTCCGGGCGGGGACTACTCAGGAGGATGTTGTTATCAGGAGAAAGAAAACTGGCATTCTACGGATCGGAGCGTGGAATGTCAGATCCCTTAATCGGGCAGGTAGGTTAGAAAATTTAAAAAGGGAAATGGATAGGTTGAAGTTAGATATAGTGGGAATTAGTGAAGTTCGGTGGCAGGAGGAACAAGACTTCTGGTCAGGTGACTACAGGGTTATAAACACAAAATCAAATAGGGGTAATGCAGGAGTAGGTTTAATAATGAATAGGAAAATAGGAATGCGGGTAAGCTACTACAAACAGCATAGTGAACGCATTATTGTGGCCAAGATAGATACGAAGCCCACACCTACTACAGTAGTACAAGTTTATATGCCAACTAGCTCTGCAGATGACGAAGAAATTGAAGAAATGTATGATGAAATAAAAGAAATTATTCAGATTGTGAAGGGAGACGAAAATTTAATAGTCATGGGTGACTGGAATTCGAGTGTAGGAAAAGGGAGAGAAGGAAACATAGTAGGTGAATATGGATTGGGGGACAGAAATGAAAGAGGAAGCCGCCTGGTAGAATTTTGCACAGAGCACAACATAATCATAACTAACACTTGGTTTAAGAATCATGAAAGAAGGTTGTATACATGGAAGAACCCTGGAGATACTAAAAGGTATCAGATAGATTATATAATGGTAAGACAGAGATTTAGGAACCAGGTTTTAAATTGTAAGACATTTCCAGGGGCAGATATGGACTCTGACCACAATCTATTGGTTATGACCTGTAGATTAAAACTGAAGAAACTGCAAAAAGGTGGGAATTTAAGGAGATGGGACCTGGATAAACTAAAAGAACCAGAGGTTGTACAGAGATTCAGGGAGAGCATAAGGGAGCAATTGACAGGAATGGGGGAAATAAATACAGTAGAAGAAGAATGGGTAGCTTTGAGGGATGAAGTAGTGAAGGCAGCAGAGGATCAAGTAGGTATAAAGATGAGGGCTAGTAGAAATCCTTGGGTAACAGAAGAAATATTGAATTTAATTGATGAAAGGAGAAAATATAAAAATGCAGTAAGTGAAACAGGCAAAAAGGAATACAAACGTCTCAAAAATGAGATCGACAGGAAGTGCAAAATGGCTAAGCAGGAATGGCTAGAGGACAAATGTAAGGATGTAGAGGCCTATCTCACTAGGGGTAAGATAGATACCGCCTACAGGAAAATTAAAGAGACCTTTGGAGATAAGAGAACGACTTGTATGAATATCAAGAGTTCAGATGGAAACCCAGTTCTAAGCAAAGAAGGGAAAGCAGAAAGGTGGAAGGAATATATAGAGGGTCTATACAAGGGCAATGTACTTGAGGACAATATTATGGCAATGGAAAAGGATGTAGATGAAGATGAAATTGGAGATACGATACTGCGTGAAGAGTTTGACAGAGCACTGAAAGACCTGAGTCGAAACAAGGCCTCCGGAGTAGACAATATTCCATTGGAACTACTGACGACCGTGGGAGAGCCAGTCCTGACAAAACTCTACCATCTGGTGAGCAAGATGTATGAAACAGGCGAAATACCCTCAGACTTCAAGAAGAATATAATAATTCCAATCCCAAAGAAAGCAGGTGTTGACAGATGTGAAAATTACCGAACTATCAGCTTAATAAGTCACAGCTGCAAAATACTAACACGAATTCTTTACAGACGAATGGAAAAACTAGTAGAAGCCAACCTCGGGGAAGATCAGTTTGGATTCCGTAGAAACACTGGAACACGTGAGGCAATACTGACCTTACGACTTATCTTAGAAGAAAGATTAAGGAAAGGCAAACCTACGTTTCTAGCATTTGTAGACTTAGAGAAAGCTTTTGACAATGTTGACTGGAATACTCCCTTTCAAATTCTAAAGGTGGCAGGGGTAAAATACAGGGAGCGAAAGGCTATTTACAATTTGTACAGAAACCAGATGGCAGTTATAAGAGTCGAGGGACATGAAAGGGAAGCAGTGGTTGGGAAGGGAGTAAGACAGGGTTGTAGCCTGTCCCCGATGTTGTTCAATCTGTATATTGAGCAAGCAGTAAAGGAAACAAAAGAAAAATTCGGAGTAGGTATTAAAATTCATGGAGAAGAAATAAAAACTTTGAGGTTCGCCGATGACATTGTAATTCTGTCAGAGACAGCAAAGGACTTGGAAGAGCAGTTGAATGGAATGGACAGTGTCTTGAAAGGAGGATATAAGATGAACATCAACAAAAGCAAAACAAGGATAATGGAATGTAGTCTAATTAAGTCGGGTGATGCTGAGGGAATTAGATTAGGAAATGAGGCACTTAAAGTAGTAAAGGAGTTTTGCTATTTGGGGAGCAAAATAACTGATGATGGTCGAAGTAGAGAGGATATAAAATGTAGGCTGGCAATGGCAAGGAAAGCGTTTCTGAAGAAGAGAAATTTGTTAACATCCAGTATTGATTTAAGTGTCAGGAAGTCATTTCTGAAAGTATTCGTATGGAGTGTAGCCATGTATGGAAGTGAAACATGGACGATAAATAGTTTGGACAAGAAGAGAATAGAAGCTTTCGAAATGTGGTGCTACAGAAGAATGCTGAAGATTAGATGGGTAGATCACATAACTAATGAGGAAGTATTGAATAGGATTGGGGAGAAGAGAAGTTTGTGGCACAACTTGACCAGAAGAAGGGATCGGTTGGTAGGACATGTTCTGAGGCATCAAGGGATCACCAATTTAGTATTGGAGGGCAGCGTGGAGGGTAAAAATCGTAGAGGGAGACCAAGAGATGAATACACTAAGCAGATTCAGAAGGATGTAGGTTGCAGTAGGTATTGGGAGATGAAAAAGCTTGCACAGGATAGAGTAGCATGGAGAGCTGCATCAAACCAGTCTCAGGACTGAAGACCACAACAACAACAACAACCCTGTATTCACCTGACCAAAAGTCTTCTTCTTCCTGCCACCAAACTTCACTAATTCCCACTATATCTAACTTTAACCTATCCATTTCCCTTTTAAATTTTCTAATCTACCTGCCCGATTAAGGGATCTGACATTCCACACTCCGATCCGTAGAACGCCAGTTTTCTTTCTCCTGGTAACGACATCCTCTTGAGTAGTCCCCGCCTGGAGATCCGAATGGGGGACTATTCTACCTCCGGAATATTTTACCCAAGAGGACACCATCATCATTTAACCATACAGTAAAGCTGCATGCCCTCGGGAAAAATTATGGCTGTAGTTTCCCTTGCTTTCAGCCGTTCACAGTACCAGCACAGCAAGGCCATGTTGGTTAGTGTTACAAGGCCAGATCAGTCAATCATCCAGACTGTTGCCCCTGCAACTACTGAAAAGGCTACTGCCCCTCTTGAGGAACCATACGTTTGTCTGGCCTCTCAACAGATACCCCTCCGTTGTGGTTGCACCTACGGCACAGCCATCTGTATCGCTGAGGCACGCAAGCCTCCCCACCAACGGCAAGGTCTATGGTTATTATAGATAGTATTTTTAATTATAGTTTTTTACTTTATTGAGAACACAAACAATAATAATAGAAATACAGTGGTATAATACAATAATAGCAATGATAATTATTTTAACATAATCGTTTAGTTAATATCATTGTTATCAGTACACGAAGTATGAAATGAAGAACACAAAAAGTACTGCATGCTACAATCATTTTATTGCTGTTAAGTTTTCCCTCTTACATCTATACATTATTCGTCCGAGCCATCTGTATAAAACTCCTGTATCGTCTGGAATTTCAAAATACTTTAGTAAGGCAGACACATCTTTCTTCTTTTCTTTGCTTACAATATTTTGTTTTGGTAAAAGGATGGGTGTTGGATGGCATAGTTTCTTTTGTCTCAGGATGTCAACTTGTACTGGGTCTCTTAGAGTATGTATCATTTACAGATACATTAACAATTTTCTTTTCTTCCATGTATGAGGTGATACTCTGGCTGTTTATTGTGGATGCTAGTTTGGATTTTAGTGCTTTCTGAGCACTGTCTCTTAGATTTTTAACAGTCCACTCTGTGTTTAGAACTTTCAGAGTACCATTACCTTCTAAAAGATCATAATATTCTTTAGTAGACAAGATACCTTTTTTTTCTGTAAGACTTCTCAATTTTATCAAACACTCGGTCTGATCAGGGAAGAAGTGACAAATAATATTGAATTTCGTGCTGTTCTTTTCCAAGAACACTATAAGCATCACCACCATACAGCTGTTTTTATTTTGGGTGCTGGAAGAATCTGAGAATGGATGTATAGTATTGGTGTCGTCTTTTTTTTTTTTCTTAGCATCTACATGGATACTCTGCAAATCACATTTAAGTGTCTGGCATCAACAAAATATTTTTGCATTCGCAGGAGGAAGTTGGTGATTGAAATTTCATGAAAAGATTCTGCCGCAATGAAAATCGCATTTGTTTTAACAAAGTCCACTCCAAATCCTATTTCATTTCAGTGACTCTCTCTTCCCTATTTCGCAATAATACAAAATGTGATGCCCTTCTTTAAACTTTCTGAAAGTACTGTGTCAATCCTATATGGTAAGGATCCCAGACCACACAGCAATATTCTAAAAGAGGGCAGACAAGTGTAGCGCATGCAGTCTCTCTGGTAGATATGTTACATTTTCCAAGTGTGCTGCCAATAAAACGCAGTGTTTTGTTAGCCTTCCCCACAACATTTTCTACATGTTCCTTCCAATTTAAGCGGTTCGTAATTATAATTCCGAGGTATTTAGATGAATTTACAGCCCTTGGACTAGTGATTTATCATGTAACCAAAGTTTAATGGATTCCTTTTAGCATTTATGTGGATCACCTCACACTTTTCATTATTTATGGTCAATTGCCAATTTTTGCACCATACAGACATCTTCCATAAATTGTTTTGGATCTTATTATAACTTTATGAGATGATAAACTACAGCATCATCTGCAAACAACCTAAGAGGGCTGCTCAAATTGTCTCCTAAATCGTTTATATAGATAAGGAACAGCAGAGAGCATGTGACAATACCTTGGGGAATGCCAGAATTGCTTCTGTTTTACTCAATGACTTTCCATCAGTTACTAAGAACTGTGACCCCTCTGACAGGAAATCACAAATCTAGCCATATAACTGAGACGATATTCCATAAGCATGCAATTTTACTACAAGCCGCTTGTGTGGTACAGTGTCAAAAGCCATCCAGAAATATGGAATCAATTTGAAATCCCTTGTCAGTAACACTTGACACTTCATGCGAATAAAGAGTTAGTCGTGTTTCACAATGGCATTTTCTAAATCTGTATTGACTGTGTGTCAATAGACCATTCTCTTGGAGGTAATTCATAATCTATGTCAGAAAGTAAGTCCAGCAAAGCTGAAACAACTTGACTGCATCCTCTTGAAGATCCTGTCTCCACCCAGGTGTAGAAAATTATGCTTTCCCTTCTTTGCTCTTTAGTATGGATCATGATGCACAGATTGTGTAACCATATTTGTCTAGCATCGAAAACCTCACTATAGGCTGGTTTTGCTGCATGTCAAAACAAATCTATATTTGAAGAGAATTCAGGATTTCAGCCAGTCATCATAAACTTCATTACACGGTATTTCAGCTGGACCGCTGACAGTCATCTTCAGTTGAGCCATTGAAGAATGACTAAGACTTCCTCTGCTCCGCCTTTGACTAAGACTTCCTCTGCTCCACCTTATGTACCGTGCTGATAGTATTGCCGCACAGGCATCAGTCACAGTGACAGAAGAACCACACCACCCAGCAGCAATGCTCTTGCTGTTGGAACGGCAAGGATCAGCTGTCTTGGGCATTGCCACTTGTCACAGTTATCAGAGTACTCTGGTGTCTTCGTCTGGAGCAAATCTTGAAGCTGATGGGATTCCAAGCACTATCCAGGTAGTAGCTGCCGTGACATTTCATTAGATTTTCCGCGATGCGTATTTCAACAAATTATTTTATAAAGGAGTCCCAATAAGATGTTGCTGTGGCCAAGATTAATGTTTTCTTATACTCCACTGAATGCCCATTGGAGATACAATGTTCTGCAATTGCAGACTTGCTGGGTTGCAGAAGGCAAGCGCAGTGTTTATGTTCTGTGCAACATTCTTCCACCATGCATGCTGTTTGTCCAATGTAGGCCATACCATATTGGCAAGGTATTTTGTAAGTTCCCGCCTTCCGCAATAATAAATTATCCTTCACTGATCCAAGCAGGTCCGAAGTTTTGGATGGTGGGCGGAAAATCACTTTCACCTCAGAGCGATTAAGGATTCTTGCTAATTTGAAAGAAATATTTCCAACGGAGGGAAGAAAAGCTAGGGACTTTGCTGACGCGTTCTCCTCTTTTCCCACTTCCTGGTTCTTGGTTTTAGCTGAGAATGCCCTGTTAATTTGCTGGGTCAAATATCCCTTGTCTGTGAACACTGTCCTTAAATGTTCCTAGCTCTGTAGTTAAACTACCTGCATCTGACACACTATAGGCCCTATTTACAAGGGTTTTAAGCACACACATGATTTGGGATGGGTGATGGCAATTTGAGGAATGAAAATACAACTCAGTGTGAATGGGCATATGGTAAACAGAATGTCCCACAGAGCCATCACTCTCCTGTCTGATCAAAAAATCCAGGAATGGGAGACAAAAAGTTAAGATTATGTAAAAACTCCGTTAACTTATCATCTCAGTGGGGCCACATTATGGAAGTATCATCCACATAACTCCAAAAAACAGTTGGTTTAGAAACTACTGATTCCAGTGCTCTTTCCCCCATAAATAAAAGTTAGCCAGTATGGGAGACAAGGGGCTGCCCATGGCAGTGCTGTCAGTAGAATTTGGACAATGCGACACTGTCTGTTTTTGTTAAAGGACTCAATTTTGTACCTACACCAAGTCAGTACCTCTGATGAGTTTCGTGAGCAATGTTGAAGAAGCTATATGATGCCATCCACAACGTGCAGTCATGGGCTCTAGCCCACGGTTTCAAGTTTTTGGCCGCAAAATTGTGTGTTATGCACTTCTGTCAGCATCATCCCGTTCATCCAGAACCAGAACTTTACCTTACTGACGATCCACTCACTGTAGTGGAGACATATCAATTCTTAGCACTGGTTTTCGATGCCCGATTGACTTGGCTTCCTCACCTTCATCAGCTTAAGCAGAAGTGCTGGCAGCACCTCAATACCCTCCACTGCCAACTGGGGTGCAGATCGCCCTACGCTGCTGCAACTCTACAGACCCCTTGTTCAATCCCGCCTTGACTATGGGAGTTTGGTTTATTGTTCGGTGGCGCCCTCAGCATTGCGTTTACTTGACCCAGTGCACCACTGTGGCATTCGCTTAGCAACAGGAGGCTTTAGAACGAGACTGGTGACCAACATCCTGGTGGAGGCTGGAGTCTCTCCAGTGCAGGTTAGGCGTGCACATCTCCTGTCTAGTTATGTTGCACACGTTCGTAGTTCTCCTGCACATCTTAATTACCGTCTCCTTTTCCAACCCATGGCGGTTTATCTCCCGCATTGGTGGCCCAGGTCAGGGCTACCAAAGTCCTATCTTTTACCACCTATATTTGAGGTCCATTCACATACATGTCCATGGTGTGCACCTAGGCCACAGCTTTGCCTGGACCTTTCACATGGCCCTAAGGACTCAGTTAACTCCACGGATCTCTGCTGCCACTTCCTCTCGATTCTTGACATGTACTGAGGCCATGAAGTGGTTTATACTGATGGCTTGATGGCTGATGATCATGTCGGCTTCGTGTACGTCCACGGAGGACACATTGAACAGCATTCCTTGCCCGATGGGTGCAGTGTTTTCACTGCCGAACTGGTGGCAATATCTTGTGCTCTTGAGCACATCCGTTCATGCCCTGAGGAGTTGTTTCTTCTACGTACTGATTCCTTGAGCAGCCTACAGGACATCAACCAATACTACCCTCGTCATTCTTTGCTAGCAACCATCCAGGAGTCCATCTAGGCCCTGGAATGGTCCAGTTGTTCAGTGGTGTTTGTCTGGACCCCAGGTCATGTCAGAATCCCAGGCAATGAACTTACTGAAAGGCTGGCCAAACAGGCTGTGTGGAAACCGCTTATGGAGATCGGCTTCTCTGCAACTGACTTGCGTTCAGTACTATGCCGCAAGGTTTGGCGGCTTTGGGAGACGGAATGGCATAACCTCAGTACGCAGTACAAACTGGCTAAGCTTATAGGTGACAGTGTAGTGGGGGGTGGTGGTGGTGGTGGTGGTGGTGGTGGTGGTGGTGTTGGTGTCACCCATGGAAAAATTCCTGTAGTAGTTGGTGTTAGAGCTGCACCTTTTTTAGATTGAAGTCAGCTGATAGGTATACCTGCTTAAAGGAAGTTCCTGTAACTAAGGGCTCACCTTCTGAGGATGTAATGTTTCCAAGTAGAGAAGGAATTAGCGTATTTCATCAAAGTATAAGAGGTATTAGAGATGAAGTTAGTGAACTGCTTATAGATGTTGACTATGAAATTATTGGTATATCAGAGCATCACTTAAATAATTTGACAACTCGGAGGCTTCCTTTACCAGGCTACAGATTAGCTGGCTGTTTCTCAAGGAGTTCCTTGTGGGGTGGGGGAGTGGCTCTGTACGTAAAAAACAATATTCCATTTGAGTCCACAGACGTATCACGACACTGCACTGAGCAGATATTTGAATGTTGTGCAGCGCTAGTTGAATTTAGTGGAACTAAACTTCTAATTGTTGTTGTTAATATGTTCCCTAACGTCAACTTCAGAGCATTTCTGCTCGAGCTAGAGAGGGTTTTTGATTCACTTTGTAGGAATTACCAGAAACTAGTTATATGTGGTGACTTCAATATAAATTTGGTATATGATGGTGCAAGAAAAATGATGTTGGTAAATCTCCTAAATTCATATGATCTGATGCAAACTGTGTTTTTTCAAACTAGGGTGCAGGGGAACAGTAGCACAGTCATAGACAATATTTTTATTCATTCTTCATTACTAGATGGGCATTCTGTTAGTAAAAGCGTGAATGACCTTTCAGACCATGATGCACAAATTTCAACACTAAAAGGCTTTTGTACTCAAAGCAATGTCATAGTTAATTACAAACTATGTAGGAAAATTAATCCAATAGCAATAGAGAGTTTTTTAAACCTTGTCAAGGAACAAGAGTGACAGGATGTTTATAGTGCCAATAACATAGATGATAAATACAATGCTTTCCTTAAAACATTTCTCATTCTCTTCGAGATACTAGCAGTAATGGGCAGCCCGGGTGAGCATTGCTGGTGAATTAAATAAAAATTTAGTTCCTACAGGAAATCATATAACTTTCTTGGCAAATGCCTTTCCGAGATCGATGTCTAAAATACTCCTCTGTGATACAGACAAGAGGGAGATTGAGTCAATAATTAAATCACTGAAGACTAAGGACTCTCATGGTTATGATGGAGTGTCTAGTAGAATATTAAAGTACTGTGCTGCACATGTTAGCCCTGTATATAGCCATATTTGTAATTTTTCCTTTAGGAATGGTCAGTTTCCTGAGTGATTAAAGTACTCAGTAGTAAAGCCGCTTTATAAAAAGGGAGAAAGGGATAATGTAGATAATTTTAACCAATTTCTGTGCCATCAGTGTTTGCAAAAGTTATTGAAAAGGCTATGTATGTAAGGATAATTGATCATTTTATATCACACGATTTGCTATCAAATGCACAGTTCAGCTTTAGAAGTCGTTTAAAAACTGAAAATGCTGTATTCTCTTGTCTCTGTGAGGTACTGGATGAGTTGAACAAAAGGTTTCGAACGCTTGGCATATTTTTATTATTTAACTAAGGCGTTTGATTGTGTTGGTTAGAAAATATTGCTCCAGAAGTTGGACCATTATGGAATAGGGGGAGTAGCTCACAATTGGTTCACCTCTTACTTTAGCAACAGGCAGCAAAAGGTCATTATTCACAATGTTGATAATGGCTGTGATGTGGGGACTGAGTGGGGTACTGTCAAGTGGGGGTTGCCCCAGGGATCAGTGTTGGGGCCAACTCCCGTTCCTTATTTATATAAATGATATGCCCTCTATTATTATGGGTAACTCTAAAATATTTATGTTTGCTGATGACACTAGCTTGGTAGTAAAGGGTGTTGGGTGCAACATTGGCTTGGTTTCAAATAGTGCAGTACATGACCTCACTTCATGGCTTGTAGAAAATAAAGAAACGCTAAATCACAGTAAGACTCAATTTTTACAGTTTCTAACACACAATTCAACAAAACAAGATGTTTTAATTTCACAGAACGGGCATATGTTAACTGAAACCGAACAGTTCAAATTTCTAGGTGTTCAGATAGATAGTAAGCTGTCGTGGAAAGCTCCAATTCTTCTACCTATGCTCATGATTCTGTCATTGATTCTGTCCACTCCATAGACTTTCTCTTTTAGATCTTTATCCACAATAATCCCTAATCTGTTTCTGGACTCTTTGTCTGCACTGCTATAGAACAATTTGTATCCTTCTGCCAATAGTTTGGCTTTGTCACCCTTCCACCTGGTCTCTTGTAAGCACAGGATATTTACCTTCCTTCTTTGCACCATGTCTACAATCTCTCAACTCTTTCCCTTCAGGACAGGGATTTTCATGTGCCTTGTGATGACTGGATGTTTGTGTTGTCCTCATCATTTCATCATCATTCCTGAAAGTGGCAAGATTACTGAGTAAAGATTGGGAATTTGTACGGGCACTGATAACTGCGCAGTTAAGTGCCCCACAAACCAATAATGATCAACATCTTCTTCATCTTTCCCTTCAATGTCCCAATGTTTAAAGTTCCAACTCTAATTTTGCACTTCATTTCTTCTTTTGCACCCTCTTTGTTTGTTGGATTCTTCACAAAACATCTCGCCCGGAGATCCAATTGGGAGACTATTACTGTGGAACATTTACTGTGAGAAGTATCCATCAATAACAATAAAATATTAACATTAAATGTGTTCACCACAGCTAACCACCTCCCCATTACAGTATATATCAAGTCTGATAGCTTGTGGTTGGTATAACTTTCTTTTAATTTTTGTGGTATCTCTCGAAACAGTTCTTGCCCGCTCTCAGGTGCAAAGGTACCGTGCACACTAAACACATCCACACAATTTGGACACGGGTTTTTCTTGAACTGCAAACTGCACATTTAATGGAGAACTGTTCCATTTCAGTCTCCACATGCATAATGAATGCATTTGTTACAAGACAGTCTACAAAGTGAAAGAACAATATCATCCTCCATTTCTTGCTTTTTCTGCCTGCAGCATAGCCTGACTTCAGTCACTCAAAATTGTCCACATAGTTCATACTGAAACTGTAATCTTTCAGCACAAGGGGGGCAAGTCTTTATCCTGTCACTTCACAGTATACACATCTGATGGTGCATGACATGTAGAAATCATGTTGACTGCCCTGTTATCCTTCAATCTATCAATAATTACTTCAACCACTTCAACGTTGCTAATTCTGTAATCATATTCTCCTCTCCCAAGTTCCTTTTTCTCCTTGAATTTTGCAATTTTCTTCCTCTTGGGATTTATTGTTCCATAAGTGTGCAGACCATTGAAATTTAGGTTCTTGATCAGATTATATGATGTAAAATAATTGTCCATAAAAACAAAATGATTCTTTGCATTAGGTTACTGGTTAAATTCTGAATCACTTTCCACTGGATGTGACGTGAGCTATCAATCATGACGGTTCACCCCCCCTCCCCCCTCCCAAAACAGGGACCCCACCCCAAAAGGTGGAGGAGAGCAAGGCTCACAAAGGAGACTTAATTAATACTATCTATCTAAACCTGATTATATTGTAACCTCAACTCATTTCCACTCTTTTTATTACAGAGCCTAAGCATGACCATTTTCCTGTATAAATATCAAATTTCAAATTGTAGGATGATTTATCAAATAACTTCCACACTTTGTACTCTCTCTTTATAGGTTTGCCTGTCACTTACTGTTTCAGAGATGATCTGCCTTTGAGTTTAACCACTGGTTCATCACTAGCAAGATTCTGAAGCAGTTTATAGCAGTCTTTGAATTCCCTGTTCAAATGATCTAGCAATGGATGTAGTTTGCATGATGTTGTTGTTGTTGTTGTTGGTGGTGGTGGTGGTGGTGGTGGTGGTGGTGGTGTTGTCGTCGTCGTTGTCGTCTTCAGTCCATAGATTGGTTTGATGCAGTTCTCCATGCTACTCTATGCCGTGCAATCCTCTTCATCTCCGAATGACTACTGCAACCTACATTCTTCTGAATCTGCTTAATGTATTCATCTCTTTGTCTCCACAGTTCCCTCCAATACTAAATTGCTGATCCCCTGATGTCTCAGAATATGTCCTACTAATCGATCCCTTCTTCTAGTCAAGTTGTGCCACAGATTCCTCTTCTCTCCAGTTCTATTCAGTACCTCCACATTAGTTATGTGATCTACCCATCTAATCTTCAGCATTCTTCTGTAGCACCACATTTCGAAAGCTTCTATTCTCTTCTTGTTTGAACGTGGCTCAACTCCATACAAATACTTTTGGAAAAGACTTCCTGAAACTTAAATCTATACTTGATGTTAACAAATTTCTCTTCTTCAGAAAGAATTTCCTTGCCGTCACCAGTCTACATTTTATATCATCTGTACTTCGAAGATCATCAGTTATTTTACTCCACAAATAGCAAAATTCACTTACTGCTTTAAGTGTGTCATTTCCTAATCTAATTCCCTCAGCATCACCTGATTTAATTTGACTACATTCCATTATCCGTATTTTGCTTTTGTTGACGTTCATCTTATATACTCCTTTCAATACACTGTCCATTCCATTTAGCTGCTCTTCCAGGTCCCTTACTCTCTCTTACAGAATTTCAACGTTGTCAGCAAACCTCAGAGTTTTTATTTCCTCTCCATGGATTTTAATTCCTACTCCGAATTTTTCTTTTGTTACCTTTACTGCTTGATCAATATACAGACTGAATAACACCGGTGAAAGGTTACAAAACTTTCTCACTCCCTTCTCAATCACTGCTTCCGTTTCATGCCCCTCGACTCCTATAACCGCCATCTGGTTTCTGTACAAATTGTAAATAGCTTTTGCTCCCTATATTTTACTCCTGCCACCTTCAGAATTTGAAAGAGAGCATTCCAGTCAACGTTCTCAAAAGCTTTTTCTAAGTCAACAAATGATAGAAATTTAGATTTGTCTTTCCTTAACCTATCTTCTAGGAGAAGTCGTAGGGTCAGTATTGCTTTGCCTGTTCCTACATTTCTATGAAATCCAAATTGATCTACCAGTTTTTCCATTCGTTTCCAAAGAATTCATGTTACTATTTTGCAACCATGACGTATTAAACTGATAGTTCAGTAGTTTTCATATGTCAACACCTGCTTCCTTTGGGACTGAAATTATTATATTGTTCTTGAAGTCTGGAGGTATTTCACCTGTCTCTTACATCTTGCTCGCCAGATGGAAGAGTTTCGTCATGGCTGGCTCTCCCAACGCTACAAGTAGTGCTAATGGAATGTTGTCTACTCCCAGGGCCTTGTTAGACTTAGGTCTTCTAGCACTCTGTCAACTTCTTCACGCAGTATCATATCTCCCATTCATCTTCATCTACATCCTGTTCCATTCCCATAATATTCCTCCCAAATACATCACCCTTGTACAGACCCTCTATATCTATATACTCCTTCCACCTTTCTGCTTTCCCTTTTTGCTTAGGATTGGTTTTCCATCAGAGCTCTTGATATTCATATAGGTTGTTCTCTATTCTCCAAAGGTCTCTTTAATTTTACTGTAGGCAGTATCTATCTTACCCCTACCTCTACATCCGTACATTTGTCCTGTAGCCATCCCTGCTTAGTCATTTTGCACTTCCTGTCGATCTCATTTTTGAGACATTTGTATTCCTTTTTGTCTGCTTCATTTACTGCATTTTTGTATTTTCTCCTTTCATCAATTAAGTTCAATATATCTTCTGTTACCCAAGGATTTCTACTAGCCCTCGTCTTTTTACCTACTTGATCCTCTGCTGCCTTCACTATTTCATCTCTCAGAGCTACCCATTCTTCTTCTAATGTATTTCTTTCCACCATTCTTGTCAACTGTTCAATAATGCTCCCTCTCAAACTCTCTGCAACCTCTGATTCTTTCAGTTTATCCAGGTCCCATCTCGTTATATTAAACCTTTTTGCAGTTTCTTCAGTTGTAATCGACAGTAAATAACCAATAAATTGTTGTCAGAGTCGACATCTGTGACTGGAAAGTCTTGCAATTCTAAACATGGTTCCTAAATCTCTGTCGTACCATTATATAATCTATCTGAAACCTTCTAGTGTCTCCAGGCCTCTTCCACATATACAACCTTCTGTCATGAGTCTCAAACCAAGAGTTAGCTATGATTAAGTTATGCTCTGTGCAAAATACTGCCAAGCAGCTTCCTCTCTCATTCTTCACCCCCCCCCCCCCCCAGTCCATATTCATCTTTTCCTTCTCTTCCTTTTCCTACAATAGACACCCCATGATTATTAAATTTTCGTCTCCCCTAACTATCTGAATAATTTCTTTTATCACAACATACATTTCTTCAATCTCTTCATCATATGCGAAGCTAGTTGGGAAATGAACTTGTACTACTATGGTAGGTGTGGGTTTCGTGTCTATCTTGGCTGCAGTAATGTTTGCTATGCTGTTCGAAGTAGCTTATCTATGTTGCTATTTTTGTATTTATTATTAAACCTACTCCTGCATTACCCTTACTTGGTTTTGTATTTATAAACCTATATTCACCTGATCAAAAGTTTTGTTCCTCCTGCCACCAACCAAACTTCACTAATTCCCACTGTATCTAACTTTAACCTGTCCATTTACATTTTTAAATTTTCTAACCTACCCGCCCAATTAAGGATGTGACATTCCACGCTCCGATCCGTAGAACGCCAGTTTTGTTTCTCCCGATAACATTGTCCTCCTGGGTAGTCCCCACTCGGAGATCCGAATGGGGGACTATTTTACCCAAGAGGACACCATCATCATTTAACCGTACAGTAAAGTTGCATGCCCTCAGGAAAAATTATGGCTGTACTTGACCCCTTGCTTTCAACCGTTTGCAGTACCAGCACAGCAAGGCTGTTTTGGTTGATGTTACAGGGCCAGATCAGTCAGTCATCCAGACTGTTGCGCCTGGAACTACTGAAAAGGCTGCTGCCCTGCTCCTGTCCTCCATAAATTAAAGTGAAGGAAATATGCTTTGTAAGCTACATTCATTGGATAAATCGTAACTCAGGGCCAGGATACACCCAGACAATGAATGTGGATTATCTCCCAAAACCACCCTCAGATTGGCCTGCCCTCCTGTCTCCAGTTTGTCACATTTTGGCACAACCATGTCATCCAAAGTGCAGAATTCGTGATCTGGAACAGTTGGTAGGTCCAAATCCCTGGCTTGGGCATATTTTTGACCTTGAAATTTCAAACTTCTTTGTTTTCTCCTCCTGCATAAAATGTTATTTTCTCTTTTCGACTAATGCCTCGGCCCGATAGATTAAGAATAGGTATACATACTTAAAGTATAGTACGGCTGTGTTCTACGAAGCAGACTACAATAGCTCTGCCACGGAAAACAAAATGTGTAATCAGCAAGGCAACAACGTTTCTCTGTGTTCACAGACAAGCAGCGAACTACTCTTGTGATTCCATTGATGCAACAAAAAGAGCGGGCGTTTTTGTGGGAATTGTGGCCACTGTGTTTGGCCGGTCGCTTCCTGGAGGTTGATAAAAAGCTGCACGAGGAACAGTTTCACGCTAAATTGGTCACACAATGAACATGCCAGTTCTGGGGGTACCCAAAGTTATGTTGTAGTATGTAGTTAGTCCCAAAAATCAGTCGATATTGCTCATATCGGTCGTCTGAGACTAGGTTTGGAAGATGTATCTGTGAGTATAGATGGTGTAACTTTCGAACATTAAGTTGTTCTGATAAATATAACCGTTTGCCATAATGTGATTTGCAGCCTCTCGGTGACTGTATAAACTAAGTTGACGTACGGTACTTTAAACAAGTTTTTTCACTATGAGAGCTGAAGGGCGAGCGGTTTAATTGTTACAAACCATTCAACAGCCAAGATATCATTTTTAGTTTAAGACAGTCTGTTTCAACAGACTATGCTGTCATCTCCAGGTCTTAAAATCTTTTTGTTGTAAAACATGTTCATTTTTCGCTGAAATCATGCAAAGATGTCAAGTGGATAAAAACCTTTTATAATGTGCTATTTTTATCCACTTGACGTCTTGTATGATGTAAAATTAACATGTTTTTCAACATAAGGATTTTAAGAGCTGAAAATGACTGCACAGTCTGTTGAAATGGATTGTCTTAAATAAAAAACATATTTTATGCGATCTTGGCTGTTGCATGGTTTTTTAACAATCCTTCAGTTTGTTTGGTTCAGTGTTATGTTCTCCTCTGGTCTGCACACACTTTTATATCACTGGTTTAAAGAAAAATGGAGAGTGAAAATAATTTCGTCGCAATAAACATTAACAATGCGAAAATTCTGTCGTTACCTGTATAAAATTTCAACTTAAGGCCACGTGAGTTCCTTCTAAACCGGCAGGAATTGTGCCAAGGTATTCTGCAGTTTCATGTGTTAAAGGTGAGTATTATATTTGTACTCTGGCAACAGTAGAACCTTTACAGAGAAAGTGACTTTCGTTACGAAGCTGAATTTTATTCCTATGTTAGCCACGATTAACATTAATTACTTAGTTTGGTTTTAGTCCGTGCTGCTCCAAACCCATATAACTCGTGCCTTTTTTTTCATTTCCGAGTTCTTGTTTCAGCAAACGAATTCGGTAAGCTCAGAGCTCCCTAAAAGTGCCTCTCCCCTCCCGTTTCGCCGATGTCCAGTGCTGTCCTGTAATGTAAACCTACATCGGTCGGCATTCCTATTGGTATTGGTCCGACGTCAGTGGTTTGTGTAGTGCGCTGTTTCTTTGAAGACATGCCATAGGACTTTCTCACAATTCATATGTGTTAACAGAAGATTTGACACTTGGACTTTGACCAAAGCGTTATTAACATACAACATTACGATAGGTGGAGACGAAGCATCTCTCCGGCCAGCGAGTATGTTTTATACAATGCGTCAGACTACGAAATTCGAGCATCGGTGGTTCAGTGGTAGAATGCTCGCCTGCCACGCGGGCGGCCCGGGTTCGATTCCCGGCCGATGCAAGTATTTTGCTTTTGTTCGCAGTCACCTAACACATTAGGGACCTTCACCTATTCCTTATAGTTGGTGAGGAGAAAACATGACATTATATTGCTACTGAGTTTTGATGCAGTAAAACAGAAACAGCAAAAATGCAAAGCCGTTCTGGAAACAATATCAAGAGAGCTGTTGAGCAGAGGAGAATCGAAACCAACTTATTACCTTTAGTAATGTGCTGTTATGTGCTTTCCCTGTAGTACCCAATTGCTTTTTAAAGACTAATACGACGTCTTGCCATGCAATGTCAAGAATTCTGGTAAGTTGACATACCTGAACATCCTGTATTTGTTCATCTCTAATTCTCCATTATTACGCACCTTATAGAGGTCGGAAAAATCATGACGTACAGCTTCATCTGGACTTTTCTTTGCTCTTCTTCGCACCACAGGATTTACACTTGTAAGTCAGTCAAGTGAGTTTTGTGGATCATAGGAAGCCATTTGATTGAATTGCTTCATTAATCTATTCCTTCCAATAAATGGAACATTCTGAAAACATCTCAATCGTAATCACTTGCAAACGTCATCTGTAACGTGACTCATAGCCCCTAACCTTTTTGAAGAATCAGAAATACATACAGAACTTTTCCTAGTACTAATATTCTGCATGGGACTGGAACGTTCATCTTTATTCTCCGACAAACTGTATGTGGTGCCTTCATTTCTCTTAAGAAATAACTTCCTGCACTGTCTCGATAACTGTAACACATGAGTGTTTGCGCTCAACTTACGGAGGAAAAAAGTAAATCCTTTTCCAGCCTACTATGGATGCACAATGTGACAGCGTTTTATATCGGTTTCTGCGTTATTACTGGACAATGTAGCATTTCGGACTTAGTTAGTAATATGAAGCTACAACATTATAAAATGAAACATAAAAGGAAAAGAAAAAGAAAAAAACTCTGAGTAGAAAGTGGATTTCGATCGTTCCTCCTCTGCATCGGGTGGACCTTGATCGTTTCTTCTCAGGTACATCAAAACACAGTTTTCGAAACTCTGGTCTTTTCATTAGAAGAAAGAACCTTACCACATTAAAGTACTTCCATTTCGCTCAATAAGATGGTATTATGGACTAAATATTAAATTTTTATGGGCTTTGTACGTTATTCCTGTGCACCCTTCATATAGACATATTTCTTATTATGCACACTTATATTTTGACAAGTACAGTGTACCAAATTAGATCTCCTGTGTGATAGGTGAACGAATAAATAAAAGCAGTAGTTGCATGCATCCTGGTATTGTTATTGATTTATCACAAAGCTTGGTGTAGGCTTATCTACTTTGATTTTACTTTTCAATTTCTTTTTAAGGCTTTCATCAGCTTATGCTTGAAAAAGTGACACAGAGAGGTCCTGACAAGAAATGTTCTGGAAAATGTCGCAGACAGACTACTGTTAAAAATATACAATAACTAAACAAACACTGCCTTGTTTTACCCTTGTTTCACAATTTATTATTAATGTTATTGCACAACCTACATTCCAGGTTATACACCCATTTTCAGATACATTACTGAGTTCCAAAGATGATGTTGTTTGTTGTTAGGGTCTTCAGTCCAGAGACTGGTTTGATGCAGTTCTCTATACTACTTTATCCTGTGCAAGCTTCTTCATCTCCCAGTACCTGCTGCAACCTACATCCTTCTGATCTGCTTAGTGTATTCATCTCTTGGTCTCCTCTAAAATTTTTACCCACCATGCTGCCCTCCAATACTAAACTGGTGATCCCTTGATGCCTCAGAACTTGTCCTACCAACCGATCCCTTCTTCTAGTCAAGTTGTGCCACAAACTTCTCTTCTCCTCAATCCTATTCAATACTTCCTCATTAGTTACGTGATCTACCCACCTTATCTTCAGCATTCTTCTGTAGCACCACATTTCGAAAGCTTCTATTCTCTTCTTGTCCAAACTATTTATCGTCCATGTTTCACTTCCATACATGGCTAAACTCCATACAAATACTTTCAGAAATAACTTCCTGACACTTAAATCTACACTCGATGTTAACAAATTTTTCTTCTTCAGAAACGCTTTCCTTGCTATCGCCAGTCTACATTTTATATCCTTTCTACTTCAACCATCATTAGTTATTTTGCTCCCCAAATAGCAAAACTCCTTTACTACTTTAAGTGTCTCATTTCGTAATCTAATTCCCTCAGCATCACCCGACTTAATTCGACTACATTTCATCATCCTCGTTTTGCTTCTGTTGATGTTCATCTTATATCCTCCTTTCAAGACACTATCCATTCCGTTCAATTGCTCTTCCAAGTCCTTTGCAGTCTCTGACAGAATTACAATGTCATCGACGAACCTCAAAGTTTTTATTTCTTCTCCATGGATTTTAATACCTACCCCGAATTTTTCTTTTGTTTCCTTCACTGCTTGCTCAATATACAGATTGAAGAACATCGGGGAGAGGCTACGACCCTGTCTCACTCCCTTCCCAACCACTGCTTCCCTTTCTGGCCCCTCGACTCCTATAACTGCCATCTGCTTTCTGTACAAATTGTGAGTAGTCTTTCGCTCCCTGTATTTTAACCCTGCCACCTTCAGAATTCGAAAGAGAGTATTCCAGTCAACATTGTCAAAAGCTTTCTCTAAGTCTACAAATGCTAGAAACGTAGGATTGCCTTTCCTTAATGTATCTTCTAAAATTTCGATCCGTAGAAGCCAGTTTTTCTTTCTCCTGATAACGCTGTCCTCCTGAGTAGTCCCCGTGTGGAGATCCGATTTGGGTACTATTTTACCTCCGGAATATTTTACCCAAGAGGACGCCATCATCATTTAACCATACAGTAAAGCTGCATGCCCTCAGGAAAAATTACAGCTGTAGTTTCCCCTAGCTTTCAGCCGTTTGCAGTACCAGCACAACAAGGCCGTTTTGGTTAGTGTTACAAGGCCAGATCAGTCAATCATCCAGACTATTGCCCCTGCAACTACTGAAAAGGCTGCTGTCCACCTTCAGGAACCATATGTTTGTCTGGCCTCTCAACAGATACACCTCCGTTGTGGTTGTACCTATGGTATGGCTGAGGCACACAAGCCTCCCCACCAATGGCAAGGCCCATAGTTCATGGGGGGGGGGGGGGGGGTTGGTCCCCAAAGATAATTCATAGGTAAACATGATGACAAGGCAAAGATAATCTCAATTTCTTATCTATCGACTCATAACTTAATGTACACTTACATCAATGACCATTTTTCAACAAATTACATTCACCACTTATACTATAACGACCAGACTGAAGTTGTGCATCAGCTAAGATATTTTTAACTACGATGGACTGGGGTCCAAAGTTTTGCTTTTATCCTGGGGCTGTGATCTCATCAAAAAGACGTGTATAACTGAAATGGGTTTGCTCATTTAGAAATAGGTGTGGGGATATACACATCTGTTTTTTAATTTCTAATTGATCGAGTTTGTGCCCCTTTTGCTCTCTTTGTAGGACTTGTACGTCTATTTGTATTTGTGATTATTGTTCAAGCAATGTTCTGCAAAGGGTGAATCAGGCTTCTGCAATCTCCAGCTTCTGTGGTGTTCCATAACCCTGGTACAGATTGATCTCCCTGTCTGTCCAATGTAGCAACTCTGACACTTCCGGCATGTGATTTTATAAACCACAATTTTTGTGATAGCTGGTTGTTTGTCTTTTGCATTGAACAGGGAACTACCTGTTGTCTGAAGTACACAGAAAAACACAGAGAAACCATTTCCCTTCAAGATGTTACTTATGCTATTTGATGTTTTCCCTATAAAAGGTAATCTGCACCATTTCTTTTCCTGTTTGTGTTTTTATTGGGGACAGTAGGGACCTGGGTTGCTTCTTCATCTTTTTACCTAAAATTTTATGGATGGTGTTGGGGTCAAATTCATTATTTATGGCTATTGTTTTTATTGTGTTAAGTTCCTGGTCAAAGTCTTCTTAGGACATAGGGATAGAAAGGAGACAGTGGATCATGTGATGGAATGCTGCAAGTTTATAGGTTTACGATGTTGGGAGGAAGCCAGGACGAAAGTGTGAGTGCAGGAATCTTTTCGGTAAATTTTAAATTTATCTTTACTGTTTCCTATCTTTAAGATAATATCCAGGAAATTTATGTTGGGCCCCCACAACTCCATGCTGACCTTTATGTAGAGTGCCACTAGTTCATATTTTCTACAAATTTATGGAGTTGTCTGTTGGAACCTTTACACATACAAAGAATATCATCTACATACCTATACCAATACACAACATGTTTTGCCAGTGGTTCTCCCTTCTGAAAATCAATGTCCCACTTGTCCATGAACATTTCTGCTAGTAAGGGGGATAAAGGTGAGCCCATTGCCAGACCATCTGTTTGCTAATACTAGCTCCCTTGAAAGCAGAAATAATTTTGATTTAAACAACATTCTACTGTACTAACAATGCTCAGCTGCTCTTCTAGTTTTATGTTGTGTGAATACAATTAATGTGCCGCAATATTTATACAGTCTTGCACTGGAATACATGTGAACAAGCTATGCACATCAAAAGGGACTAATTTTGCATTTGTTGGAACCTTAACATCTATCAATTTGTTAAACTAATCTAAACTGTTCTTAATGCTATATTTCCTTTTGTAGTTCAGCATTTTCATCAAGATGATGTTGATTCTCCTGACAGTTTTGTATACTGGAGCATATTTTGCAGATACAACTGAACAAATTGGCACTTCTGGTATGTGCAGCTTCTATAAATGCAAAATTAGTGGTAATCACTAAGGGCGAGGTCCGGACTGTATGGTGGGTTGCCCAGACTTGTGCAGTAAAGTGACCAGGGCTTGTCAGTGATTCTGACTGCCACACACAGCCTTGCATTGTCGTGGGGGATAACCACATTGTCCACATCGAGAATACCTCCACACTTCTACCTGAAGGCAGCCCACAGTAGTGACAGTGTAGGACAGACAGAGTATAAGAGTAGCTGTCAGTATTGATGGTTGCGCCTAGTGGCATGAAATCCAGCAGGAGCGGTCCACAGCAATCCCAGAAGACTGTGGCCTGCTCAAATGCTCATTGTCATGTAAGTTTTCATAGCCTTTTGGGAACACACAACACCACTACTACATAGTTCTCAAAGCAACACTTTTTCCCCACTCATGGGCTCCATTTCCCCATGGATTTCTATGAGCATTGATCCATTGCTCCATAGAAAAAGGAGCACACTTATAAAACTATACCCCAACAGAACAAATAGACCTATTATAGGAAAAGCTACATATAACACTGTTTCACAGGGAATTCTGCATACAGTATACATGTCATAAACATGCTGACTTTCCACAACTGTCATATAAAGTTTTACAGAATTTGACTGTGATATATGACTAGTGGATATGGAAATCAGACCATTAGTTCCTTTTCCTAAAAGTTTTCTAGCTTTAGAAAAAACACAGTAAAATGGAATAATACTGAATCTAGGATCTTTCTGTATTAAGTTAATTAAGTGTCTAATGTATTTACAGTCGCCAGCCTGTCTAGGCAAAGGAATGGTTAAGTTTCAGAAAAGCAGTAGTAAATTTGGCCTATTTTCCTACTGTTCCCTAACATAATTTCACAAATAGATATAATATTTCAGAATTTGGTTGTGAGAAAGACACAGGTATCTTTTAGGCACCACACCCACATACATATATAGTGCTGATTTTTAATCATTGCTATGTGCTAAAAAAATTTTGGTCAAGGGAGACTTCTATGCTTGCATTTTGTATAAACAACAATTTACATACCTAAAAGTCCTAATAGTATAATACACACATTTGAATTTAGTAAGATACTTTGTTTATATCTATCTCTTAATAAATGATCTGTCAGAAACCAAACGTAGGGTGTGGTCACTCTGTATTGTCATTCAGGCTTTATATGCAACATTACTTCAGTGTTACTGTATCACATTAGCAATTTTACTTTTATAATTCTTTGTAATTTACTGAATTTCATTTATAACTGAAAGAACTTTATCTTCACTTTACTCAAAGCTAAACTTGCAAAATCTCAGTATTTATCCATGACAAGTTCATCTTTTTAACAAAGCTTATTTACACAATTCCTCTTTACTTATTAACACAAAGAGAGTAGAATATTAAAATCGCCAATTTCGTGTAAGTTTCTTGAAGCATGAACTGCTTAATTCTTCCATAACATAGTCCAACAATTTGTACTTAAGTGCTAATAATTCAGCAGTCGTCATCCAAGGCTATTGTGCCATAATTTACAGGCAAGGCATTACCTGTTGTGTCTGAATGTTGCCTCTTTCACTGATGCCTACTGACTGTCTCGTCTCGTTCCCACTCACTCTACAGGTAGTGCATCAAAAACCCAAGCGACCTTTTACACTTCCCAAAATATCTTCCATACAGTCAAAAGCACACCATCTTTAACATAACACACACCCCACACATTGTCCCTAAGCATGCACCATGTTATACAAATGACAACTTCCATAAATGTATAAAATTACGTATACTAACATTTTCATTTCATTAATCCATAACAAAATATTACTTAGCAAATTATACATTTCACATATTTATTTACATAATTTACAAACATACATTAGCAAAGTCCTGTAACGTCACATATACCACACTTTGCATAAGTCTTTCTTATCACGGTTAATTATGAAAATTTGAAAGGCAAAATTTTTTATAATTAGATGACTGATTAAATAATAGTGTAATATTTGTCCCTGTTTTAATTGTGTGTCCTAACAGGTAAGCATAATTGAAATATACAAGAAAAGGTCTGTTCATCAGTTCATCTATCTTCAAGCATTGTCATCATGAAAATATTTTCTAAGTCTTAAACAAATTGTGCAGACATTATTCACTGGAATTCCATTACAAAATGTATCATAATATCGCATATTACTTAGGAAACACTTTTACATAAATTATACAAAATTTTTATGTATTATTGAAAAAGCTTTCTGCCCCCAGTATGGGTACTGTGGCAGTTCCTCTAAACCATATTGCATATATTTCACTTTTTGGCCGCCTCTTAATAAAATTATAAGCAGTCCATTTTCCACTTTACTTAATTACACTCTGTATAACTTCGCTTGTTGGCTGCCTTTCTACCTTGTAATATTTGATACTCAAGTACCTCAGAACCTGAAACTTGACAGGTATTATCATAGGTATAACAATATTGCATACAACATACAGATTTGCCATTATTAATAGTTGTTGGAGTTTTTACACTTACAATTTTCTTACTACGTATTTCTTTATATCAACTATGTTTCTGACACCTAGTTGTTTTCTGGATTTAGAATTTACCAGGAAATATGCATTTGGGTGTGATATTCCTATAATTGGTGGTGGTATCCCTATAATTTCAAAAGGACCATAATAAAAGTATTTAAATTTGGATATTTCATGGTTTACCTCACTGGATTTTTTGTGAGCTTTCATGTAGTCTAATTCACCAGTATTAAATTTTGTGAATTTTAATTTTTCATTGCTCATTCTAACCAAATCTGTCCCTTTGCTGGGTGGTTATTCTAATGTTTCCCCTGTTAAACTTGTACTTTTTGAACCTAGCATAATTTCTTCAGGAGCGAAGCCAGTGGATTCATTTTGTAATAAATTCATGTTTATTTGAAATTTTGGAATAAATTTTCCCCAAGTTCTATGGTTTTGGTGACAATAAGTCCTACATAGTCTTCCTAACTCTCGCATATGGCATTCCATGGGATTACTGGATAGGTGGTAGGCTGAAATGTGTGTCACTTGTACTCGCCTTTATTCCATACCTTATAACCAAAATTTAGCAATAAACTGTGGCCCATTGTCAGACAGTACTGTTTTTGATACTGTTCTTTCATTAAAGTACTCTAATATTTTATTGAATAGTTCCTTAGCTGTAGCTTTTTTGAGAGGCTGAAGTTTAATAAATTACAAAAAAACGTCTAAAATTATTAGTCTGTATGTGAAATTTTCAGTAGTTTTCGGTAGATGCCCATGCAGTTCTACAGACAGTGACTCTTAGTTATCTTCGGGTTTGAGGCTATGCATAAGTCCTTGGTTAGCACTGTTTGTTACTTTAGCTCTTTGACAAACATCACAAGATTTTAATTGTTCTATAACCATCTTCATTCATAATGCTAATTATTTCATTTGTACAGTTAATTATTACTTTTTGCTTCTGCAGCCAATGTATACCTATAATTACTTGGGTGCTAAGTCTACTCGCTTACTTTCTGCCTCAGCTGATTGCCGTCCCACTTCAGTGACTGGCTATGTGACGTCACTTTCAGTGTGCACTGCTATAGAAGTTACTCTTCCTATGGTTGTTCGCCACAGCTGCTTTTCAGCACACAAATTGCTCCTGGTCCAAGCTGAATGTGATTCACGCTCTGTACCTCCTGACGCAGCAGTGCTACTGCGGCCCAGCGATGCAACCGTACAGTATAGCAGTGCATCAAAGCTTCTCTGTCTGTGTGGAGAATTCTTCCTGCATTTGGGCCTACTGTATCTTGTTCCCGCATCCATCCGACCCCTAATGTTCACGGTTATTAGTTTTCCTCCTCTCTACTGGAATAATTTCGCGACCTATTATCTCTTCCGCGATTGTTAGACGAAAATCTTCCTCTACCACTGCTTGTCTTAACAGTAGTAACCTGATACCGGTTATTCTGCTTGCCATTGCTGTTCCTACTATTGTGATTTCTCGCCAGTGGTCTTCGCCAACTACTTTTTCTAAAACTGAAGAGAAAGTTCGGCCGTTATTACCCAGATACCTTTTGAAATCTTCTGGTAATTTTTTTCAGAGTGCCCATACAATTTTGGAATCACTCCTATGGTTCCTTAAGTGCACCAGCTTCCTTCACCATGACTCACAAAATTCTTTCATAGTCATTTGGCCTTTACCTTCCAACATTCTATTATAAATGCACGTCAAAGATGGTTTTGTATTTGCTCGGACCAATATTTGTCTAAAAACTTTCGTTTAAGTTCACCGAAGGTCTTTGCGTCATTGGTTAGGTTAATCCCCCATCGTTTAGCATCTCCTGCTAAACCAGTAATCACAATGTTTACTTTTTCCAGATTTGTAAAGTTTTCAGGAAGTAACCTTTCACAGTTCTTTATAAAGTCCACACGGGATAATCCACTGTGTTTTCGATAAGGGTCGAATTTCCCTGCCATTTTATACGTTAACATTGGTGTCAGAAGTTTCTGTCCCCATCCCCAAACCACGTACTCGTTTACAACTAGTGTCAGGAGTGGGATGTAACAATTAATTCCCCCCTCCCCGGCACATAACCTTTCACAGTGTGTGTGTGTGTGTGTGTGTGTGTGTGTGTGTGTGTGTGTTTGTGTGTGTGTGTAGATATGATTGTTACCACTACTTTTTTCTTTCAGGAGTATTGGCACCTTATAGCGTGGGACTTACCACACTGTGGTTTTATCTGAATATTATGTGCCTATCATCATCACCACAGTCCAGACCATCAAAGAGTGACTGCTGCCTGTGACCACATCGGCTCAGCTTGTACCGCCAAACCGGCGGTCTTTGTCTGTGACCTCAGCAGCCAAGCCCACGCCGTCAAACTCATGGGCACCATTTTCAGTGCCATCACCAACACTAAATGTGCAGTCCCATTACTCGGACCTGGAGCATCATATTGCAATCAATCATCATGATGAAGTTCAGGGTCTAGCAGCATAAGCAGCAGTCGAACGGCCCACCATGTTAACGAACACCAGGTAAATTGTGCAGCTGCACTGAAGTACTCCATACTTGCTGCTGCTTTTGGGGATAGAATCTGTACCTCTGCAATACTGTATATACAGATTATCTTTTCACCGCTGTACATATGAAAGCCACATGGAAAAAATCCATTGTAGTATTAGTGTGAAAAAATGTATCTCTACAATACTATATACATAAATAACCTTTTCACTTGTGATCTATAAATCATCTTTTTCTTTCGTTTAACCAATATACGAGGGTTGCACAGAAAGTAACGTACCACATTTTTTTCTTCAACAATTCTTTACTGAACATAATGAGAATTACACATACGAAAGAATGGTGTTTTATCCACACACCCTATTTTTTCACGTAATCTCCATCCTGTTCTCTGGCCTTCCTCCAGCTCGAAACAAGGTCATGTATGCCATGTCGGTACCAATCCTTGTCCAGGTGTCGGATCCAGTGCTTCACTGTGTGAATCACCTCCTCATCGTCCTCAAAATGTCTTCCATGAGCGGAATCCTCTAATGCCCAAACAAGTGAAAGTCCGGGCTGTAGGGTGGATGGAGTAACGTTGTCCAACCCTGTTGTAATGTACATCACCTATAGAAGCCTTTATGAGACTGCCCTGCACTACTGTATCTGTCGAGACTGACGGAAATTGGGCGCGCTCACTCAGGAGACTTCAAATAATGCATACATAACGTTTCGCATTCGTAGCATTGCTTTCGGCTGAGAAAAAAATGCAATGCGTTACTTTCTGGACAACATATGTTCATTTTAACTGACGGCATTGAAATATCTCGAAAACTACACATTCGATCGAAAAAGTTATAGTTCCAATTTGTTTGTCTCAGAGGGGGCCATCCAATGCTGCCACACTCGACCCTCCATCCCACCCCATGCGTGAGCGGTTGGGGGCAATTTTGAAACCTTCAATAGGAACCCCCATTTCTTATTGCAGATGACGATTCTACAACAAAAAGCAGCAAACGTCTTATCTGAAGCTTTTTCTTCATTTCGCTGCAGATGACGCTGTAATTCGAGGAATATAATAGGTACACAATCTTAATTCACGAGATATTACTCCATGGCCCTTGAATATGCATTGGCACGTGGAAATCCACCTCCATGCTGTGACGGCAGGACAGGCCAGTACGTATTTCATAATTTCTTATTGGAAACCCCATTCGCAACATTGTATTCTTCCAACATATCAAACAGGGGATTATTCGACGCGCCGCTGTGGCCCTGGCTCAAGACAAAGACTGCTTTACCTTTCCAATTAGAGTAAGTGTTCGAATGTAGTTTCGCTAACTTCAATACACTTAGTGATCTGCTTTTCAAATGACCATACACAGGACAGATACATACCTGCAGGAATGTTAGAACAGGCGTTTCTGATGTGGTCGATTGTGTCTTCACAGCTTGTTGACACTTGGTGGTACACCTTGTCTTTTAAATATCTCCACAGAAAGAAATCCGGTGACGTCAAATCTGGCGATCTAGCGGGCCGACTAATAGGGCCACCTCTGCCGATCCATGGTCTAGTACCTCCTGTGCTTCAACTGCATAATGTGCTGGACAACCGGCATGCTGGAACCATTCATATTGTCGAACGTCCAGGGCAACATCCTGTGGTAGTACCAGTAGGTCCTGTTCCAAAAACGTTCGATATTTGCATCCATTCAACGTGCCGTCGATAAACTATGGACCAATAAATTTTTTCCCCATGGCGCCACACCATATGTTAACTGACCAAAGACATTGATGATCAACTTCCGTAACCAATGGGGATTGTCTACACTCCAGTAATGCATGTTATGCTGGTTAACACTGCCATGGTTTCTGAATGTAGACTCATCTGAAAATAGTACTTCAGCAAAAAACGTGGGGAGGGGCGGGGGGTAATTTGCAACTGTTGATGTGCCCATTCACAAGACACTACCCGCTTATGGAAATCGGCACTACAAAGTTCTGATGGAGTGACAAGTGGTATGGATGATACGATGATGCAATATTGTGAAAATGCTACCTGTGGACATATCGGACTTGCAGTGTAATTGCTGGGCACTTATCTGTGGGTTGTGGTGTGCTGCTACGAGAACAGCTGTTTCATTAACTTCTCCTGAAACACGTTTGCATAGATTTCTTTTGCCGGTCTACACACTACCATCAGACATGAAGACGTTCAAAACCTTGTAAAAGAGCGAACGAGAGGGAGCCTTCTCTGGAAAACTCTTGGCAGACAAGGCAATAGCAGTCTCAACATTTCTCCTGAATTCTCTTTAAGTCAGGATCATTTCAATGTTTTCTTCTGTGGTTCATCGTCCACATGCACGTCTGTTCTCCAAATGATAGGTAGGTGTGCAGGCAATAAACACTGCGCAAATATTTTATGTTTAAAGCCACTATCTGTTCTATGTCTGCACAATATGTGAGCTCTAGTTGTGGTGTACTGACTAACATGACACATTGTTGGCCATTGATGGTGGTGTATCGAGTAGTCCTCTGTTCGATATGTTGGAGGAGTAGTATGTTGTGAATGAGGTTTACAATTAGAAATTATGAAACACTGGCCTGTCCTATCCTCATAGCATGGAGGTGGGGTTCCAAGTATCATTGGATATTCAAGAGCCATTAAGTAGGATATTCAAGTGCCACTGAGTAGCATGTCATAAATTAAGACTGCGTACCCATTTCTATTCCCCTGATTACAGTGCCATCAGTGGCGAAACAAAGAAAATGCTTCAGACAAAACATATGCAGATTTTGCAGTAGAATCGTAATAATCAATAAAAGATGGGGGTTTCCATTCAAGATTTCGAAGTTGCCCCTCACCACCCACACATGGGATTGTATGGTGGATCGAGTGTGGTATTGTGTTGGATGTCCCTCTCTGAGACAAACAAATCGGAATTATAAGTTTCTTTCAACTGACGTCTAGTTCTCGAGAAATTTCAATGTCTTCTGTCAAAATGAACACTCCATCTCTCTCTCTCTCTCTCTCTCTCTCTCTCTCTCTCTCTCTGAGGCTTCAGTATATATATACACTCACTGAAGCGCCAAAAACTGTTATAGGCATGCATATTCAAATACAGAGATATGTAAACAGACAGAATATGTCGATATGTCGCTGTGGTCGGCAATGCTTATATAAGACAACAAGTGTCTGGTGCAGTTGTTAGATTGGTTGCTACTGCTACAATGGTAGGTAATCAAGATTGAACTGAGTTTGAACGTGATGTTATAGTCGGCGCATGAGAAATGGAACACAGCCTCTTCGAGGTAGAGATGAAGCAGGGATTTTCCCATATGAACATTTCACGAGTGTACTGTGAATATCAAGAATCTAGTCCAACATTAGATCTCTGTCATCGCTGCGGCCAGGAAATGATCCTGCAAGAATGGGACCAACGATGACTGAAGATTTGCTGGCGTAAGAGGTCGCCAGCATACCAGTAGGCAAAGAGGTTGCAAGAAGATCGATAATAGGCGCTGAATCAAGTGCGCCTATCACGAGAGAGGCCAAAGACAGACTCGCAAGCAATGTGCCACCAACACCCTCTCGTCGCCAGTATTTAGATCGCCGCTACTAATTGGAGGATCCAGTCTGTCAATAGCTCAGAATCCTAGTCAGTCACAGTCACAGAGTCAACACTATTCTAGTTGGCATCTGTCAGTTTACAGTACTGGCTACGAAAGTGTACTGTTTATAGCAGGGCTTGTACTTCACCAGCAGTGAGGCTATGTGGACTATTACAGAAGCACTTGTACCACAACACATGGACCAGCTTAAAGACAAGTAAGTTTCTGTTCTAGTTAATAAAGAACCCTGTCAATACATGTGTGCAATTTGTGTTGTAGAGAAAGGGTACCAGCCACCAAATAACATCCTCTTCCTTGCTTCCCATAGTACAAGGCACTACAGTGTCGACGACGACACTGTTATAGGCATGCATATTCAAATACAGAGATATGTAAACAGACAGAATATGTCGATATGTCGCTGTGGTCGGCATTTGCAGCCCTTCCACAAATTTCTGCAGATTTCAGTGCTGGGCCATCAACAAGCGTCAGCGTGCAAATCGTTCAACGAAACATCATCAATAGGGGCTTTTGCGGCCGAAGGCCCATTCCTGCGCCCTTTCTAACTGCACAACACAAAGCTTTATGCCTCACCTGGGCCTGTCAACACCGACATTGGAATGTTGATGTCTGGAAACATGTTGCTTGCATGGACGAGTGTCGTTTCAAATTTTATCGAGGGGATAGATGTGTACGGTTATGGAGACAACCTCAAGGACCTGTGGATACTGCATGTCAGCAGGGGACTGTTCAAGCTGGTGGAGGCTCACTAATGGCATGTCAACAAGGTGGCTGGCTCACCCTAGTTTTTTGTAAGTGGTGAGCCAGTCGCATTTCTCTGTGCTTTTCTGTTAGTTCTTCCGTGTTTTGTTTCCTCTGAGTCTTAATTTATTGATTTGATTAGCTATATTCCATCCTAACTGGTTTTGGTGTACGTGAGAGTGCATGTGAGATAGAGTGATTATGTGGTGATTTAGAGTGCAAATATGCACAGCAATTTTGCTTCATTTCCCAATTAGTCTATTTTAATAATTGTATGGGCGCTGATGACCCCGCCATAGGGCGCCCATGCGATCCTAACACACACACACACACACACACACACACACACACACACACACACACACACACACACACAGTGATGATGTAGGGTGTGTGATGTTGGAGTGATACGGGACCCCTGATACATCTCGATATTATGTAAGCATCCTGTCTGATCACCTCCATCCATTCATGTCCATTACGCATTCTGTCGGACTTGGGCAGTTCTAGCAGGACAATGCGACACCCCACACGCCCAGAATTGCTACATAGTGGCTCCAGGAACATTCTTCTGCTGGCCACCAAAGTCCCCAGACATGAACATTATTGGGCATATCTGGGATTCCTTGCAATGTGCTGTTCAGAAGGTATCTCCACCTCCTTGTGCTCTTACGGATTTATGGACAGCCCTGTAGGATTCATGGTGTCAGTTCCCTCCAGCACTACTTCAGACATTAGTCAAGTCCATGCCACGCCGTGTTGCATCACTTCTGCGTGCTCGCAGGGGCCTTACATGATATTAAGCAGGTGTACCAATTTCTTTGCCTCTTCAGTGTATACACATTCTATCCACTGCAATTGCTAGTGTACAGACCAGATTATACAAATTCTGAAAACCTCAAGATTTTATGTAAATGGGCCGTTTCTCTGAGGTCAATTCAAGCATAGCTTCACTGTACATGTAAACTATTGAAACCTTATGACCAAACATAAGAATGTCAGAAGGATTGTGAGGTGGGGTGCTATCCATCATATTCTTCTCTATATAATCCCTCATGATGCAAAGATAATTCCACTCACACCATGAATATTGCACTTTAGCACCAATAGATTGAAGGTTTTCATTGTCTATAATTACTCCAAAGTTACTATCAGATGCTAGGAGTACACTCATGCATTTTGAACCACTAGCCATCTCATTGTATGTGTTGGCTATAAATAGTACTCTGGTGGAAGTTATCTGAGGCTCAACAAGTTGAGGAAGCTCTGATCATGTACAGATTAGCTGAAAGACAGCAGGTGTGATAAATCTGGAAGTTCATCTGAGGGATGCTGATGTGGTAGTGCAGATGTTCGTATGTTAAACAGTTGTGTCCTCATCCAGCACTTCTGCGCACTGTGCTGCTGGAATAAAACGAAACATAAGTATAAATGGATATATTTATGTATTATTAATAAAATATTGTTATTAATTGATGGATAAATAGTTACTTTGAAACTTTTTCTGCTTTTTGGGCGATCTCAGCTGATGGCGCTTCATAACGATCTGTTCACTGTCGTGTCCAGACATCATATAAAGCATATTGGATGAGAGGAAATTGGTGGAGGGGAGGCGATGCTAGCAGAGGAAGGAGAGGGGAGTGGGGTGACCTAGCCACGTGTCGCCAAGTAACCTTCGATATGACACTCACAGTTGTAATATGACACTGACCAAAAAGTGCTGATGGGTGCCATATACATATACATCCACTGCCCGCCTACTTTCACCCTGTAGCCCCAAAGAGCAAGGTACTAGCCATAACATACATTCTGACCCGTAGAGTTCCCCAACAGTTATGAGGGTTAAGGTCCAAGGTAACACACCCTGCAGCCCTTCATCCTACTGGGCCCTCGTTTGCCAGTAATCGACGAAAAAATATTTCGAAATTCCGCGTTAGGCTCTCCAGTTTTTTAAAATAGTATTGTTAAACTGTTGTGATAGTATAACGGTTATTGTGCAATCTTCACTTGTACAAGATTCATGGTTCGAATCTGGTCAGGTGCTTGGAAACTTTTTATTTTTAAATCTTCATCGAAATGATTTTAATCTTTATTTTTATTCTGTTAACTGGAATAAACGTAACTTTTTAAAATTTTTATTCCTTTATCAAGTCATTTTAATCAGGGTATTAACTGTTTCAGCTGCTCTAATTTCTTTTTCTTACCATTCTCTTCCAACTTGAGATCTTTGTGCTTGTGAATTTCATTATTTTTTTATATGTAATAGTATTTAAACATTTGAAAATGCCATTTTATCAGTCAAAAAAGACGAAAATATCTATTTTTGTTAACTGCTATGGGGTCAAAAACATATTTTTCGTTACAAGATACACATCTTTTTTTGATGACAATTATCACATAGACATTTAAGACATAAATTCTTATTGTACTATGCACAAAATAACGGCAGATGAAGATCTAAACGAAGGAAGGGGTTATAAGTAAAACGAAATTCCATCAAAATGAGAAAAAAAAAATAATGAACACAATAATATGGACGAGAATACAAGATGATAAAGGGGAAGAAATTAAATTGAAACCAATAAATAACAATAATTAAATTCACATGCACAAATATTCCAAGTGGAAAGAGAATGATAGAAAGAAAAAATTTGAACAAATGAAAGAGTGAATACGCTGATTAAAATGAAGTAACAAAGGAACAGAAAAATAAAAAGTTACATTTAAACTAGCTAATTGAATAAAAATAGCGATGAAAATCATTTGAATAGAAATTTAAAAGATTCGAAGTACCTAACGGAATTCGAACCTACGACCTTAAGCATGTGAGGATCGCAAAATAGCCATTACGCTACGGCAGTAGTCTGGCACTATTGTTTCAAAACTAGAGCATCATGCGAAATTCAGAAATGCTTTTTCTTTTATTACTCGTAAACGAGGGCCCACCAGGGTGAATGGGTGCAGGTGACAATACGTTGGACCGTAACCTACATCACCGTATAAATGGTTTCAAAAAGTCATCTCAACTGTTGGGGAAGTCTTCTTGCTAGTGACTGTTTATGCCTGTGAATACACGTATCATAGCGACAGCTGCTGCTGATTTTCGCACAAAACAAAAGCGATACAAAGTGTGCTGACGCGATTGTCGATTGTAGAAATGATAAGTGCCACTCGCGGAAGATGTGTCGACGAGAAGACGTGACAGAAAGCAACTCTCATCTGTGGACGTGCCCATGGCCACGCAGTGAATGAAGTTGCCTGATTTGTTGGCGCATCAACGCGGACTCTCCAACGTGTCTGCCACGAACAATTTCCATCCCACTAACATGCAACACGGCGCAGGAACAGCGGTCGAGAAAACATCCTGACGGGGACTGGGAGACCAGTGTCACGCCTCTCCAGTGACTATCAGTATACGCTGGACGGGAATGTCAGCTGTTAGTGAATGCTTGTCCTTCTCTGTCAGTTTTTGAACCATCGTTGTGAAGGGAACTCCACACAGTGAAAAACTGGAGTAAAGGACCTCGCGAAAGTTCAGCCCACATAGCGGAACGTGAAGCTGCACGTCTTCAATTGGCCACAGAACTGGACATTAGACGATTGGAAGGTGCGGCATATTCCTACGAGCTGCGACTTGGCCTCTTTCAAATAATGTAGGCCCCTGATTGGACCGACAGCTCTATGAGGCCTTTAACCTGCAGTGTGTGAATGGTATAGTTGAGGCCAGAGGTGGTTGGTTCTGTGATGGATGTTTTTCGTACCGTGGATTGTTGCCATTCAGTCTGATTACCTCGAACACCAACTGTGATCTTTATTTCAACATTATCGATATCAAGTTTTGCAATTACTCCTATATCTTTTGATTAGCGTATGGTGCACGCTTACATATTCCAAGATGGCAACGCCTGTTTTCACAGGGCTGGACACGTGTGTTCCTGGTTGCACGAATGCACTGTGTCGCACCCGCTACATTACCCGGTAACAGTGCCATAAAACACGCCTGGAACTGTTTGAGACAGAATGTGAAATCTTACATTCCTGCAATCTGACAGCTTTGTAGGTCCTAAATACCAATGAGTGCCTCTAGCTGGATGTGGTGTACCTGAAGAAACTCGTGGAATCCCTCCCTCGACGAAGTGAGGCGATGCCACATGGTGTTAGCTACGAGTCTATCTGGTATCACTAACTTTTTGTCTGGTGGCCTTGAAAAACTACCAGTTTCCAACAGTGATTGACTGTGTTAATGGAAGTAACGATGGTCTCGCAAAAATCGGCACAGTTTGTATTATGAACAGCGAATTAGTTATTTGTGCGTTCCGTTGACTTCATTCACAAAGAAAATGAATAACATCAAACTTTATTTCCGTAGCTGTTACAAGTGCTTATTGAACGAATTATCTGAAGTTCTTTAACTCCCAGACATTTATTATCGTTATGACGCATTTATCGTATGGAAATCACTGAAGGGTTAGCTTCGGTTTGAAGGTAGAGGCATTTCTGCTGCCTGCCAGATGGTTTTGTTCCTGGAGAAAACATTATTGCTGCATATTTTACTTTATCTTGTAACGTTGCAAGTGAAGAACGTAATAGTGTTAGGGTACTGGGCACGTTACGTCATAGCTGACGTGAGACAGGTAGTATTGTTAGGTTCCAGAAATTTCACTCTGTAATTTCCATTCTTTTTGTTGAGATTTTGACCGATATACATAATATGACATATAGTATTATCACTTTATGAAATGACAGTCTTCCAGTAGATCCGCTTCAAAGGCTGTAGGAACGTGCATTGTATCAAAAAAGGAACACAGTTAAATCAAGTACAGTAAGGGAACAGAAACACTTTGAAAAATTAACTATTGAATTAACGACGCTTGACATCAACAACAAATCAGTTGTCTTGTTTATGTATTAATCACCCAGTGCTTCTGTGGACCCTTTTTCTAGTGAGCTAACAGGAGTTGTTGATACACTGAAGAGCCAAAGAAAGTGGCATAGGCATGCGTATTCAAATACAGAGAGGTTTAAAAAGGCAGAATACGGCGAAGTTGTTAGATCGGTTACTGCTACTACAATGACAGGTTATCATGATTTAAGTGAGTTTGAACGTGGTGTTATAGTCGGCGCACGAGCGATGGGACATACCATCTCCGACGAAGCGATGAAGTGGGGATTTTCCCGTACGACAATTTGACGAGTGTTCCGTGAATATTAAGAATCCGATAAAACATCAAATCTCCGACATTGCTCAGGCCGGAAAAATATTCTGCAAGAACGGGACCAACGACGACTGAAGAGTATGGTTCAACGTGACAGAAGTGCAGCCCTTCCGCAAATTGCTGCAGATTTCAGTGCTGGGCCATCACCAAGTCTCATCGATATGGGCTTTCGCAGCCAAGGCCCACTCGTGTATTCTTGATGACTGCACGATACAAAGCTTAACGCCTCGCCAGGGCCCTTCAACACCGACATTGGATTGTTGATGACTGGAAACATGTTGCCTAGTCTGACGAGTCTCACTTCAAATTGTATCGAGCGGATGGACGTGTACAGGTATGGAGTGAATTCATGGACGCTGCATGTCAGCAGGGGACTGTTCAAGCTGGGGATGTTCTCACTGGTGTGGGGTGTGTGCAGTTGGAGTGATATGCGACCCCTGATACGTCTAGATATTACTGACATGCGACACGTACGTAAGCATCCTGCCTAATCGCCTGCTTCCATTCATGTCCATTGCGCATTCCGATGGACTTGGGCAATTACAGCAGGACAGTGCGACACCCCAAAGGACCAGCATTGCTACAGAGTGGTTCCAGGAACGCTTTCCTGAGTTTAAGCACTTCCGCTGGGCACCAATTTCCCCAGACATGAACATTATTGAGCATATCTGGGATGCCGTGAAATGTGCTATTCAGAAGAGATCTCCAACCCCTCGTACTTTCATGGATTTATGGACAGTACTGCAAGATTTATGGTGTCAGTTCCCTCCAGCACTACGTCAGACATTAGTCGAGTCCATGCCACGTCGTGTTACGACACTTCTGCGTGCTCACAGAGGTTCTACACGATATTAGGCAGGTGTACCAGTTCCTTTGGCTCTTCAGTGCAAGATCACAATTACAAGAGCCAATAACATGTAGCTCTGGCGTAATGTTTATCTTCAGTTTCAGAACTTTACTAATTACATGCCTTGACGCCATTGTGTTCTAAATGACCGACGGTTAAGCTTTACCTCATAAACTGTTCGACGCCCAGTTCAGGAATTATGCTCATATTTCTCGATAATTTGTACCTTATTGTACCCTCGAACGCTTATCAGGCTTCTTTTTCTTCGTTGATCTCCTCAGTAGATCGTTGTTCATTTCGATGACTGACGCAGTCTCAGTTTACTGTGCGAGCTTGCCTTCAGGAATATCAATTGTGACATCAATATTTTAGGCATATGTGAACTGTTTTGGCATTCCTGTTGAGAAATTCCATTTGAAATGATTTCAATTTGATAAGAATTTTTATAAGAGAATAAAGTAAAGTAATCGTCGAAACATAAATCGAACTAAATATGTGAAATGTATCGTCCAATATTTGGGAAAAAAGAAAGCTTAACAATCTGCCACAATCTTTTTCAGTACGTATATAAACCTCCATAAATACATTGCAAATTGCATTATGTGCATATCAGTTATACTGAATTTTACAGTTCTTTCTGGTGTGTGGAATCCATACGATATTTCACTGACTTCCACTTGAAATATCGTGGGCTATGGGGTTGGAGCAGCACTGAAATCAATGAAGACTATCAACTTTTATTTATTATAAAGTGAATACACTGCAGTTCCTTACTTCAGCTGTAAATAAGACGCTACGCGAGGCCACAACCTAAGCACACACGTCGCTGAAGTGCGTGTTGATCAGCCTCGGCCCCATGCTGGACCTGTAAAGAACCTAAGCATTAGCGTTTACAATGACTAATATGTAGCAGCTTTTCACCTTAATAAAACAATAGAAACTGGAATGGATTTTAAACGTCAGAACTGATACTTACGACCACTTTAAAGTTCGAGCACATAGTTGCCATCAATGAAGTTCTGCACCACAGAATTAAACGACTCCATTTGGAAAAATTGAGCGACAAGGCTCAATGGTGTGACACTGAGCTCATATTCGTGATGTCGGCCATTCGAATCCCCATCATGACATCCAGATTCAGCTTTTCGTCGATTTCTCTGAATCTCTTTAGATAACTGCTAGAATCTTTCCTACAGGACACATCCGATTTCCTACCTTATACTTTGCAATTTAGAAAGAACTGGCAGTGGGAAGGTGACCTTGAGAACATGATTAAATAATCAACGAAATGTTAAAAGTGTAGGAGTCCGGGTGTGGAATGTCAGAAGTCTGAATGTGGTAGTGAAGCTGGAAAGTCTAAAACTACAAATGCAATGGGTCAGTCCATACGCAGTGGGGGTTAGTGAAGTGAGATGGAGAGAAAATGAGGTCTTCTGGTCAGATGAATGATGGGTAATATTAACAGCAGCGTACAATCGTATATGCAGAAACTCCAGCAGTGCCGATCCCAAGTTTGGGGCCCTATCTTGCAAGTGATGAGGAAGGAGGAAGAGGTGGAGTAATAGCTCGTAAATAAACCTGGGTCCATCTGGCTCCAGATGGTAGCACCCACTAAGGGCCCCTTTCTAGGGTTATTAGGTAAAATCTGGTCAACGGTCTCAAAGACGGTCGAGGAAACTTAGATTCCCAACGGCGGAGAGAGCGGAAGAACTACCTACAAGACTCCCAATCTTGGCTGTATTTTCTTGTGGCTCTCGGGCTACTCCAAAAATAACGTTCATCAATTACGGAAGTCTGTGATGTAGACCATTTTACCCCAGGTGGACGATCCACCACAAGTCATTACGTCAGCAGACATTCGGATTTTGGGGAGTCTGCAACATTGCACGAAGACAAGTCTTGGAACCCCAGCTAAATTTCAATATAAACAACCAACGTACTTAGCAACTTTTAATGTAAACTCACTGTTGAAGACTGGAAAACTAAAACAACTGACAGATGCGCTAAAGGACCACAACATACTCATAGCAGCCATTCCAGAAACGCGATACGCGGATACAGATACCTTCGACTCTGAAGCTTTTAGGATATACAAAGAGAAAGTGGGACTGAGAGTGATGAAAAATGTGTCACATCTTGGAACAGCCTTTATAGTCGTCAAAAAATCTTGAACTCAATAGTTAACTTTGATTCCCCATTGGAGAGACTCAAGTCTTACATTCACAAGTACAAACAAAATCTACACAATCATCAATGCCCAAACACATATGAATGAAGATAATAAAAACAAAAACTAGAAGCCTTTTGGAATCAACTAGATAATATGATTCAGAAAATTCAGGATAAAAAACATCATCGTTCTTCTTGGAGACTTTACTGCATAGATTGGTAAAGGAAAAAATATAAGAAAACTGTTGGAGATTATCTTGCCCACAAAAGAACAAACCAGAATTGCACCAGGCTAATAGAACTTCGCCAAGCACACCACCTAATTCTTAAATCTACAGCTTTTAAAAAACTATCACGAATGCAAAAGACATGAACACTCCCAAATCCCAACCTAGGAGAATTTAAAAATTGATCATGTGGCAAGAAAGAAATTTTCGCGCAAAGAAATCGTGAACGTTAGGGTAGTCATGGGTGTACCTAGAATTCGGAGCACTACCTCTCTAAAATTAAGTTCAAAGTCATCCCAAGCAGGAAAGAATGCGTAAAACAAATCAAGGATCGAGAGTACAACACCGAAAAAATATTAAAATCAGATGAATTCACAAAAGCAACAGAAACGATTCAGACCCGAAGTTGGGTGGATATCAAGAGAAACAGTACTATGGCCGAATGGATAGCACCCAATGTAAAAAGCAAAAAACACCCTAGGTGGTCGTTTGAATGTGATGCCCTCATTGAAACAGGTAAACAGACGTGGCAAAATTGGCAATCACAGAAAACAGAAGAACGCAGATTAAATTTCATTAGCGTTAAATCTGTTATATAAAAGTATAAAAAGGATTAAAAAGACTCATTAAAACAAAACTCTTCTCCAAACTGATGAAGAATTTACTAAAAACAACACAAGAAGCTTTTACAGAACGTTCAAATAAAGGTTATCAAAATATGAAGTGCCCACCCTTCAATTTCGAGATGTAACGCCGGAAATGCATATCCTCCTATTTCCATCTATTGTACTATTATTTTTTTCCTTGTTTTGCTACCGCAAGATATGACATTTCTGTCTCTTTATATATTGTAATTGCTTTACTGTTTGGATATATATATATTTATGCACTTATGTCGATCTATAATTGGTTTGTTTCGTAAATATTATTTGTATTTTTACGCTGGGTCTTGCCTAGGGAAAACTGCTATCGAACGATTACATCGATGGGTCGTGTGCAGAATCAAAGTGTGTAGGATCTTTGGTAGTGTTAACTCTGCCGCGTGGAGCGCGGGCTGGGCAGTGAGAGTCTGGCTGGAGTAGCGAGTGGAGCAGAGGTGTGTTGTGTGACGCTCCCGCGAGTTGCCGCGCTTTCGGGGTTTGGCAGCATGTAATTGCGCTCGACTCGCGATGATAGTTTCTGACATGGTGTCGCGGACGGGAAGCATTAGCTGGCGCACATCAAGAGCCCGTTTCGCCTGGTGACCGTGTCGAGAAGAAGGCGCGCCAACATCCAGCTTCTGCAACAGCGACGGCCGACAATGAGTGACTGTCGCCACCTCCTCGATCGACGGCTTCAAACCTTCAATCAACCAACAAGGAAGACTAAAAGCACGTAAAGTTTCAGAACTGTATGGCAGACCTCAGCTTTTCAAATTGTTCCATTTGCCTCGCAAAATTACAGCAACTTAGCATGAACGTTTGTTGCTCATTGTCCCAATTGCATTGCCAAGCAGGGTCCCTTCCTTTTCCGAAATGAACCCGAGTGTCGTTGAAATTCAAACGCCAGCATTAAAATAATATGATTAGATTTCACTGCTTTAATTTCAAAGTTCAGTAGCTGGCTACAATATTTAGGTTACACGAGCACAAATTTAGAGTGCGAGTTTTGTTAGCATATTTTAGCTTACCTGTGACTGCAGCTCAGCTTGGTACGTACTAAATTTTACTATTGTTAATAGTTCAGAATCATTTAATTCAAGTTCAAAGTTAAATCTCTTGTTTCTAAATTGCGTAGGGTCAAGTTGCTTTTGAAATGATTGTTGAGGTAGTCCAAGACTAACCGTATTTTACTGGATTTCGATGTGCTTCAGAAAGAAAGCTCGCTATTAACTTCAGTCACTAAATTAACTTTCGATTTTCCGGTTTTATTAATTCTTTTGCTAAATTAAGTCAGAGTGTAGCGAAATTTATTACTTCTGACAAACTTTCAGTTTTCACACTACACGTGTCAACCTTCAGTTGCCACGCTTCTAGTGTTAATTATATGTGTAATAACCTTTCTTTTTCAGTTACTATAGTATTTGTCCTTAGGACTGGCGACCGTGATTTCCCCCAAATCTCAAATATCTAATTACCGCTAGTTAATTGTTAACGTAACGGCCGCACATTTACTTTCTTTATTAACTTTACCCCTTTTCAAAATTAATTTCCACCAGTTTCATTAGCACATTTCCTTTCATTTAGATGTAACCCTTTCCTCCCTCTTTACCGACAGGTTAACTTCGGTGACGATTGCTTTTCCAAAACTCCCATTAGGTACACGCGGTTTCATTTTCACTGTCATTAAGGTCGGTAAGTGAGGGGGAGGTTACACGTGGCGACCTGGTGACAGGACGATCTTCAAATTTGAGGTTGTTCTGGACACGAATTTTGCATTGTGCAAATCTCGTAACAAAGTACTGGTTACGAAATGGTCGATACGTCAGCGAGAATATTCGTGTGAGGAATCCTAATTAGAGTTGAGATTTTGCATTTATATTGAAAATTATTAAAATGAGTGAAGGCAACAATTACCAAAATTTGGTAGACTTGGATACGGAACAATCGGTCGAACAGTGGGAAACGCGCACAGCGGTACCCATTGTTCCGGGGCAGGCGGCTAGCATGAAAGATGCGACCGCCGAAACGCAACAAAGAGCAGAAATGGAATTCCAGACTTTAGAAAATGTTTCGGAATCGGAAGCGAAAATAAAATCTGTACCCCTTGATGATGAATACGGGGGAACATGTATAGAGGAACCAGCTACGCAAGTAAAACCGGTAGTCTCCGGGAATTTAACTGATTTATTGAATGTTTTGATTAATGAAATCAAGAGTCAATCGGCAGAAATTATAGCTCTGTCTGCCAAGCAAGAAGCTCAGTCTGAAAAGATTGAACGAAAGCTAGACAATCAGAACAAAGCTATTAATGTTGTTAACAACAATGTTGGAGTTGTTAATACAAAAGTTGATAAAATCAAAGAAGATATTGTTGTAATTAATACCGAAATCGGTAATCTTAAACAGGAAATGATAGGCGTTCAGGCGGAAATTGCGAGCATAAATACTCGTTTTGATTCCGAAATTAGCAGAATCGAGAAAAGTGTAGGAGAAGCAGTTGCTCCGATCATCGAGAATAAGGTGACGGAACAAATTCAATTAGTGAAAAAAGAGGATCAACAGAAGGTGGAAACTTTAAAGGCTTTAGTGTCCGAAGTAGACACTAAAGTGAGGGAGCAGGCTAATACCTGCGAAGAGAAAAAGAGGGAAGTGGAAACGCTTGCGACAACCACTTGCCAAGTAATTACGAGAGTGTCGGAATTAGAAAAGAAACTTGACGAAAAACAGAGCTATGTGCCAATCTGTGCACATAGTTCGGAATTGTTGACGAAAGAGGAGCGGTTCGACCCCTTGAAAAAAGTCGGTATACACGCGACGGATTTCATTAAAAATTGTGAAAGAGTTTTACCCAGATCATGGACTAATGAGAGAAAAATTAATGCGGTTATTGATGTGCTGGCTGGTGATGCCAAGCGTTGGGGCTTAAACCTCGACATTACGAACCTGACTTTTGACGAGTTTAAAAATTTGTTTCTGGCTGAATACTGGTCAGAGCAAAAACAGCAAAGTGTCTGGCGCGAATTTGTCGTATCGAGGCCTTTCGATGCGAATTCGCGCGGTTCGATGAGGGAGTTTTGTGAGGGCTGGATCCGCAAGTTGGAATATTTGCGTGATCGCCGCACGGAATCCGAAATAGTCTGGGAACTCTACAAGAAGCTTCCAGATGGTACAAAACGATACGTAGGAAGCAATTACAGGACAATCAATGATTTCCTGGAAAGAGTGGAGGACGAGGACAATTGGCGCAATAATCGCGACAGTGGCAGAGGCCGTGGTAACAACAACGGGTACCACAGCAACCACAACAACGATAACCACGGGAATAATGCATACCGCAACCATGGCAGCAATAACAATAATGGTTCGGACCGTAATAACAATCGGTACAATGCAAATAATAACAGGAATGACGGAAACCAGTATCATACTAACGTGATACGGGCTTCACAGAATAGTAATAACGCCAGAGGGTGTGATCAGCCGCCTCAGCAGCATCCGGGGAGCGTATCTGCTGGGACGAGACAGGGAAACCATTAGCCGCGCCGGTGAGGGGCCGACCGGGCGTGGAGAAATTTTGGCGGCCCAATAACAGTAGAAAACTCAGGTGTCGTCGTTATGAAAATTCCGTATGGAATAATCAACGGCGGGAGAGTGTGCCAGTGTTAAGAGAAAGGAGTGCGCCCACAAGTAGTAGATCAGCTGTATACACGGCAGTAGAAGGTACATTCACTGTCTGTGAGAACAATTTAAGTAGTGTTTCGGAAATCGATTATAAGGTGCCAGCTGTAATACCCACAGCGGAACTGGAGATTGAGTTTAAGAATGATTCGCAATTGTTGAGAGAAGATCAGATGTCGGATAAAACGTCCGTCATCGAGCGAGGGGATGCAGAGAGGGATGAGGTCTGGTTAAGGCAGTTCGGTCGCTTATACGACGAACTAAGAGATTATAGGGGTCTGCATGGGAGAAGTGTTTATGGGGAGCGCGTGCAGTATTTGCCGCGTCTCGTCCCACAGGAAGATAGTATTTGTGAAGTGATTGAAAGTTCTGGCCCTAACCGGCAGACTTTACCAGAAATAGTTGATGTTAATGGGGAGCACGAGCAAGATTCGTCGTGTTTCGTCCCGCAGGAGTTAGATGTTGAAGGAGTAACGGAAAGTTCTGGCCCTAACCGGCAGACTTTACCGAAAGTTATAGTGGTAGAAGTAGCCGACCCATCCGACGCAAACCTCCAGTTTAAACATTGCGAGAGTATTAAGGGGAAAGATTACGAAAATTTTAGTGATAGCCGGACACAATTGGTAGAAAAGCACATAGATTTCAGCGTGTATGAGGTTAGAGCTGACGTTATGCGGTCAGACGGTAGCAGTGTGGGTTGCGCAGATCCAGAGGAAGTAATTTCAGATGCGACTGGGCACATTCCTCCAGGTAGATTGGCAGATGAGATCAATCTGATTAAAGAGGAATCAACGAAGGTGACAATTAGTGAATTGATAGCAAAGCAACACTCACTAGTTGACGAGTTACAGGAAAAGGTTTCGGTATTGGAGGCGAAGCTAGAGACTAAGCCTCAGGACAAACGTGTTGAAATTAAAACTGTATGTGAACAGAGGCTGAAAAAGCCGCCAGATAAGCCGGATTTAGGATCAAAGCCGGATGGTTTTTTCTGGAATGACCTGGATATAGACGAGGATTTACTGTGGGAAAATAAAGAAACAGTCGAGGACAAGTGTAGACAGATAGTAGTGTCTGTTAATATGCACGACCTACAACTAAACGTGTTGATTGACACCGGTGCAGAATTGAGTGCTGTATCTGGGAAAATATTTGAGTTACTGAAAGACAGACCTGGCATCGTAGTTATGCCAGTAACAGGAGTGAAAATTATCGGTGCTACTGGGAAGGCCAGTAAACCGGTCACAAAACAGATTTTTGTCAACTTTGAGATATGTGGGGCACGATTTGAACAAGAGTTTGTCGTCGTGCCAGACTTAACTACGGAAGTAATTATCGGGTTAGATTGGCTGTTAAAGTACCGTGCAGTGATTAACTGCGAAAGCAAAACGTTGACATGTACGTCCCAAGATAAAACAATAGTAGTTAGTTTTGACGAGGCAGGAGACGGTGTGCATAGGCAATACCAGCCTATACACATTGTTAACTGGCCGAATGGTATTGACGTAGGTATGAATTTGAACTACTGTAATGTGAGGAATCTCGGCATTGACAATAGTGTAGAAAGTGAATTGGAAAGTATTGTAGACGGTGTGTCAAACGTAACACACGAACAAAGACGAGGCCTGTATGAAGTAATAATGAGGAATAAGAGTGTGTTTTCAGACAAACCGGGTCTTGTGGAAGGATATAAATGCAAGTTGCATGTAATTCCGCACGAACCATTCTTCGTGAGACCGTATGCTATACCGCTGTCCAAAAAGGAAGCAGTGCAACGGGAGATAGATAAGATGATCGAATGGGGAGTGATTGAAAGAAGTACAAGTCCATACAATAACGGTTTGGTCATTGTAGCAAAACGGGATGGTAGTGTGCGTATTGTGATTGACGCACGCACGTTGAATAGGGTCGTTCAACGTGAAACAGACAGACCAGAGAGTATGGAGGAGATTTTGCAACGTTTTCATGACGTTAAGTTCATGACTAGCCTCGATCTGACAGCTAGCTACTGGCAAATAGAACTCGAAGAAGAATCTAGGCCATACACCGCCTTCTTGTTTGCGGGCAGGTGTTATCAGTATAGAGTACTGCCGTTTGGACTTAATATATCTGTGTCCGTGTTCATCAGGGCCCTAGATAAAGTGCTAGGACCGGCTTTGAGTTCAAGATTAACTGTATATGTTGACGACCTATTGCTGGCCAATGCCACTTGGCATGACCATTGTGACCTGTTAGATGAAGTTTTTAGAGCATTGCGCCGTGGCGGAATGACTCTAAAGCTAAAGAAATGCGAATTTGTGAAGCAGGAACTGAAATTTTTAGGGCATGTAATTACCACTGCTGGTATTACGAAAGACCCAGAGAAACTAGAGGCAATAAAGAATTGTCCTCCACCCAAGTCTAGGAAACAGTTAAAAAGTTTTCTAGGGCTCACAGGATTTTACCGTAAATTTGTAAAAGGACAAGTGTTTAATGATGAAAATTTGAATAACCTCTTGCGCAAAAATGTTCCGTTTGTGTGGACTGACGGGTGTCAGACCGCTTTCGAGAGATTAAAAGACGAGTTGTTAAGATCTAACATACTATTTCATCCTGATTTATCGCTACCCTTCCATCTGGGAACGGATTCGTCGAATTACGGGGTGGGGGTAGAACTGTTCCAAGAAGTTGGTAAAGGAGAGGATAAGGAACACCGGACGATAGCGTTCGCGAGTCGAACTTTATCAAAAAGTGAGCGAAACTACCCGATTTCTGAGAAAGAGTGTCTCGCTATCGTGTGGGGATTCAAGAAGTTCAAGGGTTACCTATGGGACCGTAAGGTGATTATTCATACGGACCATAAGGCGCTCACTTATCTGAAGGATTGTAAACTACTTCACGAAAGACTGACTAGGTGGTCGCTGTATTTACAGCAATTTAACTATGACATCTGTTACGTAAAAGGGACCGACAATTGCGTAGCGGATGCGCTGTCGCGGTTGCCCGAGTCTAATCAAGGTCTATTGAAAGATGAGGCAGATGGAGTGGTCAAATTGTACTATTTTAAAGAAGTTGAGGGACGTAAATTAATAATGAACATTTGTAAGAATCTACGTCGTCATCAGAACGAGGATGGTTGTTTAAATATGGTGAAAACCCGATATGATGAAAAGAGTCCAGAAGGAGAGAAATTAAGGAAGTATTACAAGATATACGATCATATCTTGTACATACGTAAGGGTGAAGATAGTAATATTTGGCGGGTATGCTGGCCCAGCAAATACGTCACGGAAATAATAGACTACTACCATTTGGCGTATGGTCACTGTGGACCAAAGAAATGTACGGAAAAGCTGAGTGAAGTAGTGCATTTCAACAACATGTTAAAACGAGTTACTGACAGAGTGAAAACTTGCGATTTATGTCAGAAGGTGAAGGTTACCAACTGTACGAGTCGTGGTCCTATGCAAAGTATAAGGCCTAACGACACCTTTGAGTTACTGTGCGTGGACTTGTACGGACCTTTGCCCAAGTCATCAGGAAACTTTGCTTACATTTTAGTAGTGCTAGAAGCTTTTTCCAAGTTCATCAAACTATACCCGATTAGGAAAGCTACAGCCAAAGCAGTCTATAGCAAGCTTGTGAACGATTATTTTGTTCATATTGGTAAGCCCAAGGCGATTCTATCAGACAATGGGGCACAATTTACTTCTAAGTTGTGGAATGAAGGCTTGGAAAGTAATGGGGTCGAGGTGATCCATATTTCAGCTTATTGTCCGGCTGGGAATCCCGCTGAGAGGTATATGCGCGAGCTAGGCCGACTGTGCCGTACCTATTGCCATCACAACCATAGGGCATGGGGCAAATATGTAGCAGTATTTGAGAGAATTATGAACACCTTGAGACATGAATCGACGGGATTTTCTCCAGAGGAAATCCTGTTGGATGACAGAAGTAAAAGTTTAGTGGAAGAGATAATCAAATTCCCTCCACGGATTGACATTAGTATTGGTGTGAAAAAAGATCGTTTGCGAGAAGTAATGAAGCTTAAAGCCGATGCTCGCATACGTCGTCATGTCGCTAAAGCGCGTTTTGCTAAGTTTGCGATCGGAGACTTAGTACTTGTAAAAGCTCATGAGAAATCGAGCGAGATAGACAATGAAATCTCTAAATTTAAGTTTGTTTATAATGGACCATATAAAGTCATTGGTATACCTCACACAAATGCTTATTGCTTAGAGTATCCAAGCTCTGGAAAGCTATTAGGTATACGAAATATAATAGATTTGAAATTGTACCAACCTAGGATCGATTAATACCACACAATGGGTAATTTGTACAATATGTAAATATAGAGTGTAAGATTTAAGGTTTGCTAGATTGCCATGCTTTTGACTGACCAAGAGGACATTAAAGAAGTTGTAATTAATAAGTAATTAATTTTGATTAATCAATTTAATTTTAATCAATTTAATCATGATCTAATCAACTGAAAAATCCAAGCTGCTAGTTTAAGTTTTCAGCTGAGTCACAGTAGATTAAGGAATGTAAATATGATTTTGTAAATAGCTGTAAGATTTCATAAATATGTGATTTACTAGTCATTGCCGATGTACTTAGACGCTGTTTTAAGTTTCAGGCTAGTACATGCGTGTGATGATGGACAGTGTTGAGTTATCCACTGTGATAGTGTTTATGGACTCCTTGAGATTACTCGGGAGTGAGTTTTTCCGAAAGAATTCAGTGAAACGGACGTTCTGGAAACGCCGTCACAAGGGCGAGTGAGATCAAGCGTGCCGCACACGCGGGCGCAACAATACTGGCGAGGCGAGCCGCTGTCGGCTCTTGTGCCGCTGTTGGCTCTTGGGCCGCTGTCGGCATTCTTTGTACTTGCGAGTACGGAAGGCGGAATTGTTTTTCTTCCTGGACAGCTGAAAGAATTCTACTGTCAATATTTATGTTTTTTTCGATCTGATGTGTGTTATTTTCTTGTTTAGCGTTTAATGGACTCCCATGACGAGAATATTAATTATGAAAGGGTTATGTAAAAATGTGTATTCTATGTAATTAATTATTAATTTGCGTATTTTGATCTACCTGTTTTTATGACCATGTACTCTGATTAATTTTGTAAATAGTATTCCATTTCTTGATACTGTTGGGAATTTTGACAATTTTAGAAAAGCTAAACCATTTTCTATGTTTTCTATGAATTTTAATATGTTGTCAACCTGTTTTATTTTGATCAAGATGACAGAGTGGAATACGATTAGGAGTGTCTCCACTCAATTATTATGGTCTAAAAATTGATTTATGCTTAATTAGACGAATGCTAAACTTTTGATGATGTTTTGAGCATATGCATCTCCGCTGTTTCTTTTTTGGGACATTTTCTGAGTCTGTTTACGTTACACGAACATCCTCAGACAATGTGGGGCACGTGTAACGCCGGAAATGCATATCCTCCTATTTCCATCTATTGTACTATTATTTTTTTCCTTGTTTTGCTACCGCAAGATATGACATTTCTGTCTCTTTATATATTGTAATTGCTTTACTGTTTGGATATATATATATTTATGCACTTATGTCGATCTATAATTGGTTTGTTTCGTAAATATTATTTGTATTTTTACGCTGGGTCTTGCCTAGGGAAAACTGCTATCGAACGATTACATCGATGGGTCGTGTGCAGAATTAAAGTGTGTAGGATCTTTGGTAGTGTTAACTCTGCCGCGTGGAGCGCGGGCTGGGCAGTGAGAGTCTGGCTGGAGTAGCGAGTGGAGCAGAGGTGTGTTGTGTGACGCTCCCGCGAGTTGCCGCGCTTTCGGGGTTTGGCAGCATGTAATTGCGCTCGACTCGCGATGATAGTTTCTGACATGGTGTCGCGGACGGGAAGCATTAGCTGGCGCACATCAAGAGCCCGTTTCGCCTGGTGACCGTGTCGAGAAGAAGGCGCGCCAACATCCAGCTTCTGCAACAGCGACGGCCGACAATGAGTGACTGTCGCCACCTCCTCGATCGACGGCTTCAAACCTTCAATCAACCAACAAGGAAGACTAAAAGCACGTAAAGTTTCAGAACTGTATGGCAGACCTCAGCTTTTCAAATTGTTCCATTTGCCTCGCAAAATTACAGCAACTTAGCATGAACGTTTGTTGCTCATTGTCCCAATTGCATTGCCAAGCAGGGTCCCTTCCTTTTCCGAAATGAACCCGAGTGTCGTTGAAATTCAAACGCCAGCATTAAAATAATATGATTAGATTTCACTGCTTTAATTTCAAAGTTCAGTAGCTGGCTACAGTATTTAGGTTACACGAGCACAAATTTAGAGTGCGAGTTTTGTTAGCATATTTTAGCTTACCTGTGACTGCAGCTCAGCTTGGTACGTACTAAATTTTACTATTGTTAATAGTTCAGAATCATTTAATTCAAGTTCAAAGTTAAATCTCTTGTTTCTAAATTGCGTAGAGTCAAGTTGCTTTTGAAATGATTGTTGAGGTAGTCCAAGACTAACCGTATTTTACTGGATTTCGATGTGCTTCAGAAAGAAAGCTCGCTATTAACTTCAGTCACTAAATTAACTTTCGATTTTCCGGTTTTATTAATTCTTTTGCTAAATTAAGTCAGAGTGTAGCGAAATTTATTACTTCTGACAAACTTTCAGTTTTCACACTACACGTGTCAACCTTCAGTTGCCACGCTTCTAGTGTTAATTATATGTGTAATAACCTTTCTTTTTCAGTTACTATAGTATTTGTCCTTAGGACTGGCGACCGTGATTTCCCCCAAATCTCAAATATCTAATTACCGCTAGTTAATTGTTAACGTAACGGCCGCACATTTACTTTCTTTATTAACTTTACCCCTTTTCAAAATTAATTTCCACCAGTTTCATTTGCATTTTTCCTTTCATTTAGATGTAACCCTTTCCTCCCTCTTTACCGACAGATTAACTTCGGTGACGATTGCTTTTCCCAAATTTCCATTAGGTACACGCGGTTTCATTTTTCACTGTCATTAAGGTCGGTAAGTGAGGGGGGAGGTTACACCATCGCTCACAATAAAACGGAAAATTGCAAGATACTAGCCTACTTTGAGAAGCACCGGCCGGGGTGGCCGAGCGGTTCTGGGCGCTTCAGTCTGGAACCGCGCGACCGCTACGGTCGCAGGTTCGAATCCTGCCTCGGGCATGGATGTGTGTGATGTCCTTAGGTTAGTTAGGTTTAATTAGTTGTAAGTTCTAGGGGACTGATGACCTTAGATGATAAGTCCCATAGTGCTCAGAGCCCTTTGAACCATTGTTTTTGAGAAGCTCCTGAACTGTGAAACCATCCCTGAAAAATTTAAATCCATCCCAAGTAACAGCGAGAAGCCAGATACAGAACCACCAACGTCTGAAGAACTACAGAAGGTAACTTTAGAACAGAAAAACAAGAAAGTGTCTGTAGAAAACGAAATAATGACCGAACTATGGAAAGAAGCTGGCAAAAATGCAATTACATCTATTCAATGTATTTTCGATAAAATATGGAAAGAAGAAGAGAGAGCCGCAGAATGAAGGATAGCTCTCATCCACCCTAACCACAAGAAAGGCTTAAGGATAGACCATAACAATTATAGAGGAATATCACTCCTGGATATACCGTACAAGATTATTTCTAAAGTCCTTTTGAATAGTGCAGAGCCGCAACTTGACCGACACATCATGCAGTACCTGGGAGGTTTCAGCACAATTACTAAACTTATAAACATTATGTCATACCAAAAATCAAGGGCAAAGACATATTTAATCTCCTTCATTGATTTAAAAAAAAGCATATGATTCGATTAACAGAGAATCTCTATTAGCAGCACTGGAAGAAATGGGTTGGGATAAGAAAACAACTAATATCAAGAAAGCGACCCTTACAAACACATTTTCGAAAGTTAAATTCATGGGTGAACTATCAGAACTCTTCGAAATAAAAACGTGGGTACGACAGCGGAATGGACACTCATCGTTGCTGTTCAGTTGTGCGCTTGATAAAGTAATCAGAGAATGGAAAACAAATATAAAGAGTGGTATAAGATTGGGTAGCAAAAAGAGGAGCCTTAAGGTAAATTGCATAGCTTTTGCAGATGATATGGCCCTGTTTGCCGAAACAATGGAAGAATCACAGGCCTTGAACTAAAGAAACTAGCAGCTAAAATAGGTCTCCACATCTCCTTCAAAAAAACTGAGGTCATGACAAACATCGAGAACTCACGTTAACACCTCAAGCTCCAAGAACAAAAGATTTAAATAGTGAACGAATTTAAATGTCTCTGAGAGTGGATTAGTTGGAATTCTGGGAAAGGCAAAGTAATGGACTCGAGAAAAATAAACTTGAACTGGCTTTCCAACTAACAAAAGATCCATGCAACAAATAATCCCTTTCGTGGGGGTCCAAAATTACACATTGCAAGACAGTGATAAAGCTAGAAACATTGTATGTAGCAGAAACACTAAACATGAACTTCAAAGGCCTAATGGAGAAACTTGAGGTAAAGAGAAGAAAAATTTTAAGGAAAATCACACGACCAAAATTCCAAGATAATAAGATAGTTTACATCAAAAATTAAACTCTCTACCAGAAAATCGAACAACACTTTCACATGCAGTGCGAGAAAGGAGGATAATTTTTTATGGGCATGTTGTTGTTGTTGTTGTGGTCTTCAGTCCTGAGACTGGTTTGATGCAGCTCTCCATGCAACTCTATCCTGTGCAAGCTTCTTAATCTCCCAGTACCTAATGCAACCTACATCCTTCTGAATCTGCTTAGTGTATTCATCTCTTGGTCTCCCTCTACGATTTTTACCCTCCACGCTACCCTCCAATGCTAAATTTGTGATCCCTTGATGCCTCAAAACATGTCCTACCAACCGATCCCTTCTTCTAGTCAAGTTGTGCCACAAACTTCTCTTCTCCCCAATCCTATTCAATACCACCTCATTAGTTATGTGATCTACCCACCTTATCTTCAGCATTCTTCTGTAGCACCACATTTCGAAAGCTTCTATTTTCTTCTTGTCTAAACTATTTATCGTCCATGTTTCACTTCCATACATGGCTACACTCCATACAAATACTTTCAGAAACGACTTCCTGACACTTAAACCTATACTCGATGTTAACAAATTTCTCTTCTTCAGAAACGATTTCCTTGCCATTGCCAGTCTACATTTTATATCCTCTCTACTTCAACCATCATCAGTTATTTTGCTCCCTAAATAGCAAAACTCCTTTACTACTTTAAGTGTCTCATTTACTAATCTAATTCCCTTAGCATCATCCGATTTAATTTGACTACATTCCATTATCCTTGTTTAGCTTTTGTTGATGTTCATCTTATATCCTCCTTTCAAGACACTGTTCATTCCGTTCAATTGCTCTTCCAAGCCCTTTGCTGTCTCTGACAGAATTACAAGGTCATCGGTGAACCTCAAAGTTTTTGCTTCTTCTCCATGAATTTTAATACTTACTCCGATTTTTTCTTTTGTTTGCTTTACTGCTTGCTCAATATACAGATTGAATAACATCGGGGAGAGGCTACAAGCCTGTCTCACTCCCTTCCCAACCACTGCTTCCCTTTCATGCCCCTCGACTCTTATAACTGCCATCTGGTTTCTGTACAAATTGTAAATAGCCTTTCGCTCCCTGTATTTTACCCCTGCCTCCTTCAGAATTTGAAAGCGAACGTAGGTTTGCCTTTTCTTAATCTTTCTTCTAAGATAAGTCGTAAGGTTAGTATTGCCTCACGTGTTCCAACATTTCTACGGAATCCAAACTCATCTTCCCCGAGGTCCGCTTCTACCAGTTTTTCCATTCGTCTGTAAAGAATTCGCGTTAGTATTTTGCAGCTGTGACTTATTAAACTGATAGTTCGGTAATTTTCACATCTGTCAACAACTGCTTTCTTTGAGATTGGAATTATTATATTCTTCTTGAAGTCTGAGGGTATTTCGCCTGTCTCATACATCTTGCTCGCCAGATGGTAGAGTTTGTCATGACTGGCTCTCCCAAGGCCATCAGTAGTTCTAATGGAATGTTGTCTACTCCTGGGGCCTTGTTTCGACTCAGGTCTTTCAGTGCTCTGTCAAACTCTTCATGCAGTATCTTATCTCCCATTTCGTCTTCATCTACATCCTCTTCCATTTCCATATTATTGTCCTCAAGTACATCGCCCTTGTATAAACCCTCTATATACTCCTTCCACCTTTCTGCCTTCCCTTCTTTGCTTAGAACTGGGTTGCCATCTGAGCTCTTGATATTCATACAAGTGGTTCTCTTCTCTCCAAAGGTCTCTTTCATTTTCCTGTAGGCAGCATCTACCTTACCCCTAGTGAGACAAGCCTCTACATCCTTACATTTGTCTTCTAGCCATCCCAGCTTAGCCATTTTGCACTTCATGTCGATCTCATTTTTGAGACGTTTGTATTCCTTTTTGCCTGCTTCATTCACTGCATTTTTATATTTTCTCCTTTCATCAATTAAATTCAATATTTCTTCTGTTACCCAAGGATTTCTATTAGCCCTCGTCTTTTTACCTACTTGATCGTCTGCTGCCTTCACTACTTCATCCCTCAGAGCTACCCATTCTTCTTCTACTGTATTTCTTTCCCCCATTCCTGTCAATTGTTTCCTTATGCTCTCCCTCAAACTCCCTACAACCTCTGGTTCTTTCAGTTTATCCAGGTCCCATCTCCTTAAATTCCCTCCTTTTTGCAGTTTCTTCAGTTTCAATCTGCAGTTCATAACCAATAGATTGTGGCCAGAATCCACATCTGCCCCTGGAAATGTCTTACAATTTAAAACCTGGTTCCTAAATCTCTGTCTTACCATTATATAATCTATGTGATCCCTTTTAGTATCTCCAGGATTCTTCCAGGTATACAACCTTCTTTTATGATTCTTGAACCAAGTGTTAGCTATGATTAAGTTATGCTCTGTGTAGAATTCTACAAGGTGGCTTCCTCTATCATTTCTTCCCCCCAATCCATATTCACCTACTATATTTCCTTCTCTCCCTTTTCCTACTGACGTATTCCAGTCACCCATGACTATTAAATTTTCGTCTCCCTTCACTACCCGAATAATTTCTTTTACCTCGTCATACATTTCATCAATTTCTTCATCATCTGCAGAGCTACTTGGCATATAAACTTGTACTACTGTAGTAGGCATGGGCTTTGTGTCTATCTTGGCCACAATAATGCGTCTTCTCAGAATAAACCCAAACAGATTAAGCAAACAAATCCTTGGCTTTTTCCGTAACTGCAAAACAACCCCAGATGGTTTAAAAAAACCGAGAAAGACCTAGTAGAACTAAGGAGTTCAGAAAAAAAACTAATCCATCACATACCTGATTTAGTTACTAAAGATGAAAATATTAGGTTCCAAGACGAATCTACGCAAATACCCAAACACATGATTCTAGAAGAAGAGAGGAAAAGGAGATCAGAAAGAATGAATGAACTGAGCACTGGGAAAGGAACAACACACAAAAACTGACTGACCAAATCTACCTCAGAGAGTGTGAAACGAAAGAAGAGGAAAAAGTACAGGCAGAGAGTGAGTTGCTATAAACTACTCAGTGCTAGCATCTGATGGAATTACACATTCCTGGAGACATACTGAGTTTAAAAATTTATCTTCGATAAGGACAGAAGCTGAAGTAACGAATTAAAATTTGTTCGAAGACTTGAACTTGAACCCCGGTCTCTTGCCTGAGGTAAGCACAGGATTTCTTCGTTATGTACAAAGCTGTGGTGTTATTCCAATATCGGAGAGCATCAGCAATACTGACAACTTAAGAAAGAGAAAATTAAGATGGGTAGGGGCGTGAATTGAAGCTGGGTGACTGGAAAGCAATAGGAGCCATAGGAATGTAACAGAGATTTGCAGGAGACTGTAGGCTCGGTTGTAGGAACGAGGACGTTAAAGAGTAATTAAGTTCTACGATGGATTCGAGATATTAATATCGAACACACTGTTCAGAAACCACAACACAGGTGAATGTTCTTGGAAAATACTCAGACTCATGGAAGATTTCAGCTGGATTATTTCCATGATGAGACAGCTTTCCCGTATTAGATGTTGGTCTTCAAGGTGTACCCAGGAGCAGATTTAGTTTTACGACACAATTTAGTAATGATAAAGAGTAGACTGGAGTTTATGAGAATCATCCAGAAGATCCAATGACGAAAGAAGCGGAATACTGAACAAGCGAGGAATGATGAGATACGTTTGTTGTACCTTAAGGCTGCAGATATTTCGATAGTAAATGCCACAATAAGCTGTTCAGTTGTAGAGGAATTGGCATCTCTAGAAGTGGAAATCACATAACTGTTATCGACCGATAAAGGTACAAGGAAGATAATGCAAAGAAACCGCGAGTGACTGAAGAAATACTGTAATAGATCGACGAAAGAACGGAAGAGCATAAACGCGCAGCAAATGACACGAATACAGCAATGAAGTAAACACGAAGTGCATGGATGCCAGGAAGAAGGAGATGCAAGAGAGATGGAAAGAATTTGGCGTCGAAAAACTGATTCAGCATGTAGAAAGGCAAAAATACACGCAGAAGGAACTAAAATCTAATGCCTCAGCACTGCAGGAGGAATTACACGGTGAAACGCAGCGGAGCAAGTGGACAGGTGGGAAGAGCACATAGAGGTTCCTGTGCAGAAGTGGACTTGTCTCACGACGTGACATAAGTAATGGGAGTCGATATGCAAAACATAAACACGTCTTCTCTTTCACCTGTGGCCTAGGGGAGCATCATTGACTACTAATCGAAACGTTCTCTATCCCGGGTTCAAACCCGGTCGCTGCTTAAATTTCGATTAAGAATCATCAGCGACGTCGGCCGAAGACTTCCGGCATAAGAAGTCATCTTCGCTCAGCCGATGACCTTGTCAAGGAAGATGGAGTAGCAGACAGAGTTTCAGGACACTTCCTTGCCCATTTGATGGGAAAATGCCCACAAAAGGCGGAACAGTCAGCAATGATGAACGATATGAAGATTCTAGGCACTGGAAACCACTGAGTTAAAGATACATAATGTATATCTGCAGGGCATCTGGGATGTAACTACAAAAATGTCACGATGATCACTCCATTGGTGAAAGATTCCAGACTAGTCCCCCATTCGGCTCTCTGGGAGGGTACTCCAAGGGCTAGGATTTCTGGACAGGCGAATATAGGGTAATACCAGCAGCAGCAGGAAACAGTGTAACGATATTAGGATGCGATATAAGTAGGAAAGTAGGGCATGAAGCTGTTCAGTGATAGGGTTGTTCTCATCAGTTTCGACAGCAAACCAATGTTGACAACGGTAGTTCAGATATAAATGCCGGCGTCGCTTTCGGAAAATGAGTATATGGAAGAAGTGCAATTATGAGGATATTTAACTGGTAAGTCAGTATGTAAAGGGAGACTAAAATCTAATAATCGTGGGGGACTGAAATCCGGTTGTAGGGGAAGGAATACAAGAAAAGGTTACGGGAGAATATAGGATAGGCAGTGAGCATCAGGGAGGAGAAAGACGTTTTGAGTTCTGTAATAAATTTCTGAAGGTAATAGTGAATACCTTGTTCAAGAATCACAAGAGGAGGAAGAAAACTTGGAAAAGACCCAGATACGCTGGAAGTTTCAGCTGAATTGCTTCATGGTCGGACACAGATTCCCAAATCAGATATTGGATTGTAAATCATATCGAGGAGCAGATACAGACTCAGATCATAATTTAGTAACGATGAAGAATCGACTGAGGTTTAGGAGAATCGTACGGAGAGTCTGAGTGGAAGGAAATGGTACACTAAAGTACACATGAGTGATGAGACGGCGTTTGAAGTTCGCTAAGGATGCGGGTACTGCGATGGGGAACAGTACACTAGGCAGTTCAGTTGAAGAGGAGTGGACATCTCTAAAAATGGGCATCACAGATGTTGCAGTCAGACATAGGCACAAGGAAGGTAACTAAGATGGGACCTTGGGTAACAGAAGAACTAAGTCGATTGACTGACGAAAAATAAAACTATAAAAAAGTTCAGGGAAAGACAGGAATCCATACAATACAAAAATGGATGTACGTATTTATGTACATTCCACATACCCTCCAAAAACACTAGACCGATTTCAACCAAACTTGGCACACATATCACTTACTGTCTAGAGATAATAACTGTAGGGTTTAGGAACACCTATCTATCAAAGAAGTAAGGATGAAAAAGGAATGTAGCCTACGACGCTCGAATTCCATTCTTTGTTCGCCCAGTATTTCAGAATAAGGGCAATTTTTGACTTCCAAGAAACTTCACACATAATTTCAAATCTTTCCAAAACCTATTGTCGCTGACAACCCTCACAAAATTATGAAAGAAACAAAGTTCAAACTCTAATGATGGCTGTTAATTAAAACGGTGAAACCGGTCATAAGTTAACATCGTCTGCGATCAAGACCGTTTTTAAATCATTTTATTTTAATTTACTACACTGACAGAAACAAATTGCAAGACCAAGGAGGAGTTGTGCGACATAAACGAAAGTTGGTAGGCATATGTCTACAGATTTCGGGTCAGTAGCATAAAAGTGGCGTTACTACGAGGATAAAATCAGGTTTAGTTCAAGTACACGTCATAACGGTCGTGAGCGTTAGTTACCTGTGATTTATGATGTAACCTGCAGATGACTACTGAGAGACTGGAGAAATGGGCACAAAGAAGTGGTCGTAAGTCATCGCCAGAAAATAAGCTGTGTGTTTTGCTTGTTAACCGTTCCTGTCCCCTTTTCATATCCCAGAACTCAAACTGAGGGATACCATTTTAAATTTTAACGAGTCGTGAGGTATGTGGACACTAATTTCTACCAGACGTTTACTTACTTGCCACACTTGAGGGACTTTTCCTCTCGATCCATCAAAGCCCTTAAAAGTTTAAAGCGTGTACCACACAGAGTTTGGGGAGGAGCTCAAGCATGTCTGTTCCAGTGTTATAGAGCGTTTGTTTGGTTCTAAAAAGGCTTTGAGCACCATGGGACTTAACATCTGAGGTAATCAGTCCCCAAGAACTTAGAACTACTTAAACCTAACTAACTTGAGGACAGCCCACACATCCATGCCCGAGGCAGGATTCGAACCTGCGACCGTAGCGGTTGCGCGGTTCCAGACTGAAGCGCCTAGAACCGCTTGGCCACACGGGCCGGCGTTTGGTTCTAGCTTCATTATGGACGTGTGACGTTCAGACCCACTAGGTCCACTGTGGGGGCATCAGACTGGCTACAGGTGCATTTAGACCTCCTGCACGAAGGTGGCGAGCCGCCACTTCTAATCTGACGGTGACTATTTACGGTAAATTGCCTCTGTGGCCGAAATCGAGAGTCTGCCTTTGGCAGGGCAGCGGTTCGGACGTCCTGCTTACGTCCCTGCCGCGTTAGGGCGCGCGTGGTGTTGCTGTGATCTACAGCCATCACCGCACAGCTTACTTCCACCGACCTACCGTGACATATTCAGGACGAAAGCCGACGCTGAAGTTCAGTTTTAGGCCGAGTTTGCGCGACTAAAAGCGTTGGAAATCGAAGAGTTTTTACGAGATGACGTTCACATCGATCATCACGAAGTTATATGGATTCACCTCTCCATGTGCAACCGGTGGATGACGCAGCTTGTGAAAGCATTCTCTAAAAAACGATCGACCTTCAATTCAGACTTTCGGATGGACACACTGGCTCTGTGAAAGCGGAATAATCAGGTGCCAGAGGACGGTCCTAGTGTTGGAGTTGCCATTTGAGGTACTAGCAGAAATGGTAATTGCCGCATTGAGACCCTATGGCACTGTGATAATCCATACAGCGAAAAAATGGGCACACTTTACTACTTACAAAGTTCTGAATGGGGCATGCCAGGTGCGCATAGACCTTACTAAACACTTCCTGTCCCATTTGTACAATGAGAGATGCCGTGACATCTTAAGCTACGACGGCCAGCCAAAGACCTGTTCGAGATTCGAACAAGAGGGACATCTCAGATCAAGCTGTATGCAACTTAACCGACGGGAGATGAGAAGATGTCGCCCAATGCAACGGCGCTCCAGTTGACGTATGTGGTGGCTCTACCAACTGATCATTGACTGTCGACTGAAGAGTCACCTTCAGCCGACACTGAGCAGGCTCCGATGCAGCGGCGGCAGAGCACTACGAACGGACATTTTGTACTACCAGGGCAACCCCTGTCTTTGGTTTTGCAATGCGGAGGGGAACAGCCAGCGCAGGAGAGATGGCCGTCGCAGATTTGTCGGTGAGAACCGACGCTTTTGTACCTGATGGAAATGACACCCAGTCGCTCCAAAGCGAAGGAAGAAACGTCGACTGGCTCCATCCAATACCTCCATGAGGATGTCAACTGAAGACGAAGATCTCGACGGTGGCGACCATGCCCAGCAGGAAGATGTGATCGTCGGATCCTCTAACGTGATTTGATCAGCAGCGGATTCGAAGGAGACCTCTCACAGTGCCATGCTTCTCGATGATGGACAGCAAAGGGTTTCAGTATCTGACCCTATCTTGGATGTACTGCAAACTTCAGCTGCCCTGTTAATTCCAGGGGTCATCACTGCACAAGCCTCACTGCATGGGCCGACAATATCGAGGACATGACGTCTGCAGCAGCAACTAAAGCAGTTGCAATTGCTTCACATCACGAGAGTTAAACTGCAGTGCACATGGGAGGGGATCGATTCTTGATGGTGGGGCCTTCTTCTGTTCTTCCACCTCTCCCAACTGGCGCCAACAATATAGCCTCCCTGTGCCAGGCCTACTGGATTGGCACCATCAAACTCAATACCATCAGTTCTGAGGTCAAGATGTAGAAGTTTCGTGACTTGTTCTGCGTGTCAGATCTCGATGACGCACTTCTCCAGGAAGTGTGCCTCGACCAGTTCCTGTCCGTTTACGGATACAACGTTTTTAAGGCGCCATGATGCACTGATAATGGCAGTGGTGTGACCATTCTTGTGAAGGGAGTCGTCATGACTGATTGTGTGGCCTACCTTCCGTCAGCACAAAGATTTGCTATCACATATCAGAACGTCATGATTGTGAATTTACGTTTTCTCTCTAGTACAGATGAGAGACCATACAAGATTTTAGGCAGAGGAGGTTGCGCCCTCATTCGAGGGACACTACGTCCATATCATCCTTGGGGGTAACTTGAATTGTGTCCAGTCGTCACAGGATCAAATACCACACTGTAGCACATGCAGAAAACTGCAACGCCTGGTGCAAGACCTTTGCCTTGTCAACACCTTGCAGAGTTCCCACAGCAACAGACAGAAGTATATGTTTTCCTGAGAGTTACAGCAGCGCCGCTTGATGCTGACATATGGCTGGCATTCTACATGGATCATGATACCTACCTGCACCTCTGCACCACCTCCCTCCCACGACAGAGGTTGTGGCGGAGCAGGAGCACATGGGAGATGAATGTAGCGCTCCTTGGGGATCCAGAACGTCGCCACAGGATAGTGGAGACCAGGAGGAACTGTGAGAGGCAGCATCTGACCTTTCCTTCCATGATCCTGTGCTGGCTTGATTGCACAAAACCTGCACTGCGGCATGTAATGACGAACTATGTTTGAGAGGCTATGTGTTCGCAACAGACACCATGGAATATCATTTTACGCCACTGCTGGAGAAATACGACTAACTGCCGCCGCCAGGATGTCGGGATGAGGTCTGGCGCCTGCAAGTAAAGATCACAATGTTTACATGACATTGTCTCGATGGCACACTTGATCATGTGTGTAGTCAGGACCACATCGAGGGAGAACTGCTGACCATGTACCACATATTCTGCGAACGTCACAGATGTCGAAGGGTATTGACCCCCACTCTGAATATGCTGGATGGCCAGCTCCTGATGGGCCATTAGGATATCGCCAACGCCTTGTCAGATCATTACCGGCAGTTCTATGCCACAGGAGATCAGGATGTTATGGCGATAGATGACGTCTTCTACTTGCTGTCTTCGACCCTCCATAACGGCAGAGTACGCCACCAACGCCCCCAGCAAAGGAGCGACCAACAAATCTCTGGGCCCAGACGGTCTCCCAACAGAGCTTTATGATACATTCCATGATGTTATGATGCCCCCCATGGGTTATGATACACCAGGAACTGATGAACCCTGCAGTGCAGATGCCACCTGCCTTTGTTGATGGCATCCTTATATCGATCCGCAAGCTGTCTGCTGAAAGGGGAGTTGACCATTATCGGCCTCTTATGGTGCTCAACAGCAATTTCAAGACATTTGGCAGAATTCTGGCTGCCCACATTCAGTGTCCTGCACTAAGTGTCTCCAAGATGACAGCAACATACAGATAGCACTCAGTGATTACCACAGTGTCGTCACACTGGCAGAGGCGTGTCACATGCACAGAGCTGTAGCGTCAGTGGAGATTGACCATGCTTTCAATAAGGTATGCCACAGTTATCTTGAGAAGGTGCTGCGGCAGCTGGCCTTTCCCCAGTCTTTCATACACATCATCATGCGCCTTCTGTGTAATGCGACTTCACAGGTTATGATCGATGGACATATTGCAGGCAAGTTCACTATCACCTGTTCTGTGAGGCAAGGTTGCTCCCTGTCGGTGGATATGTATGCCATTGCTGTGGAGCCACTGTTACATAGACCATGATGTCAGCCATACAGACTTACGTTGAGAGACCCTACCTTTGTCTGCCACATGTACACGGATGATCCAGTGTTGTTAGTACATACCCTAGATGATGTCCAAACATCACTGGACTGAAGTGCCCATTAGTGTGCCATAGCCGGAAGCTGCTTGAACTTGGAGAAGTATGGAGCAATGATCATTGGCAGTGGCTTCCCTGAAGGGAGCTTTGCCACATTCCCACTCTGGTGTATGATCAAATGTTTGGGAGGTTATCTTTACACATGACTGTCGACGGATGGCACACCTTACCTATACTTGCCTTCTACAACACTGTAGCAACTTGCTGCGATCTTTGAACGTGGTCCAGTGGGTATCTTGGGTATGACGTTTTATCTGTATACTAACATAAATGCAGTCATATAGATCATAGGTTTGACCATATTGTATCTTTACCGAGATGATGACAAACACTTTCTCAATTTTTGGACCTCCCTATCAGAACGATTCACTCGTCTATGACACCACCTGCATTACCCCTAATACTTTGCTAATTATCTGGGTAGTGTCTTCTTGGACCCTACCCACAGTTGGACAGTTGGGGTGTGTCGGGTATGAGAAGTTAACCTTATGTGCATGTTAATTTTACGGAACGAGCGGGAAAAAGTGATAGAACCTTATGAACCCTTTCTTCCTGAAGACATGCCTGGTCCTAATGGTGGATTAGAAGGTTCCATTGATATGCTGATCGATGGTGACAACAGGTATAGTGTCTAACATTGGTTCCACTGGAAGGGCGGCCTTCACGTTCTATTTAAGCTTAAATTTTTTTGCTGTGGTTTGATTACTGTTTTACTCCCAGAAGGACGTTATTATAAGAATAAAGATGTTTTGTTTAATCTGCCTTCCTGGGAGGGAAGGGAGTGGTTCAGGGAGAGGAAGGGGCATGAAGGCCAGGCCTCAGGTAGTGATCCCACCGCACCCTGCCTGTATTGGCTTGAGGCTGACAGCTCTACTTCCTCAAAAAAAGAAAAGTCTCGTTTGGTGATGACACTTGACCCAAGGGAACGTTAGTTCGATTCCCAGTGGTAGAAAAAATTTTCACTGCCAGTATTTTGCCAGCAAGAGGAGGAAAGGTGATGGGAGGGAGTGGGTCAGGGACAGGAAGGGGCATGAAGGCCAGGCCTCAGGTAGTGATCCCACTGCACCCGGCCTGTATTGACTTGAGGCTGACAGCTCTACTTCCTCAAAAAAAGAAAAGTCTCGTTTGGTGATGACACTTGACCCAAGGGTACGTCAGTTCGATTCCCAGTGGTAGAAAAAATTTTCACTGCCAGTATTTTGCCAGCAAGAGGAGGAAAGGTGATGGCATAAAGTTCCTGACACCAGAATTTCCGTCAATGTCCTGATTTAAATACCATATCTCATCACAGTGTCTAATGCAATGCAGGCATGTGACACTTTTGATGATGAGCTGTCCGTTGGATTGGGGTGTTAAGCTTGGCGGCCCTATTTGTGCTACTCGCAAAGAGTAGGCTAGAGCTGGCACCAGGTTTCAGCCTCTCTCTTCCCTCATCCTCATCATCATACAACACAAACATCACACAACACTACACACAATACATACATGTAGTTCAAATGGTCCAAATGGGTCTGAACACTATGGGACTTAACTTCTGAGGTCATCAGCCCCTAGAACTTAGAACTACTTAAACGTAACTAACCTAAGGACATCACACACATCCATGCCCGAGGCAGGATTCGAACCTGCGACCGTAGCGGTCGCGCCGTTCCAGACTGAAGTGCCTAGAACCGCTCGGCCACACCGGCCGGCTATACATGTAGTAATATAGATATTGTAATAGAGCATGCTGTAAATAAAAAGAAAACAGAAAGCTAGTCACAGTGCAACAAGTGTACAAAATGTATTTCATACTCTAGATGCTGGTGCACCATACTGATCCTCTCCCAGACATTAAGTGGCTTTTCGGTAGTCGTCCACGAGCTGCGAGAACATATGGGACTTGAATAAAGAGCTGTATTTTAAAAACGAGCGCGGCGAATATTAAAGATTTTCACCACGGTGGAGTAATTCACCACCCTAGCATGTTCAGGACTATTATTGATTTTAAATTTGGCTGATGTTTAAACGTAAAGCTACAGATGTAAGCTTTGAGATACGTTTGCTATCTTTTAAATGAACACTGCTGTTTTAATTTTTTTTATTGAGATGGACCTAAAAAGGGAGAATCCCTTGGCTGCTCCGTAGTTTTCTCTACTTGTGTCTTCAGAGTCTGCCTAGCAGATGCATTCACAGTCCATCATGCTGACCTATGTACTGTTCAGATGGCCCTGGATCAGATGAGATGATACAAAGGAAACATGTTTCCGATCTGATCTAATCCCCTTTGTGATCTATATGCTCTTTAAAATATGTATGTGGGTGAAAAGGTTCCGCAAATATAAACAAAATGCACTTCTTTTGTGGCAACATTTTGGATAGATGGTGGTGTCCTGCTAGGTACCTGGGCACATGGGAATAAAGAGCAACCAGCAAGCGGATATAGCGCTGATGAAAGTCTGTAAGGGGTGACAGCTGAACAAAGCACCATTCCCCTAATGTCTATGAACTCGCTGTTGAGCCAGAAGATCAGGTGTGAATGGACGGGAGAGTGGTCCAAGAGGAGGCACACCAAATTGTGGCCTGAGGGGTCAAGTATCCACCTGTGGCGCCCCTCCGCCAGCCAAATGGCCAGAGTGGAAGCCTGCTCACTTGTCCTCATATCACATGTAGCTCTTTGTACACGGGGTTTGCTCCACAGTGGGTTTACACCCATTTGTGAAATTTGGTGAACTGTCCAGACTCCAACCTAAGCTGTTAGGTTGGATGCTTACTGTATTTCAGAGCGATGTTTCATCCCCTATTAGTCCAGTGATCAGTCAGACAGAATTTCAGCTGCACCATTTTAAACCTTTCATTGTGTATCAGTAAACTCTTCCGGGCTAAGTTGCCGTGGTCGATCTGTAGAACTTCTTCTCCCTGACGTTTCGTTCTCAACTACGGAGAACATCTTCCGAGGTGAGTCGACGACTGGCTGCTAGGAGCTGGGGCCGCCGCTTATATAGAGATCGTAGGGGGGCGCCACCACACGTCACATGGCGTCGATGTGCAGCTATCTCTGGCTATCGTCTGTTCTCTCGATTGCAGGCAATCGATTGTCACGTGATTGATGCAACGTCGACCGCCATATCTTATCCAATTTTAATCCTTCTTCTTTACGATTAAAATTGTATTGATGTTTGTGGATTTCAATTGCCTCTCTATACATACGTGTATAATAGTGCGACGTCCTCGCTAGCACGCTTGTTTCACCAAATTTTATGTCGTGATCTCCATCCTTAAAAACATGTTCCGCTACTGCCGATTTGTCGATATGTCCCAAGCGACAGTTTCTTTTGTGCTCCGTCAACTGTGTATTGATGCTTCTTTTGGTAGTTCCTATGTAAACCCTGCCGCAACTACACGGAATTTTATATACCCCTGGGGTGGCTAGGGGGTGACGAGCATCTTTTGTTGATCTTAGGCATTCACTAATTTTCTTAGTAGGTCTAAAAATGGTCTCTACCTGAAACTTGGCTAGTACTTTTTCAATGTGATCCGTGATATTATGGATGAACGGAAGAAATACTTTTCCAGCTGATGGTTGTTGCTGTCTCCTATTTTTAGGCATTTTTCTATTTGGGTGAAGTGCTCGATTAATCTCGTTTTTTGTATAACCATTTTTCGCAAAGGCCATTCGTAAATGATTTAGTTCTTCTTGTAAGTAGCCTGGTTCACAAATATTATTGGCCCTATCCACTAGTGTTTTTATGACCCCCCTCTTTTGCCTAGGGTGGTGGTTTGAGTTCTTATGGAGGTAGCGATCGGTATGTGTACCTTTCCTGTAGACCTTATGGCCTAAGGTCCCATCCGCCCGTTTGATAACTGATACATCCAAGACGTTAAGTTGTCCATTCTTCTCCTTCTCCATAGTAAATTTAATCTTTGGGTTGATGCTATTTAAGTGTACCAGAAAATCATTCAAGTCTTCTTCCTCATGATTCCATATTACAAAGGTATCATCCACATACCGATACCACTTCGAGGGGCTTTTTTTTTTTGGCCGACTGCAATGCTTGAAGTTCAAAATATTCCATGAATAAATTCGCAATTGCGGGACTTAGGGGACTTCCCATGGCTACCCCATCGATCTGTTCATAAAATTCACCATTATACTGAAAATAAGTTGAGGATAGACAGTGTTGGAACAAGGCTACTATATCAGTAGGGATTGCTTTAGAAACCATGATTTCATTCCATGTAGCCTATACATATATGTATGTATGTGTGTGTGTGTGTGTGTGTGTGTGTGTGTGTGTGTGTGTATGTGTATGTGTGTGTGTGTGTGTGTGTGTGTGTGTGTGTGTGTGTGTCCTAATTCAAATGTTGGATTTTTATAATTTCCTTTTAGCCACACTGATCTCCCCAAGATCGCTGTAAGGGCACTAGGGATGGTAATGTCATGCACCCAACATTGTTTGTCACTGTCATCACTGTTGTGGCGTAGCAAGACAGCCACGCCACGGAAGTAGCCGGAAGGCACGCGTTTAGCTCACGCAGGCAAGAGATAGGTCTGTAACAGGATACGTAATGAATGCTATAAAGAAAAGTACGTAGCTGCTGGAATACTTAACTTTAATCCATCCTTGTGGTACATCGTTCTTGATGATACAAGTGAGACTCTGTAGATACACACAATGTTACTAATGGCGCCTTGCTAGGTCGTAGCCATTGACTTAGCTGAAGGCTATTCTAACTATCTGCTCTGCAAATGAGCGAGGCTTCGTCAGTGTGCATCGCTAGTTACGTAGTCCGTACAACTGGGGCGAGTGCTAGTACGTCTCTCTAGACCTGCCGTTTGGTGGCGCTCGGTCTGCTATCACTGAAAGTGGCGACACGCGGGTCCGACATGTACTAATGGACCGCGGCCGATTTAAAGCTACCACCTAGCAAGTGTGGTGTCTGGCGGTGACACCACAATCACTACACATATATGTCATATTAACTGACTTAAAACCGCCAGATGACGAACGTTTTAAATAACTGACATGCACAGTGGAAATGAACTATAACAGATTGTGACTCTTAACTGGCAACTTGAAATTTCAGTTGATACTAATAACAGTAACAGAAAACCTAAAAATGTTCACTGTGACTCCTTAACCTTTCCTCATGTGCAAAATAATCTCAATAGTAAGCAACGCTGGGACACAGTGAGGTGGGGGTTACTCTACCAGGGAATCCACCAGCTCATCTACAGGTGGGAAAAATGTGTCTTTTTATCTTCCTTTAGAAGGTGTCAAACTAACATTATCCCCAACAATCTCATCTGTGACCATTTACTAAATGAAACACCAGAGCCAGCATTAAAGATGTAGTGCAATAATTGCTAAAATCCTGCTTCCTTCCAGAGTCTGTAGTAATTTTGTCCATATTATAAGGAAAATTTTATAAGAATGTAAGCTTTCCTAACAGTTGTCATAATGTTAACAGTTCTTCTGTACTGTTAGTTAGTTACGTGTTCCGTTGATCAATCGCATGGTAACCATTACGATGTGAAACATGTCAATTGCTTAAGAAATCCACACATGAATCAAGAAACTTTTTAAGCTTAAAATTTTTGTTACCTACGCCATTCCCTTAAATGGCATAAAATGCATAAATTGTACCTATTGATTTATTTATTCCTATTCAAGAATTCATCTAAGGGATAGACGGAGTTGTAATGGAGATACGATTCAATTTATTTTTGAAACTATTGCTGTTGTCTGTCAGATATTTTAATTCATCTGGTAATTTATCGAAAAGTTTTAAAGCAGCATATGTTACCCCTTTCTGTGCCAAAGATAGGTTAAGTAGAGTATAGTGTAAGTCTTTCTTTCCTCTGGTATTATAATCATGAATTCCACTGTTGTTTTTAAACTGGCCCATGTTGCTGAGAACAAATTTCATTAGTGAGTACATGTACTGTGAGGATGTTGTAAGAATTCCTAATCTTTTAAACAGATGCCTACGAGATGTGCAACTATGAGCCCCCACACGTTTCTTTTGAGCAGTGAATACTTTTTACCTACATGTTGAGTTACTCTAAGATATTATTTTGTATGACATCAGAGAGTGAAAGTATGCAGAGTATGTTAGCTTACTAATTTCTATATCCTCAAAATTGGTAATTATTCTGATTGCAAAAATTGCTAAACCTGGTCACTGTAGAAGATCCTATTAAGATTTTCATCTATATGTACACACAGAAACTTAGTACGCTCTACCCTGGCTACTGACTTCTGTTGATGTGTTATATTTATTGAAGGAACTGTACTCCCTGCATCAGAAAGAAATGGATGTACTACGTTTTTTCAAAGTTCAGAGCAAACTCATTCACAGAAAACCAATTAACAACTTTTCCAAAGACATTGTTTGCATAATTTTCTATTGGAGTTTTTTTACTTTATTAATAATGATATTTGCATCATCAACAAACATAGTCTGTTTAGCTTCTTGTTTCAGATACGAAGGGACGTCATTCACATGTACCAAGAACAGAAGGGGACCTATGATCGAACCCTGTGGAACACCTAATGTAATTTCACCCAAGTTAAATGAAGTGGGAAACTTCCTTAAATCGCTTAATGCATATAAAATAAGCTTTTTGCTTCCTGTTCTGTAGATATAACTTAAACCATTTATATGCTGTTCCATTTATACCATAGAATTGTAATTTCTGCAACATAATGTCATGGTTCACACAATCAAATGCTTTGGACAAGTCACACAAAATTCCATTCGGTGATATTTTACTATTTAAAGACTGTATTATGTGGGCAGTGAAATTGTTTATTGCTGTGTCAGAGGAACAGCATTTTTGAAATCTGAACTGTGATTTACTAAGTACCCAATTACTGTTGAGGTTGCTAACCACTCTTGAGTACATTACTTTCGTGACGATTTTTGAAAATGCTGTACGCAAGGATACTGGATGGTGATTATTGACGTCTGTGGTGTCCCTGTTCTATAGAGAGGCTTGACAATGGCATATTTTAACCTGTCTGGGAAAATACTTTGAGTTAGTGATGCATTATGACATCTGAATAAAAATAACAGGTGTAACTGCTCCACATTGTTTCAATATCTTGTTAGAGATGTCATTTACTCGAGAAGAACACTTATTTTTCAAAATTTAATGATTTTCCTTATTTCACAAGAGGCTTTTAAATGAAAATTAACCTGACTAAGATTTCTCAAAACTGACTTTTCCGTGTACTGCTTGACTATTGTCACTAATTTTTTCACCTGCACTTAAGAAATGGTTGTTAAATAGATTAGCTACTTGTGTACTGTTGGTTAAGATGGTCTCATTCTCTGTAATAGTATTACACACATCAAAGAAGTTTTGCATCATCCCAGTACCCAGAACTCCTGAAGATAGACATTGACTGCGAATATTGAATCACAGACACAGTCCTTTTGACTGTTCAGAGATGTCACTAAACCTGTCCAAAGATATAAATAACCATACATGAGCAGCGCCTATTAGACGGAGGGGGTCCGACAGCTGATCAGTTCCAGTCACTCTACCTGGAGGGAGGTACACGGCTCATGTTGTCTGTAGTTCAACCATCCCTAGACGGTCAATACCGCGGTTCTATCGCGTCCGCATTGTTACTTTGTGACAGGAAGGGCTCTCAACAAGGGGAGTGTCCAGGTGCCTTGGAGTAAACCGAAGCGATGTTGTTCTGACACGGAGGAGATATAGAGAGACAAGAACAGTCGATAACAGCCTCACTCAGGTCTCCCAAGGGCTACTCCTACAGTGAATGACCGCTACCTACGGATTATGGTTCGGAGGAAACCTGACAGTAATGCCATCATGTTGAATAATGCTTTTCGAGCAGCCAGACGACGTCGTGTTACGACTCAAACTGTGCGCAATAGGCTGCATGATGCGTAACTTCACTCCCGACGTCCATGGCGAGGTGCATCTTTGCAACCAGGACACCATGCTGCGAGGTACAGATGGGCCCAATGTCATGCCAAATGCATCGCTCAGGATTGGAATCACGTTCTCTTCACTGATCGCACCTGCCTTCAACCAGACAATCGTCAGAGACGTGTTTGGAGGCAATCCGGCCAGGTGGAACGCTTTAGACGCACTGTCCAGCGAGTGCAGCAAACTGGAGGTTCCCTGCTGTTTTGGGGTGGCATTATGTACGTCACTGGTGGTCATGGAAGGCGCCATAATGGCTGTACGATACGTGAATGCCATCCTTCGACCGATAGTGCAACTATATCGGCAGCATATTGGAGAGACATTCGCGCCCCCATCGTGCACATCTTGTGAATGACTTCCTTCAGGATAACATCTCTCGACTAGAGTCACCAGCATGTTCTCCAGACATGAACCCTATGGAACACACCTGGGATAGATTGAAAAGGACTGTTTATGGACGACGTGACCTACCAACCACTCTGAGGGATCTATGTCTAATCGCCTTTGAGGACTGGGACAATCTGGACCAACAGTGCATTGATGAACTTGTGGATAGTATGCCACAATGAATAAAGGCATGCATCAATGCAAGAGGATGTGCTACTGGGTATTAGAGGTATTGGTGTGTACAGCAATCTGGACCACCATCTCTGAAGGTCTCGCTGTACAACATGCAATGTGTGGTTTTCATGAGCAATAAAAAGGGCGGAAATGATGTTTATATTGATCTCTGTTCCAGTTTTCTGTAGAGGTTCTGGAACTGTCGGAACTGAGATGTTGCAAAATTTTTGTTGTTCTGTGTACTATCTACCCCAGTGGTTACTTTTCCTGTCTCCCTTCTAACAACATTCCATATTGCTTTGATTTTATTGCCCAAGTTGTTTATTTCATCTCTGATATACACATTTCTTAATTTTCTGACTACTTTTCTCAGTATGTTACAACAATTTTTATAGTGTAAAATTACTTCTGGGTCTTTAATCATTCTTGCTGTCTCATACAATTTTCTTTATCTTTCTAAAGACACTTTAGTATCTACAGTAATCAAAGGTTTCTTTGAAATTTGTTTGGTGTTACATCTAGCAATTTTTTTGGGCAACAGTGTTCGAAAAGGGATATAAATTTATCAAAAAATATGTTGCATTTATCATTTGCATTTGTCTTATTATATACATCTCCCAAATTAACGTTTCTTAAACTTTCTCTGAAGTGCTCTATAGGTACCATTTGAGCAACCGTACACTTTTATTTAATAGTTTCTGAAATGTAACCCCTGCTACATTATGTAAGTTAATCAATTGTGTATCATGATCTGATAAACAATTTATCATAGGGTAAGTGTTAATTTTACATCCTCTTGCTGTACAAATACATTATATATTAGAGTGCTACTGTCTTGGGCTATACGTGTAGCGAAATTAATCACTGATTCTAAGTTATATGTCATTAATAACACTTCTAGTTCACTTTTCCTAGAAGAATTGCTCACAAGGTTTTCATTGAAATCGCCACAGAATAATAACTTCTCCTTTGTGTGTGACAGACAGCATAATAGGGAGTAAAACTTTTTTATGAATAGGATTACTTACTGTGCTGTCTGTCAGACATCAGCAAGCAGTTAATAGTCTGTGGTGACTACAATGTAGATTTTCTAAGGGATTCTGATAGGAAAAGTGATCTGGAATGGAGCCTACAATTAGCTCTCAGTAGTTAACTTTCCAACATGGTGGATGAATACAGCAGGTCCCTAATTGATATTGTTTTCTCTGAGGAGGTACAAAGCAAGAAAATAGCTGCTTACCCAGTAACAAATGCTCTCTCTGATTATAATGCATAGCTAGTCACGATAAATGACATAGTGCCATACAGTGTGGATATACCTCAGTGGAAGTCAGTTAGAATCATTAATGACTATAGGGCAAATATTTTTAAGAATAGTTTACAAGAAACAAACTAGGATCATATTTATAAAGAACCAAATGCCAATGTAAAACTTAATCTATTCCATGATAAATTCATGTCAGCTTTCTGCATAAGCTAATCAGAAGGGACATTAAACAGCCATGTGAAAAACCATGGGTCACTAAGGGGATTAAAGTATTTTGTGAGAGGAAAAGGGAAGTGTATCTTTTGGCAAGAAAAAGTAGAGACCCTGCAGAAGTTACACACTACAAAAACTACTCAGAATTACCAAGAAAGGTTATTAAAAAATCAAGAAACATGCACATAATGTCAGAAATCAGGACATCTGACGACAGAGTTAAGGCAATGTGGTAGACAGTGAAGCAAGAGGCGGGACAACCAACCACAGAAGAGGATAACATTACTACCGAACTGAATGGAAGGGTTTTAAATTACAAGTCACAGGTAGAAAATGTATTTAATAATCATTTCTTAAACATAGTAGAAAGCATAGGGATTAACAGTTCAAGAGAAAGATCACAGAGATATGATGAAGAAGTAACTCTCATAAAATTACATCATACGAATGTACCACCAACTTCTACTTCAGAAATTAAGAGGATCATACATTCTCTCAAGAATAAAAGCTCTTCTGGGTTTGATGGTGTTTCCAGTAGAGTACTAAAGATTTGTTCTCATATAATAAGTCCAGTATTGTCTGAAATATGTAATGCATCACTAACTCAAGGTATTTTTCAAGAGAGACTAAAATATGCCATTGTTAAACCCCTCTTTAAGAAAGGCGATAAGAGAGACATCAGTAACTACTGATCTATTTCACTGCTGAAATAGTATCTTACCTTAGCAACAATATTATCTTCAGCAAATAACAGTTTGGTTTTCAGAAGGGTTGCTGTACTAAGAATGTCATTTACATGTTCACACACCAGATGCTACAAGCATTAAAGAACAAAATAGCACCGGTAGGTATTTTCTATGACCTATCCAAGGCATTTGATTGTGTGGATCATAGTATACTCCCAGAAAAACCGGAGTTTTATGGAATTGATGGTGTAGCCGACAAATGGATCACGTCGTATCTAATCAAAAGAATGCAGAAAGTTGTGCTTAGTAGTAATTCAACCAACAGAATCCAGGGATATAATTCTGACTGTGGAGAAATCACGTATGGGATTCCCCAAGGCTCAATCTTAGGTCCACTACTGTTTCTCATATATGCAAATAATCTACTGTCTAATGTAGAACAAACAGAATTAGTTCTTTTTGCAGATGACACCAGTATTGTAATCACTCCCAGTATACTTACAGAAATGGAAGAAATGGTGAACAGAGTTCTCAGAAGTATCATTGACTGGTTTTCTGTGAATGGTCTCACCCTGAATTTCAGAAAGACACATCATATTCAGTTCTGCATCTCTATGGATACTGCACCATTGATAAGTATAACACATGGTGATGAAATGATACTTGGTGGAAACTTCAAAATTCTTAGGTGTCTATACTGATGAGAATTTAAATTGAAAAAAACACATTCTGGAACTCCTAAAACAACTAAGTTTAACCACATTTGCCCATAGAATCATAGCAAATTTCGGGGAGAGAGACATCAGTAAGTTGGCATATTTTTCTTATTTTCATTCAGAAATGTCATGTGGAATAATATTCTAGGGTAACTCATCTTTACGAAAGAAGGTCTTCATTGACCAAAGACATGCTGTAAGAATAATATGTGGTGCTCACCCATGATCATCTTGTAGACATCTGTTTAAGGAATTAGGCATTCTGACTACTGCTTCACAGTATATTTATTCCCTCATGAAATTTGTTGGAAATAATCCACTACAGTTCAAAAGGAACAATGAGGTACATAAGTACATACGAGAAGAAAAAATGACGTTTATTACTCAACATTAAGGTTGTCTTTACCGCCGAAAGGGGTACACACCGCGGCAACGAAAGTTTTTGACCACTTACCCACCGCAATAAAATGTCCAACAGACAGCAAGGCAAAATTTGAAAATAAATTGAAAAAGCTTCTCCTTGACAACTCCTTCTATTCTGTAGAAGAATATCTATGTTTGTAATGTTTAAGAGGTGGTGGGTAGGAATTGCTAACTCAGTCTATATATCTTGTTTTCATTTTTGGGGAACAAATTACCTGGTGTTGTTTAGAGTACAAATAGATGTACAAATTAATTTGCAATGTAAAATGACTCGTTCCACATCATGACGATTTATCATGCAAAATGATGTGTGGAACATGTAAGTAACTAACGAACTCGCTCCCAGTCTCCTAAAGACGACCTGTACACTGTTGCTAATATCAACACTACATTAGCTAGCTGTAGTTCACATGCACGAACTTCAAAGTGCTGATCAACACAAAATTTGCTTACTTCTACAGTTTTGTGTTTATGCCCTTCTTTTCTGTAAATGGCACCTCCTCCTTTATCCATGCTAGATCTGCAAGTGTGAGGTACTAAATTATACCCATTTATACTGTCACTTTCCATCCCCACAATTACATGGTGTTCAGACGGATAAAGTGCATCAGTCTCATTCTTATTTTTGATATCGTATACACACATGAACAGATCATCTGCTTTATTTTTTATTCCCCTTGATATTTTGATGAAGAAAATTGATAGTATCCTTAGCTTTATCCCCACTTACGGTACATGAGGCTTCTTTTATTCTATTTTTCTTGATTGTTGTCTGTGTGAACTTTGACTTTAACCTAAAAAACCTGTCTCCATGGTTCCATTAACTACAGGGATCATGCCTTGTGTGACTGTGGTCCCCTTTACAGTATCTGCTAATAGAGAAGCTAACTAATCTTTTTCCTTCCTGTTTAGGTGCAGGCCATGTGTAGTGTATCAACTGGAACAACACTTATGTGAGATTTTGCCAATGTTTGAAGCATCCTGTTCAGCCTATTGTTAACATGCCTTACAGTATTGTTTACACAGGGCAAATCATGGCGCTGAAAGACCTCCTAAAACCCAACATTTGTGTAACCAGTTTCTGCTCCTATTTTATCTAGGTCACTCCTAATATTATATCTTGAATTCATAGCAAGGCTGTTTCCTGCTCCCCCAACTGTAATTATTTGATCTTCCCTCTCAAAGTCCCTGTATAGCTGACCCAAGTTTTCTGTCACCAGTTTAAGGCTAGCACTTGGTTTTACAAAACTTGTGACCTGGTACCCTGCACCTAATTTCTCCTGAAGCTGCTGGCCGACACCCATCCCATAAGTGCTACATAAAAGCAGAATTCATGTTTTGCTATTCTGATTTGTTCCTGACCTGTCTTTTTTTTAAGCTAATATTCTGCTTCAACCTACACCCAACTACATCAACTGTTACAGCATAGTTCTTGTATAATATTCGCCATCAGTGTTCCTGGGTGTATGCTGCATACAGTGACTGGAATAAGACCTCAGGAAGCAGGCCAAAATGACGCATGAAGAGCTTCTGAAATAATGGTTTGGTAGAAATACACAAAAACTTTTGATGTCAGTCGATTGTATGGCATGGTCACTCAGACTGGATTTTGTTATTACATCTTACGTAATAAATGATGTTGTGAAGAATCTGTTGCACAATTGAGAATGCATTGTCAGCAATAACAAAAAGTTTGATTATATTGGTGGTACATACCTGCTAAAGTTGGAATGTATCCCAGAGCTGCAGAAAGAAAAGTAATGTAAATATATAAAGTCAACAAATTCTATATTTAGTAAATGTAAATGTACAAAAGTAAATGAGATAAGTGCATGACAATAGTATAGTTCTAAGGTTTTTCAGCAATAACAATCGCATGTGTACAATAAATACATAGCTAACTTGTGAAAGAAAAAAGAAAACTTTCTACTGATAGTTTAAAAACTTAATTTCAGACAGATTTCAATTAACAATGTTCTTAATATGTAATTTCTTTATCAGTCTTAAAACAAAAAGTCTTAAAATGGAAATTAGATAACATTAACAACAAATACTCATCATAGTGTCTGAGTGCACAATCAAAACAAGTTTAAAGATATTCCGTAAATATAGACAAATTATATTTATAATGAACTATAAGGTTTGATGTGGCTGTATATCTGAGTGTGTTAGCATCAGACTACAAATTCAGAGTTCAAAGGGAGACTGTGGTAATCTATTCCAACAGAAATACCTATTATAGAAATGTGGCATTCAAACCAGCCACCAGGATAAGGGCATCATAACTTAAATGAGTCGGTCACATATGATAGAAAATTGTACTTGAGAAATCTATTCTACAAAAATCAGTTGAGTGTAAAACCTCTACTTGGGAACTGATATTCTACTACTGGGATGTGAGTTTACAGAAAGCAGAGACTATGTAGGAAAACCTGTTATGAATATTTAGCTTCCACTTATAACACATCAAATTTAATTATGTTTACAGTGTTACACACAAACAGTTTTATGATCTGCTACAAACCTCATCGGAGTGAATCATTGTGGAAGGAATTTCTTAGTATTATCTGCATTATTAACATAAAGGCACAAATAAGTGACATCTACTGGATTACGTTTTCAATGAGCCAATTGTTCAAGTGGTTTTTTGGCTACACCACTTAAAGTGAACTTGAGAATGGTGGTTTCTAAAGAACACTGGCCAGTTTCTTTCCCTGTTTTGTCCAGTCAAAATGAGTTACTCACATTCAGTACAATTGAAGTTGGTCGCATATTACTGTGAAGGGAGTCTTAGTTTTACTTCTTTAGAGTTCAACACTCACAAAGTGCATATCTTGATTTTCTTTTTATGTTAGATTTTCAGGGTCATCCAAAGTAACCATAAATACTGCAAGACATCATTTGCAAATCCTGTGAGATTTAGAAAAATAAGTGACACAGGATGACACCTTAGTTTTAAATGGTCAAACTTAATTTCTTTTTTCCCCCTGTGTTAAACTAAGTTTCAGCTGTATAAAGATTAGGTTACAATTATCAACTGAACTCTATTTTTCATCTATTCTAACTGTAAGAAATACATAGAAACAGGTTAATTTTTTGTTTTTAATGATATGTAACAGTTATGTATGACATAAAAATGTAATAATTTCCTCTGTAAATACTCTAAACATAATAATGTTTTTATCTTCTAAGTACATGTATATAAGTCACACATCATTTTATCTGTGTTTGTGAGATTCAGTTGTCACCTGCCAGTGCTCTAAGAAGGCAACAGATTGTTCCTTATCTAAAACATAATATTAAGAAGAACATTAGGAAAATATTTCCTAATTATAATTTTAGAAAATTAAATTATTCCAGAGCAGAGTATTCAAGATGTTAACAATTTGATGATTTAAGCATAAATGAGGTACAATGTACACAAACTGCAAATGAAGTAATGTATTGTGTTGAAAATGAGGTAGTTTCATAAGTAGCAACACAATGGACCCTCAGGGACAAAACCTGTCACAGTGTGTGCAGCTCTTCTTTGTATATGACATCACTTTTCCAGATGGTTGAATCGAAGATAGCGGTGCAGGAAATTGAAAAATCCAAGACAGGGCAAATACTGAAATATCCAAGATGATGGAACAAGCTCACTTCCCCAAATTTTAAAGCAGAGGGAAATTTAAGAATCTCGCTTGTGATAGTGAGAAATTCAGAAAGCCCAGATGTGTGTGTGTGCTGCCCTTTTTTGTACACGTTCAAAATATTCACATGACATTAATGTTGCCTATACATGTAGGGGAAGTTTTTTGGAACAGTTTTTCCCGTGACTGCTCCACAATCTAATTAATAACCTATATATCAAATTAGACTACCAAATCAATTCAAATTTCTAGCGACAAATGAAGGTATGCATGACACTGAAACAAACTCCAGCGATTGTGAATCTAATAAGATTTTCGTTATTGCAGGTTTATTCTGTGACAGATATGTGTAATGTTTTTCTATAAGGTGGGCCTGCTAGCTGGCTGTGGGAATACGAGAACCACAATGAGAGAATAGCTCGTGGTTCGCAAAATTGTTTTCTGTCAGAGAAGTTCAAATGGTTCAGATGGCTCTGAGCGCTATGGGACTTAACATCTGAGGTCATCAGTCCCCTAGACTTAGAACTACTTAAACCTATTTAACCTAAGGACAGCAACACATCCATGCCCGAGGCACCATTCCAACCTGCGACCATAGCAGCAGCGCGGTTCCGGACTGAAGTGGTCAGAGAAGTATCCATTGCTTCCAAGGAAGGCCAGCAGTAACTGATATTGAACTTTTTTTAAGTAGGTCCATCGTTCTTTCAACAAAATTATTCTTCTAGCGGGTATGAAAACTTGCAGGAGCGTATGTCCAGCCACTGTCATTGGCTGCAACGTGCAATCACCCTCATAGTGAGAAAGAATTTCTGGGTTCTGCCTCACCCTTAGTGAGACATGTGTATGACTGGTTAACTACAGCAGATTCTTTAGGAGAAGTGAGATTGTTGATTTTTTTTTATTTTTTATCCGTCGAAACTCAGGAAATCTACAACGATTGGCGAACGAGAATCTTGTGCTGGCAGAACCAGCAAGTTTATGAGAAGAAGAGTAGATACACACTTTTTCTTAGAACTGCAGGGAGAATCTTTCGTCTTGAATCATCAGAGGGGGTGATGTCTTTGCTTTAGAGCTGTAGAGAGGGAGGACTTCGTCCGAGAACTGAGCGCAGACGCCGAGTCTGAACTTATAACTCAAAGTTACCACTGCAGCCATCTACTGCACCTGAGTTTAAGAACGATGGTAAGCATGAGCCACATTGGTGTACGTCGTGAAAAAGTGACCACAAAGTCGTTCATTTTCAGTTAGAGTTTTGTCACTTTGAATTAATTCTAGAAGTCAGCTAGTTGAGCCCAGCATGCGCTTTGACAAGGGAACTGGTGCTTATATCTATTTTTCTGTGCCTTTTCTTTGATGTATCAAATAATGCAGGAACCATTGATGTGGACATGGCTAACTGTATCATTTCAGTTTCCACTCCATCCACCTGTGCCAGGATATTATCGTATATTTTTAGCAGTTCATTAGAAGCTTTTTGCAATTTATAATTAGCTAAACTGTCTGCTCAGTGGTTGAAATCAAGTTAATGCTTATAGTAATAAACAGAATTTTATGGTGACCTTTATATTCATCCCACGTTTTGATGAAACCCCTACTCATTATACCTATCTAAGCTATACTTTCCGTATTTCATGTTTAATTGGGCCACCGCTGTTTAAATTCAGATGTTCAATAATTTCTGCTGTCCTACTTTTCCTTAACATTTCACGAGATGTTATGTGGAATGATTTGTTGACTGTATAGGTCACTGGGTTCAGATCTTGTCAATGTGTCAGGGGTTAGCTAAATGCTCAAACATAGTCTCACAGCAGGCGCCAACATACAAAGTCATAAATCTTGGAGGATTCTTCTTACCAGTGTTGCATATTACTGATGTTGCATGGTTGCAGATGCATCTATCCAATGTTGCATGACAGAGGGTGCGTCATAGCACAAATGTGACACACACACATACACACACACACACACACACACACACACACACGCACACACACACACACATGAACACACACACACATTCACATCAATTTTCCACTAATAGCTCAATATTTCATCAGCCATTAAAACGAATCAGCCAAGCGTAGCCCATTATTTTCCCAACCATTAAAGCGAAACAGTCAATCAATGAGTACCCCACTTGTCAACGACTACATCTGATAGTTTAGTTCCCTTGGTGCAAACATAATTTATCTCTCAAATTATACCTCACAATGTTATTCTCACATCTAAATGGTCTGTAACATTTATAAAAAGTACGTAGAGATATTGACATTAGTAGTGTAATTTACAGGTTAAGATGCACTTGGTGTCTAAAATATGCCTGCGGACGCTAAAAGTGTCACAAGCAATTTTCATGTCCAACTTTACCGTTACAATTATATTGTATTATGATAAAGCAACATGTACTCTACAGTTTCACTTTCATCCCCAAAGACAGCATTTTACTCCAAAAAACAACTACTGTGCCCTCAGCTGCCTTCTCAAAAATGATTCCTCATCATGAAAACATCACTGTTTCGTAGCGCAAACTGATCAATACTGTAGCAGAGTTTCTCAACATATTCTAACGGAATTTGCGTATAGAACTTTACGTTTACTTTTTTGCTGTCGAATGTTTGATAAACGTAGCAATTATATGCTCTGCAAACGACTTTTCTGTTGTTAGTTGCACAATGTCGAGAGCACCACTTTTGGAGATCTCCAGTGAGAACGTTTGTAGCTTACAGAAAAGTTGAGTGTTTAACATCATTCAATTCTCAGTCTAAGTGTTAAATGTTCGAACTATTTTTGAAGTTTGCTCTTAACGCGTTTCACTTTATGAAACCTGTCAGAGTCCAAGGGCCGGGGCACAATATACGCAGAGGTCTGCATCCTGCCTCTTCGCTGGATTTCCTGTTTTCAATACAGCTGTTGTGAGCGATACAAACATAAACAAATATGTGTTAAACTTCCAGGTGTCACAAGCAGCTGGTAGATTTGTTCCGTATTTTAACGTTTTCTGAGAAAAAAGATTTGCTGTTCAACTGTTTCCGCATCAAAAATCAGTAATCAATATTTGTTTTGTCGTATTTGAAAGTATAAGTAATCTGGGCGAGCTATGTACTATCTAGTATATGTCGAGTACTTGACAAAGTTCTGTGTGTCACCTTTACAGACACTGAGCAGTTGAATACGTGATGATCTAGACACGCACACAACGTTTTTATAAATATAGAAATGGCTACACACAGTGTAGCGTGAAAGATACCGTAAGTATAATAGTAACACATGAATCGCAATATATATATATGTCATGTTGCATGCATTAATTTCTACAGCACATTCACAACATATACACAGTGCTACTGACAGCCACCACGTATAATCGGTTACTTTGATCGACAATTGGAGAGCGGTTAATACCTATGAAGTCACGTAACGAAATTATAGCTTCCAATCCGTTGAGCAGTGTGCTCAGACGAAAAAATATTCCAGTGTTAGTGGTGTACTGCTTCACACGGTCTTGTCGATTAAATAACTTGGTGCAGTGCTCTAAAGCGAGCAAGGCGAATCGTGAGCCTCGGAGGATTCAAGGAATGTGTCACTAGGCCACGATTGTTCGGGAGCAATTGTAAATCGTACTGCTAGATTTGTTAACGCTACCGACGACCTATACAAGAGTATTACGGTAACGGGAATCCCTGGAGGGCAGAAGAAGCAAAATGCTATTGAGAAGCAACATTTGCGATAGACTGGTGAACGATGCTGCTGCCTGGAACGTACGTCTTGCGTATGAACCCCAAAGAAAAGGGAAATTAACACATGTGGGACGTCCCCTGTTTCCCTCCGCCTGTTTTCCTCTGCTTATCTAATGCTCACTTGGTGCTTACCTCTTTGTTTTCAACAACGTAGTTCGTTACCTCAAATGGCCACTTAAGATAAATGTCTCACTTGTCTTTTCTGGTATTTTGGTGCCACTATATCTAGACATCATGGCATCATAACAACACAGAGCCAAATTATAAGAAATATTCATTCTCTTAGTCATGTAACAATTGTAGAATTCTGTAAGTCATTCACTCTTTAATTACATAGTGAATATTTCACTCTATTTGTTTATCTTTTGTATAACTTTTTAGTTCATTTTGCACGTATATTTTCAATGTAAGAACTTGTCTGCAGGTAGCAAGATTCACATAAGCGCATTAACTCTACTTGTAAGTACTTGTTCTTTAACACAATGCATATCACGCCAAAGATCATAATGTTGCAAAGTGATTTTATTTGTCATATTCATATCCTTTGCAACTACATCCAGTGTTTACCTATTGTGAATAAGTGTAAAACCAAGAACAGCTAAATGCTGTGTATAGTTGTGTATACTAGCTGATAGTATACATTATGTGTACTAATTTATTATGGGTATCACGATGCAGTGGGCTGTAAGTACTCAAAACATCACAAACTTTCCGTTTTATAAACGTTCCGTCACCGAACTAAATTTCCGTCAGTTTCGCCAGTACCATCACCACAGCGTCTGCTCACACTTGGTCAACGAAATAATATTCTTGTAAAACCTGCATCTGATGATTAGCTAGCAGTGGGCCAGAATCTGGTTAATGGCCCAATAAATCGTTGCTGTTGTCGTTGTGATCTTCAGTCCAGAGACTGGTTTGATGCAGCTCTCCATGCTACTCTATCCTGCACAAGCTTCTTCATTCAGGTACCTACTGCACCCTACATCCCTCTGAATCTGCTTAGTGTATTCATTTCTTGGTCTCCCTTACGATTTTTACCCCCCACGCTGCCCACCAATACTAAATTGGTAGTCCCTTGGTGCCTCAGAACATGTCCTACCAACCAATCCTTTCTTCTAGACAAGTTGTGCCACAAATTCCTCTTCTCCCCAAGTCTATTCAGCACCTCCTCATTAGTTACATGATCTACCCATCTAAATCGCATAAAAAAGGTAATTAATTGAAACCCTCAGCTGCCGACAAGTGTTGTTGATATACCTCGATGGGGACAGCTGAAAATGTGTGTCCCGACCGGGACTCGAACACGGGATCTCCTTACATGGCAGACGCTTTATCCATCTTTTTTTTTAATTAATTTTGTTCGATGTTGTTCGTTGCGTTTGGTCTGGGCGGACGTCACTAGACATCCGTTCAAGTTGATCGTTGATTCTTCGACTCAGTTTTTTTTTATTCCAGAGAGCACGCAGCCCTCTGACCGAACACGCTGAGCTACCGTGCCTGCTTGAGCCACCGAGGACACGGATGAATAGCGCGACTGCCGGGACTTATCCCTTGCACGCTTCCCGTGAGACCCACCTTCCCAACTGTCCACAATCTACATACGTAATGTTCCTAATAGATATCTGCCCATCCAATCAATACTCGCGCCAACTAAGGTGATGGTTCCCTACCTGGGTAGCATGTATCGAAGATAGTAACTGTTCCCGAAAGAACAGATAACATTGATGACCGTGCAGCTTCTCTAGAATAAATGATAATTAATTGAAACCCTCAGTTGCCGATAGGTGTAGTCGCGCTATTCATCTGTGTCCTCGGTGGCTCAGATGGATCGCCGGCACGGTAGCTCAGCGTGTTCGGTCAGAGGGCTGCGTGCTCTCTGGAATAAAAAAAACTGAGTCAAGGAATCAAGAATCAACTTGAACGGATGTCTTGTGACGTCCGCCCAGACTAAACGCAACGAACTACATCGAACAAAATTAAATAAAAAAAAAGATGGATAAAGCGTCTACCATGTAAGCTGGAGATCCGGGTTCGGGTCCCGCCCGGGGCACACATTTTCAGCTGTCCCCATCGAGGTATATCAACAACACCTGTCGGCAGCTGAGGGTTTCAATTAATTATCATTTATTCTAGAGAAGCTGCACGGTCATCAATGGTATCTGTTCTTTCGGGAACAGTTACTATCTTCACATAAAAATAAAAAAGCTGCTAGTTATGTATTCAAACCAAAATAAATCGCCAAAAATCCGGAAAGTTTCCAGTCTCACAACTCCAGTCGGGCGTTTAAAGACTTCTAAAGCTTAACGTTATAGTGAATATAAATGAAGGATTTTACAGAGGAATGCTCACGAAATTACCCAAGAAGATGGCAACGAAATATGCCACGATAAATATTGATAGTTTCCTTGGGTTCACTGCTCGATCCTAAAAATCAACGTGTCTCGATATTCCGGTGATCCATCTGTCCCCCATCTTCAGGAGTACGCTGTTGCTTTTGAGTCCCGCTGAAAACTGGTAGTCTTCCTGTACAGGCCTGCGGACCGTACACGGCGCCAGTCCTCAAATACTGTGCTAGTGGCGCCGCTCTTAGTAGACCACCAGTGACAACGATATATCGCACTCAGAGACTGTTTTAGAACTCTCGGCCGAAAAGCGTTATTTTTTGATGCCGAATAGTACAGGGTTCCATGTCCTGCTAAGAGGAAAACGGTTGTATGTGTTAATCGTATGGTCTGCCTACCCAGTTTCAGTTGCCTCTTTTAAACCTTATTTCAACGATCAATGACTACTGCTTTCAGTGGTCTGTTATTGCCGATTTGTACAAAACAAATGGTAGTGTGTACTGGACGTCTAGTTATCTTCCTTATTCACATCCAAATTTGCAAACATTTCATTCCGTACTGAATTGAAGCATGTAGAAATGTTAGAGAAAAACGATGAAAATATTTCTGTTAATGTGTACAACATTCGGTATTATGAGCACGAATGCATGGTTGTAGGAAGGGTGGACGAAAATACAAGAAACGATCTCAAAGTGATTCCACTGGATGTGTTGAAATACCACAAATATGAAAAACATGAGAATCTGTCAATGCTGCCTGCCAAAAACGCATAATGACCCGTTTCTGTTATATAAGCACCCTTCGAGGTTAGGAACCAGTGACATTGCTGCTCATCGCCATTCAACTGTAGTAAGTGATCGCTTTTTGTGCTATTTTCAGTGTCAAGAGCAGTTGGCTGCACATTTATTTTATTGATCACAACTGGGTCAACAGTACCAAGCACAAAGCAGAAAAAGAGTAAATAAAAGTCGAATTGTATGAAAAACGATTAAAGCTACCGTTTGTTAACAGCCAGATATCGAATGCTTAGTGTAACCGGGTGTTAGTAACGAAATTCATGTACACAGACCACATCGTACTGCATTCTATGTACACTGAAGTTACAGCACAGAATATTCAGAGCTTCATTGTCACTGAGGTTCTGTCCGTACAGAACAGTTTAGCAAACAGTTATGTCTGATAACTGAGTCCTTAAAAATACTTGTTGCAAAACAAGCAGGTGTCAACTAGGTCCAAAGAGGAAGAAGCGATTTGGACAACATAAATTTGTCACATTTGTAAGGAACACTTGAAACAAAATGATGTGAAAAATGAATATCACTGCACATTTCGCGGATGATACCTGTAATTTAAATTACAGATCTACATTTACGGTGCACGTTGTGTTTCACAGTCTGACGAATTACAAAGGTCATTTTACAGTAATGAACTTATGTGCTTGAGTGGAAGGAACTGACTATAATGAAACGGCAATAATAAATCCAGGCGACAAACATGTAAAAGTATATGCGATTTCAGTCTTTATCGGCGTATTCCACTGTTGAATTCTTCTCGGGTTATCAGCTGAGTGGTGGAGTCGTCTTGTCGCAACGTTTCAATGAGTTTCGTACCCATCATCTTCTGGCGAAATGTTTCGTACACATCATCTTCGCCAGAAGAAACTCATTGAAACGTTGCGACAAGACGATGCCACCACTCGGCTGATAACTCGACAAGAATTCATGTAAAAGTACACAACACCACTAAATCTATCACAGTGACGTGATTTCTTTAACTCTCTGGTGTGCTCTCTACAAAAACGTGTCCCATGTTTAAATCATGACGAGTTGAAGATAACAGGAAAGTATTTCCCAACAGCAAGTAGCTTGTTTTGACCAGTAAGAAAAGTGTGTTTTCATACGATTATGTAACCGAAGATCCTCTGTGTTGGAGAAACAGATACCGTCAAATAAAGCGTTCAAAAGTTTGGCGAGCGATGAAACAACAGCCAAAGAACGAGAATACGAAACAGCATGCACAGTGAAGATCGTATTAGATTGCAAAGAATTAGGAAATTATACGACTTGTATTTGAAAACCGAAGCCTTGCTTTTCGCTGTTGTTTTTAAAAATTTCCACACACTCTTTCTTAAAAATATACGAACTGGACCCAGCCCATTATATGATTTCACCTGGCTTAGCATGGGACACTTTGCTGGAAAATACTAATGTAAAACCATAACTTATTTCGGACACAGACAGTTTCAATCGGCTGAGCATGGTGTCAGAGGTGGTATAGTTTACTCATCACATGGACATGCAGTTTGCAAAAAATATGTTCACTGCTGATTGTAATGAAAGTGATGGTAATGAGTCATATATCATACAGCTCAATCTTAATAGTCTCCACAGATGGGCTGCGCTGTAACAGCTATTACACTTATATTTTGTACAGATATCTGTGTACGGTCCTAATGTAATGACTATACCAGATGATTCAGATATAGGTGACAGTTAGACCGTCAGAGAGAGCGCATCGCTAGTTCCTGCTACTACTAAGACGAGTATACCGTTGGCTTTTTACATATTTTTACGAGCTTCAAACAGGAGCGACTTATTTTCAATTATCTGTGTAGTTACTAGTTAATTTTCGTAGTTTCTTGCGTGCTCGAGTGCTTACTAGGCACAACCTTTTATTTCAATAACAGTGTAGTGTACAGTACCGCCGTTGCTATCGACCGTTGTATCGACTCTCGTATCGTGCAGGCTTTTGTTTGTTTGGATAGAACAGCTCAGAGTCGGTTAGACCGTCAGCGAGAGCGGACCGCTAGTTCCTGCTACTAATAAGGCGAGTGCACTGCTCGATTTTTACATATTTTTACGAGCTTCAAACAGGAGGAGTGCGGTAATAGATAGGAACTGTGATTGTTGTGTACAGATGCGAGCTGAGCTGGCGACCCTTCACTCACAGCTTCAGACTGCTGAGGCTGCTTGAGGCTGCTGCCAAGGGGCGTCACTGTGGGGGATCGGACGCGGGGATGCGAGGGACGTCGAGCACGTCCCACGTGTCCTCCGATCGGTCCACAGCTGTGACCTCCCCGGGTACTGCCTGCACTGAGGTTGTGCCCTCACCCGTGGTCGAGTGGGAGATCATTCCAAAGTCTGGCAGGCAGCGAAAAACTTTCCGTGGGACCGATCGTAGGACCTCCCCGGTTCGTTTGACGAACAGGTTTCGGGCGTTATCTGTGGCTGACGATGTCTCTGAGCCGGATGCAGTCGTCCACCCCGTTCCAGAGGAAGCTTCTCGGCCCGCAAGGTCTGGGCATTCACAGATGATGAGTTTGCTGGTAGTTGGAAGCTCCAGCGTTAGGCGCGTAATGGGGCCCCTTAGGAACATGGCTGCCAAGCAGGGGAAGGAAGCTAGTGTGCACTCCGTGTGCATTCCGGGGGGAGTCATTCCGGATGTGGAAAGGGTGCTTCCGGATGCCATGAAGAGTACAGGGTGCAGCCAACTGCAGGTGGTGGCTCATGTCGGTACCAAAGACGTGTTTCGCTTTGGATCGGAGCAGATTCTGTCTGGTTTCGGGCGGCTAGCGGAAATGGTAAAGACTGCCAGTCTTGCTTCCGAGATTAAGGCGGAGCTCACCATCACCAGCATCGTCGGTAGAACCGACTGTGGTCCTTTGGTGCAGAGCCGAGTGGAGGGTCTGAATCAGAGGCTCAGGCAGTTCTGTGACCGTGTAGGCTGCAGATTCCTAGACTTGCGCCATCGGGTGGTGGGTTTCCGGTTTCCGCTTAATACGTCAGGAGTCCACTACACACAGGAGGCGGCTACACGGGTAGCGGGGGCTGTGTGGAGGGGACTGGGCGGTTTTTTAGGTTAGAGGGTCTCAGGGAACCACAGAAGGTGCGTCCGTCAGAAAGTGGGCACGTAAAACACAGTAAGGTAGTTGTAGAAACGATTGGTATTGTACAATTTTGGTAAACATTTTTGGAAAGCAGTGATCAATTAATTGTAATATTTTGATTAAAGTTCAGTCTTGATCACATCATGTATGTTTTAATGATATAGGTAACCGGTTTCGGTTATCTCTATCATTAAAACATACATGATGTGATCAAGACTGAACTTTAATCAAAAGATTGGTATTGTAGTTGTAAATTGTCGTAGCTGTGTTGGGAAGGAACCAGAGCTCCAAGCCCTAATAGAAAGCACTGAAGCTCAAATAGCTGTAGGTACAGAGAGCTGGATAAATCCGGAAATAAGTTCAGCCGAATTTTTTTCAAACGATCTAACAGTGTTCAGAAAGGATAGATTAAATACAGTTGGTGGTGGAGTATTTATTGCTGTCAGAGGCAGTTTGCCTTGTAGCGAAATTGAAGTAGATAGTTCATGTGAAATAGTATGGGTAGAGGTTATACCTGACAATCGGACTAAGCTATTAATTGGATCGTTTGCCGACCCTCCGACTCAGAAGAGATAGTTGCTGAACAGTTCAAAGAAAACTTGAGTCTCATCTCAAATAAGTACCCCATTCATCCAATTATAGTCAGTGGTAACTTCAATCTACCCTCGATATGCTGGAAAAATTATACGTTTAAAGCCGGCGGCAGGCATAAAACATCATCCGAAATTGTACTGAATGCTTTCTCAGAAAATTATTTTGAACAGTTAGTTCATGAGCCCACTCGAAGCGTAAATGGTTGTGAAAGCATACTTGACCTTTTAGCAGCAAATAATCCTGGATAAATAGTGAGTGTTCTGACGAATACAGGGATTAGCGACCACAAGGCAGTTGCTGCTAGGCTGAATACCGTAACACCTACAACCATCAAAAAGAAACGCAAAGTATATCGATTTAAAAAGCTGATAAAAATGTTCTTAATGCGTTTTTTAGAGACAGTCTTCACTGCTTCCGATCTGAACATGTAAGTGTAGAAAAGTTGTGGAATGTTTTCAAAGAGATAGTATCAAGAGCAATTGAGAGATATATACCACATAAATTAATAAGTGATGGCACTGATCCCCCATGTTACACAAAACGGGTCAGATCGTTGTTGGAGGAGCAACGAAAAAAGTATGCCAAATTTAAAGGAACGCGAAATCCACAAGATTGGCAAAGTTTTACAGAAGTTCGAAATATGGCGGGTACTTCAATGCGAGATGCATTTAATAACTTCCACAACGAAATTCTGTTTCGGAATCTGGCAGAAAACCCAAAGAGATTCTGGTCATACATAAAGCACACAAGTGGCAAGACGCAATCAATACCTTCACTGCGCGATGACAACGGTAAAGTCACTGATGACAGTACTACTAAAGCAGAGTTATTAAACACGGTTTTCCGAAACTCCTTCACGAAAGAAGACGATGTAAACATTCCTGAATTCCAATCAAGAATAACTGCCTAGATGAGAAACATAGAAGTAGATATCCTCGGTGTAACAAAGCAGCTTAAATCACATAATAAAGGCAAGGCCTCCGGTCCAGATTGTATACCAGTCAGGTTCCTCTCAGAGTATGCTGATAAAATAGCTCCATATTTGGCAATTATATACAACTACTCACTCACAGAAAGATACGTACCCAAAGACTGGAAAGTTGCTCAAGTCACAACAATACCCAAAAAGGGAAGTAGGAGTAAGCCGCTGAATTACAGGCCAATATCACTAACCTCGATTTGCAGTAGGGTTTTAGAGCATATACTGTATTCCAACATTATGAAGTACCTCGAAGAAAACGATTTATTGACATATAGTCAGCACGGATTCAGAAAATATCGTGCTTGTGAAACACAACTAGCTCTTTATACTCATGAAGTAATAAGTGCTATCGATAGGGGATGTCGAATTGATTCCATATTTTTAGATTTCCAGAAGGCTATCGATAGCGTTCCTCACAAGCGTCTTCTAATCAAACTGCTTGCCTACGGAGTATCGCCTCAGTTGTGCGACTGGATCCGTGATGTCCTGTCAGAAAGGTCACAGTTCGTAGTAATAGACGGAAAGTCATCGAGTAAAACAGAAGTAATATCCGGCGTTCCCCAAGGAAGTGTTATAGGCCCTCTTTTGTTCCTGATCTATATTAACGACATAGGAGACAATCTGAGTAGCCGTCTTAGATTGTTTGCAGATGATGCTGTCATTTACCGTCTTGTAAAGTCATCAGATGAGCAAAACGAATTTCAAAATGATTTAGATAAAATATCTGTATGCTGCGAGAAGTGGCAATTGAACCTGAACAAAGAAAAGTGTGAAGTTATTCACATGAGTACCAAAAGAAATCACCTAAATTTTGATTGCGCGATAAGTCACACAAATCTGAGGGCTGTAAATTCAACTAAATACTTAGGGATTACAATAACAAATAACCTAAATTGGAACGATCACATAGATAATATTGTGGGTAGAGCAAACGAAAGACTGCGATTCATTGGCAGAACACTTAGAAGGTGCAACAGGTCTACCAAAGAGACTGCTTACACTAAGCTTGTCCGCCCTATTCTGGAGTACTGCTGTGCGGTGTGGGATCCGCATCAGGTGGGTCTCACGGATGACATTGAAAAAGTACAAAGAAGGGCAGCTCGTTTTGTATTATCGCGAAATAGGGGAGATAGTGTCACAGATATGATACGTGAATTTGGGTGGCAATCATTAAAACAAAGGTGTTTTTCGTTGCGACGGGATCATCTCATGAAATTTCTATCACCAGTTTTCTCCTCCGATTGCGAAAACATTCTGTTGGCACCCACCTACATAGGGAGAAATGATCACCACGATAAAATAAGAGAAATCAGGGCTCGCACGGAAAAATTTAAGTGCTCGTTTTTCCCGCGCGCCGTTCGAGAGTAGAACGGTAGAGAGACAGCTTGAAGGTGGTTACTTGAAGCCTCTGCCAGGCGCTTTATTGTGAATAGCAGAGTAATCACGTAGATGTAGATGTAGGTTACTGTTTATAAGAAGATCTTGAATATCTAGATAATTTATGGGAACATCGTTCTGATCTATAATTATGTCCAGAGAAAAATATATCACCACCTAACATCAACAGGCCAGGAGTTTCAAAGAAGATGATTTCCACATTGTAATCAAGAAAAATTATGTGGTTTACTATAGAAATTTGGTCCGCAGCTCGTGGTCGTGTGGATAGCGTTGCTACCTCTGGATCACGGGGTCCCGCATTCGATTCCCAGCCAGGTTGGAGATTTTCTCTGCCCGGGGACTGGGCGTTTGTGTTGTCCTCATCATTTCACCATCGTCCTCATCGTTCGTGACAGTGGCTAGATTGGACTGTAAAAAAAATTGGACTGTGAAAAAGATGGGACACGGGCACTGATCACCACGCAGTTGAGCGCCCTACGAACCAAACATCATCTTCATCACTAAAGAAATTTATTTTACTAAAATCCACCAATTATTGTCATTCTGTCAAGCTCCAACGATGAAACCATGTGTTGATATTATTGTTGAGAAGCGTATGAATGCAAAAACGATTTCAAAGACGATTTATTCGAATTTATGAATAACAGGGTTTTTAGAAAGCTATGCACAATATGGTAAAAATGTGTGACTTGAAGATTGTAACAGTTTGTGAAGACAGATGTGAAGTTGCTGCTCTGACTGCAAAACCGAATTTCAAGTGCAGTACTATATTTAATGAAAATTTGGTTGCTCTTGAATTAAGAAGACTTAACATTGTTTTCGATGAACCTGTCGCTATATGAATGACTATTTTCTATATTTCTAAGACACTGCCAGTAAATTTCAATTATGGGTACATGTTCAATAAATATTAGCTACAATTGTTAAAAAGATTTACAGAGACACAGATAGCGCAATATATATATATTAAGTACCTCAACTACTCACGATTTTATTACATGTGATGTACATATTTAGCATGACACTTTGGTTTACCATAATAGTAGCATTTATAACATCGCACACGTAAGTAAGAAGAAAGTGGGTTTAATGAAAGATCAGTTATCATCGGAGATTATTACCAAATTCAAAGGACTGAGGGAAAAAACGTACAGTCTCGAAGCTGAGACACAACACACAAAGTGTAGGGCCAAAGACGTTCAACGCTCATCACAAAAAGAACTAAGCATTGATGATTACTAGGACTCTGCTGATTTTTGCAGACTATCGTTACAGTTAAGTTCGACCTTCTGCATTCTTCCAGTTAAATATGAATTAAACCATTTGTGCACTGTCCCACTCATACCACAATACTTAAGCTTATCTAGAAGAATTTCATGTTTCATATTTCTACAACAGATTGACGTCAACGATACAGGCGTACGATTGTGTGCATCTTTCTACGACCCATCTTGAAAATCAGGAATGACCATCCATAAATTTTTTTTCAGTACACGCTGGCAATATCCAGGCAGACTACGTGCAGCGATCTTCATTGTACTCAAGGTGAGTATTATCAATGGACGCACAACCATGCAATTTCTTCTGCGTAAGGGATGACATCGCTTTCCTCAGTGAATGTGAAGAAGATCTACAAGATCTGCTGAATGGCACGGAATGGTGTCTACTGAGTACAGAATAAGGACTGAGAATAAAGTGGAAAAAGACAAAAATAATGAGAAGTAGCAAAATAAGATTAGTAATAAAGTTAACATCAAAACTGGTGACCGCGAAGTAGACGAAGTTAAGAAATTCCATTTCTATGATATTTCCGTCAAGTTCATCTCCCTTGTACAGAACCTCTCTATACTCCTTCCACCTTTCAGCTTTCCCTTCTTTGCTTAGCACTGGTTTTCCAGCTGAGCTCTTGATGTTCATACAGTTGCTTCTCTTTTCTCCAAAAGTCTCTTTAAATTTCCGTAGGAGGCACATTTTTCCACTAGTGAAATACGCTTCTAAATCCTAACATTTATCCTCTAGCCATTTTGCACTTTCTTTCAATCTCATCTTTTACACATTTGTATTCTCTTTCGCCTGCTGCCATTGATGCATTTTTATATTTTTCCCTTTCATCAATCATCCAAGAGATTTCCACTAGGCCTTGTCTTTATCTGTTTCATCTCAGCTGCCTTCACTATTTCACCTCTTGAAGCTACCCATTCGCCTTCTACTGTAGTCCTTTCCCCTATTCTAGTCAACCATTGCCTAATACTTCCTCTGAAAATCTCAACAACCTCTGGTTCTTTCAGTTTATGCAGGTCCCATCTCCTTAATTTTCTACCTTTTTGGAATTTCTTAATTTTTAATCTATTGTTCATAACCAATAAAATGTGATCAGAGTCCACATCAATTTGAAACCTTTCGGAGTCTCCAGGTCTCTTCCAGAAACACAATCTTCATTCACGATTCTCGAACAAAATGTTAGCGATGATTAAAGTACGTATGCTCTGTGCAGAATTCTGCCAGATGATTTCCTCTTTCTTTCCTTTCCCCCGTCGATATTAATCTACTACTTTTGCTTTTGTTCCTTTTCCTACTATCGAATTCCAGTCCTCCATCACAATTAAACTTTTGTCTCCCTTAACTATTTGAATAATTTCTTTTATCTCCTCATATATTTCTTCAGTCTCTCCATTATCTGCGAAGCTAGTTAGCATATAAACTTGTACTGCTGTGGTAAGTGTAGCCTCCATATCTATCTCGGCTACGATAGTGCATTCACTATGCTGTTCAAAGTAGCTTACCTGCATTCGTATTTTATTATTCATTATTAAACCCACTCCTGCATTACGCCTGAATGACTTTCTGTTTATAACTCTTTATTCATCCGATCAGACGTCCTGTACCTCCTGACACCGAACTTCGCTAATTCCCCAATACGTCTAACTTCAACCTATCCATTTCCCTTTTTAAATTTTCTACGCTACCTGCCCGATTAAGGTAGCTAACATTCCATGCTCCTATCCATAGAACATGTCTTGTTTCTCCTGTGACGACATCCTCCTGAGTAGCAACCACACGATCTCAAGAAATATCCGTCCTTTGTGGTGGCACCTATGGTACAGCTAGGTGTATATCTGAGGCACGTAAGTCACTTCACCGACGGTAAGGTACGTGGTTCATGGAAAACATTAGAAACTATGGTTTAACCGGAAGAATAATTGCATTATCGCTTCAGAACAAATTAGTGTATTTGCACCTGCTCCTTACGCTTTTCTCCCTCAACGATACAAAAGAACTGTATGTGTTGTAACATCAACGAGATAAATTTTAGCTACAGTGCGACGAGAGGAAATTATGCCTGTAGCAGTTATAAACATTATCTATTCGACATATGAAAAAAACAGTGAAAACGATGATAAATATTAATTATTTATATAATATTCTGTGATGTAATTGGACATATCGATGTGTATCACACAAAGACAATGATAATTGTATATTCCATTTATGATCTGCGTTTGTCTTCCTTTGTTTTTACCTTTTGTTGGTCGGCTTTTGTAGGTTGCGGACGCATATCAAACTGAGGTCTGGTAAGAAATTGTAATTATTTGTTAATTATTACTTGAGAATAGAGTTCATTATTATTATAAATATGAGTGAATAATTATTTGTAACTTTAATTCCTCTCTCAGTAAGCATTATCTGTGTTAATTATTTATTTCCGCGCCGCAACGAGTGCAACCATTGATGATAGCGATTTGTATCGCGTGTTTGTCTGTGTTTTCCTTAGAAACAAATCAAATGTTTGCTTGATGAAGTCTAAATAGTGCACAATACGAAAGTAGAGTTTCTAGAGTTTAATAAGCATTTCAAATACTTACTTATTTGGTCTACCAATAGAAAGTCTGTATCAATTGTCTGCCGCCATCTTAACAATTATCTCAGCTGCAAATTCAAATTACGAAACTCTGCAGATATAAATGCCGAACGTAATACAAATGTGTAAAAATAAATGTGCACCGGTGGTCCCGAACTCATTTTAATGAAAATGGTTCGAATCAGATTGGTTCTTTAAAAACAATGCTCATAGCACGATCCTTATAAGAAACTTTTCCAGCTGATGTATGGAGCCGAAATTAATTACGCACGAGTTGCGAAGAATATTGTTTCAGGTAATATACGTCAGTGTTGTGCGCGGCTGATATTCGGTGGTTTTAATAATCATTTTGCTGAAGATAACTATTTCCATCATAATCAATAGTTGTATAGAATCTGTAGTATGAACTGTGATTTAGTGACACTTACACAACTTACCGACAACACTTTAACACGACGTTAACTTGGAGTTCTTTAGCAACTTGACCAAATCTTTAGCCGGGAGAAAAATTATTTAGTAATTACACTATGTAATAAAATAAGATTATCATTTTCATTTACAAATTAGTTAAATACCAAACCACTGAATAACACAGCGAACGCCACACTGGCGCCCAACGTGGGGCCACCAATGCACATTTATTCATTTTAATAATTGAAATTGTGATCTATTACATGTACGGAGTACCAAAACAAACTATTAATCATTGTTTATTTACTTTTTTCATGAGCATTGACATCTTCCTTCCGAACTGCTGTACGAATCTGTATCTACGCCGGTGCGACAGTAACTTCATGTTAGCAGTGCAGCCCACCACTCTCAATCAATACAGGTAGGAACAGTTTTTCATGTTCAGTAATTACATAGCAGCACACAAACAACCAAGGTTATTTAAAAGGGAGGTTGGGCCCAAAGCTAAATCGGCTGTGATTGGTTGGCGCAGTGACGTCACTGTAGGAGCAAAGCGAGGCAGTGGCTAGCGCATCAAGCGACTCTTACTAAGGACAAGCAACTACTTATAACAGCAATAAGTTCTCAGGAAATTATTTAAAACAGTTGATTTACCTGTTTAGATGTTTTCAGTAGAAGAAGAGTGCCACTGTCTCGATTTCTGCTTCTGTGCTGCTGCTGCTTTCTGCATTTTATGCTTCGTATTGATGAACCGCATACGAATGAAAAGTCGTGTTCTGACATACAGTTTTATAACGTGTGACGAAAATTTCGGATATTTAGTTTGGACAGCAGTGCATATTATTTTCACTATATATTTTTTCCTTGGAAATACTATCCAATCCACTAAATTCATTAAAAATTAGTTCAAACTGAGACACCTGTCATAGCCACTCATCTGTTGGAACTGTAAGCCCACCGCGAGATAGAAATTCAATCCAATCATAATTTTCATTTGTTGGAGGACTCAAAAATATCAGCAGACGGCGTTCCCAGTGTCTTGTCACAGTTCTTTGCACGATATGCAATGTAGCCAGCCAGGTAACGGAATCCTTCTGCAGAGCAGTCACATCCCTCTTTGACAGCAGATTCTTCTGGTGCAGGTTGAAGAGGAAAGTTAATGTCTCGTATCTCTTTTTCACCATCTATCATTTGCAGTGCTTCGCTCATGTCAGGCAAAATTCCTGTGAACAGATGTGACGTCAAAAATCCGTCACACTCATGTGCCTCTACTGATGTGTCACTTGACAGAGGAATGTTATGAGCATTGTGTCCCAGCAGTAACAGCCGTAATCGACATTTTACTTCTGTTGGAGAAGGGTTCAAATGGAAATGACCAGAAAAATCAGGCGCTACCAGAAGAGCACAGAGCTGCTCATCCGCAAGCTGCCATTCCAGCGCCTAGTGCGCGAGATCGCCCAGGACTTCAAGACCGACCTGCGCTTCCAGAGCTCCGCAGTCATGGCCCTGCAGGAGGCCAGCGAGGCCTACCTCGTCGGCCTCTTCGAAGACGTCGCTATATATATCTCCCTTCTAGTATCACTATATGTAACTCCCATCACACAAGAGTACTTCTGTGTCTACTTTCTTAATGGCAGGAATATTCTCTCTTCCGTGCGCTGTAGTCGACTGACGTCGTGTGTTTCGATATTTGTTTAGGTGTAGCGTCCCCATACTACGGCGTAGTTACCTCGCATCGGACGGACGGACGGACAGATAATAATTGTCTGAAAATAAAAAAATTAGACTTTTCACTCGAGAGGAGACTTGAACCAAGGACCTCCCGTTCCGCAGCTGTTTATTCATGCTCTCGGTTATCATCTGCATCTGTCTCATGATAATTACTAATGGATGTAATCCATGTTGCATATGTCCCGCCTTAGCTGCCCCCCTCCGTGGTGGCAGCCGCAAGCAAGGGAGCTAAGGCGCCTCCTGTCTCCTCGCAAGCCGAGAAGCCATTTTAAAGATCTCTTTATCCCAAAAAAGAGTGGCTGCTACGCTTCCTCTCTGTCTGAAAAATAGTGAGGAACGACAGCTCTATGAACCCCTGCGCGAAACAGGCTGCACCAATACCAGCATTGCAAAAATGAGATACACCCGCTCAAGTATTCTCGCACGACATGTGGCATTACAGCCTTTATCACTGCGCTCAAGTATTCTCGCGCGACATGTGGCATTACAGCCTTTATCACTGCGATTTTTAACATGTAAAAGTTTTTTTTTCTGTATTCGCGTCAGTATGTGCGAACTTTTAACATATACCAATGAATGTTGTGCGCCCCAGTGGCACCCCTGCTTCCTCTGCTTCCAAAAAGGCTCCGCCTCGTCCTCCTTCCCCCACCCATGATGCCATGGATGTCTCCCCGCCTGTCCCTGCCCCCTCCTCCTCCTCCTCCTCTACCCCCTCCTCCTACCGCTACCTCCTCTGTTTAGATGTTTTCAGTAGAAGAAGAGTGCCACTGTCTCGATTTCTGCTTCTGTGCTGCTGCTGCTTTCTGCATTTTATGCTTCGTATTGATGAACCGCATACGAATGAAAAGTCGTGTTCTGACATACAGTTTTATAACGTGTGACAAAAATTTCGGATATTTAGTTTGGACAGCAGTGCATATTATTTTCACTATATATTTTTTCCTTGGAAATACTATCCAATCCACTAAATTCATTAAAAATTAGTTCAAACTGAGACACCTGTCATAGCCACTCATCTGTTGGAACTGTAAGCCCACCGCGAGATAGAAATTCAATCCAACCATAATTTTCATTTGTTGGAGGACTCAAAAATATCAGCAGACGGCGTTCCCAGTGTCTTGTCACAGTTCTTTGCACGATATGCAATGTAGCCAGCCAGGTAACGGAATCCTTCTGCAGAGCAGTCACATCCCTCTTTGACAGCAGATTCTTCTGGTGCAGGTTGAAGAGGAAAGTTAATGTCTCGTATCTCTTTTTCACCATCTATCATTTGCAGTGCTTCGCTCATGTCAGGCAAAATTCCTGTGAACAGATGTGACGTCAAAAATCCGTCACACTCATGTGCCTCTACTGATGTGTCACTTGACAGAGGAATGTCATGAGCATTGTGTCCCAGCAGTAACAGCCGTAATCGACATTTTACTTCTGTTGGAGAAAGGTTCAAATGGAAATGACCAATTCCTCTGATCTGTGAGAAAAATTTTTCCAGTGCATTCTGGTTCAATCTTGCAGTTAAAATACATGTTATTTGTAGTGGCTGAAGACCTGAAAACTGTCCAAATAATGACCGAACAGTTGTCATAATGTCTTTCTGGAATGGGAGCAAGTGATTTGCATTTCCTACGCGCATTTTTTCGGCACACATATGCAGTTTTCTCAATATTCTTTCTTGAACATCATTATGTATCCCATAACCACATGATAACGCATTCTTATTGTACCTCCGAGCATTCAGAACGTCAAATGCGTCGTTTCTAACTGAAAAAAATTTGCTGCTTCCTCTTCTTCAGGCATTAGGTACTTCATGGCTTTAGCTGTGATACTCGAAAAAAGTTGCATTGGCAAATAAACCCTTTGACGCTCTCTCCCCTTGACACTGAGATGAAGCTGCGACAGTTTAGGACACAACTTTATTTCACTCCTATCTAATGCGAGCAGTCTTTCTACAACAGATTTATTAACAATTTTCCCACTTGGAAGCTTTAGCTCGTCATCCAGAAAATGGTTCCTCATTAATTTAAGCAAATGCGGAACATCTGAAAACACCCAGATTCGTTTATTTTCATACTGCGGATTGGAAAAGCATGAATTTGTTTCTGTCACATTAAAATCTTTCCACACAGATCGATTTTTTCTTCCAAGGTCGCACAATCAGTACCTCCAGCCATAAGTAGTAATAATTGAATATTCTGGCTGCGAGAATTATATTTTTAAGTGTTATTTGTGTATATGTGTTAGTTATAAGATTATTTTGTGTCAATTGGTGCTTGTCAGTGATTTATATATTTGTTGTGCTGTATTGGCGTTAGAATGGTAAAACAAAAGAAACAAAATAAAGCGAATGAGCATACTGACGCAGAGATGACATCAGAGTCTGAGGTAGAACAATCTACCCATATTTCTGTCGGATTATTAGAAAATTTAATTATGAATGATAATTTAGTAACTGATGTTCCGAGTGATAGTAAAACTGAGGAGCTGCCAAAACAAACTGACACTCCTGCATTCAACCAGTTAGGAATTAATAACAATATTTGTTCTGGGAAAGGGGCAGAAGTTAGCAATGCTCAAGCTATGTCGATACAGGATATGCTAACAGCATTTTTTGAAAAGTTTACTATTAAAGAGCGGGAGCGTGAAAGACAACATCAGCAGGAAAAGGAAAAACGTAGACAGGAAAAGCTTATAGAAAAACAGTAACAGGAGCTCAGGGACCAAGAAAAGGAAAAGAAATATGGAAAATATAAACAATATTTTTCTAGGAAGAGATAAAGAAATTGTCCGTAGGATAAACCAAGTTTTGGTCGATCGTGATAATGCTATTACTACCCATTTTAAGCAGGAGATCGATGCAGTAAAACCACTATTGAACCCTTGACAAACATTCCAGTTCAGGTCAGTAGTCTTCAAACTGAAGTAGAGAGACCAGAGAACTAATTCAAAGCCTTGGCTACCGCTGTGGAAACAATGCAGGAAGACATTCCCTCGGAAATCCAAAAGCAAGTCCGAACAGAAGTAGCCAGTGTGCTGAGCTCTGAAAATCAAAACTTTGAAAATCTGACAGTATGCAGTAATGACAACACCGGTACTGACAGGCAAAAGATCGGAGATAATCTAACGGCGAATTTTAATGCAGCACAAGGAAGACCAAATTTTGGTAATCAACCTATATTACCACAGCAATATGTGACACCAAGGAACAATAATAGTGAAATAGAATGTACTTGTAATAAAGTAACCACACCACCTGCGAATGATAGCAATTCCATGCACTTAACTACTTTGATGCATGAAGAAAGCCTGATTAAGCATAGAAAGTTTCAAATATTTAACGAGGAAAGCAAGAAAAACATACATCCAGTAGTTTTCATTCGAAACTTCAAAAGTGTTCTTCCAAAATCATGGTCGGAAGAACAGAAAATACAGTTTGTGGTTTCACATATTTCTGGTGATGCGTCGCTCTGGGCATTAAATGCAGCAGAAATTTGCAAGACTTTCCACGACTTTGAGAAGGCGTTCCTTAATCAATTCTGGTCAGCGTCTACTCAAGAGCGACTCCGTAAAGTTGTTTACAATGCTGAAATGTACAATCCGAAGTCAGGTTCCTTAAGAAAGTACTTTGAAAAATATATTAACATGACCCGGTACTGGGATGAGCCAGTAACCACCAGAGACTTATTGCGAGTGTTAAAAGCTAGATTACCCACACATATTCTAGAGAAAAATTATTTAATGTTAACAGACACCGATCTGAAAGAATTTCTATCTGTAATTGATTCTCTGGATCTAGTGCAAGAAGACGCCAGAAAAAATTCTGACGTGATCAGCAATGATAATAGTCCTAATAGAAAAAATTCATGGAATGGAAATAATGGAAATAGCGGCGAAGGTAGTCCAAAGAAAAATAAAAATAAAGCTTATAGCAACGGAAAATACAATAATAATAATAGTAGTAGGAATCCATACAACCAAAATTTTGGTTATCCTAATAATAATAACAGTAATTATCAAAAGGCCGAAGAACACCAACAATCGAATGGTAATCAGAGGCAGTACCACAATGAAAACCTAAACAATAACAATAGCAACCGAAAGAGACGAAATGACAACAGGTCAGACAGTCCATATAAAGACAAGCCTAAAAATATGCGAGGTGACAGTGAATATTGGCGACAGCCAGGGCCAAGTCATTGGCAGCCGCAGCAAAATTCTATCAATTCAGGTCAGCCAATAAATTATGTACAGACTATACCTATACCAAGCAATCAATATCCACCGTGGTGGGATCCAAGCAGGCCTCCTCCGACTGAAAACTCACAAAATGTTAGAATAGTGGAGGTACCTTCGGAAGCAAAACAAAACACTCAGAAGCCAACAAACTAATTTCGGTCCCTGTAGGCCTTCGCCAGGTGACCGAGGCCAACAATGAAGGCAATAGGTCGACGGAACAAAAAATAAACATGATACGGCATCAGGATGGCAACAGGATCGAAGATGAGCTATATCAGGAACCTGCTGTCTCTGATAAGCCACAAAGGGAAAATATCCAAGCAAGTGTCACCGGAGCTGTAAATGGTGTAACAACTACTATTCTGCTTGACACAGGTGCGAATGTATCAGCTATGAACACGCAGTTTTTCAAGAAGGTATCGGAGATAAGAAGATTGCCGATTTTGCTGGTTGCAAATTGTAAGGTTATAGGGGCACTGGAAAAAAAAGGCACAGAGTATAAAATACCAGACACAGGTGGAAGTTTCCTTGGGAAATGATCGCTTATTATGCACGTTCCTACTAATGGATAACTTGTCCATACCGGTGCTTCTGGGTCTTGAGTTCCTTCGGGAAAGGGAAGCTGTAATTGATCTCGCCCGTGGGGCATGTGCTCTTAAGTACCAACAGCGACCCATAACATTAATGCTGAATCGGGAGTTAGGTGCGAACCTTCTGCCGATGAGAAAAATGAATCTTTCTGTCAGCAAACAGAAGTTGTTAGTGTTGGATCATAAGCACCCACAGATGTGTCACAAAACTCGAAATAACGATGCACCCAGCAACGTGAGTGACATCGTCACAACAATAGAAGAGAAAGTACAGGAGGCAACTTGCATTAACCCTTTCAGATCTGGTGGTCACATTTGTGTACATAAAGTTTGTTCACTAATATTTCACTGACAAGAAATGTCAGGTGCATCCAAACCCACTGTGCACATTTGTGTATGTTTCTTTTATCCATGCTCCAGCAGCTGCTGCTCTCTTGTGAGCAGTCTGTGAACCACATAGTAAAATACACTCTCTGGTGTTGTCTCTCTGTGGGAAGCCATTACTCGGTGATTTTATTGGTATAATAGTCACATTGTGGGTTTTGTTTATGAATGTTTAGTGTGGTTTCCTTCTTTTGGAAACATTAGACATACTTTCAGTGGAATTTTCAGCAATTTCATTCAGTCCATATTTGTGTTATGTATCAGGTAAGTTTAATGTACACAGTTGTGAACAGCGGATCCTTAATGGTGTAAAATAGGAAACAAAACCTAAAATGTATCTCAGCTGTATTTGCATGGCTATGGTAGTTCTGCGGGGTATTTTTCATTAATTTCAGTGCCAGCAGCAAGGAGGAGAATAACTGACCTGTACATATGATTTTATTTGATATTGCTAGCTTTTGACTTACAAATATGGATAAGGAATACCTTTCTGTGGAGAAAGATAGGGACTTGTTTATGGATATAACTGAAATTGGTAACGTTTCTGACATTAGTTTGAGTGGAGATGAGGATTACAGTGTACCACTTATTGAAAGGCAAGCTGACAAATAGTGAAACGTGTTGGATCAGATAAAGTGGGCGTGAGTGATGTGTGTAGAGACACCATATCTGAAGATGATGGAGAGGTGGTGGATGATGCAATGAACTTTTATGCAATGAAAACAACCCAGAATTGAATAACCTGTGCGGCAACATAATTGTCACACCTAAAGAATCCATAAAATGCAAACGCAAACCTCTAAGTACCATTGCAGAAACATACAAAGATCCAAATTTTGAAGAATCTGTCTTGGGTTCTCCAATACAATACTTCAAAACAGATATACCAGATGATCTGTTCACTAGCTTGGCAGCACATACTTATATTTCTGCATTACAACAAGGCAAATCCTCATTCAAGCAGACAACGCCTCAAGAACTAGAGGTGCTATTTGGCTTGCATATATTGAGTGGCGCTTGAAATTTCCCAGATTATGAATGTATTAGGATACAAGTCTGAAGGTAAATGTGTTTTGGGAAAACATGTCACGAGACAGATTTTTAGAATCAGGGACAAATTTACATTTGGTGAACAATCTCGAGAAGACACCTGAAAATAAAGGTAAATTTTACAGTCAGGCCAATTCACACAGCCATTCGAAAATTCTGCAGTGAACTTCCTATAGAAGAGAATGTTTGTGTGGATGAAGGAATTATTCCTTTCACTGGGGATTTTTGTGCAAAGCAGTATGTCAAGGGGAAACCAAGTCCAAGGGGAATCAAAGTCTTCATGTAGTGAGGAAAGAGCGGAATAGTGCATGATTTCCTTTTGTATCAAGGTGTTTCAACTGAACTAAATACCGCATTGTGCAAAAAATTTGGATTAGGTCCTGCTGTTTTAGGATTTTCTCACTAGTGCTGATGACGTTACCATGTGTAAGTGGCTAGACAATAGACCAGTTGTATTGTGTTCAAACTTTGTTGGTAAAGGCTCAGTGGGTGTAATTGAGTGTTGGGACAAAAAAACACTGTAAATAAGTGAAATTAGAAATACGTGAAATAATGAGGAGATATAATCATGCAGTCGGTGGTGTGGATCTATTTGATCAAATGATAAGCTACTACAGAGTTTTCATCAGATCTCAATAATGGCCTTTGCATATGAATTTTCGTGCTGTTGACTTTGCCACCGTGCAGAGTTGGTTGGAATACAGATGAGATGCAGACAACCTGTCTATCCCAAAAAAGAAGCAAATGGACCTTCTTTCCTTTCGTATCAGGGTAGCAGGATTGATACTGTGCCAGAAGAAAGTGACTGAAAAGAAGAGGCGGCATCCGTGTGATGAAGGACTGACTTCAGGTCTGGAGAGTCATACCAAGAGAAAGAGGAGAATTACGACCAGCTACAAAGAAACAGTTTGATTCCATTGACCATTTGCCTTCGCATGATGTAGAAGCTCCAGGTCGCTGCAAATTTCCAAAATGTACAGGGCATTCTAGAATTCGGTGCAGAAAATGTAAAGTACATTTGTCTCCAAAAGGACAAAAATTGTTTTTTGCAGTTCCATACTAAATCTTAAAATCAATGTGTTGACCATTGTTGTTTAAATAAGAATTGTAATTTGGAAATATTTTTATTGTTTCTTCTGTTTTAAAGTGAAATAAATAGGGCATACTTGATCTGTAGTGTTAACCACCTTAATGTATGACAAGGAAGCTCAAGACCTGATGAACACAATTGTGTACTCTAAATATCTTGAAAATTAGAGATCATATGAACTTTTTTTTTAGAAAAATGTTGCCAGGAAACTCACCTCAATGTAAAAATGATGTCAGGTATTATTTTATAAGTAAATAAAAAATCAGGTCTGAAAGGGCTAATGCTTCAGAGGCTAGACAATTAACAGAATTATTATCCGGATACCTCGAAGTAGTCACTGAACGCCCTGGAATCATAAAAGATTACCAGTATAATATGAAAGTATATCCGCACAAGACCTATTGCAGAGCATCTTACTCTGTCTCCTGGACTAGGAAAAACGAAGTGAAGATACAATGGACCAATCAGAAGTGCAAGTGCACTATCCTATAACTGTAAATATAATGTTTATGGTAAAATAATTAGCAGTAATAATATGATAATATTATGTATGTATTAGTTTATAAGGTTTTCTGTCAAGTATTACACTGTAATATTCTTGAATTATTTGAACAAGGAGTAGAGAATCCCCATAATAAATGTATTTGTTACTCTAAAATGGATCAATAACTTGATAAAGACTTGAGTGTTATTGCATTAAATGTGAGGAATTTTACCTTTCTATACGTATCATAGAAATGATTAAAATGCTTAAATAATATATTTGTTCGTAGAATGGATATAACAAAAATATTTTCATAAGATTCAGTCATGTAGTCCCACACACGTAGCGTATGTTGGTGGTGTGTGAGCTGTGTGACTGAAAAAAAAACTAAATAAATAAAAAATAAAATAAACTGCTTTCACCACTAGTGAAGCGAAATCTGAATGTGTACTGATTTACGTACACGGATTCATTACGAAGTCATTTAAAATGCTCTTGTGAGCAACATTCCGGTTAGATAAACCGAACATGGACATCTGTCCTAAAAACATGGTAAATAACAATCCCAATAAAAAAATTAGAAATATATAAATATATGTATCTGTAATAAAAATGGAAATGTACTGTTATCTGGACAGTTCAGTAATGATCTCATGGTCAAGATAATGTAGCACATTCTGAAAGTTTTATATTGTCTCATGTTTATGTGACAGTGTAAAATTTTAAATTTTGTTATTCAGTCATGGTAATATGAACTTATGTGCTAGTGTACCAGACCTCATTACTTGAAAAGTGTCATTTGCATATAGATTGTCTGTTAAGTACTGTGGGAAACTACTGACAGCACTAGTGGACGCGTGAAGAACTGTGATTTATATTCTGAATAATGATGAACAGTGATAAAAACTGTGATCACGTAACCTTATGAACGCTCTTGGAGTGTCAAAGTTAGCTGCAACGCTATGAACGTTGAGTACTGTTGACTGTATTAATAATTAACTTGAACTGATGACCTTTAGTAGTTTGATACGAAGCGTCTTCGCGTGCCAAATTTAATGTGACAGACAGTACAGCCAGCCACGCGGCAAAACAATAATGCAACTTTGGCTACGCAGCGCGTCGCGAAAATATTTACATTCCGCTTAAGTAAACGAAGCACACTACGGACACTTGTATGATTAACGGTGCAGTGTTCAAAATGTGCATATTGTGATAAACTTACATGTGAATCACTACATTGTGTTGAACAGTGTCAAAATACAGAACATACTCCAAAAACAGTCTAATTCCATCCGTGTGAATGCGAGTGAAATGGACACTAATAAACTTTTCCACAGAATGAGAATAGTAATTATCTTGTCACTGATGCTTATATTTTGACATTTCATGTACTCATCTTAAACTGAGGGACGTGGGAAAGGAGAAATAGGACCTGCTGCAGCGCGACTAGTAGCCAGCAGCAGATCCAAACCACGATGCAGCCGACGGCAGCCGACGCCCTACCAACTCGGACGGGGGCGGTCCAGCAGCAGCCACTACCTGTCTGCGGTCCAACGGCTCGACACGGGGGCGGTCTTACGACGTCAGCGGCAAATTCTTATGACATTCGATAAATGAGTGACTTTGGAAATTTTATGATATACCACCATGAGAAAACATTCATTATCTCATATGCTTACAACAGAGTCATAAATTTGCGTTTTCCAGCATATTTTATGACAATCTTGTCAAGCCTAACTGTTAAAAGTAGGTGTCTGTATTTTCTTGAAGCCCCTTGGACGGTTTTATTCCCGGTTTTCCGAGTCCAGTGAACCCAAATGGGGGAGGGGGGGGGGGGGGGGGTAGTTAATCCGGGAAGTATCCGCAGCAATTTCCGAGATAATACAGTCACTGAAGTCATTTAAAGTACTCGATTCAACTATAATTTTATCATGTCTGAAACAACATTGAAACTAAACATTTGCATCTTGAGAGTAGCAAATCTACGTGGATTACGTGGACTGATAAAAAATATACAATAGATAAATTAATTTTTTTTCTCAGCCCAAGGGGCATTGTAACATCCACGAGATAAATTTTACCTACAGAGGGACGAGGGGAAATTATGCCTGTAACAGTTATAAACATTATCTATTCGACATATGAAAAAAACAGTGAAAACGATGATAAATATTAATTATTTATATAATATTCTATGATGTAATTGGACATATCGATGTGTATCATACAAAGACAATGATAATTGTAAATTCCTTTTATGATCTGCGTTTGTCTTCCTTTGTTTTTACCTTTTGTTGGTTGGCTTTTGTAGGTTGCGGACGCATATCAAACTGAGGTCTGGTAAGAAATTGTAATTATTTGTTAATTATTACTTGAGAATGGAGTTCATTATTATTATAAATATGAGTGAATAATTATTTGTAGCTTTAATTCCTCTCTCAGTAAGCATTATCTGTGTTAATTATTTATTTCCACTGCAACGAGCGCAGCCATTGATGATAGCGATTTGTATCGCGTTTTTGTCTGTGTTTTCGTTAGAAACAAATCAAATGTTTGCTTGATGAAGTCTAAATAGTGCACAATACGAAAGTAGAGTTTATAGAGTTTAATAAGTATTTCAAATACTTACTTATTTGGTCTAACAATAGAAAGTCTGTATCAATTGTCTGCCGCCATCTTAACAATTATCTCAGCTGCAAATTCAAATTACGAAACTCTGCAGATATAAATGCCGAACGTAATACAAATGTGTAAAAATAAATGTGCACCGGTGGTCCCGAACTCATTTTAATGAAAATGATTCGAATCAGATTGGTTCTTTAAAAACAGTGCTCATAGCACGATCCTTATAAGAAACTTTTCTAGCTGATGTATGGAGCCGAAATTAATTACGCACGAGTTGCGAAGAATATTGTTTCAGGTAACATACGTCAGTGTTGTGAGCGGCTGATATTCGGTGGTTTTAATGATCATTTTGCTGAAGATAACTAGAATCTGTTGTATGAACTGTGATTTAGTGACACTTACACAACTTACCGACAACACTTTAACACGACGTTAACTTGGAGTTCTTTAGCAACTTGACCAAATCTTCAGCCGGGAGAAAAATTATTTAGTAATTACTCAATGTAATAAAATAAGATTATCATTTTCATTTACAAATTAGTTAAATACCAAACCACTGAATAACACAGCGAACGCCACACTGTTGCAATTACCATGACGCGAAGTTTTTTGTCGTCTTTTATGTGCTTGGAACGTACGAACATAAATTTGTTCAAATCATCAGATATACCATTCATGTACATGCAGTTGACTGCGGGATACTGCATCCAACTTCGAGGAGGAAGCATCAACCGTGTCGCGCACTGTTTGTCCGTGAGACAACGCCGAGACAAGCTTGAGATTCGGTCCGAGGCAGTGGTGGGCGGGAATTGCAGTTGACTGCGGGATACTGCACCCAATTTCGAGGGGGAGGCATCAGCCGTGTCGCGCACTGTTTCTCCGTGAGACGGCGCTGAGACAAGCTTGAGATTCGGTCCGAGGCAGTGGTGGGCGGGAATTGTGCGCCGCCAGCTCCTTTTCACTTCTCGCCTAAATGACTATGATGAAAACTTTTACCTGCAGGAATCTTACTTGCTATCTCCATCTCTGCAACGACCATGAAGCCTTTGGTTGCGGAATTTAATAACTGTACTGAAACAATTATTACTGAACAAGTGTTACTCAAAATTCAGATACTCACCTCGGAAAACTCCGACTTCGTAGATATCGACGATCATCTGGGCACAAACTTGTCTTTTGCCGTCCTTCACACCCTTCATGTACAACTTGAATTTCCCGTAAGGTAAGGCAGGGAATTTTTTTAGGGTGATCGGTCGTGTCCAGAGTCGCTTCATGTAGTAGGTGCCCTGTCAACAGACGTAGCGAAGTAACTACACAACACAGATATTGTGATTGAACTAAAATTTCGCCGAAGAGCATTATTGTTTTTCGGAGTATTAACTGGGTATCAGATGTAGAAGTCTCAGCCAGGAAGAGAAGAACTAATCGAAGGTATACGATTATCACTCTCTCGTTTTCTTTCTGTCGGTTTTTTCAGCTCCTCTCACATCTTAAACGCGCGTACTGTGTTTTTGCCATCATATGTTGGCACGCATAAATTAAGGAAATAACGAAAGGTGTTGAAATTCACCGTCCAATAGTTTGCTTAGCAGTGGGTGAACATCCTGATACACAGCAACCGGTGGCAATGATAAAGGCGGAAACAAGAAACCCGAAATCTCAAGGCTTTCGCCTAAAACGTGTGAAATTAAGAAATATAATCACAGTGGCAAAAAAATAGATGCAATTTCCACAAAGATACGACACTGTTATTGCGTCACGACGCTCCCAGTCTTGATATAGAACTCGATGTGGCGAAAAAGAGAGTCCACATTTTCTGCGGGTTTAAGACTAAGTGATTTAAGGCGAAACGACAGGGTGACGGACGAAAATATTACTCAAATTCAGATTTTTTTTCCGTGGTGCAACGTAGTAGACAACTGGGGTTTACTGCAAAGAATAAAGCATACGAGGAAGTTTTATTGGTATTTTTTGTAACTGAAAAATATTAACATCTTCACCATTTAATTGGGATTTTCCCCAAATAGCTCTGAAAGGAGGTAGATCGACGGTTGTCGTAGTAACTCCGTTGTAGTTATCTGAAACATGAAATTAACGTATCACCCTGACTCTTACAGATGTAATTTTAGTTCATCGTAGGGATTCGCAGAACAATTTTTTTTTGAGAAATTATAGATATTTGAAAAAAATGACCATTTTTGGACCTCTCTTGTTTGGCCGAAAAGAATACTAAATATAAACATAAAAAAATCGGCTACGATGAACTGAAGAGAATTCATTTTGCTTCAAGGGAGACCAAAAGTCATCAAAACGGATGAAAATTGTAGCGTGGGCGACGACAACCATGCCGACATACCTGGTTTCGAGAAAAACGCATTTAAAGTTGACGAGTATTTATCATATTAAAAAAAGGGACAAAGCCTGAAAATTATGGAATATCATCGATGCCTGGTCCATAATAACTTTCGCCCCGGCTAGTGGATGGCCGCTTTGTGCTACTTTGAACTGATAAGGCCTCATTTTCGTCCTCAAAGCCCTTTCCATCGCTGTGCGCATCGCCGCTGGTATCTCTATCTTCACATAACCGTCGCATTTCATCGCCGATTTTGGTTAGAAGGGCATTTGCCAGGTGCATTAATGCAGTCTGGCCTACATTGAATAGACATATGGCCTAATTTGAAGCAATGTTGACCATTTCGCTTCGGCCGGGTGTTGTTTTTGGAGCTTATCTCCAAATGAGATTATTGAAGCTTTCGTTCACTTTTTCAGTAAAATCGCCCAAACAACGCTCCAGCAAATCGAGTTTACTCAAACTGGTAAAAACAGGGGTGATGGCGCGGCTTCAAACGCTCACAGAATCGTACTTTTTGGAGTTCGCGCATAATACTTTGGGGAATAATTCTTCAATGTATGTATATTCGAATCCCGCAATAAAAAATTTCGAGGTTTTTTTTCGACCGTCACCCTGTCCGTCCCCCTTAACGGGCGACATGTGAAAGGGTTTCTGAGTCTTCATCACATCAGCAACGAATGCATGCTGTCCTGTGAACACGGTTCCGTATATTCAAGGAAGACCAAAGTACAGCCAGAACAGAAATGAAATCCTGGACGGGTCCTGCTGCCATTTACACAAACACCGAATATTCAAGATGATACATGTATTACAGACATGCATAACAAATTTCGAGACCCTTCCAGAAATGATAAGCACTAAATGGCAAATAACTGCGGATCGTCGAGACTGAACAGCACATCAATCATGCAGCACAGCCCGCGACTCTGCTCCATCTCCTCTAGAAACAGTGACCTGGCTCTCAGGAATTCCCACTGGAGCCGAATGCAAAGCCCCGAGTCTGGACCCCGTCAGCAGTCCTCTAAATGGCAGCACGCACAGCCCTTGGTGTCAATGTCGTGTCGGCGTATCCTCTCATCCTGAGCTTCGAAGGCAGCCCCTCTTGTCGAAGCTCCGAGGTCGTTAAGCACGTATTAAATTTCCTTCAAACGAGAAGTCCCACCGTCAACATACGCCTCAGGATTGTAGTGTGGTTTCATACGGTTTATATAAAAGACGCATCTGTGATTTTGTCTACTTCACGACGGTCCTAATCCTCGATTTCGTATAACGTAAAGTGGGCATGTCATTTTGAGTTTCGTATGTTATCGATGTGCACGTCAGAGAGAGAGAGAGAGAGAGAGTTGTGTTGCTGTTACGCAATCCTTGGTCTTGTCGTGCACACATTCCTTGACTCTGCGCAGTCTGATTACATTCTTAGTTGAAGTGTGGTAGGTGACGGACGTATTCAATAATGCTGTGCTGACTTGTAATTGTATCTATTAGATGCAAAAGATTGGTTGTAAAGGACAGCAAGGATGAATAAATGAATGTATTAGAAAGCGAGGAGAATGTAAATTTTTTATAATGTAATTTATTTATTTATGACGAGAAGCTTGAGGTGAGACTGCAGTACTCAGCAACACATGATGAACAATTTGGTGGGAACGGGAAGAAAATACGGCATGGAAATCAAAATCGAAAAATCAAAAGTGATGCGCATACCAAACGTGAGGAACACTTGAAGATAACTGTTGACCATAGAGAACTGGAAAATGTGAATCAGTTCAAGTACCTGGGAAGTTTTATCACAAAGGATGCCCACTGCACCAACGAAATCCGAGCAAGAATCGCCATGGCCAAAGCTGCTTTCGACAAGAAGAGGACTCTGCTGACCAGCAAGTTGAGTTTGGCATGGAGGAAAAAACTGATAAAGTGCTACATTTGGAGCATTGCACTGTATGGAGCAGAGACATGGGCCATGAGAAAAAAGGAGAAAAGATACCTAGAGAGCTTTGAAATGTGGTGCTGGAGGAGAATGGAAAAGATCAGGTGGACAGATCGCATAAAAAATGACGATGTACTGCGAAGAGTAGGAGAGATAAGAAGTATTCTGCGTACGATTCTTCAGAGAAAGGCCAACTGGATTGGACATGTACTTTGACACGAGGGACTCATACATGATGTCATCGAAGGGAAACTCAGAGGAAACGCAGGACGAGGAAGAAGAAGAATTCAACATCTGGACGACATGAAAGATGGAAGGAGATACAACAGACTGAAGGAAGGAACTTAAGACAGGGAACACTGGAATCAGAAATTCTCTCTACGAAGACATGGACCTGCCACTAGGCAGAATACTACATAACAATAATAATAGTTAACTTTGTTCACTTGCTCAGAGCTGAGAGAAAGACCACCCCACTTCCATGAGTCATGCATTAACATATTAACTGATTAAGATGTTCGGTTTATATAGAAATTCTCTTTTAATATTTCACCCTTTTTAAATCATTGCTCACTTTGTTAAGCATAGTATTATTCAGACCTGTGTTACGTGTGAACATCACGCGAAAGTTTACTCCGTCGTTTTGACTATATGCTTCTTTCTAAAATCATTGTCTTGGAATATCATTTCATAGGAATAGTTACTCTTCCCATCCCACTGTTTATCATTACGCATTATCACATCTAACAGTTTGAATATAGTTTGGAAATTTTATTTAGAAACAGAAATCTAGCTTAGCCGCTGCCTGCTTGCTGTTTGCTTTTGTGTTCTCGAGAAATTTGCGACAATGTTGTCAAGACGCGAGGTAAGTGGAAGTTTTGATTAGGACCAGATAATTGTCTTACTTCAGTTATGCATTTAATGTTGTTGTTGTTGTGGTCTTCAGTCCTGAGACTGGTTTGAAGCAGCTCTCAATGCTACTCTATCCTGTGCAAGCTTCTTCATCTCCCAGAACCTACTGCAGCCTACATCCTTCTGAATCTGCTTAGTGTATTCACCTCTTGGTCTCCCTCTACGACTTTTACCCTCCACGCTGCCCTCCAATGCTAAATTTATGATCCCTTGCTGCCTCAGAACATGTCCTACCAACTAATCCCTTCTTCTAGTCAAGTTCTGCCACAAACTTCTCTTCTCCCCAATCCTATTCAATACCTCCTCATTAGTTATGTGATCTTCCCATCTAATCTTCAGCATTATTCTGTAGCATCACATTCCGAAAGCTTCTTTTCTCTTCTTGTCCAAACCATTTATCGTCCATGTTTCACTTCCATACATGGCTACACTCCATACAAATACTTTCAGAAACGAGTTCCTGACACTTAAACCTATACTCGATGTTAACAAGTTTTTCTTCTTCAGAAATGCTTTCCTTGCCATTGCCAGTCTACATTTTATATCCTCTCTACTTCAACCATCATCAGTTATTTAGTTCCCCAAATAGCAAAACTCCTTTACTACTTTAAGTGTCTCATTTCCTAATCTAATTCCCTCAGCATCACCCGACTTAATTAGACTACATTCCATTATCCTCGTTTTGCTTTTGTTGATGTTCATCTTATATCCTCCTTTCAAGACACTATTCATTCCGTTCAACTGCTCTTCCCAGCCCTTTGCTGTCTCTGACAGAATTACAATGTTATCGGCGAACCTCAAAGTTTTTATTTCTTCTCCATGGATTTTAATACCTACTCCGATTTTTTCTTTTCTTTCCTTTACTGCTTGCTCAATATACAGATTGAATATCATCGGGGAGAGGCTACAACCCTGTCTCACTCCCTTCCCAACCACTACTTCCCTTTCATGTCCCTCGACTCTTATAACTGCCATCTGGTTTCTGTACAAATTGTAAATAGCTTTACGATCTCTGTATTTTACCCTTGTCAACTTCAGAATTTGCAAGAGAGTATTCCAGCCAACATTTTCAAAAGCTGTCTCTAAGTCTACAAATCCTAGGTACGTAGGTTTGCCTTTCCTTAATCTAGCTTCTAAGGTAAGTGGCGGGGTCAGTATTGCCTCACGTGTTCCGATATTTCTACGGAATCCAAACTGATCTTCCCCGAGGTCGGCTTCTACTAATTTTCACATCTGTCAACTCCTGCTTTCTTTGGGATTGGAATTATTATATTCGTCTTGAAGTCTGAGGGTATTTCGCCTGTCTTATACATCTTGCTCACCAGATGGTAGAGTTTTATCAGGACTGGCTCTCCCAAGGCTGTCAAAAGTTCTAATGGAATGTTGTCTACTCCCGGAGCTTTGTTTCGACTCAGGTCTTTCAGTGCTCTGTCAAACTCTTCACGCAGTATCATATCTCCCATTTCATCTTCATCTACATCCTCTCCCATTTCCATAATATTGTCCTAAAGTACATCGCCCTTGTATAGACCCTCTATATACTCCTTCCACCTTTCTGCTTTCCCTTCTTTGCTTTGAACTGGGTTTCCATCTGAGCTCTTGATATTCATACAAGTGGTTCTCTTTTCTCCAAAGGTCTCTTTAATTTTCCTGTAGGCAGTATCTATCTTACCCCTCGTGAGATAAGCCTCTACATCCTTACATTTGTCCTCTAGCCATCCCTGCTTAGCCATTTTGCACTTCCTGTTGATCTCATTTTTGAGACGTTTTTATTCCTTTTTGCCTCTTTCATTTACTGCATTTTTATATTTTCTCCTTTCATCAATTAAATTCAATATTTCTTCTGTTACCCAAGGATTTCTACTAGCCCTCGTCTTTTTACCTACTTGATCCTCTGCTGCCTTCACCACTTCATCCCTCAAAGTTACCCATTCTTCTTCTACTGTATTTCGTCCCCCCATTCTTGTCAATTGTTCCCTTGTGCTCTCCCTGAAACTCTGTACAACCTCTGGTTTAGTCAGTCTATCCAGGTCTCATATCCTGAAATTCTCACCTTTTTGCAGTTTCTTTAGTTTTATTCTACAGTTCATAACCAACAGATTGTGGTCAGAGTCCACATCTGCCCCTGGAAATGTCTTACAATTTAAAATCTGGTTTCTAAATCTCTCTCTTACCATTATATAATCTATCTGAAACCTATCGGTATCTCCAGGCTTCTTCTATGTATACAATCTTCTTTTATGATTCCTGAACCAAGTGTTAGCTATGATTAGGTTGTGCTCTGTGCAAAATTCTACCAGGCGGCTTCCTCTTTCGTTTCTTACCCCCAATCCATATTCACCTACTACGTTTCCTTCTCTCCCTTTTCCTACTGACGAATTCCAGTCACCCATGACTATTAAATTTTCGTCTCCCTTTACTATCTGAATAATTTCATTTATTTCATCATACATTTCTTCAATTTCTTCGTCATCTGCAGAGCTAGTAGGCATATAAACTTGTACTACTGTGGTACGCGTGGGCTTCGTATCTATCTTGGCCACAATAATGCGTTCACTATGCTGTTTGCAGCAGCTTACCCGCATTCCTATTTTCCTATTCATTATTTAACCTACTCCTGCATTACCCCTATTTGATATTGATGTTTATAACCCTGTAGTCACCTGACCAGAAGTCTTGTTGCTCCTGCCACCGAACTTCACTAATTCCCACTATATCTAACTTTAACCTACCCACTTCCCTTTTTAAATTTTCTAACCTACCTGCCCGATTGAGGGATCTGACATTCCACGCTCCGATCCGTAGAACGCCAGTTTTCTTTCTCCTGATAACGACGTCCTCTTGAGTAGTCCCCGCCCGGATGTCCGAATGGGGGACTATTTTACCCAAGAGGACGCCATCATCATTTAACTATACAGTAAAGCTGCATGCCCTTGGGGAAAATTACGGTCGTAGTTTCCCCTTGCTTTCAGCCGTTCGCAGTACCAGTGCAGCAAGGCCGTTTTGGTTAGTGTTACAAGGCCAGATCAGTCAATCATCCAGCCTGTTGCCCCTGCAACTACTGAAAAGGCTGCTGCCCCTCTCCAGGAACCACACGTTTGTCTGGCCTCTCAACAGATACTCCTTCGTTGTGGTTGCACCTACGGTACGGCTATCTGTATCACTGAGGCACGCAAGCCTCCCCACCAACGGCAAGGTCCGTGGTTCATGGGGTAGGATGCATTTAATACGAGGGTAATCCCAAAAGCAAGGTATCCTTTTTTTTATAAGTACATAGACTGAACCTCTTCTTTCACCTAGTCGCCGGAGCTGATTCGCTTTCGGGCCAAATGTTCTTTCAACTTAGGGAACAGGTGATGGCCACTGGGCGCCAAGTCAGGACTATAGGGTGGGTGGGTGATTATGTTTCACTGAAACTGTTGCAGGAGAGCAACTGTTTGCCGAGCGATGTGTCGGCGAGCGTTGTCATGAAATTGTGTAAGCCCTTGCTCAACATTCCTCTTCTCTGGTTCTGAATTCCACGTTTCAGTTTTTTCAGAGTATCACAGTACCTGTCAGCGTTAATTGTGGTCCCAGAAGGCATAAAGTCGACCAACGATACCCCTTTCCGATTCCAAAAAACGCTTGTCATGACTTAACCGGCAGACTGTGCTTGTTTGAATTTCCGCGGCTTTGGCGAAGAAGGATGCCACCACTGGCGTGATTGTTGCTTGGTCTCAGGTGTAAAGTGGTATGCCCAGGTTTCGTCCCCCGTGACAACTGAGTCCAGAAAGTTGTCCTGTTCGGTTGCAAGGCGGTGAAGAAACGCGCGGGAAGCATCAACTCGTTGCCGCATGTGGTCATCAGTCAGATGCGTGGCACCCATCTTGCGCACACCTTCCGGTAGTTCGATGTTTCCGTTAAAATTCTGTGAGCGGTGCTTCGGGAAACTCAGGAACCAACGTGCAGAGATCATCCAGGGTGATCCGCCGATCATCACGCATGCTTTGCTCAACCTTCAACACTGTCTCCTCAGAAACTGACGGTCTCCCGCTCCTTTGTTCGTCGTTAATTTCGGTCCGACCAGCTGCAAACTCTCTACACCACTTACGAACATTTTTGACATCTGTGCACGACTCACCCTACACTTCCGTCAGTTGGCGATGGATTTCCATTGGCGCAGTGCCCTTTGCGTTCAAAAACCGAATAACTGCGCGCAATTCGCACTTGGCGGTAATATCCAACGGGAGCTACATTCTCAACTGCTGCCAAGCCAAGACTGAGCGCCTCAGCGCGGCGTGCGCATGTTTACACACAGCGCGTGAAGCACTCTTCATAACAGTGTGACCACCTGCCACACAAACAGAATTCTGTACTTTTGGGATTACCCTCGTATAACAAGTTGCACTGCGATCAGATACAGTTCAGTTCAAATTAGGTTCTGTTTAGTCAAAGGTTAGCACACGAGTTTAAGTTGGATAACAGTATTTGGGGACATTATTTTGGTAATACTTAGACTTTTGGAGTGAGAGGTAAATTTGGGATAAATTTCATTCAGAAACAAACAAGTTCGGGAGGTAACAATATGACGTCTGACAAACGAAGAGGGAGACGGATGCGGTCTAAACTAGAAGCCGGGCGATGTGGCCGGCAGTTCTAGGCGCTTCAGTCTGGAACCGCGCGACAGCTACGGTCGCAGGTTCGAATCCTGCCTCGGGCATGGATGTGTGTGATGTCTTTAGGTTAGGTAGGTTTAAGTAGTTCTAAGTTCCAGGGGACTGGTGACCTCACATGTTAAGTCCCATAGTACTCAGAGCCATTTGAAACATTTTTGAGCCTAAATTCTGTGGTGGACTATGAACACAGGCTAGGGCTTAGCCTGTGGTTTCTGCGACGTGTTGTACGAGATCCCGGCTTCCCCTCCATTGTGTTGTTTACCGACAAGTGCACCTTCCACCGGGATGGCCTTTACAACATTTGAAACATTCATTACCGGGCAAGGGGAAATCCTCACGTTATGTACGTCCACGGACACCAGAAACGATTTTCGCTCAACATTTGGGCAGGCATTGTGGGTGACCATCTGATTGGGCCGGCCCGTCTACCTCCTCGACTTACCGGGGCAAATTACCTTCACTTAATGCAATAAACTGTACCCGGCCTGCTGGAAGATGTTCCCCTGGACATAAGGCTACACATGTTGCAGCATGATGGGGCGCCAGCACATAACAGTCGTGCTGTGCGCGGATATAAATCAACTCTTCGACGGCCGTATAAATGGCAGAGGTGCTCCTAGGACATGGCCTCCGCGATCACCTGACCTCAAGCCACCGGACGTTTCCCTGCGAGGATTCTTCAAGGTTCTAGTTCAACCGTCCGGACGCGAACCACCTAGAAACGAAGAGGAATTAATGGATTGCATTCAGCATACCGCCAATCACATCAGGGCAATGCCAGGAATCTTTGAAAGAGTTCGGGAAAACGCCGTTCGAGGTTACCATGCTTGTGTCGCATCAGAGGATCGCCAGTTCGAGCACCTGTTTTAAGTAAACAATGTCCTAGCTACAAAGAAGGGCCTTTTCAGTGCCGACACAATTTGTAAAAGACTTGCTAAACACGAACTAACAGCTGTTGATGGGTTTGTTCCCGGTACGTCTTATCATGAAACTACAATGGACGTGTCGGGACCCTGGCGGATCCGGAGTGGAAGGTTGGTGGGCTTCGATACGTCGCGATCTCCGGCAGGCAAAGCATTCGCTGTCATGCGTTGTCCAGAGCATCCGGCAACAGGGCAATTCCGCTACCAATCGGAGCGCGTGGCACCAAGTTTCAAAAAATTGGTTCAAATGGCTGTAAGCACTATGGGACTTAACTTCTGAGGTCATCACTCCCCTGGAACGTAGAACTACTTAAACCTAACTAACCTAAGGACACCACACACGTCCATGCCCAAGGCAGGATTCGAACCTGCGACCGTACACAACATTAGTAAATTCGGTTCCTACTGGCATCAGCTATCCAGGTTTAAAATTTCATGACACAACTTTTCTCCACCTTGTATAGATAGCGGTACTATCGCGTACACAAAGCATAAAAAGGCAGTGCATTGGTGGAACAGTCATTTGTTCTCAGATGATTCATCTGAAAAAGTGTATGACGTCATTATGGCTGCACTACGGGAATTAAAGGAAGTTGAACGCGGAATGGTAGTTGGAGCTAGACGCACGGGACATTCCATTTCGGAAATCGTTGGAGAATTCAGTTTTCAGAGATCCACAGTGACAAGAATCTGCCGAGAATACGAAATTTCAGGCCTTACCTATTACCAAGGACAATGCAGTGGCCGACAGACTTCACTTGCAGAAATCAATGCGGGACATACGACGAACGTATCCATAGGACGGTGCGGCGAAATTTGGCGTTTGTGGGCTATGGCAGCAGACGATCGACGCGAGTGCCTTTACTAAAACCACACACTGCCTGCAGCGCCTCTCCTGGGCTCGTGATCACGTCATTTGGACGCTATATGATTGGAAAGCCAGCTGCAGCTGTTCAGACCATAACAGATTCAGTGAGGCCATGTTTCATTTACGATCTACTTAATGCTTCCTAAGAAAACTTATTGTAAACAGATCAGTTAATATAAGCATTTAAAGATCTATCTTATGTCTGTGTTTTTTGTAATGAAATCGTAGAAGCCTCTCATGTACAAATTAGTTGCGCTTCTTCCCTTGTGTATTTTCACTGTGTAATGAACCTTAAGTTTCTGGTGTTGAATACAGAAAGTATATGTTAGTTTGCCAGAACAATTTATGTTTATATCTGTGTTGCTCATGACACTGCTCCTCCAAAACTTGCTGCTTGATGCTTTTTTGCGTTCTGTCCGCAAATAAAACAGGAGGCAAGGGGTGGAACAAATGAGGAAGCCTATGCGAAGTTACGATTAAATCAAGCGGTTGATATGTTGAGTTCGCCGCAAATAGAGAACCAATAGAAACATTTTGAGCAGAATCGGACCATGTGGATATGGTATAGCTTGACAGTAAAAAACCTTTTAGCAAGAACGGTCTGTTAAAATTTTTATCTATACAAATTAAGGGGCACAGTAGTAACATCGAGGTTCAAAATAGTAGAGTTTAGAAGCAACTCAAGACATGGGAAAATTGCATGAGTGGTCTTGACAATCAAATGAAAGTACAGGCAAGTAACCTCATTAATCAACATAAGGCACAAGCTGATGCCATTAAGACAAAGAGGTAAAGTCAGTAAACACAATGAAAAAGTAGACGTAAAAGTCGGCTTTTTTAATAATAAAACGGAGAACCTGAAAATAGAAATTGTGAACATAAACGCCAGTGTTGTCACTATGCAGGGAGAGATTAATGATGTATGAGAGATTCGATTCAGAAATCGTACAGATACAAGAAAGTCTGGAACTTCTAGTCATAACGAAAGTGGATGAAAAAGTTTTTATGTCTGAAATTGTTGACGAATGTTGGAATGGAATATCACATTTGTGAAAAACAGTATCAGATTCTGAAAAATATTTAGGTAAAAGGGTAACTAATTGCGAACAAAAGTGTGATCCAAAAAGATCGTAAATTCAGGGCAAAATTAGAGTTAACCCCAGTGAGGTGTCTGATATAGTGTATTACAGTAAAGTATTAGATGGTGAGGAATGCTATGATCCTGCCAAAATAATGGTTGGCATCCGCTGGACTTCCTAAAAAACTGCGAAAGAATTTTTCCTGAAGACCAGGAAAATGTAAATGTGGTAATTAGCGCATTAGTGCGGCAGACTACTGGAACTGAAACACATATTTCTGTGTTTATCTGCAAAATACTTAAGCCAAGAAGATATTCCGTAAAACTGCGAGTGTTGTAAAACATAACTATGGCAAAATATGGGGTCTAAATTTGCACAAAGATCAGATTACACTTACTGATGCCAAACTAAAATTTACCGAAGAATACTGGCCAGAGTAAAAACAGAATTGTTTGGGGCGAGATTTATTATAACAAGAGAGTATGACAAAGAGGCAGAATCTCCATGAAAGGTTTCTGCGAATCCTTGAGAAGCAGACTCACATAAGGAGAAGGCGATCCGAATCCGAAATTATTTAAGAGGCTATGTAAAAAGCTGCTGGAGTATACGAAGATATATGTGGGCACAATCATAAATAACCTTTCTGCATTCCTGGAAAGAGTTGAGGATGAAGATAACTACCGAAGAAATCGTGATTGTCGTCATAACAGTAACAACAATAACCAAAATGACAATAAAAAGAATGACGGCGACAGATATCGCATTAAAATGGGTCAACGGGGAAGATACAGAGGTGAAAGTATTCAGCCTCTTGAAGTGGAGGCATTACGACGATAGCAACGGCCCTAAAAAGTAAAGAGTGCCCATCTTGCGGGCCGAACTAACGACGACAGCTTCTCATGCCCCAAACGCTGCAAAACATCAGAAATCAACGTTATAAGTTCCGGGCACAGCACATGCGCTAATAAGCCTAAACATTATTACCACCGATTCTTGAGTTTCTCCCGGCGTATTTGATAATCAAAATATCCACGGGTGTACTGCTGGTCTACAGTGTCCAACGGGCACAATATTTCGGCAATCATACATATCGCCATCGTCAGGTGAACTGACGGACTGAGCTCCTGTGAACGTGCTAGCACAGAGATCCGTACGCTATGGCTGCTCAGAGAGAACTGGGTTCGGTCGCGGCGGCGGCCGATTTAAATACCCTCCGCCCGCGGCGCGCTCTCTCCGCTGTCCGCGCCCCGCGCCACGGTCGCGTGGTGGAACAGATTGCGACGGCGTCTGAGATGACGTCGGAGTGATGGCTCTGTCCGCCGTGGTCGTCACAACTATACGTTTGCTCGACTTACTCTTGATTAACCCAATCGCTGGTTCCCAAGCCTTGCTAAGAGGATGAGTCAGTTATCATGGTGAGTTTTGACGTCGTTTCCTTGTTTGCGAGGCTATCCCTGCGAGAGTCACTAGAATTGATTAGTCAGAAGTTTGACGAGAAGACCACTGAACTTTTTAGGCATGTCTTGACTTCCACGTATTTTCTTTTTAATGGAGAATACTACGAACAAACGGAGGGAGTCGCCATGGGTAGCCCACTCTCACCGGTGGTAGCGAATTTGTACATAGAGAACTTCGAGGAGGAAGCCCTGTCGTCATCCGAATGGAAACCTGCTTGCTTTTTCCGTTACGTGGACGACACGTTCGTCATCTGGCCACATGGTATGGATTAACTCCTTGACTTCCTTACACATCTAAACTCCATACACCCCAACATCAAATTCACTATGGAGACTGAAACGGAGGGTAAATTACCTTTCCTTGACGTCTTGGTCAAGAGAAGAGCTGACGGCACCCTAGGTCATGGGGTGTGTCGGAAGACAACGCACACTGATCTGTATTTGCACGCAGACAGCTGCCACCACCCTTCACAGAGGAATGGGGTACTTAAAACTCTAGTACATAGGGCGCCCACTATCTCTGACGCAGAGAGTCTACCCCAGGAATTGGAACATCTGAGAACTGTATTTCGAAAAAACGGGTACTCAGAGTGGCAGATTCAACGTACTCTCCGCCCAACCACTACAGCACAACCTGTGGAGATGGATGAAATCACGAGGGAGGAGGTAGACACTGCGTTTATTCCATATACAGGCGCACTCTCGGGGAAAATCGCCCGCATTTTGAATAAACACCGGGTCGGAACTGTGTTTTGTCCTCCGAATAAAACTCGTGCACTGGTGGGGAGCGCCAAAGGTGACCTCGGTTTCAGGAAGGCCGGCGTGTACCAGATTCCGTGTCAATGTGGCAAGTCGTATATTGGTCAGACGATGCGTACCGTCGAGGATCGATGCCGAGAACACCATAGGCACACCCGACTGATGTATCCGAGCAAGTCGGCGGTCGCTGAACATTGTTTGTCGGAAAATCACGCTATGGAGTATGAACGCACGAGGATTCTGGTACAGACGTCGAGATACTGGGACAGCGTTGTTAGAGAGGCCATCGAAATTCGCACCAATGACGACCTCATAAACCGTGACTGTGGCTATAATCTTAGCAAGGCTTGGGAACCAGCGATTGGGTTAATCAAGAGTAAGTCGAGCAAACGTATAGTTGTGGCGACCACCGCGGACAGAGCCATCACTCCGACGTCATCTCAGACGCCGTCGCAATCTGTTCGACCGCGCGACTGTGGCGCGGGGCGCGGACAGCGGAGGGAGCGCGCCGCGGGCAGAGGGTATTTAAATCGGCCGTGGCCGCAACCGAACCCAGTTCCCTCTGAGCAGCCATAGCGTACGGATCTCCGTGCCGGCACGTTCACAGGAGCTCAGTCCATCAGTTCACCTGATGATGGCGACATGTATGATCGCCGAAATATTGTGCCCGTTGGACACTGTAGACCGGCAGTACACCCGAGGATATTTTGATTATTATTACCATTGCCCATCGCAACGTTTGATGCCATCTGTTGGCGTTGTGGGCATGTGAAGCGCTAACAAAACCATGTACATGGAGCAGACAAAGACGGGGGATCATCCTACACACGATATGGGCTGCAAATGGGGAAATCGACTGAGACAAGCGACTCTAACAAAGGGCAGACTATTATTACGCAGAGCCTGTGAACGAGTATCTCGGAAACGGCGAAGCTGGTCGAATATTCACATGCTGTTGTCGTGAGCGTCTACAGAAAGAGGTAAAAGGACAGTGAAACAACCACTAGGCGCTAAATAGTTGAACGTCCACGACCCTTCACAGGACTTGGGGTTCGGAGGCTTATCTGGTCTGTAAGGAAAGTAGATGGTGACTTGTGGTATCTCTGAAGAAAGAGCAGATTGCTGGTGCATACACAAGTGTTTCAGAGCACACCGTTCGTCGTACAGCGTTGAACATGGAGCTTCCCAACAGATCACCCCTACGTGTTCATATGTCGTCAAATACAACTGCAGTGGGCACGGGACGATCGGAATTCGATCGTTGATCAGTGTTGGCTCGCCGGATGAATCTGATTTTCGCTACACTAAGTTGATGGTCGTCTCAACAAACGCCGTCATCGAGGTGAACGGCAGCTCGAAACATGGAGCGCGCCACGATCGCAGGCTGGTGGGGGCTGTATTGTGCTATGGGAGACATTATCCTACGCTTGCATGGGTCCTGTGGTGGTAATCGGAGCCATGCCAACAGCTATAAACCACCTGCATCCCTTCATGGTTGATGTCTTCATCAATGGCGATGTCATCTTTCAGCAGTATAATTGTCTGTGTTTTAGAGCAAGAAACATTGCTACAGTGGTTTGAGGAGCATTATACTGAACTCACGTTGATGTCTCAGCGACTATATTCCCATGATGAAAATCCTATGGAACGCAACTGGTTCGCTATCGGGCGCCATTACCGCGTACATAAATCAGCGTAGTGTTATTTACGCGAATTACGCGACTTGTGCGTATACATCTGATGTCACATACCTCCACAAACCTACCAACAAACTGTCGGTTCCCTGATTCACAGAATCAGTGATGTACGTACTTCGTTCCAAAGACGTACTAACAAGCTACACTGAAGAGCCAAAGAAACTGGTACACCTGCCTAACATCGTGTAGGGCCCCCGCGAGCACGCAGAAATGTCGCAACACGACGTGGCATGGATTAGACTAATGTCTGAAGTAGTGCTGGAGGGAATTGACAACATGAATCTTGTAGGGCTGTCCATAAGTCCGTAAGAGTACGAGGGGGTGGGGATCTCTTCTGAGCATGCACGTTGCAAGGCATCCCAGATATTCTCAATAAAGTTCATGTCTGGTGAGTTTTGGTGGCCATCGGAAGTTTTTAGACTCAGAAGAGTGTTCCTGGAGCCACTCTGTAGCAACTCTGGACGTGTGTGGTGTCGCATTGCCTCGCTGGAATTACCCAAGTCCGTCGGAATGCACAATGGACATGAATCGATTTCACAAGTAATTATGTGACCAGAAGCTTAAAGAGCAGCGGAGGAGGGCTAGATGGTTTTCCCAGGCAGTAGGAAGAGAGTTGAAGTAAAAAGCGCCATGCAGGGTTCGTGAGCAGCAAATATTAAAGAGGGGACAGGTACTGAGACAAAGAGTGCTACGAAAAGTAGCCGAAACAGCGAATAATATAGAGATTGAGACTAGGGAAAAAGTATGGTTACGAACAGGAGAAGAGTGGAGGAGGGAGAAATAATGAGCTTTGCAGATCAAGCAATCCTGCCTACCGAAACGCCTGTTGGTCGAACTGTTGTCAGTAGGCAAGGAGAGGTTGAGTCGGACGATTGGTAGCGAATTATCGAAGTCCAAGGTCGTTACACAATGTGCGAAGTGTAAATTGACCTCATTGGAGCAGATTAAGATGTCAGTTCAGACGAAGAGTCAGCTGTGAAAGAAAAAGAACTAATAACGTCAAGACACAGAGTGTTTAGGACCAGACAATGGGTCAGATGAAGAAATTAATAATTGTCTAAGGAAAGCGTTTCTGTTAGAACCGAAGAGTGAGCCAGAGCGGTCAGATTCTGAGGGTAGTTCGAAAGTAAGATATGTTGAGACAACGACAATAAGTGAAGGTGTGACGAAATATCGTACCACGCCGCAAGATGAAATAATATCAAAACAAAACTTAGAAATGAACACAGAAACAAGGAACCACCGGATGCTTTCTGATTTTGAATACAGAAAGTATATTTTAAGGGAGAGACTGTTTGCTCTGAGAACAATCTAGTTTTACACCTGTGTTGCTGATGACACATCGCTTGCTAGACTGTGCTGCTGTTTCGTGTCTCATTTGTAAAACTAGGTTTAGTGCGAAGTAAAGCCTAACCTAGTGGTTGAATTCTTAATGAATTATAAAAACACTTGATACCAGTCTGCCTAATTAGTATAGCGACCGTTTTCCTCCATGTAATTACATTTTGCTTTATAACTATTAGAACCTTGGTTCGATTCCCGATAGTCATAGTAGCTGGTAGTGTTATACCTTTTCTTTTGGATCTTTTAAGTAGTAGATATAAGACTTATTGGCAATATGGGTTTCCTATCACGAAATATTCCAATTTATTTATCGTTTTATATATAGAGGATAATTTTTTCCGCCGATTACAAACTCTAGCGACTGATCGATGAGAGGATATGGACCAAAAAAGGTCTAATGAGCTTACGTCCGTAAGTGAAATGTTTCCATGCCAGAGACCATTTATTCAATCACACATTGTTGTATGAAAGGGAAGCAGTGGTTGGGAAGGGAGTGAGACAGGGTTATAGCCTATCCCCGATGATATTCAATCTGTATATTGAGCAAGCAATAAAGGAAACAAAAGAAAAGTTCCGAGTAGGAATTAAAATCCATGGAGAAGAAATAAAAACTTTGAGGTTCGCCGATGACATTGTAATTCTGTGAGAGACAGCAAAGGACTTGGAAGAGCAGTTGAACGGAATGGACAGTGTCTTGAAAGGAGGATATAAGATGAACATCAACAAAAGCAAAATGAGGATAACGGAATGTAGTCTAATTAAGTCGGGTGATGCTGAGGGAATTAGATTAGGAAATGAGACACTTAAAGTAGTAAAGGAGTTTTGCCATTTGGGGAGCAAAATAACTGATGATGGTCGAAGTAGAGAGGATATAAAATGTAGACTGGCAATGGCAAGGAAAGCGTTTCTGAAGAAGAGAAATTTGTTAACATCGAGTGTAGATTTAAGTGTCAGGAAGTCGTTTCTGAAAGTATTTGTATGGAGTGTAGCCATGTATGGAAGTGAAACGTGGACGATAAATAGTTTAGACAAGAAGAGAAAAGAAGCTTTCGAAATGTGGTGCTACAGAAGAATGCTGAAGATTAGATGGGTAGGTCACATAACTAATGAGGAGGTATTGAATAGAATTGGGGAGAAGAGAAATTTGTGGCACAACTTGACTGGAAGAAGGGATCGGTTGGTAGGACATGTTCTGAGGCATCGAGGGATCACAAATTTAGCATTGGAGGGCAGCGTGGAGGGTAAAAATCGTAGAGGGAGACCAACAGATGAATACACTAAGCAGATTCAGAAGGATGTAGGCTGCAGTAGGTACTGGGAGATGAAGAAGCTTGCGCAGGATAGAGTAGCATGGAGAGCTGCATCAAACCAGTCTCAGGACTGAAGACCACAACAACAACAACATTGTTGTAGAGACTGTGGTGTTTACACATGCTGAACCATGCAGCCACAGTTACAGTACGAGCTGGAAACGGTTTCCAAGTGCCTCAACGCATGTGTGTACGCGTTGTACAGTGTTCTGTCTCACACGTTCACATCGGCTAGGCTGCATCCGAACAGTGTCAAAGGTAGCATGAATACGCTGCTCCACTGCCTCCAGATTTGGAATGGGCTCTGCATACACGAAACTTTTGACATGTCCCCATAACCAGAAATCGCACCGTTTGAGATCCGGTGAACGAGCAGACAGTGCAACTGGGCACCCTCGTCCCATCCATCGACCAGGAAAGATACGACTGAGATGCGTCCGGATGTTAACGGCGAAGTGAGCTGGAGCACCATCATGTAGCAGCCACATAACCCTTCGAATCATCAACGGCACTTCTTCCAGCAGCGGAGACAAAGTCACCCGCAAGAAACATCGATAGTGCCGGCCTATTAGGCAAGTCTGGTCCCAAAATACGGTCGCCAGTTCTCTCGACCCACACATTCTGGCTGCACCGATGCTGATGATTCACTGTCGCTATACCATAGGGGTCCCGCATACTATCCCACAGATGACTGTTATGAGAGTTGAAGACACCACTTTTTGTAAAGTTGGCGTCATCTGCGAATACTGTAGAATGGATGACACAGATCCCGGAATCATGGTTGCCTGGTGAAGAAACCAGTGGCAACAGTTCCCACTGTGGAAAGTCTGTCGCTAGTAAGCCCTGCCCACGCTGTAAGTGATTAGGGTAGTAACAATTGTCAGGAAGAATGTTCCGCACGGTCGTCTGACTTACCCTGTACTGACGGGCAACTGCCTGGTACGGACACAGCTGTTGCCTTCCACAGTATTAATCACATTTTTCTCGAAGTCTGGTGTCCTAACACTTCGGGTCCGTCTTTTACGATTTCCTGCTTCCTGAAACAACTGTCTCAGACAAGCTGCGAACACTGTTGTCAGCGGGGATAGGTCTCCTGGTACAACCTTGCTGTTTCATATCGCGCCTATAGGTCGTGTTCCTGATCGAAAATCGGTTGTAATGTGGGTGGACATATTTGTGGATCCTGGTGGTGTACAGGAAAAGAAACCAGGACCTTCAACAACTACCAGGACACCAGTAAGTGTCGTGAATGTGAGGCTGACGATTCTGAACTCCTTGAAGCGACGCATGCAGCTGCTCTTGCTGTTCCTGATCGCACAGCGAGACGAAATATTCATGGAGATTTGAAAATTCATGCATACAAACTGAGAATGATGCACACTCTTAATGAACGCGATCTTGTTTGGCAAAAAAATGCTTATGAAGCCTTGGTCGAAAACCTGCCTCATGACACCTTCGTCTTCCCCAGCGACGAGGCACATTTTCATTTGGCTGGATGCTTGAATAGAAAGAACATGCGATACTGGAGTGGAACGAGCTCCCAAGAACTTTATGAGCAGCCCATGCGTACAGAACTTGTGACAATTTGGTGTGCATTATAAAAAACAGGCATTATTATTGGATCACGGTTTCAGGAAGAGAGTGATACAGCAGTTACGACCAATTTTGAGCGTTATGATCAGATGATTCAGGAGGTTTCTCTTCCATAACTTGAAGAAATGGGTGTGAAGGATGACAGATTCCAACAAGACGGCGCCGCACATCACACAACAGAAACGTCGCCACATTTAGCCCGCTGCGACTTTTCCTTATGAGGCTATGTTATTCCTTGGTGTATAGCAATCGGCCACGGACCCTGGGTGAGCTGCGGAACAATATTCGTGCCAATGTTGCCAACACAGAGGCATGCTGGACAAAGTGGACCGAAACTTCGATTTAGACTCTCTAAATGCATTGAGCAGAGCGCGCCGGCCACCTTCAGAGTATGTAGAGAAATGTAAAGAAAAGAGGATTATTCCAACATCTCCAATACTTTTCTTTTTTGATTTTTTAAAGTAAGGACGTTCCCGTGCCATATCCCATCCTACGAGGGTCGTTCAGTAAGTAATGCAACACGTTTTTTTCTGAAAGTAGATTGATACTATTCAAGATTCCAGTACACAATATTATGACCCACTCTTTTGGTAACAAAATCCTATTTCTCAACATAATCTCCGTTTAATGCGGCGGCATTACGCCGCCTTACTGGGAGAGCCTGTACGCCTGCATGTCTCTACTGATAGACGTGGGAGCCAACATCTTGCTTCCTCACCAACCTCGCAGACGTAGACAAGTGTGACACCTTGCGTTGTCGTAGAGAAGGAAAACTCCGTTTGAATTTTTGTGGCCAGGAAACCCTGCAGGAGTCACAAATGTATGCGGCTGGCCGGCACGCGGAGTCCTGAAAGTTTCGCATGATCTTACTGCGGTAAAGAGAGACGCCTAGCGCCGGCCGCGGTGGCCGTGCGGTTCTGGCGCTGCAGTCCGGAACCGCGGGACTGCTACGGTCGCAGGTTCGAATCCTGCCTCGGGCATGGGTGTGTGTGATGTCCTTAGGTTAGTTAGGTTTAAGTAGTTCTCAGTTCTAGGGGACTTATGACCTAAGATGTTGAGTCCCATAGTGCTCAGAGCCATTTTAGAGACGCCTAGACCAACGACTCACCGTGCTTTTGATGAATTCTTCTCGGGTTATCAGCTGAGTGGCGGCGTCGTCTTAACGCAACGTTTCCCAGTATCAGTGGAATACGCCGAGAAAGACTGAAATCGCATGTATCACCGTGCTTTTGTTCACCACCAGCCCTCTATAGACCTAGCGCCTATGAATACCTGCGATGCTCTGGTTTTCCGCCAAGAGAAACTCAATGACACCTGTATGTTTGGAACGCACCTCATTTACAGACGCTATTTTGAAGGTTACGTATAGCGCTGCCACTTATCGAAACTTCACTAGACCATACGAGCTGAGGGTAGAATATTCCATGATGTCCCACAACAAATTCTGCAATTTTTCTACCGAAATTGGCCGAGGAAAAAAAATAAGATCCATTAGTTACTGAACGCCCTCGTACAAGCTGTGTTTTCAATTGAAACAATCAGTGATTTATACACGATTTCTCTTAATTTGTTTATGCTCCTTGCCATTATTAAACTGATAGCATTCATTTAACGAATGTATTCAACAGTCCGTGTGATCATGGACTTCATGAATGACACAGAAGTGGGTACTCTACCCGGATTATTTTGCCTTCAGCAGACGCAGTGTTGCACTGAAAGTTGCTTGCACGGTCGATACTCCTTTATTGAGCACAAGATTACTAGTAGGTACTTTGCACGAATCTTTCAGGTTGCAGGAGGTAAGTTTGTATCGGGATTTTCGAAGCAGGTTACGACAAACGAGTATCCACTCAGCGTCATTCTGTTATTCAACATTCTCAATCCTAGTGTGAGAAAGTACTGAAAGCAGTCGCGAACCAAGCATGTCCGTAACACATGCTTCGTCTACAAGATGGGTATACATTTTGTAAGTCAAACGATGGAGTCAGTGACAGGAAACTGTTTTGTTAAAGTGCAGTTAAATATTCAATAGAGCACTTTGATTAACCGTTGTGCAAAGTAAGTCATTCCTGTGTTCATTTATTCTTAGCAGGAAGTCAGATAACTTTAAATTAAATATTTTGTTTGCCAATATTCACACATTGTAAGTGGACAATTTAATTAGAGCAGTTTACTGTAGGCAGTACTATACACTACAAATCACTTGGTGTGAGGGACAACCGTTGCTGGAATGATACATTTCAAAGGATTAAAACAGCTGCATCAGAGTAGTTTATTAGTCACGACTACTGGCATGACAGTATAGTCACATCTGCAGGTAACAAACTGTTCACATTCCAACGCAAAATGTCCTTAAAATCTCCTTAAGGGTAAATAACAGAAGCCTCAGTCTTGCTGCACAAGACTGTTGTCACAAAGTACACAACCTTCGAGAATAAAACGACCAGTGGCATTGTAGAAAGACATAACCCAGAGATACGTGGTTCGTCCTCTCAGGAAAAGCGGCCATCTCGGAGGCATTTCTTTCTGCAGTTGATTTGGGCACACCAACAAGAGACTAACTGCACATTTATAACTTTTGAAGTTTGTTTACCGTAAACAGTCACGTCTCAGAAATAACGGAACCCTTCATAAATAGAGTAGCAGAAGGAGAAATGACTTACAATACCCATCATTTACTCATATTGTACCACGGAAAGGAATGAGGTGTTTGAGCTCCTACCAAGTAATGTAAAGAATTTGATAGGAAATAGAATTAACATCAAACTTTGTCTGAAACCATATCTGCTTCACTTGTTAAAAAAATCCTTGTGTGTGTGTGTGTGTGTGTGTGTGTGTGTGTGTGTGCGCGCGCGCGCGCGCGCGCGTGTGTGTCTGTATGTCTGTGTTGTGTTAGTTAAGTTGAGGGAGATAGAGAATACAAAAAAAGTGTATTAACACAATTTGACAATCGTGTAAACGGTCAGCACATTGTCGAGTTTCTCGCAGAGAACATGCATTACAATTACAAAACTGACTCCATCCACATCACAGCGACAAGTCAAAATTACAATGCACAGAGCATGAAAGTAATTAAACTAACCTCTTATTTCATTCAAGAAAGGACACACAAACTTCAGCTGGTACAAGTAGGTTGTAATTGATAATGGTTTTTTCCTGGTGATATTTCTTCTCTAGTTGAAACTGACATTTTTTTTACACATTAGCTAGTGCCTCCATCTTCACTCTTAGGATGTGTGTCGTAAGAGCCATATTGGAGTTGAAATCAATTTTCACAAGAGGTGTTTAACGCCGGAAAGACTGTTATCCTCCTCACAACCCGTCGAAGTGATTCATTTCGAAGATTTTTTTTTTCTTATTGCCGTCTTTTAAAGTCATCGTACAGTTTCACAAAGCATCATGTTAAATAAAACAATGTGCAGCGTTTATACATGTCCCAGAACCAGTAGCAGACTTCTAAGCAAAATTTTAAAAAAATAATTTGCATGCTATTTTTTATTCATGCTTCTGGAAAGACACTCCGCCCATGGTACTGATTGAATACTTGCCGGAGCCACAGGCTTCTTTGTGATCCCCATCGGGAACCAGATAGACTCCATGACGGCCGGGAAGTTGGTCACCAAGTAGTCAAATGGTCTGGTGAAGGTCAAGTTGTAAAATCTACCCCATCCACCAGTACTGCCCCACTTGTAAACGATGATCTCCATCTGCAACGATATCATAGAAAATAATCAGAGAACTGTTCACGAAAACTCTCTCGGTGCAAACCACTAGCAGACAATTTTGGAGAAAATTAAATGAGATTGGATGGGATTGTTTGGAGGAGGAGACCAGACAGCGTGGTCATCGGTCTCATCGGATTAAGGAAGGACGAGGAAGGAAGTCGGCCGTGCCCTTTCAAAGGAACCATCCCTGTATTTGCCTGGAGCGATTTAGAGAAATCACGGAAAACCTAAATCAGGATGGCCGGACACAGGATTGACCCGTCGTCGCCCGAATGCGAATCCAGTGAAATGAGATCAAGCACAAAAATTTTAAGCTCTTTCAAAACAACGCCGGATTACGTACAGCGAAAAAGGAAATAGTAGGTTTAAAGATACTGTTGTATCAATCAATAAGCGAAAAGAAACGATTTCCATTTCGACTATACTTTCTTCAGCCAAGACACAGAAATGTGTCCCCTATTGTGCGGCTTCAGTTGTCTGCAGACATTCATCAGAAAAGAGAAATATGATCGATAATTCTCAGATATCTAAAATAATTTGGAAGGAAAACTTATTTCACTCTGTAAAGGAATACTTTTCAATAATTCGAAGCCTTTCGTCAACTGACTTGAACAGTAGTTAACTGCCTGAAGAGAAAAATCTGTTGACATTGTATGGCGTTAGAAAATGACTGGTCGTCTGTTTCAGCACGCCGCGCGGGATTAGCCGAGCGGTCTCAGGCGCTGCAGTCATGGATTGTGCGGTTGGTCCCGGCGGATGTTCGAGTCTTCCCTCGGGCATGGGTGTGTGTGTGTTTGTCCTTAGGATAATTTAGGTTAACTAGTGTGTAAATTTAGGGACTGATGACGTTAGCAGTTAAATCCCATAAGATTTCACACTTTCACACACATTTGAACAATTTTTTGTCAGCATGGTAAATACCAACGAGATAGGAGAACAGTCTGCTTCTTCAAGTTATATTACGACTCACAAATTGGGTCCAAGATATGAGACAACTGGTACACAGAAAGAAGCTAAAACAGGCCCTTTATTTAAGTCAAATACAATAGATAAACTAAATATAGGCAATATTGTACTAAAGTTAGGCACTATTGTAATTAGGCAATATTGTGCTATAACAATAAATATACTAATTTTGAGAATCGCTTCGAAAAAACTTTCCTTTGGGACGGAAAGTGTTCTCCAACCGAAATCTTTAAGTTACGTTAAAATACAGTATGTTATTCATGTACCATTAATAATATTTGTCATTTAATTTTAAATGTCTTTTCTCATTTTCTTTGTATCTTATTTTTAGGTTCTTGCAAATACATAGGATTTCATTATTAGAGGAGTTTAATCTCGTCTTGGAAATGCGTACACTTCAGTGGCTAGAGGTTGCATTGTGAAATCACTTTGTAACCACTAGCGTTGACTGATGTTAAGTACAACATTGTCAACGTTTTTGTTATATTATTCTACCACTTGCTGCCAGGATTAGGAAGCATATTATCAGTTGATGAAGATTAATCGTTTAAGTACACTTTTGTAAATGTAGCTTGTGACTGTGTAACAAAATACATTATATTTTCAATTTAACATAGATACATACTGCATATCTTCCCAATGTATGATGAGATAAAAGAAATTATTCAGATAATGAAAAGAGACGAAAATTTAATAGTCATGGGGGACTGGAATTCGATAGTAGGAAAAGGAAGAGAAGGAAAAGTAATAGTTGAATATGGAATGGGGATAAAGAATGTAAGAGGAAACCTCCTACTACAATTTTGCACACACCATAACTTAATCATAGCTAACACTTGGTTTAAGAATTATGAAAGAGGTTGTATACGTGGAAGAGGCCTGGAGACACTAGTAGGGTTAAGATAGATTATACAATGGTAAGACAGAGATTTAGGAACCAGGTTTTAAATTGTAAGACATTTCCAGGGGCAGATGTGAACTCTGACCACAACTATTGGTTATGAACTGTAGATTAAAACTGAAGAGGCTGCAAAAAGGTGGGAATTTAAGGAGATGGGACATAGATAAACTGAAAGAACCAGGGGTTGTAGAGTGTTTCAGAGAGAGCGTAAGGGACGATTGACAGGAACAGGGGAAAGAAATACAGTAGAAGAAGAATGGGTAGCTTTGAGAGATGAAATAGTGAAGGCAGCACAGGATCAAGTAGGTAAAAAGACGAGGGCTAGTGGAAATCCTTGGGTAACAGAAGAAATATTGAATTTAATTGATGAAAGGAGAAGATATAAAAATGCAGTAAATGAAGCAGGCAAAAGGGAATACAAACGTCTCAAAAATGGGATCGACAGGAAGTGCAAAATGGATAAGCAGGGATGGCTAGAGGACAAATTTAAGATGTAGAGGTATATATGACCAGGAGTAAGATAGATACTGCCTACAGGAAAATTAAAGAGACGTTTGGAGAAAAGAGAAGCACTTGTATGAATTTCAAGAGCTCAGATGGGAAACCAGTTCTAAGCAAAGAAGGGAAAGCAGAAAGGTGGAAGGAGTATACAGAGAGTCTACACAAGAGCGATGCACTTGAGGGCAATATTATGGAAATGGAAGATGACATAGGTGAAGATGAAATAGGAGATGCGATACTGCGTGAAGAATTAGACAGAGCACTGAAAGACCTAAGTCGAAACAAGGCCCCGGGAGTAGACAACATTCCATTAGATCTACTGATATCCTTGAGAGAGCCAGCCCTGACAAAACTCTACCATCTGGTGAGCAAGATGTATGAGGCGAAATACCCTCAGACTTCAGGAAGAATATAATAATACCAATTCCAAAGAAAGCAGGAGTCGAAAGGTGTGAAAATTACCGAACTATCAGCTTAATAAATCACGGCTGCAAAATACTGACACGAATTCTTTACAGACGAATGGAAAAACTGGCAGAAGTCGATCTTGGGGAAGATCAGTTTGGATTCCGTAGAAATGTTGGAACAGGTGAGGCAATACTTACCCTGTGACTGATCTCAGGAGATAGATCAAGGAAAGGTAAACCTATGTTTCTTGCATCAGCAGACTTAGAGAAAGCATTTGACAGTTTTGACTGGAATACTCTCTTTCAAATTCTGAAGGTAACAGGGGTAAAATACAGGGAGCGAAAGGCTTTTTACAATTTGCGCAGAAGCCAGATGGCAGTGATAAGAGTCGAGGGACATGAAAGGGAAGCAGTGGTTGGAAGTGGAGTGAGACAGGGTTGTAGCCTCTCCCCTATGTTATTCAATCTGTATATTGAGCAAGCATTAAAGGATCAAAAGAAAAATTTGGAGTAGGAATTAAAATCTATGGAGAAGAAATAAAAACTTAGAGGTTTGCCGATGGCATCGTAAGTCTGCCAGAGACGGCAAAGGACCTGGAAGAGCAGTTGAGCGGAATGGACAGAAATGGACAGTGTCTTGAAAAGAGGATATACGATGAACAACAACGAAAGCAAAACGAGGATAATGGAATGCAGTCTAATTAAATCAGGTGATTCTGAGAGATTAGGAAATGAGACACTTAAAGTAGTAGAGAGCTTTTGCTATTTGGGGAGCAAAATAACTGATGATGGTCGAAGTAGAGAGGATATAAAATGTAGACTGGCAATGGCAAGAAAAGCGTTTATGAAGAAGAGAAATTTGTTAAGATCGAGTATAAATTTAAATGTCGGGAAATATTTTCTAAAAGTATTTGTATGGAGTGTAGTCATGTTCAGACAAGAAGAAAAAGAAGCTTTCGAAATATGGTGCTACAGAAGAATGCTTAAGAGTAGATGGATAGATCACCTAACTAATGAGGTACTGAATAGAATTGGGGAGAAGAGGAATTTGTGGCACAACTTGACCAGAAGAAGGGATCGGTTGGTAGGACATGTTCTGAGGCATCAAGCGATCATCAATTTAGTATTGGAGGGCACAATGGAGGGTAGAAACCGTAGAGGGAGACCAAGAGATGAATACACTAAACAGATTCAGAAGGATGTAGGGTGCAATAGTTACTCGGAGATGAAGAAGCTTGCACACGGTAGAGTAGCATGGAGAGCTGCATCAACCAGTCGCTGGACTGAAGACCACAACAACAACATCTTTCCAACACTTATTTTAAAAATATTTCTCGAATTTTTCAGTTCGTTTTCGTCAATTCCTCTTGTAGAAGTCTACTTCTACTTCTTTGTGTCAAGCTACACGTAAGTAAGCGTGGGCACATGTGAGCAGGAGCGCAGCACACATGCATACCCGCCATTCCTCAGACAGTGGCGAGTGTAGCTGACGGCAGTGCTGCGGAGGCTTGCGTAGGATGACGTCATCATGCATCTCCCCTCCCCATAGCCAAGTCCCTTTCCTGAAAACAGGCCCATCAGAGAGCTTCTGCTCCTACAGGTAGATATTTAGAACTTCAGATCTTAGCCTAGATAACACCGTCCAATCACATTTTTCAACAGCTGCTGAAGTCACTCCATTTTCTTGGAAACAGGCTAAGCAGAGAGCTTCTAAGGCGAAAAAAACACACTGTGGAATACCAATCACAGCTCAGGCTTTACCAGTCATTAAAACGAAACAGTTAATCAGTATGTAGCCCAGACCCGCCATCTTGTCAGCATTCAGAAGACCAACGCAGCTTCGTTACCAGAAAAAGCGAACAGTTTCATCAGCATTTGCAGCAAGGTAGCCAGATGTGTCAACACATACAGTTGCGAACCGATTATTAGCACGCACAACTCTAGCCCGTCTTCCACTCACGGCACAGTATCGGCGTGTACGGCTCGACTGATACCGTTTGGAAGATGGCATGATGCGCCGTGGTCTTTAGCGATGAAAGCAGATTCTGGCTGCACGCAAGTGACGGTCGTCTGAAAGTATGCTGTAGACCTGGTGCGCACTGTCTCGTAGAGTTCATTCGTACGAGACGTACTGACCCCACCCCAGACCTTACGGTGTGGGATGCAATAAGCTACAACTCTCGTTCACCTTTGGTGTTTCTGGAGGGAACGCTAACCAGCGCTCAGTACGTGCAGAATGTTGTTAGACCCGTTCCTTTGCCGTTCTTGCAACAGAATGGCGATGTGTTGTTCCAACAGGATAATGCTCACCCACACAAACCTGTGAAACTCAACGTGCTCTGCAAGACGTGCAGCACCTTCCCTGGCCAACGCGATCTCCGCGCTTGTCTCCAATCGAGCACGTGTGGGATATGACGGAACGAGAAGTAACTCGTGAGTCTCGTCAACCAACAACTTCACAAAACTATGTAAACAGGTCCATCAGGCGTGGAATAACGTACCCCCAGGACATTATTCGCCATCTGTAAGATCAACTGGATGCCAGAACCAGTGCCTGCATTGCTGCCCGTGGAAGCTACATCACTTTCTAGTAGGGGGGTTTCAGCATGGGCCGATACTTGGTGCCCCTGAACCGTTTGTGCTATTGATCACTAATAAAAATGTAATCATTTCATACTCCATAAGCAACAATAAATCTTGAGATAACTGAAAAACTACAAAAGGGTGTACTAATTTTTTTCTGACGTTGTATAACTGACGTTGCTGACTGGATAATAAAGCTTTTTTATTAGTTTTGACCAAGACTCTGCTTGATGTGCTCCGCTGGTGCTACAAAAACGAACCTTTGAGGAGTGCTGTGGCGACATTAGATTATGGTTCCAACGCTCTCTGAAAAAGTTTCCTTTGCTTTTCATAAACAACTAAATAATACCAGGGATCTCAGATCGATTCCATATTCCTAGATTTCCAGAAGACTTTTGATACCATTCCTCACAATCGACTATTAATCAAATTGCGTGCATATGGAGTATCGTCTTAGTTGTGTGACTGGATTCGTGATTTCCTCTCAGAGAGGTCACAGTTCGTAGTCATGACGGTAAATCATCGAGTAGAACAGAAGTGATATCTGGCGTTCCGCACGGTAGTGTCATAGGCCCTCTGCTGTTCCTGATATACATAAATGATCTAGGTGATAATCTGAGCAGCCCCCTGAGATTGTTTGCAGATGACGCTGTAATTTACCGTCTAGTAAAATGATCAGATGATCAATTCCAATTACAAAATTATCTAGAGAGTATTTCTGCATGGTGCGAAAAGTGGCAATCGGCACTACACAAAGAAAAGTGCGAGGTCATCCACATAGGTACCAAAAGAAATCCGATAAATTTATGGTATACGATAAATCGCACAAATCTAAGGGATGTCAATTCGACAAAATACCTAGGAATTAAAATTACGAGCAACTTAAATTGGGAAGACCACATAGATAATATTGTGGAGAAGGCGAAACAAACATAATTTAAAAGAATTTTTGATGGCCAACTCCTTCTATTCCATCCATGAATTTCTCAACAAGTGCAGTAGACCATTTTAATGAAAATTTATTATTCTTTAATTTTTGACAATACTTGGTTGTGTGAATGATGGATGTATGGAAAGCAGATGTAAGTATTAAACCCGTAGATATTATAAGTTTAATTTTAATTCATGTACATAATTTTACTGTTTATTGACCGAGGATCATTAAAATTAATGAAACTCAAGTTTTTCTAATTAAATTTTTGTAATGTGTTTATCTGACATGTTGCACACCCAGAAGGGGTGGGTCTATGAAATGAATAATTAATCTAATCTAATCTAAAACACTGCGCTTTGTTGGCAGATCACTTAGAAGATGCGACAAACCCACTACAGAGATAGCCTACATTACACTTGTCCGTCCTCTGCTGGAATATTGCTGCGCGGTATGGGATCCTTACCAGGTAGGATTGACGGAGGACATGGAAAAAGTGCGAAGGACGGCCGCTCGTTTCGTGTTATCACGCAATAGCGACGAGAGTGTCACTGATATGATACGCGAGTTGGGGTGGCAGTCACTGAAACAAAGGCTGTTTTCTTTGCGGCGAGATATATTTACGAAATTTCAATCACCAACTTTCTCTTCCGAATGCGAAAATATTTTGTTGTCACCCACCTACGTAGGAAGAAATGATCATCATAATAAGATAAGACAAATCAGAGCTCGAGCGGAAAGATTGAGGTGTTGCTTATTCCCACACGCCTTTAGAGAGTGGAATGGTAGAGAAGTAGTATGAAAATGGTTCGATGAACCCTCTGCCAGGCACTTAAGTGTGAATTGCAGAGTAACCATGTAGATGTAGACCAACGTATATGTCTAGCCACAGACGCTGCAATCTCCGGCATCCTGTCACAACAAACCATATTAAAATGATGCGATTTCGAGGTAACTCTAATGCAACACAACACGCAAACTACATACTTTTGTAATTCGGAAGTACAACTACGAGAAGCACCAAATGTGACATGTTAGCTTCATAAAACTTGAAATCAACATGGAAGTTGCTCGATTTGCTTCTCTGAAATACACTCCTGGAAATGGAAAAAAGAACACATTGACACCGGTGTGTCAGACCCACCATACTTGCTCCGGACACTGCGAGAGGGCTGTACAAACAATGATCACACGCACGGCACAGCGGACACACCAGGAACCGCGGTGTTGGCCGTCGAATGGCGCTAGATGCGCAGCATTTGTGCACCGCCGCCGTCAGTGTCAGCCAGTTTGCCGTGGCATACGGAGCTCCATCGCAGTCTTTAACACTGGTAGCATGCCGCGACAGCGTGGACGTGAACCGTATGTGCAGTTGACGGACTTTGAGCGAGGGCGTATAGTGGGCATGCGGGAGGCCGGGTGGACGTACCGCCGAATTGCTCAACACGTGGGGCGTGAGGTCTTCACAGTACATCGATGTTGTCGCCAGTGGTCGGCGGAAGGTGCACGTGCCCGTCGACCTGGGACCGGACCGCAGCGACGCACGGATGCACGCCAAGACCGTAGGATCCTACGCAGTGCCGTAGGGGACCGCACCGCCACTTCCCAGCAAATTAGGGACACTGTTGCTCCTGGGGTATCGGCGAGGACCATTCGCAACCGTCTCCATGAAGCTGGGCTACGGTCCCGCACACCGTTAGGCCGTCTTCCGCTCACGCCCCAACATCGTGCAGCCCGCCTCCAGTGGTGTCGCGACAGGCGTGAATGGAGGGACGAATGGAGACGTGTCGTCTTCAGCGATGAGAGTCGCTTCTGCCTTGGTGCCAATGATGGTCGTATGCGTGTTTGGCGCCGTGCAGGTGAGCGCCACAATCAGGACTGCATACGACCGAGGCACACAGGGCCAACACCCGGCATCATGGTGTGGGGAGCGATCTCCTACACTGGCCGTACACCACTGGTGATCGTCGAGGGTACACTGAATAGTGCACGGTACATCCAAACCGTCATCGAACCCATCGTTCTACCATTCCTAGACCGGCAAGGGAACTTGCTGTTCCAACAGGACAATGCACGTCCGCATGTATCCCGTGCCACCCAACGTGCTCTAGAAGGTGTAAGTCAACTACCCTGGCCAGCAAGATCTCCGGATCTGTCCCTCATTGAGCATGTTTGGGACTGGATGAAGCGTCGTCTCACGCGGTCTGCACGTCCAGCAAGAACGCTGGTCCAACTGAGGCGCCAGGTGGAAATGGCATGGCAAGCCGTTCCACAGGACTACATCCAGCATCTCTACGATCGTCTCCATGGGAGAATAGCAGCCTGCATTGCTGCAAAAGGTGGATATACACTGTACTAGTGCCGACATTGTGCATGCTCTGTTGCCTGTGTCTATGTGCCTGTGGTTCTGTCAGTGTGATCATGTGATGTATCTGACCCCAGGAATGTGTCAATAAAGTTTCCCCTTCCTGGGACAATGAATTCACGGTGTTCTTATTTCAATTTCCAGGAGTGTACATTCCACGTCCTCTTAGGTGTATTACTATGCTAGACAAGGTTACACATACAGGAAAGTTCGATCTCTGTCACAGACGAAAATTCGATCCACGCACAAAAAAAAAAAAAACCTACCCAATTTCCTGTCTGTTGAACTGCGTGGCTGTGGATTATATTATTTGAATAAACGTAGCAACCAGCCACTTTTTATGTATTTTTATTTTAGCTAATAGGCATTTCGGGCTTTCACCCATCTTCAGAAGGTATAATACATATTTAAGTCTTCAGTCAGTGTATAGTTAAGACACCGACAGCAAACTGGATGCTGCAGCTGCCTCTCTACTCTGCTTCCTGTTATTCCGATTCTCGCCGTTACGGATGGGACACAAGCACTTTTTCACTCCTATTTTACACAAAATCAGCCCAGTATGCGCCATGTATCGTCCTAAGACTGAAAAGGGTGTAAATTTTTAACACCAAGACGGTATGTCACGCATATGCGGGTGACATTAGTTTCACTGTGAACGATAATCACGAGATACAGATGGCCAAATGCATTATCAAAGACAGTTGTCACGCTGTAGGGGCAAATATCAACTTCCAGAAATCACGACCACTGGAACTAGGTCGAGGGATTGAAAATATCAGCCGAAATCAAAGACGTAAGCACCGATAACTGGACACACAAGCTTTACGTACTTCGAGCGACAGTTAAAGAACATAAAGCGAGGACGCTAGGCAGCTTTTGAATGACGGATTTCGTTATTGTGTGTATTGAACTGGGGACCTAGAAACGACGGAGAGGCTTCGTCCCGCAGTAGCCCTCAGTGACCCGCCCCTCCGCCGCCCCACACCGAACCCATGGTTATTGTGCGGTTCGGCCCTCAGTGGACACCCCCCCCGGGAACGTCACATACCGGGCGAGTGTAACGCCAAATGTTTGCGTGGTAGAGTAGTTATGGTGTACGCGTACGCGGAGACAGCGTTTGCGCAGCAATCGCCAAGATAGTGTAACTGAGGCGAAATAAGGGGAACCAGCATGCATTCGCCGCGGCAGATGGAAAACCGCCTTAAAAACCATTCACAGGCTGGCCGGCACACCGGATCTCGACACTAATCCGCCGGGCGGTTTCGTGCCGGGGACCGGCACGCGTTCCCGCTCGGGAAGCAGCGCGTTAAACCACGCGGCTAGCCGGGCGGGATACGGATTTCGTTAACATGTATGTCGTTAGGAATATCAATTATTACCTAGCAGCTGTCTTACCAAAACAAACAACAATTGCTTAGGAAATCCGCAGTATAGCGTGTTGGTACGTCTGGTGAGCTAATATTTTCAAGACTGCTTTTAACAGGGCCACTTTAAACTGGATCGGAGGTCGCTTAGAGATCAAAGACGTCATCCCACGAGTAACAGCTCCTTTTCTAAAAGAAAGTCGTAAAATGTTGCATAAAAACTACAGTGTCATAAAAATGCTTGTTTACATTGTTAGAACCAGCGGCCAGCCTGCCCCAATCAGCGAAACTGTATTATGTGGGACGATATTTCTTGGAACTTGGTTATTTGCAAGAAGTACGAAATCGACTTACCACGAACCACCATTCCCATTAGGGAAAAATTAAAATCCGTTTAACTCCAAGCCCGTTATGTCTACAATGTGAATGCGTTGGTTCTCTACCGAGCAGGTTTAGTACACAGAGATGAGACCGAACTTGGAAATGGACAAGGAAGAAAGCGGCAACCATAATCAGAACCACAGAATCGCAAGTAAACATCGATCATAATATCAAAGGTGACTTGATTTGGCATCCCAACCGAAGACTGATAGCGTGACTTGGATGCTGGGACAATGGGTTTATTACCCGATATCAAAGGGAGACTTTTAACTGGTAGATTTTATCCAATTTCTAGAGACAGAACACTTTCAGTTGTCATGAAAACCTACAGATAAGGAGTGGATGTAAAATCATCTCGCAAACACACCGCAGACTTAATATCGCTCTCCACTAGAGACTGATTTTTTTTCGCAACACGCTTACTTATATTTGAGAGCCATATTGTGTTGACTATTACGATTATATTTTATTGAAAAATAAAAAAGATAAAAGAGAGGAAGACGGAGAAGGACAGAATTTGGTTTATTCAGGTAGAAGGAACTGCAAGGACAGTGTCGTAGTAAAAATCAGCTTCCAATACTGTGGCACTAGAGAACGGACACTTTTATGTTGCGTATTCGATCTAAGAAGAAGGGATGACTCAAAATTTTATTTCTTTCAGTTTATTTCGTCATAAATGAAGAATTGAGATTATTTTCAATACTTATAGTAAAGGAAAACACTTTCGTTTTTCACTATAAGTAATACTATCCGAAAGAAGTAAATCATCATCATCATCATCATTTATTGCATTAACGGGCCTTTGAGGCCTACAGCAGAAGAACAATAGGGAAAAAACATTACAAACACATCAACCCAAATAAAAGGAACGGTCTCTAGCACCATCCTCCAAGGCCGGCGGTTCTACTTCTTGAAGGATCGTCGTCACTGCTTGTGACTCTCTCGGGCTTTTCCCGTGAGTTGAGAGTGGTGGACTCTCTCAGAAAGGGATCCATCCGCGTGTAAGATGTGGCCAAACCACTGAAGTCACCCCTGTCCCAATATTCGTCCAATGTGTGGCTTTCCAGACCTCTGGTACAGGTCTTCTTTCTTTCTTCTTTCCCATTTACTTTCCATGTTATTGTAGACGGGTCCATAGATCTTCCGAAGTACCTTTCTTTCAAACGCACATATTGAATCTTCTGTCGTTGCTCATGTCGCCCAAGTTTCACAGCCGTATAAAAAAACTAGCCTCACCATTCTCTTGCGCAGATGGACTTCGTTCTTCTGAAATATCAGACCAGATTTAAAAAGATTGTTCAGACTAAATAAAACGAGATTAGCACTTGTTATGCGTTGATGTACTTCTTTCGTCACTTCACTTTTGTTGGTTAATATTGAGCCGAGGTACTTGAACTCTTCAACTCATTCGAAGCAATGGAAGGAGGGAGAACTCGAAGACGTGATACTCAAAGATATTTAGTTTTGTACTCGGAATCGGCAAGTATCAGCACACATTTGCTCCAGAGTGACACCAAGGATCACAACATCGTCAGTAAATTCCAGAATTGTGTCCGCTCCCACCATCTCCACTTCTCTGGCTCGGCAAGTGTCACGGCTTACTTTTCCCAAGCCAAATTTGAATAACATTGGCGCCAATGGATCTTCTTCTCTCAATCCGTTTTGGATACTGAAAGGTTGTGATAGTTGGTTGCCAACTATTGGTTAGAAGTTGACTGGGAGTAGCAAGCTGCAATTAGACGGATGTATTTCCGTTGGATGCCAAGTTCCTCTAACGTTTCGCATAATGTGACGCGGTCAATGCTGCCATAAGCTTGCCGAAAATCATTGAAGATGAGGTGTATTTCCCGACTGAACTCACAGAATTTTTCTATCAGCTGCCTCAAACCATGGACCTTGCCGTTGGTGGGGAGGCTTACGTGCCTCAGCGATACAAATGGCCGTACCGTAGATGCAACCACAACGGAGGGGTATCTGTTGAGAGGCCAGACAAACGTGTGGTTCCTGAAGAGGGGCAGCAGCCTTTTCAGTAGTTGCAGGGGCAACAGTCTGGATGATTGACTGATCTGGCCTTGTAACAATAACCAAAACGGCCTTGCTGTGCTGGTACTGCGAACGGCTGAAAGCAAGGGGAAACTACAGCCGTAATTTTTCCCGAGGGCATACAGCTTTACTGTATGGTTAATTGATGATGGCGTCCTCTTGGGTAAAATATTCCGGAGGTAAAATAGTCCCCCATTCGGATATCCGGGCGAGGACTACTCAAGAGGACGTCGTTACCAGGAGAAATAAAACTGGCGTTCTACGGATCGGAGCGTGGAATGTCAGATCCCTTAATCGGGCAGGTAGGTTAGAAAATTTAAAAAGGGAAATGGATAGGTTAAAGTTAGATACAGTGGGAATTAGTGAAGTTCGGTGGCAGGAGGAACAAGACTTTTGGTCAGGTGAATACAGGGTTATAAATACAAAATCAAATAGGGGTAATGCAGGAGTAGGGTTAATAATGAATAAAAAAATAGTAGTACGGGTAAGCTACTACCAACAGCATAGTGAACGCATTATTGTGGCCAAGATAGACACGAAGCCCATGCTTACTACAGTAGCACAATTTTATATGCCAACTACCTCTGCGAATGACGAAGAAATTGATGAAATGTATGATGAGATAAAAGACATTATTCAGGTAGTGAAGGGAGACGAAAATTTAATAGTTATGGGTGACTGGAATTCGAGAGTAGGAAAAGGGAGAGAAGGAAACATAGTGGGTGAATATGGATTGGGGGAGAGAAATGAAAGAGGAAGCCGCCTGGTAGAATTTTGCACAGAGCATAACTTAATCATTGCTAGCACTTGGTTCAAGAATCATAAAAGAAGGTTGTGTACATGGAAGAATCCTGGAGATACTAGAAGGTATCAGATAGATTATATAATGGTAAGACAGAGATTTAGGAACCAGGTTTTAAATTGTAATACATTTTCAGAGGCAGATGTAGACTCTGACCACAATCTATTGGTTATGAACTGTAGATTAAAAATGAAGAAACTGCAAAAAGGTGGGAATTTAAAGAGATGAGAGCTGGATAAACTGACTAAACCAGAGGTTGTACAGAGTTTCAGGGAGAGCATAAGGGAACAATTGACAGGAATGGGGGAAAGAAATACAGTAGAAGAAGAATGGGTAGCTCTGAGGGATGAAGTAGTGAAGGCAGCAGACGCTCAAGCAGGTAAAAGGACGAGGGCAACAGAAGAAATATTGAATTTAATTGATGAAAGGAAAAAATATAAAAACGCAGTAAATGAAGCAGACAAAAGGGAATACAAAAGTCTCAAAAATGTGGTCGACAGGAAGTGCAAAATGGCTAAGCAGGGATGGCTAGAGGACAAATGTAAGGATGTAGAGGCTTATCTCACTAGGGGTAAGATAGATACTGCCTACAGGGAAATTAAAGAGACCTTTGGAGAAAAGAGAACCACTTGCATGAATATCAAGAGCTCAGATGGAAAGCCAGTTCTAAGCAAAGAAGGGAAAGCAGAAAGGTGGAAGGAGTATATAGAGGGTCTATACAAGGGCGATGTACTTGAGGACAATATTATGGAAATGGAGGAGGATGTAGATGAAGATGAAATGGGAGATAAGATACTGCGTGAAGAGTTTGACAGAGCACTGAAAGACCTGAGTCGAAACAAGGCCCCGGGAGTAGACAACATTCCATTGGAACTACTGACGGCCTTGGGAGAGCCAGCCCTGACAAAACTCTACCATCTGGTGAGCAAGATGTATGAGACAGGCGAAATACCCTCAGACTTCAAGAAGAATATAATAATTCCAATCCCAAAGAAAGCAGGTGTTGACAGATGTGAAAATTACCGAACTATCAGTTTAATAAGTCACAGCTGCAAAATACTAACGCGAATTCTTTACAGACGAATGGAAAAACTGGTAGAAGCCGACCTCGGCGAAGATCAGTTTGGATTCCGCAGAAATGTTGGAACACGTGAGGCAATACTGACTCTACGACTTATCTTAGAAGCTAGATTAAGGAGAGGCAAACCTACATTCCTAGCATTTGTAGACTTAGAGAAAGCTTTTGACAATGTTGACTGGAATACTCTCTTTCAAATTCTAAAGGTGGCAGGGGTAAAATACAGGGAGCGAAAGGCTATTTACAATTTGGACAGAAACCAGATGGCAGTTATAAGAGTCGACGGGCATGAAAGGGAAGCAGCGGTTGGGAAGGGAGTGCGACAGGGTTGTAGCCTCTCCCCGATGTTATTCAATCTGTATATTGAGCAAGCAGTGAAGGAAACAAAAGAAAAATTCGGAGTAGGTATTAAAGTCCATGGAGAAGAAATAAAAACGTTGAGGTTCGTCGATGGCATTGTAATTCTGTCAGAGATAGCAAAGGACTTGGAAGAGTAGTTGAACGGAATGGACAGGTTCTTGAAAGGGGGGTGATGCTGAGGGAATTAGATTAGGAAATGAGACACTTAAAGTAGTAAAATAGTTTTGCTATTTGGGGAGCAAAATAACTGATGATGGTCGAAGTAGAGAGGATATAAAATGTAGACTGGCAATGGCAAGGAAAGCGTTTCTGAAGAAGAGAAATTTGTTAACATCGAGTATAGATTTAAGTGTCAGGAAGTCGTTTCTGAAGGTATTTGTATGGAGTGTAGCCATGTATGGAAGTGAAACGTGGACAATAAATAGTTTGGACAAGAAGAGAAAAGAAGCTTTCGAAATGTGGTGCTACAGAAGAATGCTGAAGATTAGATGGGTAGATCACATAACTAATGAGGAGGTATTGAATAGAATTGGGGAGAAGAGGAGTTTGTGGCACAACTTGACAAGAAGAAGGGACCGGAAGGTAGGACATGTTCTGAGGCATCAAGGTATCACAACTTTAGCATTGGAGGGCAGCGTGGAGGGTAAGAATCGTAGAGGGAGACCAAGAGATGAATACACTAAGCAGATTCAGAAGGATGTAGGTTGCAGCAAGTACTGGAGATGAAGAAGCTTGCACAGGATGGAGTAGCATGGAGAGCTGCATCAAACCAGTCTCAGGACTGAAGACAACAACAACACCTCAAAGTAAATGTGTGGTCAATGGTAGACCGTACGTGGACGAACCCACATTGATATGTGCCTACAATTCCTTCAGCCAGTGGTTTAATTCGTTTTACCAGACTTAGCATCCAATTTCAAGAAGTGAAATTCCTCGATAGTTGGATAGTGAAAGGTGGTGATAGTTGGTAGCCTTCTTGAAGATGGGATATATAACTGCTCCCTTCCATTCTTCAGGAATTATTTCTGCCGCCGAGATGATGGATATTAATCGTTTAAATGCATCCATCAGTGGTTGTCCTCCCAAGCGGAGCATCTCAGCTGTGGTTCCACTACTTCCTGGGGCTTTGTTGTTCTTGAGTAGTTTTAGGACAACACTAATTTCTTCCTCTGTTGGTTCAGGGACTTGTACTCTATCAAAACGGGGTCCCGTCTAAGTTGTCACCGTCAATGGAACGTCCAGACTCAATAGGTTCTCAAAATGTATTTTAAATAGGTTTGCCCGCTCTTCATGCGGTACCACTTCACCCGTCTCATTCGTTATAACAAATGTACGTTGTCGGTAGACACCGCTGGCAAATCTTGAGGCCTGGAAAAACGAGGGTGATGACTTTGCTTCTTCTACTGTGAAGTTTTCTGCAATTTTATCTTGATAGCGTTGTCTCAGATCAACATCTTCCAACTTATCCTCGTCACAGCGGGCTATCTTTTCAGGATTTCTTCGCCACTTGGTAGACAGTTTCAAACGTAGTTTCACTACCACCAAGAAATGATCGGAATTCATATCTTCTCTGCGGAAGGATCGCACATGTTCGTCACTACCATGGTGTCCTCGGTCAACAGAAACATGGTCGATCTGATTCTTCGTACTTCCATCTGGGGATACCCAGGTAACTTTATGTACTACTTTTCGGGTAAAGTATGTGCTTCTAATGGTCATTCTCCTTATCTAGGCGAAGTTTATTAGTTTTATACCGTTCGTGTTGCTCGTTTCGTGGATACTGTCAGGACCAATCGTTGGACGATACTGTACTTCTCTTCCCATTTGGGCGTTGAAGTCTTCCATTATCAAGTGAATTGACTGTCTTGGTAGTCTGTCTACTACATTCTCTAGTTCAAGGAAGAAATCGTTCTTTGTTTCCTCATCAGCATCCTCTGATCGAGTAAATGAATAGAAAAGTGTAATAAGTAAGAAACAAAGAAATTTTTTAAGAAAATTGAAAATTTAAAAATATAAGTTGTGTGTTGGCATGAAAATGAAAACTACCTTCAGCACACAGAAAATTCTTGAAAGCTTTTTTAGGTAGATAAAATAGTGATCTCAGTGGAATATGTTAAAATTAAAACAATCTTAATCGCAACAGAATGTACATTAAAAAGGGCAACCACTTTCGGTCAAATAGCGACAATTTTCAGGCCATATGCACCATAACGATAGATGATGGCGTTGCATGTGGTCTAATGTGGATCGCTATTTGGCGGAAACCGGTTACCATTTTTAATAAACGCTCTATTGTAATATATGCAGCTTAAATTTTAATTTTAGAAGTAAATTTTTCTTTTTATATGTTGTGCGCTACGTACTCCTCATATATATACTTACACTGCAAAGTTGAGGGAAGGTTATACGAGAGGAACTATGTCGTCACACGAGTTGTTATATTTCTTTACTAGGCTAACTGCCATTATTAGCTAGTCTCCGACAGAATAACAGACGAAGATGTCAGAAGATAGTTTCTTTCCTTTTTGAAATGACACCCAAGGAGCTCGCCAAATTCGGAAAAATTGGAGGTTGTAAGGTGGACTGTGATGGAGGGTTTGGAGGCTGAATAAGGAAGAAGAAGAAGAAGAAGAAGAAGAAGAAGAAGGTAGCCGAGTGACACGGGAACTGCCGATCTGAAATTCCAATTTCCATGGCTGGTTTTCGTTCTGCATGCAGCGCAACTGAGCTAATCTTGTCATTTCAAACATTTCCTGAATTGTTTAACTTACTTTTCATCTTTACTTTCAAAGGCCTCTCCACTCTTCAGCAGTTGCCCTGTATTCTCATTCGCCTGGCCTTACCACCACGGTAGCCTTCCTCTGCCAGACCTCTCTTCCTCACCACTCCAATTACTCTCGGCTCTCCATGTTAATCTTGGCCTTCTTCCTTCATGGAGGCGACCATTCAAGGATTGCTTGTGGCTACCATCCACATTTGTATCATACTCCACAAGCCACCTAATGGTGCGTGGCAGAGGGTACTTTCGGCAACACTATCCGATCCCTCCAACATTGTTCCACTCGCGAAGAATGCGTGGGAAGAAAGATTGTCGGTAAGCCTCTGTATTGACTCTAATTTCTCGAATTTTCTCTTCGTGGTCAATACGCGAGATTATGTGTGGGGAAGTAATATGTTGTCCGACTCCTCCTGAAAAGTACTTCCCCGAAGTTTCAATAGTAAATCTCTCCATGAAGCACAACGCCTCTCTTGTAACGTCTGCCAGTGGAGTTTATTTAGTATCTCCGTAACGCTCCCTCGCCAGCTAAACGATCCCACGACGAAACGTGCCGCTCTTCTTTGGATCGTCTCTATCTGCTCTGTCAGTTCTACCTGATAGGGATCCCAGATAGATGAACAATACTCAAGAATCGGGAGAACAAACGCTTTATAAGCCCCTTCTTTCGTGGATGAGCAACATTTACTTAAGATTCTTCCGATAAACCTGAGTCCAGTGTCCGTTTTTCCTAATATGTTTTATATAGTCATTCCACTTACGGTCGCTCTGGGTAGTTATGCCTAGATGTTTTATGGCAGACGCTGTCTCTAGCTGTTGTCATCATTTTTTTTTTAATTATTCTGTTTACACGTCAAGTTCCGTAGGACCAAATTCAGGAGCAAATCTGCAAAGTTAGGGAACGTGTCAGTACATGAAATTACAACATAAAAATAATAACAGATAAAAATAAAATGTTTATGAACCCGAAAAAAGTCAGCCCGTAAGTTTAAGAAAACGCAATCAACAATACAACGAGAATAAGCTTAATTTTTTCAGGAACTCCTCAACAGAACAGAAGGAGTGACCCATGAGGAAACTCGTCAGTTTTGATTGGAAAGCGCATGGATTACTACTAAGATTTTGAATTCTTGAGGTAGATTATTGAAAATGGATGCAGCAGTATATTGCACACCTTTCTGCACAAGAGTTAAGGAAGTCTAATCCAAGTGCAGGTTTCATTTCTGCCGAGTATTAACTGAGTGAAAGCTGCTTACTCTTGGGAATAAGCTAATATTGTTAACAAGAAATGACAGTTGGGAATATATATATTGAGAGGCCAATGTCAAAATACCCAGACTCGTGAATAGGGGTCGCCAAGAGGTTCGTAAACTTGCTCCACTTATAGACCGAACCGCCCGTTTGTGAGCCAAAAATATGCTTATAGAATGGGAAGAGTTACCCCAAAGTATAATACCAAACGACTTAAGCGAATGAAAGTAAGCAAAGTAGACTAATTTTCATGTCGAACGACCACTAACTTCAGATACCATTCGAATAGTAAAAATAGCAGCATTAAGTCTTTGAACAAGATTCTGAATGTAGGCTTTCCACGACAGTTTACTGTCTATCTGAACACCTAGAAATTTGAACACTTCAGTTTCATTAAAGATATGCCCATTCTGTGAAATTAAAATGCCAGGTTTTCTGGAATTGTGTATTATAGACTGTAAAAACTGAGTCATACTGTCATTTAGCATTAGTTTATTTTCAGTGTTACACACAACATTCTTTACTACCAAGCTAGCGGCATCAGCAAACAGAAATATTTTAGAGTTAGTTGTAATACTAGAGCACATATCATTTATATAAATAAGGGAGTGGCCCCAACACTGATCCCTGGGGCAACCCCCACTTGACTGTACCCCACTCAGACCATACAACACAGCCATTCTCAACATTGTGAATAATGACCTTTTGCTGTCTGTCGTTAAAGTATGAAATGAACCAGTTGTGCGCTACTCCCTGTATCCTATAACAGTCCTACTTCTGGAGCAATATTTTGTGATCAATACAATCAAATGCCTTAGTTAAATCAAAAAATATGCCTAGCGTTCGAAACCTTTTGTTTAACCCATTCAGTACCTCACAGAGAAAAGAGAATACAGCATTTTCAATTGTTAAACGACTTCTAAAGCCAAATTGTACATTTGACAGAAAATCGTGTGTTATAAAATGATCAATTATCCTTAACACACAGCCTTTTCAATAACCTTAGCAAACACTGATGGCATAGAAATAGGTCTAAAATTGTCTGCATTATCCCTTTCTCCCTTTTATAAAGTGGCTTTACTACCGAGTACTTTTATCGTTAAGGAAACTGACCATTCCTAAAGGAAAAATTAATAATATGACTAAATACAGGACTAACATGTGCAGCAAGTACTTTAATATTCTGCTAAGCACTCCTTCGTAACCATGAGAGTCCTTAGTATTCAGTGATTTAATTATTGACTCAATCTCCCCCTTGTCTGTATCACAGAGGAGTATTTCAGACACTATTTTCAGAAAAAAATTTATATGATTCCCTGTGGACACTAAATTTTTATTTAATTCACCAGAAATGCTCGGAAAATGATTGTTAAATACTGTAAATATATCCGTTTTATCAGTAACAGAAATATTTTTACTACGAACTGACTTTACATCGTCGATCTTGTGCTGCTGACCAGACACTTCCTTCACAACTGACCATATGGTTTTAATTTTATCCTGTGAATTAGCTATTCTACTTGCATACCACATACTCTTTGCTTTCCTAATCACATTTTTAAGCATCTTACAATACTGTTTGTAATGGGCTACTGTAGCTTGATTGTGACTACTTCTAACATTTTGATATAATTCCTACTTTGTTCTACATGATATCCTTATCTGACTACTCAGTCACCCGGGCTGCCTATTAGTGCTAGTACCCCATTTAGAACGTTCTAATGGAAATCAACTCTCAAAGAGCACGAGAAATGTATTAAGGAAAGCATTGTATTTTTCATCTATGTTATTGGCACTATGAACAGCCTGCCACTCTTGTTCCCTGCAAGGTTTAAAAAACTCTCTGTTGCTGTTGGATTGGCTTTCCTACATAGTTTGTAATTATATGTGACATTTGTTTGATTACGAAAGCCTTTTAGTGTTAAAATTTGTACATCATGGTCTGAAAGGCCATTCACTCTTTTACTAAGACAATGCCCATCTAGCAATGAAGAATGAATAAAAGTATTGTCTATGGCTGTACTACTGTTCCCCTGCACCCTAGTTGAAAAAAAACACAGTCTGTATCAGATGATACGAATTTAGATCTACCAACATCCTTTTCCTTGCATAATCATATACAATTTTGAAGTCACTACATGTAACAAATTTCTAGTACTTCCTGCAAAGTGAATCATGAACCCTCTCTAGCTTAAGAAGAAATGCTCGTAAGTCAGATTTATTGGACCTATAAACAACAATAGTTTCACTAAATTCAAGTGGCCTTGTACAACATTCAAATATCTGTTCAGTGCAGTACCGTGATACGTTTGTGGACTCAAATGGAATACTGTTTTTTACGTACATGGCCACTCACCCACCCCGCAAGGAACTCCTTGAAGAACAGCCAGCTAATCTGTTTGCTGGTGAAGGGAGCCTCTGAATTGTCAAATGCAGGTCTGGGGAGTTTGGTGGCAAGTGGAAGCGTTTATACTCAAAAGAGTGTTCCTGTAGCCACTCTGTAGCAATTCTGGACGTGTGGGATGTCGCATTATCTTGCTGGAATTGCCCAAGTCCGTCGAATGGATGCAGGTGATCAGATAGGATGCTTACGTACGTATCACCTGTCAGAGTCATATCTAGGCGTATCAGGGGTCCCATATCACTCCAACTGCAGACGCCCGTTATCATTACAGAGCCTCCACCAGCTTGAAGAGTCCCCTGCCCACATGCAGTGTCCATGGATTCATGAGGTTGTCTTCATACCGGTACACGTTCATCCGTTCGATAGAATTTGAAACGAGGCTCGTCCGACCAGGCAACATCTTTCCTGTCATCAACAGTCCAATGTCGGTGTTGATGGTCCCAGGCGAGGCTTAATGCTTTGTGTCGTGCGGTCATCAAGTGTACACGCGTGGGCTTTCGTATCCGAAAGCTCATATCGATAATGTTTCAATGAATGTTTCGCACGCTGACACTTGTTCATGGCCCAACATTGAAATCTGTTGCAATTTTTGGAAGGATTTCACTGCCGTCACGTTGAACGGTTCTCTTCAGTCGTCGTTGGTCCCATTCTTGCAGGATCTTTTTCCGGCCACAGCGATGTCGGAGATTTGATGTTTTGCCGGATTCCTGAGATTCACGGTACACTCGTGAAGTGGTCGTACGGGAAAATCCCCACTTCATCGCTACCTCAGAGATGCTGTGTCCGATCGCACGTACGCCGAATGTAGCAAAACGTTCAAACTCACTTAAATCTTGATAACCTGCCTTTGTAACAGCAGTAGTAACCGGTCTAACAACTGTGCCAGACGTTTGTTGTCTTATATAGGTGTTACACATCTCTGTATTTGGATACGCATATCTATACCAGTTTCTTTGTCGCTTCAGTGTATATAGGCCAGACAACACGACCTGTCCAGAATCGTTGTACAGAACACGAAAGATACACACGTCTTCAGCAGTAGCAGAACATTGTATTTCCATGTGACACTCGATGAAGTACAACAGAACTAAAATTTTAACTCCAGCTTTTGGTTTTTGAGATTCGGTAATCAAAGAATCGATGGAAATATGTCTTGCCGATAATCTTAAAAAGCGTGACAATGGCTTTCAGATGGATAAAAATTGGAATACTATAATTAAAATTATCCTGTCACAGCAGAATCTATGGGGTCATTCGATACTCAATGATTAGATTATCTCTCACTTCCAGCACCGAGGGCAGCACACACAACCCGGCTGTCCCGCGCGTGTCATCACCTGACGCAAGCCCCGAAAGACGCCAACACATTGTCCTAGCGCTAGATAAATATCGTGAATGCACCTGGGCTTTTCAGTAGTTGTCTGCTCACCTGAAGATGGCCGAAATGCGATAGAATGTCGATGGGACCCGGCTGCACACCTGAAAATCATTAGAAGAAGAAATACGCCGGAAAAATTTCAGAAGTTACACTCTCTTGGTATTTCCTCTCCTTCCACAACGTGACTGAACAATTTATATTTGGGAGGGGGGGAATAGTTCCACAATTCCATCACAATTTCTCCCAGGCCTCTTGTCTTTCCATTTCTTGCCTTTTTCTGTATCTCTTTTACTCTTCCTCTTGTATAGGTTCTATATTATCTTATGTACTGCATTTGTTGTGGACTTCTTACTCATTTTTTCTTACGCAAATTCTGAAAAGTGTTTTTTACACTGTCCAGTTGATATAGGTTATATTGTGGGTGCGGGATTGCTAGCTATTTTCATCTTCCTTACCATCCTCGATGGCTCTACCGATCTTCTGTATCCAAGCTAATATTCTATTTTCCCATGTACTCTTTCCGAAATGCAACTATCCCCCGTCCCTATCTGAAATTCCTTCCTCATGTCAACATCTTCTGAGGTCATTTTAGCTCGAATTTTTAACTTTCTGGACTTTATACTGTTATGTCCATACCTAGTCCCATTTAAAAAATTAGTACAAATGAGTTTACTATCTCAGATTAAATTTCACGTTAATATACTACCCAGTCTATATTAGCCACTAAGGGGAACAAGCCGTTTGTGAATAATCCAGCTTTGAAATTTCGTGAAATGAACTGTGTGGTCATGTTGCACCACATCTTCTTGAAAATTTACCGCTCCCTTATTCCTGAAAAGCTACGATGTTTATTCATTTTGATCATCTAAAATAATAGCTCTACTTGAGAGCAAACCGAAATGCTGTTAGTACTATTTGATTCAAAACAATTTGTTAATCTTGTGTTGGGTAGTGAAATGCGTTCTAAACTGGTGATTTGTGTTGGTGACATACACGTAACGAGCAATACCTGGAACGAGCATGTCAACACAATTGAAGAGGTAGCTAATAAGTTCAGGTAGGGAGGCATCACACTTAAGTTAGCTAAGTGTGAATTTGGTGTAAGAACTTTAAACTTTTTAGGACATACAATTTGTGAAGAAGGAATATGATATGATTCAGACAAAATTAAGGCTACTGCTTAATTTCCTAAACCTAGAAATAAGAAGGAATTGGTCTATGCAATTTCTATCGCAAATGCATCAGGACTCGAGCTTTAAATGCACGTAGTTTACATCATCTTTTAAAGCAAAACACAATATGGGAATGGTCAACTGATGGCCAGTTAGCTTCTGATGAGATTAAGAAATTTTATGACATTTGCATTGGATCTATTGAACTTCCTGAGATACCACATCCTAATGCTTATCTTCTTATTTACTCAAAATCAAGGAAAATATTTGGTTTGAGAAATATTGTTCAGTTGAAACCTTACATAACTTGCACCCTCAGGGGGATATACACGCTTTGTGCATCGTATGTGTGGCAAATCCAAGGTCCCTAGATAATATGGTACTTACTTCTACAGTTTTACACATCATACCACAGTCTTCACACACAAATCTACACATTTTTCTTACTAATTTGAGAGATATAGGCATTGAAAGATTGAAATTTGTTAATTGAAGAACAGTGAAGTGATATTTGAGTTGATTGGCTCAAATGGTTCAAATGGCTCTGAGCACTATGGGACTCAACTGCTGTGGTCATCAGTCCCCTAGAACTTAGAACTACTTAAACCTAACTAACCTAAGGACATCACACACATCCATGCCCGAGGCAGGATTCGAACCTGCGACCGTAGCAGTCGCACGGTTCCGGACTGCGCGCCTAGAACCGCGAGACCACCGCGGCCTGAGTTGATTGCTTATTTATTTGTACATCATGTGTGTGGGAAACGCAAAGTCCCCAGCAAATGTGGTATTTGCTTCTACAGTTTTACACACCAATAGCACACTCCTTTTACACGAAATTCACAAATATTTCGTTATGATGCTTGATACTATGGACTGTCAGTAGAGCTATGGAGGACTGGGTAGTTAAGATTACCTTACACCTGTTACACAGTCGTTGGGAATATACCCATATACATGAATATAAAGCTCCTGAGAGATACTTATGATGCTCATGCTTTGATAATGCTCATGATTGACACTTGCTTATTATGCTTTTTCACTAATATGCCTTCAAGCTTTTCACATAAATGATTATGATACTTTTGAATGACTATTGTGATGCATAAATTGACAGTCATTACACATATGATACACTTTTGTATTGAATGTCTTACACTTTACATTTATTGGATGATGCTTTGAGAAGTAGGTGATGCACCATATTTATTATTCTGTAGATTTTGATGCAGTTGCGCTTTGTGGTCTGACTCTATAAAGTATTTAATGGGTTTCTGTCATTCTATTGAAGTCTTATGTTGAAGATATGAACTTAATGGTTTTGTTTCTATGATTGACTCCATCACTCTGCTGTGTGTTTGGTAGTGTGTTCTCTGACTTGACCTTTATGCTTCTCAGCTTTCTGCTTTGTCCTACTGTGACAACAGACAATTTACTTAATTGCCTTCTGCAGTGTCCTAGCATGACAACAGAAAATTTGCCTAATTATTCTCTGACTTGTCCTTTCAGATTTCTGTTTTGTTCTAGTTTGACAACAGATAATATACCTAATTGCAATACATTGTATTCTTTACTGGCATTCTTTATTAATATTTACTCATGACTCCACGAACTTGCTCAATTACACATGACGTTTAACGCTACTGGATTGTACAATACATATATATACTTGGCTCTTCGCTATTTACTTGTATTTAATGATACTCTTGTCCTGCTTAAATTCTCCTTGTTTCTGGCTTCACTGTGGGAAGTTCTTGAAATTTCGAACATGTTTTGTATGGCTGATGACCTTGGGTGTTTGTTCACCAATCCTGTTCCATGCAGCAGAAATGTGATTTAGCGAGATGGGATTTTGAGTTGATGTTTGATGTGACATGCTTCAAATTAACTGATGATGACATCTGGAACGATTGTTCTGTATACTTATGTATGTGCTTTTGTCCTACTTGACTCCTGGTACTGGTATCTTGTTTTGTGATTTTGACTTTCGGATTTGTATCCTGTGCTATGAATTATGATTGTGAAAGTATCTTAAACTGGATCATGGTCTTTTCCTTGAGTAAACACAAGGCTGCTTAAGTTTCTTTTCTATTTTCAGTTGCATGTTAGGACTAGTTTGTTTAATTTTCATGTACATTACCTCATCTATACTACGTGTCCGCCCCAATAGCTGAGTGGTCAGCATGGTGGATTGCCGTCCTACGTGCCCAGGTTCGATTCCCGACTGGGTCGGAGATTTTCTCCGATCAGGCACTGGGTGTTGTGTTGTCTTCATCATCATTTCATCCCCATCTGGCGCGTAGGTCGCCCAATGTGGCATCGAATCTAATAAGACCTGCACCAAGGCGGCCGGACCTGCCCCGCAAGGGGCCTCCCGGCCAATGACGCCAAATGCTCATTTCCATCTATGTTATGTTATACAGCCTATTATACTAGTTTTTGTTATGCTATTGTTTGTTGCTATATGGCAACACCAACATCTGGGTATCACCTCCATTGACGTGGAGGGTGGTATTTGGGGTAATATAAAGGGACCCTGTCTTCTGTTTTCCTTCATTCCTAACATGCCATAAGTTTTCTTCTATCTTTTATACAATATTATCCATGTGACGATCACCCAACCCGTTTACCTCTTTTCCATATGCATATGTTTCTATCGCTGAAGCCCTGCTGAGTATCTGTGTCATATGTTGGATTCAACCTGATATTTCAGGAATGGTCTGGTAAGCAAATCGACAACTTGATTTCCTTTCAGTTGTATATATTTATGTGATTCTTCTTGACCCATTTAGACTAAGTGCTAACACTTTGTTTCATTTATTTGTGAATACCCACTGTGATGATTTTCTTCTTGCTCAACTACGTAACTACTGATTAATTGCATGCTAATTGAATGACACACTTGGCCAAGATTAGATTAAGTAACTCACAGTTTTGTACCATAATATATATGAACTTACTGGATTCGAAGTACTACATGGGAAATTTGGAATTCAAAGTTAAGTTTACTGCTTTTCTTCTAAAAATATGTATTTTGCAAGAAACTTCAAGGAGCTGTGATGCTTTGTATCACGTGATGCAGATTAAAGATGGCTATACATACGTTGAGACTGTACTCATATAACACAAAGATGATAATTCTGGTCCAAATACTTTATACTGTCATTGCATATGATTTTTGATCTTACACTTCCAAATATTGTTGGCCTAGAGTCACACGTGAGATCTTAGGTAGTTTTAGGGTTAAGCAAGCATTTTGCCTCATGGGAATTTCCTGTTTGGACCCCTGTGAGGTCGATGCTGGTCTACCTGTTTGCTTTCATACAAGAATTGTCTGTTGCCTTTGAAATTCTATATATACAGTAGGAGGAAAACTATCCAGTCTTAGGATATTAAGTGATGTACTATAGGGTGATTATGCTCATCTATGTCAAGATCTTGATACTGTTACATGTATATTATTTCTGCTACATGTTTTGTCTTGTATTGTGGTCAAATGACCCATTTCAAGAACTACATTCTGTAGGGAAAAATGAGTTAAATACAAAATCGGAATCATAAATGTACATTAGTGACACGAACTTTTATTTATTGCCGGCATCTCGTGCTCGTGCTGTAGCGTTCTCGCTTCCCAAGCCCGGGTTCCCGGGTTCGATTTCCGGCGGGGTCAGAGATTATCTCTGCCTCGTGATGGCTGGGTGTTGTGTGTGCTGTCCTTAGGTTAGTTAGGTTTAAGTAGTTCTAAGTTCTAGAGGGCTGATGACCATAGATGTTAAGCCCCATAGTGCTCAGAGCCATTTGAACCATTTTTTTTATTTATTGTGTGTGATATCATTGATTAGAATGGAAACATATGGTGTGTGGTTTCAGGTACTGGGAAGACAGTGTAGACGTTGGAGATCCCACCATAAGAAATAACCTACACAGGAAAATCAAATTTCGAAATGAATGTGTAAAATAAATCTTGTATTACTTATACAGGAATGCTAAGTTTTCACACCTTGGGAGTGTCTTATATATGCTTTTAGGATGTTTTTCTGTAATTGATATCTCAAAAAAATGGTTCAAATGGCTCTGAGCACTATGCGACTTAACTTCTGAGGTCATCAGTCGCCTCGAACTTGGAACTAATTAAACCTAACTAACCTAAGGACATCACACACATCCATGCCCGAGGTAGGATTCGAACCTGCGACCGTAGCGGTCGCTCGGCTCCAGACTGTAGCGGCTAGAACCGCACGGCCACTCTAGCCGGCTTGATACCTCATACCATTGTAAATTTTTATATTTCAAATTGTTTTTTTGTAAAGTGTTACACACTATTAATGCTATACCTTCATAAATGCATATGTTTCGAGTGTTACACATATTACCCTTGATTTCTCTTACATAATTGATGAATTTTGGTGCTTCACACCATCTGTATTGTACTATTTTTGTTATTTTCACTTATATTTCATAGTACATCTCTGGGTACTGGATCGTAATTCTTGTTCCTATTTCTCTACATTCCACCTTCAGGATTGTAGAAAAGCGTTTCACTAACATTTGATTAGTAAAACGTCCCTGGGGTAGGGGGGAGCGGGGTACTGAAATGGGACTACCACCCATGGACTGTTGCCTGTCAATATTTTCTGAAGTTTTAGTCTTCAGTTACATATTTTAAAGTTTTTTTGTTAATATTTGCTTTAAAAGTGACTTATTAGTGGATTTACATTAATCTCAATACTTCTTTCTGTGTTATTAACTAGAGTGGTCCGCTGTTAGTGAGTGTGCTTACGTCGTTCATCCGAGTCTTAGGCCTCAGTAGTGTGCTAATATTATGTGGCGTGCAGTTGCAGCTGTAGCGGTTATAAAGCTAATTACTGACAAAGTTGTATATGCACTGTTATACATTTATTAAGTTTAATAGTTTTCAGCGATGTTCCGTGCTATTTGTAGCGAAATAACGGTTTAATGAACTTTTGGAAACGTTCACTCACTGTGTTTTTTAGAGTTTTCTGTCTGTTGAAGTCGTTTAGTAAATTTCGTGCTTTAGTTTTCATCTGACATTTCTTATTGTTTCTAGTGAAATATTGCAATAAAATTAATTAAGTGTTGTACAAGGTCACTTGAATTTAGTGAAACTATTGTTGTTTATAGGTCTAATAAATCTGACTTAGGAGAATTTCTTCTTAAGCTAGAGAGGGTTCATAATTCACTTTGTAGGAAGTACTAGAAATTTGGAATATGTGGTGACTTCAATATTGTATATGATTATGCAAGAAAAAGGTTGTTGGTAGATCTCCTAAATTCGTATGATCTGATACAGACTGTGTTTTTTTCCAACTAGGGTGCAGGGGAACAGTAATACAGCCATAGACAATACTTTTATTCATCCTTCATTGCTAGATGGGCATTCTCTTAGTAAAAGGGTGAATGGCCTTTCAGACCATGATGTACAAATTTTAACACTAAAAGGCTTTCATAATCAAACAAATGTCACATATAATTACAAACTATGTAGGAAAGTTAATCCAACAGCAACAGAGAGTTTTTTAAACCTCATCAGCTAACAAGAGTGGCAGGATGTTTATAGTGAAAATAACACAGATGACAAGTATAATGCTTTATTTAACACATTTCTCATGCCCTTGAGCATTACTTTCCATTATAACGTTCTAAACGGGTACTAACAGTAAAAGGCAGCCTGAGTGGCTGACTATACGGATAAGCACATCATTTACAACGAAGCAGGAATTATATCAAAATGTTAGAAGTAATCACAATCAAGATACAGTCGCCCATTGCAAACAGTATTGTAACATGCTTAAAAATTTTATTGGGAAGGCAAAGAGTATATGCTATGCAAATAGGATAGTTAATTCACAGGATAAAATTAAAACTGTATGGTCAGTTGTGAAGGAAGTGTCTGGTTAGCAACACAAGTAGATGATATAATGTCAGTTCATAGTAAAAATATTTCTGTTACTAATAAATCAGATATATCTACAGTATTTAAGAATAATTTTCTGTGCATTGCTGGTGAATTAAATAAAAATTTAGTTTCCACAGGGAATCATATAACTCTCTTTGTAAATGCCTTTCTGAGGTTGATGTCTGAAATACTCCTCTGTGATACAGACATGAGGGAGACTGAGTCAGTAATTAAATTACTGAAGACTAAGGACTCTCATGGTAATGATGCAGTACTTAGCAGAATATTAAAGTACTGTGTTGCACGTGGTAGCCCTGTATTTAGCCATAATTGTAATTTTTCCTCTAGGAATTGTCAGTTTCCTGAGCGATTAAAGTACTCAGTAGTAAAGCCGCTTTATAAAAAGGGAGAAAGGGATAATGTAGATAATTTTAGACCTATTTCTATGCCATCAGTGTTTGCTAAAGTTATTGAAAATGCTGTGTGTGTAAGGATAATTTATCACTTTATATCATATAATTTGCTATCAAATGTACAGTTTGGCTTTAGAAGTTGTTTAACAATTGAAAATGCTATATTCTCTTTTCTCTATGAGGTATTGGATGGGTTAAACAAAAGGTTTCGAGCGCTAGGCAAATTTTTTGATTTAACTAAGGCATTTGATTGTATTGATCACAAAATATTGCTCCAGAAGTTGAACTGTTATAGGATACAGGGAGTAACACACAACAGGTTCATCTCTTACTTTAACAACAGACAACAAAAGGCCATTATTAACAGTGTTGAGAATGGCTGTGTTGTATGGTCTGAGTGCGGTACAGTCAAGTGGGGGTTGTCCCAAGGATCAGTGTTGGTGCCACTCCTGTTCCTTACTTATATAAATGATATGTGCTCTAGTATTACAACTAACTCTAAAATATTTCTGTTTGCCGATGACACTAGCTTGGTAGTAAAGGATGTTGTGTGCAACATTCGCTCAGTTTCAAGTAGTGCAGTTCATGTCTTAAGTTCATGGTTTGTAGAAAATAACCTACTCTTAAATGACAGTAGCCGGCCGTGGTGGCCACGCAGTTCTAGGCGCTTCAGTCTGGAACCGCGCGACCGCTACGGTCGCAGGTTCGAATCCTGCCTCGGGCATGGATGTGTGTGACGTCCTTAGATGGTTAGGTTTAAGTAGTTCTAAGTTCTAGGGGACTGATGACTTCAGAAGTTAAGTCCCATAGTGCTCAGAGCCATTTTAAATGACAGTATGAATCAGTTTAACAATTTCTAACACACAATTCAACAAAGTCCATAATGTAAGTAGACTTGTATTATTGCTATAGATGTACAGTTATAATTTTGTAGAAATCGGTGCACATACACTTGTTTCTTCCTCTGTATCAAATGCCACTGATGATGTGCTACAAATACGAAAACCAGTTTTGACAAATAAAACACTTCTAGTGCAGCTCATGGTGTACTGAAGATGTCTTTTAATAAACTCCGTTCCCTCCTACCCCCGTGACGTATCTCTTACCTGGATAAGAAATCACGAGTTCCGCATTAAGACAGCAAACGACTTCGAGAGGAACCAGATAAATATTGTAACTACTCCAAAAATTGCATCGGGAAAATAAAGTGAGCAATGTTGCCGAACTCGTCTTATTTAGAACTACGATAGAACTCTGAGAAATTACTACTGTTCCCATTTTTAAAAAAAGCAAACTCGAGACCGATTTCTCTTTAATTAATTAGCTACCAAAATACATTATACGCCGCTTAGTGAGTACTTCCACGCAATTCACCCGTTGAAAACGATATTAGGACACTGTAAACGGCTCCGCAAACATCTGAGGTGCAGAGTGTAGTGGGAGTGTTGATATTTTTAAAAATATCGCGAATCCGATATACTGATACCTAAAAGAGCGTGATTATCCGCACCCAATATCTCGAAGAAAGTACCGATATACCGGCGGAAGAAGTATCGACGTACCTGCCTATAAAAATACCGGCTGCACGTTGTAAATATACTGCCGGTTTTAGAACTGTATATTTAAGTATCGATTTATTATTAAATATTCTGTACATCAGCAAGGTAGCAGGCTGAATATTCCCCTTATAGCAAGAACTGAAAGAAGAATGATGCACGTTCACGCTTGGCGATAAGGACTTTGCTAATATTGGTAACTGCATGTAAGTGGCACAATAAAAGGAGTCTCATGAGTCCATCATTCGTTTTAGTCACGTATCGGATTTGTCCGGAACACTTCATGTCGACTTGGCTGTTGTCTCATTTCTGCAAACGCCATTGACCCAGCAATTGTAGCGTCAAAACTGCGTGGTAAAGCTAAACGTTTCAGTTTCTGCTGGTAGCGCCGAGCGTCGATTACGTCAACATTTCCCCTCACACGTCTCCGACACCGCGACGACCACACTTGTCATATAGATTTTTGTTCATCATTTTCAGCAACTGTCTTAAGAATGCCGATGTGAAGAAATAGCACACTAGTTGTCTGAAAAATTGTTTTTTTAATGCAAAATGCTGAGCTGATTTTTGACATTGGAAATACTGTTATTTCAATCACACCGCCGCCCCGGAGTAGGCAGTCAGAGTTCTTCTTTTGTGTCACATATAATGCTTCACACAGTCAAAGAGAAAGACTGGCAGTGATGTAAGCTCAAAAAACAGTAAGACTTCTTCACACAGAGAAAGTAAAATTACGTTCTGCTATAATTCGAAAAGAACAGTTTCAAATATTTACCGGAAAATTGTGAAAAAATATGATATAAAATAAAAATATCGGCTGTCGATATTCCCGTATCGATATCGATGTATCGATATTTAATCAACAGCACCGGAGCTTAGCCGAATCGCCCCGTATATCGAAAACCGCGTGTGGTCGAGAGCTGAGCGACACAAGACAGAGAGCCGAGCTGCCGTCGGTGCTCACCACGCAGTCGTCCGCCAAGTAGTCGTAGTTGTAGACGAAGTCCCCGGAGTAGGCCGTCTCGTTCGCCGCCTCGTCGAAGATCAGCGAAATGTTCACCAGCATCCCCGGGTACTCCCCCCCGTCGTCGCAGGCGCCAAAGTCCACCACCTTCAAAGCGTATGGGCCCTGCAAAGCACAAACAATACGTCACAAGAGGTCTTCACCAGAGGACCAGGAGAATGGTGTCAACACAACCGATGTTGTTCTGAAACTCAGCGTTAACAAAAGAAAACGTTAATGCTTTATCTGCATTAATGAATGAAGTTTGTTCAATAAAAGTTGGTCCATAAAATCTTTCTATGCTTGTCTTTTACTTACTCTCCATTGTCTCCTTCGAAATACTCTGCTTCATAATCGATACACCGCTCCCAATGCAATTTCCACTTCCGGGAGCAGTTTCGGTACGCCTTTTGCTGGACTGTGTGAAGCGCCGTCTGTGAATTTTCTTTTATCTCGTTTATCATTGCAAATCTTCGACCTTTCAACGGCGTTTTCGACTCTGGAAATAAAAAAGTCCGCAGGTGCCTGGTCTGGAGAGTACGGAGGGTGAGGCAGCACAGTTATTTCCTTTTTTATGCAACTGTCACGCACAAACAGGGATGAATGTGCGGGTGTGCTATCGTGATGGACGAATTATCAATTGTCTCGCAGCATTTCAGGCCGTTTCCTCCACACATTTCTTCGAATGCGTCGCAACACGTCCCGATAGTACCAATGATTAACAGTTTGGCCCTGTGGCACGAATTCATGGTGAACAAATCCTTCAGAGCCAAAGAAACCTATTAGCATCGCTTTGACGTTTGACTTGACATCACCAGCTTTCTTTGGTCTTTGAGAATCTTCCCCAACCCATTGTGAAGATTGAACCTTGGTCTCAACATCATCACCGTAAATCCAAGTCTCATCACCAGTTACGAATCTCTTAAGGACATCTCGTTCTGATTTGCGCGATCCAAAAGGTCCTCGCAGATTGCCAGCAAACCACCAGCCAAAAGCAAGAGGGTTGCCATCTGCCACAGCCTCCGGCAGACATTTATGGTCTAAAGGTGATCTTATAATAAGATCGAAACCTGTCACCACATTGAAAAATTTATGCGATCAAGACTGTTTCCCGTTTATTTATATGATTGAAGGATTACTTTTTCGGAACCCCGTTACCATCTCCGATTCCAACGCGTAAGTTTGAAATGTGGCTCAAAGCTGCCTATAGTCTTCTTTCTGTAATGATGCAATAGCGACATCACCCTAGGGCTCGAAGACTCTTCATACAGCAAGCTGTCGACTCTTGTTGAATAAAGGCCAGACCTCAGAAGTTCATGTGACGTGCAAAGTGGGTTAATGACGACACATTCGCACCGAATTTCACCACGATTCTGCCCAACCACACCGTGGACGTGGTACACGATAGGAAGGTCGTCACAACCCCTCTTACCCACAATTCACCCCATATTTTTATGTTTCTGCGATGGAGGTCACAATCGCGTCGCCCAGCGTTTAAATCACGTGGCTTTCTTGTGAGCGGCCGAGGGAAACATTTCAGACACACCGCCGCTTAGAATCGAAACGAAAAGACCTGAGGGGGTGGCATACAGGGCGTCAATGAAACCACCCCGTTTCCTTTGGACGTTTTTCCCCATATATTTTGCGGTTGGAAACGACAGGAAGATATTCTTGGCAAACTTTGGCACTGCTGACCACCTCACACGTTTCAACGCTTCTATGGACGTTGTGGGCTGCAAAGCAATTGAACCTGATCGTATCCTTTTGTAGTGGAGCGCTACCGCATTTTTCGCTCTTGTGTACAGGGTGGAGCCACATTCGACGAAATTTGGACATGACCCGAAGAAGCGAGGGATCCTTCTTCTTTTTCAGGTCTACTGTTCGCACCCTCCTGTGGCCTGATAATAGAGGAGTGAGACAGTGACTCATGAGAGGATAAAACGCCAATGGATCCCTCCAAGACCCCTCCCCTCTCCCCTTCCCCAGTGTGGCAAAACCGTCGGTGGCACCTTCTCACATTTACTCGGAGTTTTAAAAATGTACGAGGTTCGTAATTAGTAACGCCCCATATTTTTTTAAAAAGCCATTCATATAATAGACAAACGTCCTTGTTGGTGCTTCACATTTGCTGTTTGTTCCGTGCGCCAGTTACGTTTCTAATCGTTCTGGCAGATGGCAGAGCCATAGTACAGCGTCAAAATGGCACCTACATACGACTCACAATACAACCAGCGTGCTGTTATTGAATTCTTGTGTGCAGAAAAAGAGACAGTAGTGAACTTCCACGAGCGCTTGTGTGCAGTGTACGGCGATGCTGCAGTTGATAGGAGTACAGCTGGCTGATGGGTAAAGAAAGTTACAGCCTCAGGAAATGCAGAAAAGAGCTCCATGATCAGCCACGCTCGGGACGTCCTGTCAGAGCAACTGCTCCAGACATGCTGAATCGTGTGGATGCCATTATTCGTGCCGACTGGCGCATCAAAACTCGACAATTATTTCTACAGTTGTCGGTCAGCATTGGAAGCCCGTCTGCAATGATCGAGACTCTCGGATATTCAAACGGGTGCTCACGATGGTTTTCACGGATGCTCACAGCGGAACAAAGATTCAAAGAAAAGTCGTTTCATCTGAGTTGTTGGAGCTTAAAGATTCTCTACGGGGAACACACTTAGAAGATGACGAGAGTGTCAGTCTTGCACTGAAAACATGGCTATGCCTACAGGACAAGAGCTTTTACTAGCAGGGAATACATGCTCTTCCACAACGTTGGCGTAAGGCCATAGAATATGATGGAGACTACGTAGAAAAATAGGATGTGGACAAGACATGTTGATGTATAGTGTCACCAAATTCTGTCTCTTAACAATAAATATGTTCTGAGGAAAATATGTGGAGTACTACTTATTGAACCACCCTCATACCTTATCAGAGAAAATCTGTGAAGTAGCCTGAGGCACTTGCAGGCAGGCAATCACGTGACGCGCCTCGAAGTCCAGTTGCCTGCCTGTAGGCCCTGGGAGTATTTCACAGGCTTTTCTCTGTAAAGACACATTTCTAAATATTCAATAAATGTTGGTTGGCGCCCTTGAGGGTTTTTCCGAAATTGTGGCTCTCGGCACTTTTGCCATTTTATTCTCATGTGTGTCAATGTCGCACTCCTCTATTGTTATACCACAGGAGCACACAAAACAGTAGAACTTAAAAAGTGTGAGGATCCTTTGCTTCTTCGGATCGTGTCCAAATTTCGTCGAGTGGTTTTGAACAGTGTCTAGTGGCTCCATTCTATACGCAAGGGCGAAAACTGCGGTGGCACTGTAGTCCAAAGAGATGCGATCAAGTTCTATGGCGACGCAACCCCACTGTTTCTGTACAAAACGTTTCAAACTTCCGAGGGTGGCAGCAGTGTCCAAGTTTGTCGAGACTATCTAGCTGTCGTTTTCTACCGCAAAATGCGTGGGAATCAACGTCCCAAGGAAAGAGGTGGTTTCATTGACGCCCTTTTATGCCACATCCTGAGGTCTTTTCGTTTCGATTCTGAGCGGCTCTGTGTCTGAATCGTTTTTCTCGGCCACTCATAATAAAATCGCACGATTTTTAACGCTGTGCGACGCGGTTCTGACCTCCATCGGAGAGACATCAAAATGGGGGGTGAACTATGGGTAACAGGGGCTCTAATGATCTTCCTATCGTGTGACACTTCCACGGGGGCGTTGGGCAGAATTATGGGGAAATCTTGTGTCAATGTGTGATCATTAACATTCTTTACACGTCACATGAAGTTCTGAGGTCTGGCCCTTTTTTCTCCACTTGTGTCGACAGGTTGCTGTCTGAAACGTCGTCGACCCCGGGAGTACCGACTTGACAGAAAATCCTAGGAAGTTCTGGTCTTACGTTAAATCAGTAAGTGGCTCGAAACAGCATATCCAGACACTCCGGGATGATGATGGCATTGAAACAGAGGATGACACGCGTAAAGCTGAAATACTAAACACCTTTTTCCAAAGCTGTTTCACGGAGGAAGACCGCACTGCAGTTCCTTCTCTAAATCCTCGCACAAACGAAAAATGGTTGACATCGAAATAAGTGTCCAAGGCATAGAAAAGCAACTGGAATCACTCAACACAGGAAAGTCCGCTGGACCTGACGGGATACCAATTCGATTCTACAGAGTACGCGAAAGAACTTGCGCCCCTTCTAACAGCCGTGTACCGCAAGTCTCTAGAGGAACGGAAGGTTCCAAATGATTGGAAAAGAGCACAGGTAGTCCCAGTCTTCAAGAAGGGTCGTCGAGCAGACTCGCAAAACTATAGATCCATATCTCTGACGTCGATCTGTTGTAGAATTTTAGTACATGTTTTTTGCTCGCGCATCATGTCATTTCTGGAAACCCAGAATCTACTCTGTAGGACTCAACATGGATTCTGGAAACAGCGATCGTGTGCGACCCAACTCGCTTTATTTGTTCATGATACCCAGAAAATATTATATACAGGCTCCCAGGTAGATGCCATTTTTCTTGACTTCTGGAAGGCGTTCGATACAGTTCCGCACTGTCGCCTGATAAACAAAATAAGAGCCTACGGGATATCAGTTCAGCTGCGTGGCTGGATTGAAGAGTTTTTAGCAAACAGAACACAGCATGTTGTTCTCAATGGAGAGATGTCTACAGACGCTAAAGTAACCTCTGGCGTGCCACAGGGGAGTGTCATGGGACCATTGCTTTTCACAATATATATAAATGACCTAGTAGATAGTGTCAGAAGTTCCATGCGGCTTTTTGCGGATGATGCTGTAGTATACAGAGAAGTTGCAGCATTATAAAATTGTAGCGAAATGCAGGAAAATCTGCAGCGGATAGGCACTTGGTGCAGGGAGTGGCAACTGACCCTTAACATAGACAAATGTAATGTATTGTGAATACATAGAAAGAAGGATCCTTCATTGTGTGATTATATGATAGCAGTTACTTCTGTAAAATATCTGGGAGTATGCGTGCGGAACGATTTGAAGTGGAAAGATCATATAAAATTAATTGTTGGTAAGGCGGGTGCCAGGTTGAGATTCATTGGGAGAGTCCTTAGAAAATGTAGTCCATCAACAAAGGAGGTGGCTTACAAAACACTCGTTCGACCTATACTTGAGTATTGCTCATCCGTGTGGGATCCGTACCAGATCGGGTTGACGGAGGAGATAGAGAAGATCCAAAGAAGAGCGGCGCGTTTCGTCACAGGGTTATTTGGTAACCGTGATAGCGTTACGGATATGTTTAGCAAACTCAAGTGGCAGACTCTACAAGAGAGGCGCTCTGCATAGCGGTGTAGCTTGCTCGCCAGGTTTCGAGAGGGTGCGTTTCTGGATGAGGTATCGAATATATTGCTTCCCCCTACTTATACCTCCCGAGGAGATCACGCATGTAAAATTAGAGAGATTCTAACGCGTATGGAGGCTTTTGGACAGTCGTTCTTCCCGCGAACCAAACGCGACTGGAACAGAAAAGGGAGGTAATGACCGGGGCACGTAAAGTGCCCTCCGCCACACACCGTTGGGTGGCTTGCAGAGTATAAATGTAGATGTAGATGTAGTGATGCAGCAGGGTGCGACGCTTTTGCTCCATTATAAGGAAGGCTATAGACACCTTTGAGCCACATTTCAAACTTGCGCGTTGCAGTCGGAGGCAGTTGCGGGGTTTCGTAAGAGTGATCCTTTAATTCCGTTGCGCAGTGTAGTTCTGAACAAGTTTTCCGAAAATGGTCTTCAGCAGCTAGTTCTGCAGCCCACATGTAATGGAATTATTTTAGAGCTTGTAGTTACAGACAGGCCTGACCTGAACGACAGTGGCAGTATAGAGATTAGTGATAATGATGTCATCATAGATTTGATAATTACTAAAGTTCATAAAGAAGACTAGGGGAGTATGTATGCTGGAAACGGCAGATGAGCGGCTATTAGCTGCCTACTTAGACAGTGAATGGAAATCATTTATTTCTAATATAATGGAAGCAGACAAACTACTGCAAAATTTTAAGTGATTGTAAATCGCGCTCTGGATAATTATGTGCCGAGAAATATATTAAGAACGGATACGAACCCAATCGTGGTTCTATAACAAAATTCGGAAAATACTGAGAAAGCAGAGATTGTTGCACTCTCGGTTCAGAAAAGGACATGCAAATGTCGAGAGGCGAAATTTAGAAGACATTCTTGAATCCTTAAAAATATCGAAGCGCGAAGCGTACAAAATTTTCCGCCGTCTGACGTAAGCGAAAGATCTCCCCGAGAATTAGAGAAAATTCTGGACCCATGTACACCACGTTGCCCCCAGGACAGGACAGTTTCTAATAAAATCCCAAACAATGTCAAAAAGTGTTCTGTAAATAAGGTGCAGTCTGGAGTTAGAGGCTCCATTATCAGACCATTGCGCTTGTCAGTCGAGTATTTAGAATTTTTAATTTTTTTGTGAAACGTTGCATGAAACTTAGAAGCTACCGAATGATAAGCATTTGAAGCTGACAGCATAAGTATTCTACTGCCGCCACATTTCGTGTAAGGAACAGGGTGATAAGCCGCACAGAGTACACACAATCGTCTTCCCCTCGCTTCATTTATGAGACCAACAGGAAAGGAAGCGACTACTAGTGGGAGGAAGTAGCCTCCGCCATACACAATAAGGTGACTTCCGGAGTACTTATATAGATATAGGTACTTCTACAACTACATCGATAATCTGCAAATCACACTTGAGTGCCTGGCAGAGAGTTCATCGAACGACCTTCACAATAATTCTCTATTCGTCCACACTCTAACACGGTGCGGAGAAAATGAATACCTGTATCTTTCCGTGCGAGCTCTGATTTCCCTTTTTTATTCGGATGATCGTCCCCCCCCCCCCCCAACCCTATGTAGCTCGGCGTCAACAAAATATTTTCGCATTCTGAGTAGAAAGTAGGTGATTGAAATTTCGTGAGAAGATCCAGCCGCAATGAGAAACGCTATTGTTTTAATGATGTCCACATCAAAATCTGTATCGTATCCGTGACTCTCTCTCCCCTGGTTCTCAATAATACAGAACGTGCTGCTTTCTTTGAACTCTGTTAATCGTATCTGGTAGGGATCCCACACCGTGCATCAGTACTCCAAAACAGGACGGACAAGCGTAGTGTAGGCAGTCTCTTTAGTAGATCTGTTGCATCTTCTAAGTGTACTGCCAAAAATCGCAGCCTTTGCTTCATCTTCCACCCAATATTTTCTATGTGTTCCTTCCAATTTAAGTTATTCGTAATTTTAACTCCTGGGTATTTATTTGAATTTACGACCTTTTGTTTTGATTGATTTATGGTGTAACCGAATTTTAACGGATTCCTTTTAGCACTCATGTGGATGACCTCATGCATTTCATTATTTAGGGTCAAACATCAATTTTCGCACCATATAGATATCTTCTCTAAATCGTTTTGCCATTCGTTTTGGTCTTATGATAACTTAACTAGACGATAAACGACAGGATCATCTCCAAACAACCTAAAAGGGCTCCTCAGATTGTCTCCTAAATCGCTTATATAGATAAGAAAAAGCAGAGGGCCTATAACACTACCTTTGGGAACGCCAGAATTCACTTCTGGTTTACTCGATGACTTTCCGTCAATTACTACGAACTCCGAGCTCTCTGACAGGAAATCACGAATTCAGTCGCATAACTGAAACAATACTCCATAAGCACGCAATTTGATTACAAGCAGCTTGTGAGGTACACTGTTAAAACACTTCTGCAAATCTAGAAATACGGAAGCACCTCGTGTGAGTAAAGATCTAGTTGTGTTTCACAAGAATGATGTTTTCTAAATCCATGTTGACTGTGCGTCAATAGACCGTTCTCTGTGACGTAATTCATCATGTTCAAAGGTAATATTATGTTCCAAAATCGTGCTGTATATCGACGTTAATGATATGGGACTGTAATATGGATTACTCCTAATATCTTTCTTGAATATTATCGTGACTTGTGCAACAATCCAGTCTTTGAGTGCGGATCTTACGTCAAGCGAGCGGTTGTATATTATTGTTAAGATTGGAGCTATTGCTTCAGCATACTCTGAAAGGAACATAACTGGTACTAGTTTGGACCGGAAGATTTGCTCTTATTAAGTGATTTAAGTTGCTTCACAACTCCGAGGATATCGATTTCTATGTTACTCTTGTTAGCAGCTATTCTTGATTCGAATTCTGGAATATTTACGTCGTCTTCTTTGGTGAAGGAATTTCGGAAGGCTGTATTTAGTAACTTTGCTTTACCAGCAGTGTCATCGATAGCATTTCCGTTGCTATCGCGCAGAGAAAGCATTTATGTGTCTTGGCGGTAGCATACTTAACATGCGAACAGAATTTCGTTGGATTTTCTGCCAGGTTTCGAGACAAAGTTTGACTGTGGAAACTGTTGTAAACATCTCGCATTGAAGTCCTCGCTAAATTTCGTACTTCTGTAAAAGATCCTCAACCTTGTGGATTTTGCGTTCGTTTAAATGTGGCACGCTTTTCTCGTTGTTTCTGCAACAGTGTTGTGACCTATTTTGAGTACCAAGTCATTTGTTGTTATTTGGTATAAATCTCTCAATTGCTGTCGATACTATTTCTTTGAGTGCAAGCACATCTGGTCTACATTTACGTTGTTTACTTGGAGGGAGAGGAGGTTGTCTCTCAGGAAGCCGTCAACGGAATTTTTATCTGCTATTTTGAATATGTACATTTATAGTTTATTTTTGTAGGATATGGCAGGTACGGTATTCAGTCTCGCTACGACCACCTTCTGTTCACTAATCCTTGTATCTGCTTTGATGGTCTTTACTAGCTCAGGATTATTTGTTGCTAAGAAGTCAGTGTGTTTCCACAACCGCTTACTATTCGAATGGACTTACAAACTAATCGCTCGAAATAATTTCCAGAGAATGTGTTCAAGGCAATTTCAATTGATATTTTATGCATAGCTCCGGATTTAAACATGTATTTTCGTCAACACAGCGATGGTAAATTAAAGTCACCACCGACTATAATTGTATGAATCGGGTAAGTGTTTGAAATTAGATTCAAGATTTCTTTGAACCTTCCAGCAGTTCAATCATCTGAGTTGCAAAGTCGATATAAGGATCTAATTATTAACTTATTTCGGTTGCCAAGAATGACCTCTACCAATACTAACTCACAGAAACTATCTACTTCAGTTACTCTACAAGATAAATACTTCTAACAGCAACAAACACGCCACCGTCAACTGTGTTCAGCCTATCCTTTCTGAACACCGTTATGTCCTTCCCAAAAATTTCGGCTTCACTTATCTCCGGCTTTAGCCAGTTTTCAGTGCCTATAACGATTTGAGCATCAGTACTTTCTATCAGCTCTTGGAACTCTGGTACTTTCTCAACACAGCTACGACAATTTACAGCTGTTATACCGCTGCTTCCTGGTAGATAACCCGTTGTCAGACGCAGTTATTCTGCATGAAACGTTTTTTCATACCTATATCATGTACACAGCTGAGCAGTAATCGTAGGTTTTCTTACGTCGGGCAACACTGCAGAGATATATGAGAAGATACTCACCTGCAGATGGAAAAAGATCTGCTGGATATTGCGTTGTGTAGCGCTCAAGGTTATGACAATGCCGCATAAATGAAGGCTATTCATCGAGAGCACAACAACAAATATTCGAAAACTTAGTCCAAAAACTCTGTTCACTCCGTACACTAATCATTCCTTAAATCTTCGTGCAGTTCATGCATCCATATGTGATCTGTTTTGGAACTGTAGAAAAGTTATGTTATTTCTTCTCGTCTACAACATATACATGAGAATCACTTAGAAATTAAAAAAAAATAAAAAATAATTGGATAAGGTTTGAAATGACTGATAATCGCTGGAATGCTGATCACAATGCAGTTTAAATCATAATAATAAAACGTCGAAACCTTTGAAAGCATTCTGGAAGATATGCAAGATTAATGCAAGGCAAACCTTGATACTAGATATGCAGCAAGCATGATACTTACAACTCTATGAGATTTTACCTTGTTCACCTACATCAACTTTTGGCACACGTTACTGGAGGAACTAAATTTAGTCCAACAATGTCTACAGTCTCCAAAAACGACTTTCAATTAAGGACTCGCTAAATTAATAGTCCCAGTTGAGATTTTAGTCACGGAACGAACTACAATTATACACAACGCTGTTACTTTTGGCGCTAAAAATGCAGTGATATGGACATTAACTTTGACCTATCGAGAAAGGAGGGCAAGTAAAACAATACCGGGAGAACTAGCCCATGGCGTAAGATTATCGGACAGTAGACTAAGTAGTTCGTCGATCAGTGTTTGAATACGCAGATCGATCTATACAGTACAAAAACCGTAACAACGACAGACGGCAATGAAGGAAATCATGCAAATTTTCCAAACTTTCGGTAACAAAATTTGTTCTTGGAACTTCCGATGACGCTATGGCTGTAGCACTGGAGATTTCCGTGACTCGTTACCCAGTACAACACTAATGAACCAGTACTACATGACTATTTTTGTCTCAGTCGCATCATGCGAGAGAAATTTTTCTAAAATGGATCTAATATAAAGTTATCTCCGCTCTACGTTGAATCAAGAACGACTAACCAGTCTGACCTTTTATCGGCTGAAAGAAATGTTTCGAATGAAACTGATATCAATTAAGTTTTCGAGAATTACAGTGAAATAATGGCACGAAAATATGTACCATAATACAATTAACAATAACTAGTATTTCATACTAACAAGGAGAACCACCCAGTGGTGCGAACAATTTCGTTGAAACTATCTACGCAAAGATGTAGTTTAAGATCCGAGGTATCACACACTGGAGCCATTCACCCTGGTGGGCCCTCGTCTGATACTAACTGACGAAAGAAAATATCGGAATTTTGTGTGACACTTAATAACCTTAAAAAATTTACGTTGTATGGTGTGATTGCGTGGTGTAACGCATAGAATAACAGCTCCATGTGCAGGACGTTGTCGGTTTGATTCTCGTCACATGTACAATTTTTTTATATTTTAAATCTTTATTGAAATTACGTTAACCATTATTTTTATTCAGTTAATTAGTTTAAAAATTATTTTTTATTTCTATTCCTTTGTCACTTCATTTTAATCACCGTATGAACTTCTTCATTTGTTTCATTTTTCCTTATATCGCTCTTTTTTCAATTGGAATTTTTATGAATATGAGTATAATTTTATTTATCTGTTATAATATTCAATTATTTGAAAATTCCGATCTAGTAGTTAAAAAACAAATAATCTATTTATATTTGTGCAGTGGTGCGAAAAATGTATTTCTGTTACCAGATGTCCAATTTCTTTTCCTTTTTTGCGTGTTAATCGTCATACAAGCATTTAAAACATAACCTAAATACCTATTGCACTACGGACAAAATAACGCAGATGAAAATGTAAGTGAAATACGGGTTTATAAGTAAAACGAAATTCAAGCAAAATGGTTCTTCTGGCAACTTCCACCCCCCCCCCCACCCCCACCCACCCGCGGGAAAGCAGGGCTCAGGACATATAGGGGTATTTACATGTCACCGGACGTCCAGCTCTCATGTCTACTGAAGACGGTGCTTGAACTTCTTCAGCCCCCAGTGCTGGCAGTGACGGTACGACTTCCTCTTGTAGTGCCGAGACAGTGGCGTCCGTGTCCAGTTGTGTGGAAGGTGACACTTCGTGTTCAGCGTATACATCCTCTTGGGTCGGTAACAAATGTTCAGATCTGACTCGTTCCAGCGATACCACTTAGGACTTCCCATTTTGGTCTATATGCATGGTACGTTCGTACCGAGAGAGAACTCTGTAGGGCCCAGAATATGGGGGCTGCAGCGGCAACTTGACAGCGTCTGTCCTTAGCATTACGTGTGTACACGACAGTAAATCTTTGTGTACGAACGTAGTTACCGCCCCATGTCTCGAGACAGCGGATGGACGAAGTCTCCCGCACCGTTTGCAGTACATAAGGCAATTCGGTCTGTCGTGCCCCAGTTTGATCGGCGAAGAATTCTCCGAGCAGTCTTAATGGTTCACCATAAACCAATTCTGCATTGGATCCTCCTAAATCTGCTTTTTAATACTATACAAAGGTCCAACAAAACCAGAGGCAAAGCTGACGAGCAAGAGGATGTACTCGCTGAACACGAAGTGCCACCTTCCATACTAATGGACGCGGACGACACCGTCTCGGCACCACAAGCTGAAGTAGTACCGTCACTGCCAGCACTGGAGGCTGAAGAAGCTCAAGCACCGTCTGCAGTACACACGAGAGCTTGAAGTCGGAAGAAATAGAAATACCCTACATTCCCGGAGGTGTTCGAGCTTTAGGAAATAGAAGGTTACTGCCTGACGTTGGTCTTATCGAATGTCATCAACATCTCTGGTGTCCACTGCAAAGGTCGTTTGCCGCTGGGTCCTTCCCGGCTGGTGCTGACGTCAAAGGTGCCTGGATGGCCGCCGCAATATGCAGATGTTGTCTGTAGAAATTAACTGCTCTAAGGAACCGGCGTAGTTGATGATAATCGACTGGGCGAGCCATCTCTTCGATAATGGCAATTTTATCTTGCAGTGGGCTGATGCCGGCTGTTGACAATGAGTATCCCAAGAATGGCACCTGACGTCGTCGAAGCAAACACTTTCATTCATCGACCGAAATACCATATGCATCAATGCGTTGGTAAACAGTCTTCAGATGCAATTCGTGCAACTTCTCGGACGCCTAAAAGACCAGGATATCATCGAGATATGCTAAGCAGTACGATAAACAGTACTTCGTCGACAAACCGTTGCCAAGTTTGTGTCGCAGTTTTCAAACCAAACGGAATACGGAGGTTTCGAATAAGCTGAATGGTGTCGTGACAGCCCGTCTTCGGTATATCAGCAGGCGCTACCTGCTTCCTGGCAATCAATGACACTAGAAATGGTCGCGCCTGCCAGCGTTTGCGTAAAATCTCTGATATGTGGTATCGGATAGCGATAGGAGTAGTATAGGTATTGAGTGCCTGGTAGTCTCCACATGATGTCCAGGTCCCGTCTTTCTTCTCTACTAGGTGAAGTGGTGATGACCAAGGGCTGTCGCCGGCCGCGGTGGCCGAGCGGTGGTTCTAGGCGCTTCAGTCCGGAACCGCGTGACTGCTACGGTCGTATGTTCGAATCCTGCCTCAGGCATGGATGTGTGTGATGTCCTTAGGTTAGTTAGGTTTAAGTAGTTCTAAGTTCTAGGGGACTGATGACCTAAGATGTTAAGTCCCATAGTGCTCAGAGCCATTTGAACCATTTGAACCAAGGGCTGTCGGATCTACGGACGACTCCCGAGCGCAACAGTTTTTCGAATACTGCCTTCGCTGAGGCAAAACGATCAGGAGCTAACTGGCGTGGGTGCTAAGATACTGGTTGACCGAGTGTAAAGCTGATGTGATGGGACGTGTTGTGCTTAACTGTCTGTGCACACGGCACGGATTCACAATTTTTTACGTGTGGCGTCAATCCCTGTCTGTCATCGAACATGGGCAGAGAACCTTGTCCTCAGATGCCTTTAATGCACTGCTTACCTCGACAGATGCTCGACGAGCCAACATCTACTTCAGCTGCATAATGAAACAAGAAATCCGGCTCCTGGAGTAGTCGGGCAATAACCTTTTCTTTCCTTAAGCTCGAACACCAATCAACTGAAAAATCTAAGTCAATACAAAGAATACTAACAAAAACCGAAGAGTCAAGAAGACTGTCCGTGCGCCCATCGCCACAGAATAATGCTTCGTTTCACTGTACATTCGCAGATGTTCTTCTGGCGACTCCCACCGATATAATGGACGGAATAGTCTGGACGAAAATGCGGAGGGATCCTGAGATTAAGGAGACCAAGTCATGTTAGTTGAGGCTGAACATTTGTCTTTCTTTCAGCTGGAGGAAACTGTATCAAAGAATCCCACAATAAATAATTACCAGAGCGTGCTGAATGTATTTCCTCCGAATTTTGTAATCTTATCTCAGTATCGGTTGTGGTATTACATGTCATGCACTTTACTATGTCGGCTTCGCCTCTTCGAGGACGCAAGTCGCAAACCTCCGACGCTAGACGGCTTCAAATGGCAACGTGTAACATGGCTGTGTGTAACATAACTACGATAGTGCGCGAGAAACAGCGTGCTATAATCGAGTTTCAAATTCGAAGAGTTAGTCCACACGTGAAGAACCCTCTCCTTCAGAATGACAAAGATAGACCACTCGCGAGGGCGGCGACATCTGCAACAATCTGACGCCTTGAATGTGCTGGATTGCAAATCTGCCTTCTTCATTGATAACACACACACGTTACGCCGAACAAACTGAAAATTTACTTTCAGTAGCTAACTTTATCGAAAACTGTCTTATTAGTTGATCAATAAAAAAAATCCCTAATTAAGTGACTCCGAGCTAAATTCTTCACTTTTTTATGTAGTTGATATGATTGAACAGAGCCTTGAAGACCGCTCTCTCTTTTGTAGGTCTATTTCACTCCACATGACGCTTCCTGCTAAAATCATTCGCTATTTCTTTTCTACGCGAAAGGCATCTATTTACTTTATACAAGTTTTGGAACAAAGGTACTAACCTGGAGTCTATTCTTTCCCGTTCCGAAATAGCCCAGACGCGGCCATGTTGGACCTAAATTTTTCCTTGTATGTCTAAGACACTGAGACTCGAGACAGAGGAAGCTAATTAGCTCAAAACTGTCCTCAGCTGATCTAACTTCATCCACAAAGAAATACTTACGCAAATACAGATTTAGTAATGTTATGAATCTGTTCACCATTTACTCTGCGTTGCAAGAGTTGAAGCCTCATATAGTTTCGTGAATCTCCCTCTGCTGTTATTCATCAACTTCTTTACATCTAAAACTCACTTGACATTTAGTCGTCATCAACAATTCTTTCTTTCGCTTACGCCATAGTCCTGCAGCGAACGCAGGGTCGGCGTGGTTACAATGGATTTGGCAATGTTAGCTGAGGGATGGCCAGATGCCCTTCCTGCCGCCACCTCGTACCCCCCAGGACGGAATCAGTGTACTGCATCTAGTGTAAAGCATGAAATAGTGCAGACGTGTTGCAAATGTCTGTGACGCGTGTAACTGCGGCGGAACTTGGGGACCAGCCTGGTATTCACCTAGCGGGATGTGGAAAACCGCCTAAAAACCACATCCAGGCTGGCTGGCACACCGGCCCTCGTCGTTAATCTGCCGGGCGGATTCGATCCGGGGCCGGCGCGCCTACCCGAGTCCAGGAAGCAGCGCGTTAGCGCTTTCGGCTAACCTGGCGGGTCTAGTCGTCATCAACAATGAATAATATTAAAAACGTCTACATCTATCAAAATCTATGTGATTACTCTGCTATTCACAATAAAGTGCCTGGTAGAGTATTAAATGAACCACATTCAAGCTTTCTCTGTACCGTTCCACTCTCGAACGGTGCGCGGAATAAACGGGCATTGGTACTAAAAAGATTCTGTTGTAGCCCGTATAAGGGCAGGGGCGGGCCCCCTGCGCCTCCCCCCACCCATCCATCATGTGTGTTTGCATAAGCTCCGGTAGTGGCGATCACGTAGAACTGTGCTGATGAGCCATAGGAGGATGAGGTCGCGTAAAATTCCACAGGGAAACATGCAGTAGGTTCAGCGGTTGACGGAGAGAAGAGGCAGTGCGGATACTCACGCCGAGGGCGATGTTGGCGCTGGTGATGGCCGCCACCGCCGCCGCCACCAGCAGCCTCAGCAGCGCTGCGGGTCCCATGCTGGGCGCCACTGGATGATCACCCACTACCTCGCCTCTCTAGCTCCGCCTCTCTACCCCTACCACCACCCCGATCTCTGCTCTGTCCTGCGCTGCCGTGGTCGCGGTTCTGCGACCCAGCGCCGTCTGTCGTCCCCGGCTGTCCTGCTCTTTTGTAAACGCGCCGCCACACGTCACAAAGCACTCCCTCTCCACTGCGCGCTTGTTCACCGCCGATACCATCTCTCCCCCATCCCTCGTCCACCATACCTGTGCCAGCCGGTCCTCCTGGTCTTCCTGTTTTGCAGCACCTGTCAGCTGTAGGAGCATAATTCGCCGTACGAAGTCAGCATCGTTTGCTAGCGATGTGGCGTTCCCCATTTCATTTCCCGACCCTCTTCTCTACTTTATTTTTCTAATTTGGGAAGTCGGGCTCGGCGACTACTCTACCTTGGCAGATCAGATGAATACTTGGACTCCAAAAGCCTTACTACCGACACACGAGCCTGTCAAACTGAAATTGCGGCATCGCACTGTTCCTCTAGGAAGAATTTTTCCTTTTTTTGGTTAGGATTCCAATTTACCAGTTGTAGAAGTATGAAAGCGGAATTTGCACTCCAAAAGCATTACTATCGACACACGAGCCTGTCAAACTGAAATTACGGCATCGCACTGTTCCTTTAGGAAGAATTTTTCCTTTTCTGATTAGGATTCCAATTTTCCAGGTGCAGAAGTATGAAACCGGAATTTGGTTGCAATAATTATACGTCTGTTGTTTGAAACTGATAAACAATATTTTATTCAAAATAATCACCACCGCTATTTATAAGTTTCTCCCACTTCTCCGGCAGGCTATGAATGTCACGCCAAAAACACAGTTATTTTTTTCAAGCGAACCACTCGGCGAGCTGTTTTCGTACACTTTCATACTGTAATGCCACTTCATCGGACGAGAAATGAAAATCAAAAATTAGCTCCAAAATTCCCAAGGATTTCCCCAAAACAAGTCCCAAATTCCATGAAAAATGAACAAGCGAACACTATTATTAGGATATTAACCAGTAATTGAATCGTGAATTTAATACTTAGTAATTTATTAACATACGAGAGAAAGATAGGATTCCAGTAAAATCAAACTCAAAATTCAAAATCACAGTAAATCGCATAATCATTATAATTAAAATTCGCAAAGTAGAACCAACGTTCCCAAAGAATACTCCTTGTGAGTACACTCTGAGATTCGTGGGTAATGGCTAAGGATAATTCAATCCATTGTCACTACGTTACGAGAGTTAGCCGAAGCAGGTCATACTTTGCAATGCTCGTATATGTAGGCGCAATTACATTGTTTTTTTCAGAATTGATTATTGCGATCTACTATGACGCAGTGAAATGATACTTTCACTTCAGAAATTACGTCATTTAGAATTCAGATAGAGGACTTGCATGTATTAGACAGAAGTGACTTTTAATTAGATAACCTGAAGTTTACACTATTTAGGAAGTGAACACAGATAGACAATTTCATTCGTAATAACTAATGGACTATGGCGATAGTTACGAAGCATGTAATTTATAATTCCCCCCAACACCTGGGAAAGCTTCTTCCTCACGGTTCCGTTAGGAAGTGACTAATATTGTGTAATAAACCAGCATATCGTGTCAATTCACGCATTTATTATTCAAGTTTTACAATATTATTTATAGAGATAACGTGCTGCGATATTATTTGACTGAAGCGCTCGGTGCTTATATAGAATCTCCTTGTCGTTAGGAATTAATAACACTGTTACGACTGATTATAGATTTGAGATTTAAACCGGTCTATAGGGAATTTGGTGTCACTGGAACTAATTTGAACTTATCATTAACATTTAAATAGCAACTGATAAACCATCGATTATAAAAGATTTAATTACATTTGGTGAAGTAAATATCTCGCACAATTCGCGAGTTCAGTTCATCAATGTTCTGTTTGTAACGTCGATACCGATACATAAGAAAGAACAATCTCATTTCTCTACCGCTGAGTGTTAACCAAGACCGAAGATCCGAAGGACGTTACAATACGAACTGAAGGGTGTTTCAGCGAGAGCGTGTCCCAGTGGTGCAAACAGATGATAATCGGACGGAGGCAAGTCTGGAGAATAAGCTGCATGCCCTAATATTTCACAACTGAACGCCTTGATCGTTTACCAGGCCCGTTTTGCTGTGTGTGATGGAATGTTATCATGGTACAATATGACTGTGTGTTGCCTTTTTCCATATTCCGGTCGTTTTCACGTAACGCTCGATCATTTGCTGTTGGTAGCGGTCAGTGTTAACAGTCTCACCAGGTTTTAGCAGCTCATTATAGATGACACCCTTCTGATCCCACCGAACAGAAAGCATTGTTTTCTTTCCAAAGCGATTTGGTCTTGCAGTGAATGCCGATGGTTTGCCTGGATTCGCCCATGATTTACGACGCATAGGATTCTCAAAATATATCCATTTCTCATCACCTGTCACTATTCGATGGAGGAACGACTTTCTGTTGTATCTGGCGTGCAGCATTTCACAAGAGGTCTTTCGATTTGCTTTCTGTCTTTCATTCAGTTTACAATGTAACTTTTAATCCGTCTTGATTGCAAAATGTTTATTCATATGACCGGTTTCGGTGACGCAGCATGTGAAAGTTGCTGTATTTGGACGGGTTACTACTGTAACCGAAATATCAGATCTGAAGGTGGTTCTAGAGGAACCGAAACCGGTCATACGAGTAAACATTTTGCAATCAAGACGGATTAAAAGTTACATTGTCAAATCTCTGATTGCGGCTATCCTATCATATATTATGTCTGTTTTTGCAAAATTTCAATCAGTTCATGCAGAACCCATTTTCCCAGTTCCTGTATCTTTCACATAGCTTCCAGCCGAAAAGAAACGGCTTTCGGCGTCACATTCAATTGTTCCGCGAGTTCCTGTTGAGTTTGAGTATCATCTTCACCCAATAAGACCAGCAATTCGTTGTCTTTGTAGTCTTTAGGTCTTTTCCCATCCTCGTCGTTTCTCACGTCAAAATCACCACTTTTGAATTTTTAGGACCATTCGAAGCACAGTGTTTTCCCAACAGCATGTTCGTCGAAAGCTTCGAGAAGCATTCGATGCGATTCTGCAGCAGTTTCCTTCAGATGACAACAGAAAACCAACGCTGTCCTCAAATCTTATTTCGCAGGCACAAAACTCGACACGTTTATGGGTTTGAAACAGATACCGATGTATGCAACTTAGGTTACTGTCTGTTGACATTGGTCGTCAGCCGTTACAGGAAGCAGATGGCGCTGCAGACTCGGTCTCACGGGTCCTACATTGACGACTAGCATCATCTATAGGGAAATTCCTGTTTCATACTTCCACACCTGGTAAAAAGGCGTCCTGGTATGAAAAGAAATGGCAAACCAACCGTTGTTGTCAGACGGTATGGCGAACGACAGGCAGGCTGGTACCCCACCGCTGCCCAGGGCGCTTAGTTCGAAGCAGTCAATGATATTCCAGGCCCAAAACGTGTCTGGAGACGCCCAGGACAATAGTGGGATACCAACTTGACTGTAGGCCACCATATGGCCCGCGAACCAGGAGTGATGGTCTGTAGTGCCTTTTCATATCATAGCAGGACCCTTTGGCTGTCATTCGTGGAACACTTGCAGCACAGCGGTATGTCTACGATATTCTAAGCCCTGTTTTGGTGCCCTTCATGGCAAGCCATCCCAGCCTTACATTTCAGCAAGATAATGTCCGCCCACACACGGAGAGAGTTTCTACTTCTTGTCTTCGTGCTTGCCAAATCTTACCTTGGCTACCAAGGTCGCCGGTTCTCTCCCCAATTGAGAAAGATTGGAACATTATGGGCAAAGCCCTCCGACGATCTCGGGATTTTGACGATCTGATAGTCTAATTGGACAGAATTTGGAACGATATCCCTCTGGAGGACATCCAACAACTCTGTTAATCAATGCCAAGCCGAATAACTGCTTCCATAAGGGCTGTGCAACAACGCGTTATTGACTTGCTCAATTGGTTGAAGCTTGATAAATCAACCATTTTTTAAAAATTGTCGTCATTTGTTTGTGTGCACTTCTACATTACATCTACCGATTTCACCGCTCGGTCTAAGGCGTCTTGTCAAAGTCCGCGCGGCTCCCCCCGTCGGAGGTTCGAGTCCTTCCTCGGGCATTGGTCTGTGTGTCGTCCTTAGCGTAAATTAGTTTAAGTTAGATTAAATAGTGTGTAAGCTTAGGGACCGATGACCTCAGCTGTTTGGTCCCATAAGACCTTACCACAAATTTAAAAATTTTCTACCGATTTCCGTCCCACTCGGATAATTCCTTCGCGGTACTTTTTTTTGTCTTAGTATGTATTTCTCCCATAAATGTAACTTTTGTTACTGCAACTGTAAATGTTTCACGAGTTACATTTGGTGATTCAGACCTTATACCAAATTCTCGGATTATTTCAGCTATGCTTTCAGCGTCAGGTCACACAAATGGTGTCATAATAGGTTTCCCCCTACCAGCACGAGGGACACAACTTATCGATTGCTTCTCGACAAGAAACGTGTCCCAGTGGGGACAATGCAGTGCTTGCCTCCTGGAGCAGACACTTGTGCAATAAACTTTCGTGAAAGTGAACTTTATTTGTCACGAAAAACTTCGTTGCGAGTTCAAATGGTTCAAAGGGCTCGAAGCACTATGGGACTTAACATCTGAGGTCATCAGTCCCCTAGACTTAGAACTAATTAAACCTAACTAACCTAAGGAGATCACACACATCCACGCCCGAGGCAGGATTCGAACCTGCGACCGCAGCAGCAGCGCGCTCGTTTCTAGTTATAAAGTGTCAAAAACTGATAGTGACGAACTTTCTTTACAAAAATGTTAGGAAGAATACTAATTAAATGTGCCATGACTTACAAAGAACAGTTATATGCGAAACTAATATCTATGATCATTGTCATTCTTAGAACAAATGCTTTGATGACTTTTTCTTTGTTCTCACTTCTTCTTCTTCGATTTCTGATGTATCTTGTGCGTGTTGGAGACCGGACGTGGTTGATGTAAGTGTAGTATTGTAATTTCAAGCAATAGATAAAATTTATTTTACTTAATTTTGTACTTTCTTATTGTAGTATTTGGTAAACCCACCGGCCTACCCTTTAAGAAGTGTTTGTGAATATTTTAAATAACGCGCAAGAGAGGCAGATGCTATTCATATTGTTGTCGGCCTTTTTAAGGCCGATCACATTATTTCACTATACTTCTGAAATGATTAATAATATTTAACTCGGACTGTTTAAAAAATAATACTAATAACACTCCTTCAGAATGGATAGGTATTTTGCTTAATTTGAAGGAATTTTACGTAAAAACATCGTGCTTGTGTGTGTGATAGAATCTGTGGCAAAGACGATGTTTTATCAAAAAGAAAGCAGATATTTATCCAGAGAGGTTTCAAATATTACGAGATGGTACCTGCAGTTGTTCATACTATGATAGCTGGATATTTTATTAAAGAACTACAGTTGGTATTTAATAAAAAGATAGCCCTGAGAGCTTACCAGCCGTAATTTTTAGCTCTACCCGCAAGAGACAGTTTAATACTGTGTGGTTGTAGTTTTTGCTTGTAGGTGAGATGTATTTTCTGATAAAGCAGATGAACAATTAATAGGACCTTACTACCAAAGAGAACTGCTATTACATATGTGCATGCTGCTTCAGTTTAAAGGAAATTTCAGAGGTAAAGCTAGCTACCTGAGTTTTAATACATTCAGGATCCTCGCAAATTGTTTTGAGTGTATATTATGAAAGTTTCACGTAATATAGTACGCAAACAGTACTAAACTAGGCCCACATCCAAAAATTTATTATACACAACCGAGCTTTATCAGATAAGTACGATACATTTCACAGCGTGTGCATGTCTCTACAATACATTAACACAATAACACGATTCATACAGACAGACATTTTCACCCCACGACACGGTACACACCACAACAGGTTTAACTGAAGGTGTGTTCCAAACAAACATCGCTATTACGCACAGGTACACAAATGATAGTCTGAAACTTTTGCAATTCATTGCAATCCAAACGAGGTAATGCCGGAAATAAGTCCGCCTTTATTTTCCCTCGGTCGATGAACTGGAACGGTAAGCATTCAGCCTCGTGATGGTGGGAAGCGGCGGCTCCAAGGTTGGGCGTGAGGTCGCTCTGACCCCAAGCCCTGACCTCGCTCGTTAATTCAGTGCGACCGCTAAATAACCCGCCAACCTTATCTACGCACGTGGTTTTATTGTTTCGGTCAATCAGGAGTAAGTAATCTACATTACATGCTACAAAGCATGCGTACATTGTGCAGGACGCGTACCCGGAAACGCAAACACATACTGACGCGACATACATCGGGTTCGCGTGTTAATTCAGTCCGCCACACGACCTTCCGCGGTGCACAATAAACCATTAACGTTGTCTGCAGACACGTGACTGTAATTGTTTCGCTAATTCAGGAGCGAACAATGTACGTGCAGTGTTCCAGAGCACACGAACTGTGTCCACCGCATTCCCGCAACTGTGGGGATCCCGACATGCTTGACGAAACTCTCGACAGTCATCGCAGTAGCGTCAGCAACAGCCAACTACATCACTGCTGTCGTTCTCTGCTCCTACCCTCACTACATCTGAAGCGACCAACGTCTACCGTCTCCGGAGTAGCAGCCTCTTTTGAAAGTTCTCCAGCCCTGCTCTTCCATCAGTGTCTGCCCCGATAGTTGCTGGCACGGTAGCTCAGCGTGTTCGGGTCAGAGAGGTGGTTGGCCTCTGTAATAAAAAACTGAGTAGAAGGATCAACAAACGAACTTGACCGGATGTCATATGATGTCCACAACGACAAAAAAAAAGATAGTTGAGTGGTCAGCGTGGCGGCTTGTCACTCTAAGGGGCCCGGGTTCGATTCCCGGCTGGGTTGGAGATTTTCTCCGCTCAGGGACTGGCTGTTATGTTGTCCTCATTATCATTTTCATTCTCATCAGTGGAAGGCAGTGGGAAACCACCACTGGAATCACTTCCCAAGACGATCATGCGATGGACCTCTCTAACGAGGCTCCCCATGACAAAACCTGCCCCTAAGGCAGAACACAAAGTTTCTTCCATCAGTCATCAAGTAACCTGCGCCCTCATGCTTGTCTTCATGGTTCGTCGTGTATACACTGATGGAAAAAAATCTCAACACCAAGAAGGAGTTGTGCGACATAAACGAAACATGGCAGGCGTGTTTCTATATCTGGAAGAACCACTACAAGGAAGCAAATCAGCTTTCCTTCAAATAAACGCTGTAACGGTAGTGAGCGCTAGCTGCCTTTGAGATTGAAAGTGGTGAGCTGAAGTTAGTCAAGAATGCCTTTAACCCTATAACGATCGGCCGAAAAATAGCGTCAAGAACGGTCAGGCTGGGTCAGTGAGACCCAGTAAATAAAACGCTTATGACAAATGGTTCAAATGGCTCTGAGCACTATGCAACTTAACTTCTGAGGTCATCAGTCGCCTAGAACTTAGAACTAATTAAACCTAACTAACATAAGGACATCACACACATCCATGCCCGAGGCAGGATTCGTACATGCGATCGTAGCGGTCGCTCGGTTCCAGACTGTAGCGCCTATAACCGGCTTATGACAAGTGTCAGATAGTATATTTACACCAAATGACGAATTTTTTGTTCCGGCAGTACTAAATGCGATACTGATATTATTTCAACTCAAGTGTCAGATAGTATATTTACATCAAATGACGAATTTTTTGTTCCGGCAGTACTAAATACGATAGTGATATTATTTCAACTTTTTGAAATATATTTCTTTGTAATACTAAATTTACGTAAACTGGAAACAAAAGTAAATTTGATTGAAACTTTCACCAGACCTGCAGGTCGACGCGCTCTGCCACCCGTCTGGTTCTACATTACTGTGCTCACACGAATTCTGTACGACTTCGCTCTCCGCCTCCTTCGCTATGCTCTCCACATGTGCATCCCTGGTCGAGTGCATTACTACACGTCCCTCTGACCTGTCGGACTTGCGCATGCAAATCGACGAGCTCCGCTCCCAGAATGATGCCTTATACACCCGCATCACCTCTGCCTCCGCTGAATTGTCACTTGCGCAGCATATCATACATCGTCTATCTGCAGACCCGCAACGAGGCGGTCCATCACACACCTCTACAGCGCCTTCTCATAAATCTGCTCCTGTGTCGAGCATTCCACCACCTGCCGTTGTTTTCTCACTGCCGCAGACGAACCTACAAGACGCATCTGCAGGCTTCGCTCCTGCATCGTGTCTTCCATCGCCGACTTTAGCCGACGCCCCGCCTACTCTGCCCCAGTTCACCAAGGTCAGTGAACCGACCTTGCCTGCAGATAGCTTCTTGACCCCTATTGCCGACCCTCCTACGTGAGTATCAGCCTTCAGTAATGGCACTTGTCATAGGATCAACACCACCGATAGCCCACCTGTTCGTTATAAGGCCAGGCACCTTAACGCTTCCAAACTTCTGTGCTCGAAGGAGATCGTTCAGGATCTCTTGGCTTCGGGCGTCCTTCGCCTCTCCGATAGCAACTGGTCTTCGCCTATTCACGTTGTTCCCAAAAAGCACGGCACTTTACGCATGAGCAGGGACTACCAGTCCCTTAATGCTTGCACCATTATCAATAACTACCCCATCCCACATATCCAGGATTTCACGCAATTACTTCATGGTTTTAACTTTTTCTCCATTTTAGATTGTTCCAAGGCATATCATCAGATTCCTATGCATCCACCGGATATTCCGAAGACGGCCATCATCACACCCTTCAGCCTATTTGAATACTGTTACATACCTTATGGATTGAAAAATGCTGCGCAGGAATGGCAGCGGTTCATTGATTCCATTTTGCTTCCTCTGCCATTTGCTTATGCATACTTAGATGATATACTAATTTTTTCCTCCTCCGCTGAGGAGCATCAAGTTCACCTCGATGCAGTCCGTTTGGCCCTCGCTGCCAACGGCGTGGTGATCAGTTTGGTTGGTTGGTTGAGGAAAGAGACCAGACAGCGAGGTCATCGGTCTCATCAGATTAGGGAAGGACGGGGAAGGAAGTCGGCCGTGCCCTTTCAAAGGAACCATCCCGGAATTTACCTGGAGCGATTTAGGGAAATCACGGAAAACCTAAATCAGGATGGCCGGACACGGGATTGAACCGTCGTCCTCCCGAATGCGAGTCCAGTGTCTAACCACTGCGCCACATCGCTCGGTGGCGTGGTGATCAACCATGATAAATCTCAACTGCGTTCCACATCAGTTACCTTCCTAGGCCATACTGTCTCTGCTGATAGCCTCCGACCGACGAGTTCTCGTGTCGAAACCATACATGATCTACCCCTCCCTGAGGCTTATGCTCAACTCTGTCGTTTTCTGGGTATGGCAAACTTTTACCGCCGCCATATTTCTCAAGCTGCCTCCATCCAAGTGACCCTCACCGACGCTCTCTCCAGAAAAAACACCACTAGGAAACGGAAGTTGGAGTGGACCAAACCCATGCTTGACGCTTTTGGCAACCTTAAAACTGCCCTCTCCAAAGCCATCACACTCGCCCACTCTGAGTCTGACGCCAGTGTCTCGATCACGACTGATGCCAGTAATTCAGCTGTGGACGCTGTTTTACAACAGCACGCATCTGACTCCACCCAACCCCTCCGCTTCTTTTCCAAGAAACTGACTAAGAGCCAGTGCAAGAGGTCGGCTTTCGACCGTCAGCTCCTCACTGTGTACAAGGCTATTAAACATTTCCGTACTGACCTCGAGGGGCGACCTTTCACGATCTATACAGATCAAAAGGTACTCATGAATGCTATTCGTAATCCAGCTAAGTTACTTCCATTGAGGCGTTTCCACCATATGGACTACATCTGTCAGCACTCTTCAGACACCTGCTATATCCACAGTGTGGAGAACATTGTGGCAGACTACCTTTCCCACATCTGCGTGCTAACTGCACCGCTGAATCTGGAGGAACTCGCCTGACTACAAGCCGACGACGATGACGTACAGTGAATAATATCAGGCAGCGAAACATCGCTCTCTGTCCAGCCCCACATACTACATGGGTCGACGACCCCTGTCCATTGTGACACCTCTACAGGCACACTCTGCCCCCTGTTCCCTACCGCCCTTCGTCATAGGGTCTTTACTGCCTTGCACGGCTTAGCCCACCGTTGAATGCAAGCCATGATGTGGCTGGTTATGGAGCACTTCGTCTGGCCTGGCGTGAATCTCAACTGCCGCACTTGGAGCTGTGCATGCGTCCTGTGCCAGCGCAGCAAGGTCGGCAGTCACGCTCAGCCTCTGTTGGGCAAGTTTTACATTCCAAAGGGGCGTTTTCAGCACGTCCATATCGACGTCGTTGGTCCCCTGCTCCCTTCCGAGGGTTATAGATAGATCTTATCGATCATCGACCTTGTGACCCGATGGACTGAGGCAGTCCCACATATTGGCATCACGGTTATGACCATTGCCCATTCTTTCGTCTTGGCGTGGGTTGCTCGCTTCGGCTGTCCCCTGTCTCTCACCACCGATCAGGGACGCCAGTTTGAGTCCGCCCTCTTTGCACAACTCTACGAACTCTGCAGCGTAGCCAAATTTCACACTATGGCTTACCAGGCGAATGAGCTGGTGAAGCAGTGGCACCGCACACTCAAGGCCGCACTAATGTGCCACGGTGGCCTACGGTCAGAGGCCCTCCCATGGGTCCTGCTGGGTATTCACTCGGCCCATAGAGAAGATTTGAATGCCTCACTCGCTGAGATTCTGTACGGCGAACCCCTCCTTCTTCCCGCCGAGTTCGTTGAGGATTCACCTTCAGCCACAACCGAGGATCTCCCCGCCCTGGTCGAGCGGGTTTGTATACACATTGCACACCTCCGCACTCCCACACCACCCAGCCTGTGTTTGTCCACAAGGACCTTGCTTCGTGCGCCTTTGTGATGCTGCAGGACGACACTATGCGACCAGCTCTGCAGCTACGTCGCGGTACGATCACGTTCGTCATCCACCTACATGAATGGCCACAGACAGCGTCTGTTAATCGACTGAAACTGTGGTCACACACCGACCTGCCCCCCGACTCTGCCAAAACCTGCCTTCAGCTGACGCGCCCTATATTTGTGACTTTGATTCTTTGGACTGCTTTGTTCTAGCGCTCGTTTTCGGCGCGTAACTTGTTCAACTGCCATGTTGTGTTATGTACCAGTGATTAATGAATGCATACTCGATACTTAATATGTGTTATCTCCAACCGAACCTATGTGATAACCACAGATTCAAGAACTAAATCAATCAATGGATTGTTAAAAAATGACTGCCATGATTCTAATGGTGAATTTGCATCCGTCACAGCTCAAATACTTCCAAGCAAACGCACCGTAACTATGTTGTGATGACTTGTTCGAACGCTTTGTGGGAAACAACTTCTTCTCCATTTAGTTGCTCTGTTCCTTCCTTTATAATCAGAATTGTCTTCTTCACTCTCATCATCATACAAAATTCTGTAAATTTCGCTGTATGAAAGATTTTCTCTCGCCATTTTATATTGTAAACTACTGACAATGATAATTCAGTTTTAAGACAAAGCAAATAGTTGGCAAAGTAGCTCAGTGTTAGGCCTACACCAAAATAAAAATGGGATCGCATTGGCAGAAATTAGTAACATTAATGGCCGGGCTGGGTCTGATAGACGTTCACGCTTTTTGGCAGACTGCCAAACAATGAATAAACAAAGCAAAACCTCATTCACGTGAACGCTTTCTCTCGGATGTTTCCGGAAGCTAGCAGAGCGCTCGTCTGAAATCAGCAACTATAAGAATACACAAAAGCTAGTGCGCCTCACAGACCCAGCTTGACCGTTCTAGGTTTAATGCAAAAAAGATCGCGTAAAAGGGCTAGGAGAAGCTGGATCTTTCTGCTGTGATACTGCAGAAGATCTACATCTACAGCAGCAACATGAGCAGAAGTCGTCACCACAGCGACACAGCGAATTGTTACAAATCGATTACTTCAAGGACAGCTCCGATCCAGACACCTTGTAGTGTGCATTACAGCTACCAAAACCACCGCTATTTTCGACTTCATTGGTGTCAAGTGAGAGCTCAGTGAAGGCCAATGTGGAGGACTGTTGTGTTTTCTGATGAAAGCTGGTTCTGCCTCGGTGCAAGTGATAGCCGCGGTTTGGTTAGAAGGAGGCCAATTGAAAGCCTGCAACCAACCTGTCTGTGTACTATCCACACCGCACCTACACCTGAAGTGTAGTCTCGTAGTTATCCCACGTACCCTAACAGCAAATCTGTACGTCAGTCTGGTGATTCGATCTGTTATGCTTATAAAACACTAATACGACCTATTCTTGAGTACTGCTCGAGCGTTTGGGATCCCTATCAGGTCGTATTGAGGGAGGACATAGAAGCAATTCAGAGGCGGGCTGCTAGATATGTTACTGGTAGGTTTCATCATCACGAGAGTGTTACGGAAATGCTGCAGGAACTCGGGTGGGAGTCTCTGGAGGAAAGGAGGCGTTCTTTGCGTGAATCCCTACTGAGGAAATTTAGAGAACCAGCATTTGAGGCTGACTGCAGTACAATTTTACTGCTGCCAACTTATACAGGGTTATTACAAATGATTGAAGCGATTTCACAGCTCTACAATAACTTTATTATTTGAGATATTTTCACAATGCTTTGCACACACATACAAAAACTCAAAAAGTTTTTTTAGACATTCACAAATGTTCGATATGTGCCCCTTTAGTGATTTGGCAGACATCAAGCCGATAATCAAGTTCCTCCCACACTCGGCGCAGCATGTCCCCATCAATGAGTTCGAAAGCACCGTTGATGCGAGCTTGCAGTTCTGCCACGTTTCTTGGTAGAGGAGGTTTAAACACTGAATCTTTCACATAACCCCACAGAAAGAAATCGCATAGGGTTAAGTCGGGAGAGCGTGGAGGCCATGACATGAATTGCTGATCATGATCTCCACCACGACCGATCCATCGGTTTTCCAATCTCCTGTTTAAGAAATGCCGAACATCATGATGGAAGTGCGGTGGAGCACCATCCTGTTGAAAGATGAAGTCGGCGCTGTCGGTCTCCAGTTGTGGCATGAGCCAATTTTCCAGCATGTCCAGATACACGTGTCCTGTAACGCTTTTTTCGCAGAAGAAAAAGGGGCTGTAAACTTTAAACCGTGAGATTGCACAAAACACGTTAACTTTTGGTGAATTGCGAATTTGCTGCACGAATGCGTGAGGATTCTCTACCGCCCAGATTCGCACATTGTGTCTGTTTACTTCACCATTAAGAAAAAATGTTGCTTCATCACTGAAAACAAGTTTCGCACTGAACGCATCCTCTTCCATGAGCTGTTGCAACCGCGCCGAAAATTCAGAGCGTTTGACTTTGTCATCGGGTGTCAGGGCTTGTAGCAATTGTAAACGGTAAGGCTTCTGCTTTAGCCTTTTCCGTAAGATTTTCCAAACCGTCGGCTGTGGTACGTTTAGCTCCATGCTTGCTTTATTCGTCGACTTCCGCGGGCTACGCGTGAAACTTGCCCGCACGCGTTCAACCGTTTCTTCGCTCACTGCAGGCCGACCCGTTGATTTCCCCTTACAGAGACATCCAGAAGCTTTAAACTGCGCATACCATCGCCGAATGGAGTTAGCAGTTGGTGGATCTTTGTTGAACTTCGTCCTGAAGTGTCGTTGCACTGTTATGACTGACTGATGTGAGTGCATTTCAAGCACGACATACGCTTTCTCGGCTCCTGTCGCCATTTTGTCTCACTGCGCTCTCGAGCGCTCTGGCGGCAGAAACCTGAAGTGCGGCTTCAGCCGAACAAAACTTTATGAGTTTTTCTACGTATCTGTAGTGTGTCGTGACCATATGTCAATGAATGGAGTTACAGTGAATTTATGAAATAGCTTCAATCATTTGTAATAGCCCTGTATTTCGCGGAAAGACCACAAAGATAAGATAAGAGAGATTAGGGCTCGTACACAGGCATATAGGCAGTCATTTTTCCCTCGTTCTTTTCGGGAGTGGAACAGGGAGAGAAGATGCTAGTTGTGATACGAGGTAGCCTCCGCCACGCACCGTATGGTGGATTGCGGAGTATGTATGTAGATGTAGATATGCTGGTATTCATGACCAGCTTTCCATGGGATGTTTTCAAACAGGATAACACTGACCCAAATATCACTGTTTAACCAAACATGCTCTCCAAAGTGTCAACATGTTGCCTCGGCCTGCTCGATCTCCAGATGTGTCTCGAATCTAGCGCCTAAGGGACAACATTGGATGACAACTCCAGCATCATCCACAACCAGCATTAACCGTCCCTGCATTAGCTGACCAAGTGCAACAGGCATGGAACTCCATCCCACAAACTGACATCCGGCACCTGTACAACACTATGCATGCATGTTTGTGTGCTTGCATTCAACATTCTGGAGATTACATCAGTTATTCATGTACCAGCATCTTACATTTACAGTGGCTTATTTCTCTCCTACATTAACCTGCGATCTCACAGTGTTAATCAGTTAAAGATGTTACCTAGATACATACATTTTCGAAATTTCATTACTCTACATTAGTTATTATTTGGTGCTGCGAATTTTTTCCGTCAACATATTTTCTCTTAGCCCTCACTCTATGAGGGCATTTTTGTCTCACTCAGTACTATTTGGGTCAATAGACACCAAGTAATTTGCTCTGGATACATTGCCAGTGTTTTAACAAACTAACATGAGACCATACATTTCACTTGTTCAATGTAGCAGTAATGATTCTATTTCATAAATATTACGTTCAATAAACTAGAAGAAATTTTTATTTGGGTCATATTGATCTCAGTGATTTTTGTTGTTGTTGCTGTTATTGTGGTCTTCATTCCAGAGAATGGTTTGATGCAGCTCTCCATGCTACTCTATCCTGTGCAAGCTTCTTCATCTCCAAGTAACTACTGCACCCTACATCCTTCTGAATCTGCTTAGTGTATTCATCTCTTGGTCTCCCTCTACGACTGTTACCCTCCACGCTGCGCTCCAATACTAACTTAATGATCCCTTAATGCCTCAGAACATGTCCTACCAACCGATCCCTTCTTCTAGTCAAGTTGTACCATAAATTCATCTTCTCCCTAATTTTATTCAGTACCTCCCAGTGATACTCAACGTAAAACATCATGATCAGATTTTAATGTACTGTAAATATTATACTGAACAAAATTCTATTGACTCAGAGAGAGAAAGCCGTATATTTTGAGAAAAAATAGCTTTGGAAGCTGGGGACAAATGATTTGCCATTGTTCTTATGGCATCATATTTACCCCAGTGCTCCTGGGAAGGGTACAAAAATAGTTGGTGGATGAACCCTAATAATGGGTACAAAAATGAGCGGGAAGTAATAGTTTCATAGTTTCAGGAGTTTCGTGCAACAGCTTTTCAACATAACATTTATCTTTCTATTTACATAAATGTTATATTCAACACATAAAGAAAGAATTTAATTTGGGCTCATACTGACATCAGTGATACTGAATGAAAAAGCTATGAATAAATTTTAATGTGGTATAAGCATGAAAATGAATGAAATATCGATGGATAAAATTGATTCTAAGGGAGAACGTCATGCGTTTTGGACAGAACAGTTTTGAAAACGAAGGAGATATATATTTCCAATGTAATTATGGGGTCATATTTACCCCATTGGTACTAGGAGGTCTCGCGTCCGTCGGCCGTCGTAATTTAATATATATATTATTATTGTTATTATTATTTTTTGATTGTTGCCGACTTACGTGGTGGGCCTTAATAAAAATGATATTTAAGTTGAACAATGTAATAAACTTTTCATATGAATTTCCTCGGCTAGTCAGTTCACTTTAAAGCAAGAAATCTTTAGTTATTCATTAAAATTGCGGCCCACACACGCGCGAGAGTATTTTTCTTACCTCCGTTAACCATTGTATTGTAGTCGGAGTCCTGGCTCTGGGTCTCGGCTATGGTACTGAAAATAAGAATCTTAAAGCTGAGTATTTCTGCAACTTCGTGCGGCTGTGGAGAAAAATTAATATTATGCTAATAGCGGGCGAGTTTTCAGCTTCCGCTAAATTTTCATAAGTTAATATCGCCACGTAATGGCGTCGTTGGCTGCATCGGCCGCTGCGATTGTTGAGCTGTAAATTACTTGAATGCAGGTTAATTCAAGGAAGGCGGACATGAAATCGGGATCACCTCTTACAAATTAAAAGTGCACAATAATATTAAATCGGTATATTATATGCTTAACTCATACAAATATGCTTACATTTGTCAGCACACGCATGATGTCCCTCTAGACACATTCAAGACAAAAGAAGAAGTGAAGTCGACTAAAAATAATTAACAAAAGAGCGTATCTTGTCGTCTCTTTAGATCATTCTGTCATAAATTATTTCTTTGCAGTCTAAACTTACCCAGAGAAATTATTATTTTACGGCTACATGATAAAAATTTGGCACTGGGGACGCTATATTGCCCCCCGAAATGTTTATGTCATAAAAAATGTTCGTGTTTTTTGACATAAATATTTCCGCTTTCATGTCCACAGTGTCCACACGCAGATTTTTCTTTCACAGTTTACATATGTCACATCGTATGTTGTAATTACTGAGGTGCGTTGCGCACAAAGTGTAATACAGATGAAGTTATCTACATAACAATATAATATACAATTGGTTACGTATACAGTCATGTACAAAAGGACATAGAATACAACTAGTTTTATTTTGGCTGCTTCTTCTTAGGGTTGCAACTTTTGCAGTGTTCAAAGGAATACAATCACGAGTTAGTCCATAAACTTGAAGTCCCAGGGGTGTCAACTGTTCGCTCCCCATTTGGCGCGGCCGTAGGGAAACCTGGGGAAAACCTCGGCGGAGCGACAGACTAACTGCTTTGGTCACTTTCACTTAATTGTTTCTGGAATGTCATTGGAGTACAGGATGTGCATACAAATATTTTTGTTGCACTATGCAAAGGAATAAGGTCATTATAACACTTGATTGCGGTGTTGTTGATGATCTACGCCGCGACGTTTAGCTCGCGACGGCGTCCGTTGGTGTGTTCGGTGCTCGGCGGTCGCGGCGGCTGCGGAGAGGTCAACGCCCGCTCGACGCCAGCGTGTCTCTCGCCGTCGCGGAACGTCAGAATCAGCTGATCGGCTGCACCGTTGGCGATGCGCTTCTGTCTCGCCCGGGCGTGGCGGAGTGGGATGATATTCGCCCCCCGCTCTTGTTGGCAGGAGTCAGCTCTGCTACGCATCTCCGACGTAGCACATGAAACATACACACAACCAACGTAATATTTGTTTCCCGCTGCAGATGGTTACGCTAGTGGGAAAGAAGAATTTATTAGTGCGGCAGTTGTTGTTAAGTTTTCGCCAGTTTCCGAGTGTCAAGCTAGCACTGTCTTGCAGAAAACATGACATGGACCTTCTCCCGTGAATGCAGTTTTGATGCAATACTGTTTCCATTACACGCCAGTTTTTGTCTTGACAAAATTATTTGTTTTCGCCGCACTCGCAGGCACTGGTGAGTGTCCCAATACGAGCTTAGCACAAACATTCGCCGTTTCTGCGGTCGCTGTTTTGCAACAGTCCACGCATCGCATTCCAATCTCGCATTGTTGTATTCACTGAAATTACAGTCTGTCGCAAAAATATTTACTGTGGGTTCACTTCACGTTAACAGTTCACATGTATAAGCAAATTCACAGTTTTTCGTGCGTAATATTGGCGTTTGGCGTCTTTACCGCTGTTGAACGTTCAATACTAGCACTTCACTGTCCGTATCACAGTTTCACCCTCACAGTTTTTCACACTGTTTAAAGTAACTGTTTCGATAAGTTCACAAACACTAATGTATTTCATTCAGTCTGAACTAGATTTTGGTTCGTGCTGGATTTTACCAGTCTCTCGCACTAATTGTCTCTTCTCATTTTCCATTTAGAGTCGTACTTGCCTTCAGATTTTTTGACTATACGATTGTATTTCCGTCTCATCTGAGGTAAGTCCCCATGTCATGTCTGCCTACTCATTGCGTACTTGCCCTCCAGAGCCAGGCTCGACTTTACAAAACTTTGCCTCTCGCAATACTGTACACATTTTATAATCTAGGCCTAGCGTGCAAGTTCCTAGATTAATGTTAGATTTGTGACTTTTGTTTACACTACGAATTCGTGCAAATCTCTGCCTTAGCAGAAGGCAATATATTTTAACAGTGCTTAGCGGTAGTCGCGTTTACTGATTCGCTTTGTACCTTGACCACAACACATGAGGTACCTTGGGTGATGTACACCCTGCACTCATGTTGTTTAGTAAATTATGATTGAGCATATTTCAAGATCGGTATAGACATGAATACATGAAACGACTTATACACTATAATATTGAATTTCATAAGTTGCATTACTACTACAGTTCAAAAATATCCATCACACACTAATGAAAAATTCTTTCATCATTACATGCTATTGAATTTTTTTAAAAATATTTTTTAAAGAATTTTTCAACATGAAATTTTTAACATATTCTTAAACCTACGTTCATTTTTTTTCTTCAAAATGCAATTGCTTAAAAATACTATTATTCCTTAACATCTACAAAATTGAATCGCACTAATCTTGTGTGCCTCATTGTCTTTAAATGTTACACTAAAATCTTAACATTTACACACAAAAATCAAATACACTATAAACTTAACCTACTACACACAAATGTAAACGTTGCTCTACTGAGCGAACTTCTTTAAGTCTTTGTAAGTATTTTTCTTGTTTCCTTCGTAATTGCCTCCTTATTCGACCACGGGATGGTGTAGTTTGCGTGACAGAAAGTAACGTGAGGTACCACTTCGATGTTATAGGTGTAGTCCTCGATAACACCAGGTTTTTCCGAAAACACATTCTCATAACCTGTAAGTAGCTGAGTCAATTCGTTTTGTTGTGCTTCAGTCAAATGTTCTGACTCCCTAACTTTCATGGCTATCAGTTTCCTTTTTTCCTCTTTGTCTTCAGTAATAAAATCTTTAAAGCATGCTTGTCTTGTACTTAAGTCAGAATATAAATTCATTACCTGTATTCCTTCGAATCTCGATTGAAAGTTCCGGCAATATTTACCGTGCACTTCCCGTGTCCTCAACAATGGCAAAATTACACGTCTATCCTCATTCATAAGGCTTCCTTCCCCGCACAAGAGGTCGATTTTTGCGTCCCTCTGGCGTAAAAATTCCATCCCCAGGATACAAGCAACACCTAATCCCTTAACTACTAGGAACGAGCTTTTCATTGCTTCATTTCCTACCGTAAACTCGACTTGCACCTGGTGCTTTATGATATGAGATTGTGCACCTATTGCACCTGTAACACGACAATTCTTCACTGGCAATACTGGTATTCTATTATTTTGACTCAAGTACTTGTAAAAATTTGCGCTCATGACATTGGTTGACGCACCGGTATCGAGTATTATGTGTATTGGTGCTCCATACATATCTCCTTGCAATATAGCCTGCACAACACTTTTGTCGGTTCGGTTACATTTCTGCGGTATGTCTACAAGTTTCTTTTCTATTTTTGTTCGCTCATTGTATCTCAGCATACAAAGTTTATGGCTGTCATCCGTGAATGTGCCCTCACTACACCATCCTGCAGCCAACAACGGAGAGCGTATTGTGGCTGTCTTTAGTTTAACGGATGAGCATTAGTGGGTTGACAGTTGTCTGTCACTTCCACTAACCTCACATTGTGGTTCTGGTTGTTGTCGTTGCTACTGTTGGGTTGGCCGCCCTGCCTCCCCGATGGTGTATTTTGATATTGTGTATGGCTCTGGTTTTGCGGTGGTCGGTTGTAACTCCCTGACATGTTCTGTGACGGACCTGGGTTGGCGTTCCATTGTGGCGCTGTGTTTTGTTGCCACTGTGGTGTCGGTTCGTTACGACCACGCCACTGGTTTCGGTTGTTCCGCCATTACGGAATGCCGTTACCATTATATCCATTACTCATGCGTCCATCATGATGTCTCTTTCGATTTTTAACGATTACAACCGTTGCCGTTATAACCATTGCCATTGTTTGTGCCTCGATTCTGTTGCCGGTGCTCTTGCCTATTCCCGTTACCGTTTGGTACTAAGTTACTACCGTTACTGTGGCTGCTATTGTAATCGGCTTTTTGTTGATTACAGCTTGCATGGTTCCACTTGTTTTAGATTTTCATATCTTCGAGCAATAAGTCAACAGAATCCACTATTTCCATGAATTGTTCTATATCGTATTCCGGTACATTGATGAAATATCTTTTAATTTCACTGGGCAACTTCATTTTTATCAATCTGATTATGTCACGATCGGACATTGGCTCGTCCCAGTACCTGGTTTTGTTTATATACTTTTCGAAATATTTGCGTAACGTTCCCATCTTAGGATTGTACATTTCTTGACTGTACAACTCCTTTCGTAGTCTTTCTTGGACGCTATCGGACCAGAATTTTTGCAAGAATGCACCTTCAAACTGTTGCATCGTTAGACATTTTTCGGACACGTCGGTGGCCCACAGTGCCGCGTCACCTTGAATAAAGGAGACCACGAGCTGTATTCTTTGTCTTTCCGTCGATGTCCTGGGAAACACATTCCTAAAGCTCTTAATAAATACAACAGGGTGGACATTTCGTTTTTCGCTATTGAAGGGTTGGAATGTCCTGTGTTTTATTACATTGTCCTCTTTTTTGCATATCTGATTGCTACATTCTGGGACATTCATTACTTCGTGATGTGCGCTGCACGGTATCGCATGTTGTTCGTGCTCATAATTCGCATTAGGTTGCGGTTGCGCACTCGCACCCTCAGCGTTATTACAGTAATCAGTACGCGGAGTTGGATTCATGATCTGTCCGCCACTGTTTACATTGCTTTCCAACGCAGACAGTCTTCGCGCGACCTCCTGTTGCCAATTTGGCAACTCCGCTGTCACACGGGACTTGATCTGTGCTAATTCGGCATGTAGTGCGGCAGCACTAGCGTCAATATTTACACTCGCGGCCGCAGTCGCTTGTTCTACAGCTGTTTTTACGTCGCTTTCAATCTTTGCAGATATCTCGCGATCCTTTACTTCTAGCCATTCATTTAATTCTTTTTCTACTTTTTGAGCTTGCACTTCCAAATATGCGTCAATACTTTTCCGTGCATCTATCTCCACATTATCTACGCGGTTGGTTAAAGTCTGGACATTGTCTTCAAGCCTAGCCTGCGATATCTGTAATTTTTGCATTTCGCCGGCTAAGCTTTGCACAAGATCGGGTATTTCTTTGCACGCGTCCCGCATCTCGGCTAGTTCACTTTGGATACTATCTAGTTTCGCTTCATTGCGCTGCTCTTGCTCACGTAGCATCTGAGCCAGTTTCTCGTCTCTTTCTTTTTCCCTCTTTTCTGACATTATTTCTTTTTCCCTTTCTTTCTGTTCTCTTTGTTGCTCTTGCTCATAGAGCATCTGAGCCAGTTTCTGATCTCTTTCCCTATCTCTTTCTTCTAACCGGCGCAGAAATTCTGCAAATGGGTCTGCAATCGGTGAGCATACTGGTACCCCGCTTAATCTAGCACTCGATTGGCCCCCCTGCCCAGGCAGTGGAGTTGTTACTCTATTCCCATTCTGCTGTGGAGCGTCATTCACCGTCCACAGATCCTCGCCCCCCGCTCCGGAAATTATGTTATCCGAGGCGGTGGCTTGGGATTCGTTTACGTATTGCAAATGATCCTCACTTTCCATATTAACAGAATTTTGTTCTTCTGGTACGGATGCTTTAGGCTGTCCTATCTTACCCATACTAAATTCACTTTAAGCCACTGACAAATCTTTAACACTGATACACACACGAATAATTATCCCCTCCAAAAATAAACATATAAATACACAAAACGAATAATTACCCCCCCCCCCAAAATAAACATATAAATAAACAAAACGAATAATTATCCCCTCCAAAAATAAACACATAAATACACAAAACACCGAAGGTATCTCATGTGCACATGGGTTCGATATTCCGCACAGAGCTACACAGGATGCTTGCACAATAGGCCTTACCTTACTTATTTTTCTTTCTCGCAATCCTTTTTTTTTCTACACTTTTTCCTCTCCAGATCTCCTCAGGGTGTGGTTTTGTTGTTGTACATGTAAAAGAATTCATACAAGCATTAATGTTTTACAACAATTAGACACATACATAATTACATTCAGTACAATAGAATCATATTAATCGGGCCCCAAAGTTGCGGCGCCAATCTCGCGTCCGTCGGCCGTCGTAATTTAATATATACATTATTATTGTTATTATTATTTTTTGATTGTTGCCGACTTACGTGGTGGGCCTTAATAAAAATTATATTTAAGTTGAACAATGTAATAAACTTTTCATATGAATTTCCTCGGCTAGTCAGTTCACTTTAAAGCAAGAAATCTTTAGTTATTCATTAAAATTGCGGCCCACACACGCGCGAGAGTATTTTTCTTACCTCCGTTAACCATTGTATTGTAGTCGGAGTCCTGGCTCTGGGTCTCGGCTATGGTACTGAAAATAAGAATCTTAAAGCTGAGAGTATTTCTGCAACTTCGTGCGGCTGTGGAGAAAAATTAATATTATGCTAATAGCGGGCGAGTTTTCAGCTTCCGCTAAATTTTCATAAGTTAATATCGCCACGTAATGGCGTCGTTGGCTGCATCGGCCGCTGCGATTGTTGAGCTGTAAATTACTTGAATGCAGGTTAATTCAAGGAAGGCGGACATGAAATCGGGATCACCTCTTACAAATTAAAAGTGCACAATAATATTAAATCGGTATATTATATGCTTAACTCATACAAATATGCTTACATTTGTCAGCACACGCAAGATGTCCCTCTAGACACATTCAAGACAAAAGAAGAAGTGAAGTCGACTGAAAAAAATTAACAAAAGAGCGTATCTTGTCGTCTCTTTAGATCATTCTGTCATAAATTATTTCTTTGCAATCTAAACCTACACAGAGAAATTATTATTTTACGGCTACATGATAAAAATTTGGCACTGGGGACGCTATAGAGGGTTAAAGCGTGTTTACAACAGCAAAAATAAGAGAAATGTGTAAGTCGAGATGTCCTGATGGGAAAACACATTTAGGAATGTTTTCGTTCGCATTGTCTCGAATATACGTGTCTCGACGCTCAAGGATGCTGAATGTCGCAATGTGGACATGTAGATGTATCGAATATTGACGGACGTGACGATTACATCCCCAGTGTCTGGTCGCAAAGGGGAGCGCAGGTGACCCCGTATGCTCCACATTAAGCACAGTCAGCAGTTATCCGTAGTGTCTTATGGAGTGACAGTAGAAGGCATTTTTCGCGACGATATTTTCAATTGCGAATGGTTCTTTTCAGTTGGTGGAGAGCTAAATAAGCCGTTCAGCTGCTCTGTTTCAACCGAAACTTTTATTTTTTCCATTACGAAACTAGATACTAACAAAAATATTATACTGTAACCGACTACACAAATCACTTTAAGTTAAAGTTCATTGGCACCGTAGACTGCAGTGACCCTTTATAGACCAGACAGTGTTCTGGGTTTGCGATTGCGGGATGGGAGGTAGACAGTGTTAGCAAGCTTGTGAATCTCCGCAACTTTTGTGTGCCGCATCGGTGCACTTCTGCTGCCAGTTGAATCCAATGCTGACAGATGGAGATAGGTTTCCCGTTGCATCGAATATATGGCCACTTTGAAGACTGGCGGGAATTTTAAATCAAACACGGAATACTTTTATATTAATTTCGAGTATAAGACGCACCTGAATTTTGGAGGCAATTTTTCGAAGAAAAAAGTGCGTCTTACAGTCCGTAAAATACGGTAGCATTTTGTAGTGTACTTAGAGGAAGAATACAAAGTGCTGTGTGAGTCTCAAAATTTGCTTCTATATCTTCAAGTAAATAATTTTTCACTTTCTCTTGAGCACCGAAAGTTCTGAAAACAGCCGTAACGTATCTCTAATTTCCTACCCTTCCTCTAATACATGAATCTGCTCACAGCTTCTCTTCGCAGAAACCTGCGAATATAATCGTCGGAACACAGTACAAAAAGAAGAGATAGCAGCACTTGCTGTGGCAACAGAAGGAAATTAATGACTAAAAGCTCTCTACAGTACCATGTGAATTTTATTTATTTATTTATTTATTTATTTATTTATTTGCATGAGACTCGTCAAGAGTTGACCAACCAAGTATTTATCAGAACAGATGTCCTATGCGTGATGTGATGTGATGTGACACTGAAAATAAAACATTTGCAAGTTGACAATAGCTTCTAAGGAGTGCGTATTTTTCCTTCAATTTAACAAAACAATGGACGCCTTTGATTGAGACAACAAGACTGCATTATTTGTCATCGTTCTAGCAAATTCAAGCTGTTGACGGACGACTGTGTTCTCTCGATTAAAGAATTGGTCTCACTGGATTGGAAAAGAAAGAACACAGTAATAGGTTCTTGCCGAACAACAGCACGTAGAGTAAAAGAATGGATAACCTTCCAAGGATGAAGAGTATGTCTCGCCATTATTTCATCACCTGTGAGAACAAAAAAAATAAGCATAAACTAATCAACCTCTCCATTGTGATTTTAGTAGTGGTGGGCAGGAAATCGCGTATCTATTAGAAATCACAGTGACTGAGAAGTCGCAGGTATCACAATAACAACTTTACAGAATCTAACTGCGATTTCAGTCACAGTTAGCAGTCGCAAGCAGTATTTCACATTCAAAGACGTCAGCCATATTTTGGTCGAATTTAGCACTGCTTTCTGCGATTTCAGTGGTAAGTCGCAACTAAGAGTCGCAAGTAGTAACCAAAAAGCGCGGTTAACAGTGGCATCTGTTGGCCAAAGTTTGTACTACGCTCGTCTCTGCGATTCGCAGTCGAGTCCGACTGCGATTTCCGTGACAAGTCGCAACTAAGAGTCGCAAGTAGCAACTAAAAAGCGCAGTTAGCAGTGCCATCTGTTGTGCAAAGTTCATACTGCGCTATTCGCTACCGAGAAACTGCGATTTCTGTGACAAATCGCAACTAAGAGTCGCAAGTAGCAACTAAAAAGCGCAGTTAACATTCTTTTACTAGTGCTATCTGTTGACCGACGTACGTACTTCGTTATGAGAGCCTTGTGCCTCACGAGATCGGTGTGCTGTGTGTGCATATGAAGGACTTATATCATTAGTGGTACAAGTCCATTTTTGTTCATTTTGAGATACAGAGTCGTAAAGTTAAATGAGCGCTGAAAAATCTGCAGTTGAGATGCCAGAAATATTCAAGCATATGGCTTCTTGCTAGAGATGAACCTTTATTTATGTTTGTTTGGATCATTAATTTCAGAAGCATTATAGACAGAAAAGTGGAGGTAATGGACTTGTACCACTATTGAAATAAGCCCTTCACATTATATGACGACATGCACATTCAGCATCAGTTATGGTTGGTCAAACACAGCTGTGACTCTGAAAGTATTATATTAATAAGAAGCAACATTGCCTTTTTCTCCTGAAAATATCAAGTAACGTAACAAATGTGTTTGATTCTGCTTCCAATATGACAGTTTTGCTTAATACTCCACATGCCTACAGGACTTTGCAATGTTAACACAGAGGAACTCAGACATCTGTATAAGTGTAGTAAAATGAAAACAGTATTATTGGGTCATACGAATGCTTCACTTTTGTTCCGACACAGTTCAAGATTCGGGAAAAAAATTTTACACCTGGTGTTCTACATGGCAACTTCACACACAAGAACTTTTTGCCGACACTACTACCACCTACATAAGTAAGCTTTTCCTGTGTTACTTTCAAGTAATGCACTTAAGCTATTCCTGATTTAAATGTAAGATCTGTACTTCCCATTTTCATATCAACAGCCTCAAAATGCATATTGTAGACTTTGGTACATGTTAATGTTACAGGTCAGTGTCACACCAAGATTATGGAGACGGGGGGGGGGGGGGGGGGCATTTCACTCTCCAACTAGTGTTTACCAGTAAATAAGCGGCGGAAAATTACGGGTATAGGACGGCTTAAACATGTGAGAAATGAGATTTTCATTACTCACTGTATTTAACATTTATTATTCCTTTACAATCGCGCAACAACTTCAATAAAACACAGTTTAATCACTCATCTGCACACTTATTTCACAATTATGTCACTTTTAAACTCCAAAATCTTCTAAGAGCTGTCTTGAATCTTCACGAGTCTCTCTCAACAGCCTTGATGTGGATAGATACGTACAGCAACCAGTAATCAGAGTCAGAACTGTGTCCGCAAAATCACAAGGATTATTAAACAATTTTTGCTGTCACTAATTACAAGTAATATAACTGACAGAGTAGATTGCTAAAATTTGCTCTAATGAAAGCCACTCAATGGGGTATATTTCACATTTGCAAGAACGATCTCACTGAAGTAAATAAGTCCATCGAAACACTTAGAAACCAACCTCTCGTCTGACGAAAACGGACTAAAGACGCAGTGGCAATTTCTCCAGATCTGTTGACAATGATATTTTGAGTTATCACTTTACTGAGTGACTAAAATGTAGTTAGCGTACCTGTGAACATAACAATATGTTAGAATTCATTTTATAAACACGAACTATTACGCTACTGTATGGCTACTTACATATTAATTACACTATTAATATTCTCACAGTTGTTTCTTCAATACAAAATTAAAGCCAACGGAAGAACAAACGTAAAACATACTTACCAATGACAGGTTTGTTAAGATGCAATTTTCTGTGTGGACAGATGTAACTTTTTCATACGGTGGCAAGTCGCAGAAATCGCAGGAGTCACTGAAATCGCAGAAGTAGCAGAAGTCGCAGAAATCGCAGAAGTAGCAGAAATCACAGAAGCCGCAGAAGTAGCAGAAGTCGCAGAAATCGCGGAAGTAGCAGAAATCGCAGAAATAGCAGTGGCGGAAGGATACACGACCTAGGTCCATGAACTGCGACAAATCACAGTTAAGAATAACAGATACTGAAAAGTAGCGTTCACAGAAATCACTGATAACGGAAAATCGCAGTTTAGCCCATCACTAGATTTTAGGATGTTCCACAAAGAAACTCTCAGTAGCAGAGTCAACTGAAGAATGAGTTACAACCCATCGGCTTTGACCAATGTATTTTAGTCAGAGACATTACATTAATTTTTTGTTTTCCAGTCATAGGTAACAAATCGGTTATCTTTTGTGGCGAAGCGTCATAATCGTAAATACAAACAAATGAATGTGTTATTAAGAGTTAGATATTGTGCACGCTTTTTGACGTTGATGGTAATTTCAAACCATTTGCGTAGATGTTTTGAATTGTACCTTTGTCTGAAAATGAGTCATTCCAATTTCTGTTTCCTCTTTAAGCGGCTCGTATCTTGTACCATGTAGGTTAACTGAAAGAAAAAAAAAGCGACATACGTAACACTGGCTTCCAGTACCTAAGCTGAACCACGAAGGTTGTATCCTATTCTTCAGTTGACCTGTATAGGTCAGATGAAGTGCAAGATAAAAATTTTACGTTTGTCGCTTTTTTGGCCTTCGCTAGTAGAAGAAAGTATCTAAATCCGGACCCCGGCCCCAAAGCGCACCCCTAAGGCCCCAGACTCTGCATTGTGCTGAACTCTAGTGGAAATCCCTCTAAACATTAGTTTAGGCTTGTGCCACTATGTAGTGAAGCACTCGCATCATCCGCTCAAGCTGCCGCTTGCTCAGATGACAACACGTTGTTTTCATGAAATCAAAGTTTTGAGACAGTGCTATTTATTGATACTTTCGTTAGGAGACTGGAAGGTGAGTAATAATATCTATACACATTCTTTAATGGGAAGGATTGGGGATTATGTTTATATCTAAGTTACGTTATTTGGACATTTATCTAAAAAGTTATTTTAATTATAAATCTGATAGTATGGGTGCCTCAAATCGGACCCCTTTGTGGTTCCCAAATAGGACCCCTTATTTTTTAATGTATTCTTTTGGATTTCTGTTCCAGAATCCAAGGGAATAAAATGGTGAAAACGGAGCAGAAGGGCTGGAGTCCAACCAAAATGAAAGAGGCTATAGATGCTATTAGAAGTAAAAAGATGGGGTCGAAAAAAGCAAGTAAGCAGTGTAATGTCCCGAAAACTACGCTAATGAGATTATCTAACATGAAATACGGCACTTCAGAGGAAGCAGCGGATGTTAAAAGGGGCAGACATACAGTTTTAGGCAGTACCCTTGAAGATGAGCTTGTCAATTATTGTCTTGCAATGGAAGCTTCGTTTTTCGGGCTTACTCGTAGTGACCTGTGGAGAATGGCTGTCAGTTGGCAGAAAACAATGGCCTTGAACATCCTTTCAGTAATGACATCGCTGGAAGAAAGTGGGTCAGACTTTTTTTAAAACGTCATCATGCTAAATTATCAGAAAGGAAACCTACTGGTACATCTTACAGCAGGGCCTTTGGTTTCACCAAATAAAACACACAGAAGTTCTACAAACTTCTAGAGGAAGTCTACAATAGAGGAAAGTTCACCCCAGACAAAATCTATAATGTGGACAAAAGCGAAATCACTGTCATACAATCCAAAGTTGCGAAAGTAATCGGCCTGAAGGGGAAAAAACAAATAGCTGCTTTAACATCATCAGAAAGAGGAGCTCTTATAACTACAGTCTGCTGGATGAATGCTGCTGGTTCATTTGAACATCCTCTGGTAATTTTTCTGCACAAAAATACGAGTGACCAATTGAAGAAAGGGGCACTCCAGGCACAATATTTGCAGTGCATTCTTCTGGTTGGATCCAAACCAATCTATTCAGTCAATCGTTCCAACATTTCATTGAAAATACCAATCCTACAAAGGAAAAGCCTGTGCTATTGATCTTGGATGGGCACTTCAGCCATGCACAGAACATTGACTTAACTGATCTGGCGAGAAAAAACCATGTTACCATAGTTTCATTGCCTTCTCATAGCTCGCATAAATTGCAGCCATTGGGTAGGACGTTTATGAGTCCTTTGAAAGTTTACTACAGCGAAGAAGTCAGGAAGTTGCTGAGACAAAATCAACAGGCTCCTTGTGCTTGTGAATTCATGGAGCTATTTGGCAGAACTTATGTCAAATGTCAAACATCTCAAATTGCTATCAATGGTTAAACTTACAGGGATATACCCCTTGAACAAAATGCTTTTCTCAGATGCGGAAAACATTGACGAAGCAAACAACCTCTTTTTATAAAACTGCTAAGAGACATCCATTGATATCAGACGATCCATCAACTTGTTTGGCAAACCAGGCAGAGCCATTCGATCTAAATAAGCCATCGACATCTTCAGCAGCTCAGCCAGAGGCATTCAATTCATACAAGATATCAACATTTTTGTAAGATCAGGGCTTACCTCCAACAGCATCTGGTGCATCACCATAATATAACTCATCTACCAAAAAAAGTCCATTTGACATATTTCCGGTCCCGCATATCAAAAGGCGGATCTCTACTAGGGGAAGAAAAGGTTGTAGTTCTACTGTGATCAATTCCTCGCCCTACAAAACACAACTGGTTGAAATGCAGAAAGCTAAAGAAGAAAAAGAAGCGACAAAGCAACAGAGACGTGGTCAAGGACAAAAGGGCAGACGTGTTCACGGTCACGGTTCCGTATCAGTCAGGTCTTCAGTAAAAGGAAAAGCACCAGTAAGAAAGCGACTTCATTTCAAGAAAGAAGACGAGTAATACAGCAATGAAGATGAATGTGCCAGCATCTCTAGCAGAACGTCTGAATTAGAAGTCATTCCAGGAGTTATGCCTTCCCAAGATGATGACGACACTGAGTGCATCTTCTGTTCTGTGAAGTTTTCAGAGGACACAAAAGGAGAGTTGTGGGTCATGTGCATGACGTGTAGCTTGTGGGCACGTACAGTGTGCGCTGGGGCTGAAAAGGACAATTACATTTGTGACATCTGCCGCTAAAGGCAATGTATTCATAAATTGTTCGATTTTTTTTCATTTTGTAACTTTTTTTACTTCAAAATATGTGCTTGGTTTCATTAAAGCAATACTTACAACCTTAAATGTATTTTATTTCACTATGACATCTCTGTGACTCAATTTCATTGCTATTTAAAATATTTTACGAGGGGGTCCGAATTAGGCACCAATTTTCCAAAAAGAAAAAATCTTAGCTTTTTTTGTAATTTTTTTAGAGTAAGAAAATTATTTCAAACTTAAAAATTTCACTTAAACAAGTTGACAACTAAATGAAGTACATATAGAATGTTTATAAAGCGTAAATTAAAGATATTATATATTTTTAAAAAATTAAAACAAATTAGGGGGCCACTTTTGGGTACTTTCCTCTACTAGTATCCTATTCTTCAGCTGGTACTAGTACTAGCGAAGGCGAAAAAACCGACATACGTAAAATTTGTATATATGTCAACTTAGACACTCCATGCCGATGAGCACATATTGCTTTATGTTGCAGTTTTCTACTGGGAAAAAAGCGATATGCGTAACACTACGTTCGAAATATGTATGTACATGATACACGCGCACGACCTTCTTTCTGTGTACTACAATCGTTGGTTTCTCAACATTTGTCTATACCATGCAGGTAAAAAAAGAAAGGAGGTGGCACTACAGTCTTACGATGTATGTTGTTTTGAAGCCAGAATGGGCGGGGCCTGTCACCATTGTAAGTAGCCCAAAACATTAGCAGACTACTGTTTACGATTGCTGCTTGTTCATTATTTGGAAAATTTTATGGTAAGTTCCAATGGGTTCAAATGGCTCTGAGCTGAGGTCATCAGTCGCCTAGAACTTAGAACTAATTAAACCTAACTAACCTAAAGACATCACACACATCTATGCCCGAGGCAGGATTCGAACCTGCGACCGTAGCTGTCCCGCGGTTCCGGACTGAGCGCCTAGAACCGCTAGACCACCGCGGCCGGCAAGTTCCAATGGGACCAAACTGCTGAGGTCATCGGTCCCTAGGCTTACGCACTACTAAATCTAACTCAACACAACTTACGCTAAGGACAACACACACACCCACGCCCGAGGGAGGACTCGAACCTCCGACGGGCGAGCAGCGCGAACCGTGGCAAGACGCCTGAGACCGCCTAGCTCCCCGGCACGGCATTATTTATGTCGTGTGCGCGCAACAACTGTTTTAGATAGTAAAAATTACAGAACCTACGTGAATAGTGTCAGGAAGGAACGTTTTTCTGTTTTTGAATGCATACTTACTCTAGCAATAGGATACGACACATTTGGCCTCGTAACTTGTTTTTTGCTGATATGTTTCGGGTAACCAGAAAAAGAAGGAAGAGATATGAAAGAATGCTTTTGTAATCCATTCAATTCCACTTTTCCTGTATTTGTATCGATAGCAAATGAAACTCGAACTCCGAAACCAATGCTTGTTTGCTTACTGCTGTCGGTACTGCTTCTTGTTCGTTACATTTTCAGCTTTCAACTCGTATGCACAACATTTTTAGTGTTCACGTTTCCAAAAACTTACCTACGTGTTCTTTGCTAGCCCATAAACGTGCGAAATGAGGAAAGAATCAAGGCACTCTGTCGTATCTTGTGCATGTCAACAAAGTGAATGATTATTGAAATGTCAAAGAAAGAGAACTGCATAGAGGTATACTTCCATGCAGAACAGAGCTCATGTTTTATTAGACTGTCAGTGCGTTAGTCTCGTTGTAGTGTACCCATCTTCTCATTTTGAAAACATACCTAAGATGCCTCATTCTGTGTATGGCCAGTTGTAGCAACTTAAAGGGTAAAAGAACGATATAATTTTTAAATATCTTCCAGCACTATGGAATGCTATGAATGTAGTTAAGGGAATAGTCGCAAACGCGTAAGACCCCTTACAATGGCTATTTTACTTTAACATGTATGTGTGTAACTTTTTAATAATCCGAGCCTAACCTGTGTAAGACGTATGCCTACCTTTACAAGAGTAGCCTATTTGTTTTCTTCCCGGACCATTTACCACCAGTAAATCTTGTCAGTTTTTCAGGAATAAAAAAACATAGCAGAATTGGAATGTGTATCTACTTTGATCATCTGCTTGATTTTATTTTTGTATTTCATTTTGAGATTTTCAAAGTCTATAAGTCAATACCGTGCTTCATGATATACCAATAGTTAGTTACTCAGTTTCCTGTTTCATGTACCACTTGCACGATAAATTAATGACATGGAACGAGTCATTGTATGTTAACATCAATTCTTTTTATAAATATTCCTCAACGCTGATCATTTATTAGTTTTTACGTTTTATAAGTAAAGACAGGCATATGATAGTCAGTAATCCCTACCCATCGCCATTGACACATTACAGTAATACATAATCCTCCGCAGAATAGGTGGAGTTATCAAAGAGAAACGTTTTCAGTTTGGTTTAAAATTTTGATTCGCTGTGTGTCAAGCATTTTATGTCAATGGGTAAGTGATCAGAACTTTTGGTTGCAGCATTGTAAATCCATTTTCTGCTACAGACAACCTTAACGTGGCTTGATGAATGCCATTTTTCTTCTTCTGGTTACTGTTGAAATGCAGCAGATTATTTGCAACATACATCACAAGGGAACAATTATACTGTGAAGCGTTAGACTGCATCACACACGCCGAGCAGCAGGCAGGCACGACGAAAAGTGTGCTCACATAAGTTTTCGACCTAAGCTTTCTTTCAGATACGAAACAAAGCTCACACACACGCATTCATACAATCATACAGACAAAACTCACACACACATGACTGCTATTTCAGGCTGTTCTAGCCAGAATCTTTTTTAAAGTAGGAAGAAATGTGAACAATGAATAACTATTGGTGGGAGGAGATGCTGCCCCAACAATCAGCGCGATCACGTAGCCGTGTCTTGTGCGTTGACGAGACCGTTGATACATTGTGGCTCGGATGTCGGAGCGTTTGCGATTTGCAAGGCCATGAAAAACATAGGGAAGAAGAGAAAGAACGGATACTGAATAAAGAAAGGCAAGTCTAAAGTCAATTGACAGAAATAAAACCACTAAATTAAAAGTAAACACTGTAATTATAATCAATGTATACAAAAAAATGTTTGAACGGCTCCACTTACGAATGAAATGTGATTCCTTTACCTTTAGACTGCGATTGGATCGATCAGTACACCTGTAAAAAACGCAAGCGGACATTTTTGATGAAAAAACTACGTCTCCATACAATCAAAGCACCCAAAAGTGTCGAAAGTGGGCACGGTCACGTCAGAGTGACGTCACGGGAAAGTATTACCGCGGTGAACCTAATGTTTTGGGCTAGTTAAGATGGCGGACATCGGCTTCAAGTTTGTGACGTAATGACACCTCCTTTCTTTTTTTACCTCCATCGTCTTTGCACTGCATCCATCTGTGGTAGCTTGTGACGTCATTGCTCAAAGTCGACAGGCGTCAGACACTGTGACGCCAGTCAAGCAGCAATTATATAGGCTGCTATTACAAACACTTTGCATATCATTGTGATAAGACTGGTAGTGTGGTTATATTTTAAGCTTGTTTTATATCAGTCATCACATCTGCTACTAAACGTTATCACGTCGATTTAAATATTTTCTGAGCTGTAACTGAAATTCTAATACATTTTCGTCTATCTGTAGGTCTTTTCTTTTTTAATTACTCGAGTATCAATAAAATATGGATATAGTTTCTTCAAATTTTTTTTAAAAAAATATTGTGGAAGTCTTCCACCCAGATGTGATGTACCAGATTCTGACAACGCAGATTGTTCAATGAGCTCAAAAGAAATCACACTACCAAATAGCTGAACAACTATGGCTAAAAAACAAAAAGTTCTCTATTAATTCTTCTTTTCTGTTGAGCACAAATTTTGACGGATCTCACCCAATTTCACGGCATCTTCGCCCCAAGTTTCACGCACTCTTACGACAAACTTTCTGCCAAAATACGTTTTTTGTTGATTTTACTATAACTAAAAGACGAGGAGTTTTCATTCATCGCTATTTCTCAAAAAATCTTCTAACAAAAGGAAACAGTGTTTATAAAAACTCTTTATAATACGTTTTGTTACTGAATAGTTCGTATCCTGCGAACAAACTGTTTGTAAATAAAACTATGATGGTCGAACTTCAATTTTGCAACAAAAATGATGGTTTATGTACCGAGCAAATAATGGTTTCCACAGATAAATGAAATGGAACTGTTTGAATGAACACCATGAAAACTCCAACTATTTCTTGTTAATTGTCTTCCATAAACGGATAATCTTTTACGTTTGTCTGTCTTGTAGGAACTCATGTATATGCCGTAATATGATTAATTCACACAGAAGTGTATTTCGTACGCCTTCCTACATTTATTTTTAAGTTTCCTATCGTGAAATAATACAATTACTATTACTCACAGAAATGTTTCCACAGTCTGTCTTGCAAAACTTAAGTAGTCCAACAACTGAATTAAAACTGTTCATCAGGCGGCCATAGGTTCACTTCTAAATGAAATTCAACAAATGAGACCTAGATGGGCCTATTTTTCGTATGATCTTCGCCGCTGTTGCAGTATACAGCCATCATGTTATGTAATCAAAATTCATATTACGAAAAGTATTGATTCCTTACTTTTCTGAGCAGATTTTCATAATTAGTTTAGCAGTGTTAGACATAATTTAAGACACATGATGCTAGTTGCACAATTTATTGATGACAACCCAGGTTACAAATAGTTTAAAAAAATGTTTCATTTAACACTGAGAGAAAATTAGATTAATCTCGAGGCTCAACAGTATTAATTCTGAATTTAAGTACTTAAACCACTTTATAAAATAAGTATAATTAACCATTTAACTACCATATGCGACTTTTATTAATTTCTCTGTTAGTAACTATACATTTTATTTTAATGAAATTTCAGGATTTTCCTAATTGGTCTTGTTAGTCATAATTTTGAAAAATAATTGTAAAAATTTACCTATAGCTTTTAAAGTGTTGGTTCACGTTTCCTCCCGTAGGGGCCTCACAAGCCCGTCTGGTTAGAAGGAGTTTTTAAACAACCAGATATCTGTCTGTGCAGCGTCTGTTACGTCATTTGCTATTGTAAACTAGCGTTGTTATTCTTTCAGTGTTTGTTTTTGTGATAAGCACATGTTTATTTCCGAGCGTTATTTCATAACACTTGTCTGTTCTACAAACTGAAAATGTTACACATGAGAAGACTATCAGACAAGGAGATAAAGGAATTTCCTGGAGCAGTCTTCCGAGTGAATTTGAATTTTCTATTTATGATGATAATATGGTAGGCCTCGCTGAAAACTCAGAACAACACGAAGATAATGATGATCATATGGAATCCCTTAACGTATAAGAACAATAATTTAGTGCAAATGCTGTTAAGTGTGCCATGGTTTTCTCGTAATGGGAATGAAATACGACCTACAGTCCCCGAGGCTGGAATGTCTGGTAGGCGGAGCAAAAACAATGTATGAAAGAAGGACCAGGGACCTATTTCGGTTAGGGACTATGGGAATGAACAGCTTTTTTTATGTTGTTCTTTCGCGTACCCCTCAGTGAGAAAGTATATATATGCACCAACAAAAAAGGTCGAATCGTTTATAAGGACTGAGTGGATACAGATTTGCATGAAATGAAAGAGTTTATTGGTGTTCTGATCCTGATTGTTTTACAAGCCAAAAATCAATACATCAGTCAACTTTGGAGCGCTGAGAGTGGCCGATCATAGTTCAGTGAAATTTTGTCTTGAAACTGCCTCCATGATATTCTGAGGGCGTTGCACTCTGACAATGCAACAGCCCCGTGTGAACGTGGGTCAATTGAGAAGATGGAACGAAGTAGAGAAGTTTTTGAGATGTGGGAAACTACCCTGAGAGATGCCGACTCCCAGGGTGGTGCATGACCGTAGGTGAACAATTGGTCACATTTCGAGGTCGCTGTCTATTTCGACAATAGGCCTAAATGCTATCAAAACCCGGTAGATACGGAATTAAGTTGTGTGCAGTTTGTGACAGTGCAACAGGCTGCTGCTAGAGGATGGAAGTGTATTTGGGGAAGAAAGATGAAACAAGAGCTGTGCAACTTGAAGAGAATGTTGTAAAAACCCTGGTGATTGAACCTGAAAAGCCTTGACTTGAAGCCACCTGTGATAATTCTTTTTACATCTCTTGATTCAGCTCATTATTTGTTGCCAAAAACATCTGTCACTAGTCGATGCTGCCCGAAAAAAAAAAAAAAAAAAAGTGAACTGCCTGCCGATTTTTCTTACACCTAAAGAATGCTGTACATTATTTGGTTTCCGGCCAGATGTGACGATAACCTCTTATGTTCTTAAGAAGAACGATGTTGTTCCCGTCCTGAGCTCTCTTCGTGACCAACCAAACGGTGTTACCTCAGAAGTAAAGAAAGCCAAAGTTATAATGACGTACAATGCCACAAAAGGTGGCGTTGGCACAACGGACGAGAAGACGCGATGTTGCTGTGTGAAGAGAAAAACAAGGCACTGGCCATTGGTGGTGCAGCTTCAGTCAACTTAACTGTTACAGGTATAGATCAGGGGTGTCCAATCCGCTGACTGCGGGTCACATACGGCCCAGAGCAAGTATCAAATGGTTCGAATGGCTCTGAGCACTATAGGACTTAACATCTATGGTCATCAGTCCCCTAGAACTTAGAACTATTTAAACCTAACTAACCTAAGGACATCACACAACACCCAGTCATCACGAGGCAGAGAAAATCCCGACCCCGCCGGGAATCGAACCCGGGAACCCGGGAACCCGGGCGTGGGAAGCGAGAACGCTACCGCACGACCACGAGCTGCAGACAGCAAGTATCAATCCCACCCAAGAAATGAGCATCTATCACACGATCGGTAAAACAATTCCAACTTGCTTATTTTTAGAAAATAAAGATTCATAAAGTAATAAATTCTAAATTACTTAAATGTGTTAGTTATATACCTCAAAGAGCCCGCATTTTCAAGCGTTAAGTTTTAATGCTACCCAAAAATACTCGTCTTCTTCCAGTGTGGCCCAGATAAGGTAAAAGGTTGGACACACGAGGGCAGATGTACTACTTAAAGCTACATATGAAAATTTATGTCGGACTGGGATTCGAACCCGGATCTCTCGTTAATCGCGAGTAGTCGCCTTACCACTTAGGCTAGACGAGCATGTTCCTCGGACTGACCCAAATGTCCATATGTCACACACTCATCTATTTCTTCTCACAGAGTATAAATGAGTGGGAAATCCGGGTTCGAGCCACAGTGGGGTACAAATTTTCTGCTCCTTAAACAAAACATTAATCGTTAATACACATGTAGTTCGCAAGCGAATCCTGACGATACGCTTTAGTAACATGACGGTACATACCTCTCACGATCCTTAGGAAACCTAAAAAAAGACAGATGTGCTATCTTATTCTTGTTGTTGCCGCGATTTATTGCGCTACAGACGCTCCTGTTTGGAAAAACCATTGTAAAAACCAACATAGAGAACTACTATTCACTTTCGCTTTCACGATCGTGTCGAACTCAACAGATTTACTTACTGGCCGCTTGGCGCGCTGTTGGCGCAGTGGGCAACAAAATCAAGGCGAAGTGTTGCGGCTGTTGTGTTAGACTGTGGTGAAACGGAATGACGGTCCTACTGCTGCGCGAACTCTACCGGCCGCTTCTGAAACCATTACCTCCTGCGCGCCACCGCCCGTCAAAAACTTTGAAACTTCCTCTATTCATTTGTATAAAGCTTGTTCATTTTGGCTTTGTACTTGAAAACATATGAATTTTTGAAAATGGGTCCGTCGTTCAGAATAACCTTTCCAAAACAATGGAAGATGAGACCTCTCCGCAGGATGCTGACATTCTCACCGACGACGGTCAACCGGGGTAGTACGGAACCACGGTCCACTGGTGAACCAACGCGACGCCGTTCAACAACAGTGCATGCTTTCCGGTCAGCGCACCACTCCAGTCGCAGCCATATGTGTCATGGCGTTAATGGCAGCCTAAACATCACATGGTAATGCCCTAGTGTGGCTGCTGCTAGCCTCCGACAAATCACGTGAGATGACGCAGAATGTTGCGATGGAATGATGTTGGATGGCAGGCGCAGATGTGAAGGGCTTATGACGTGCGTGGTGCATATTACGGCGACCCTCCATTGTCGTTGTCAGACACGACCGACTCAAACCTTGACGGCGAGTTTGCCTGTCCTCAGGTTCCCGTGGAGTCCAACACAGAGCGATTCCCATATCCGAACGCCCCTCAAAACTAGATATTTCACGAATCGAGAAGATGGCAAAATGGAGACGCAGAATCAGGCTCCTTTCAAAATTTCTCAGAACATCTCCGCGTCCTTCAAACTGATCACTCAACATCTGATGCCCCACTGCAGACTCCTAACTAAGGTCCGAGCATATGGGATTGGTTCCCAAATATGTGAGTGGCTCGAAGACTTCTTAAATAATAGAACCCAGTACGTTGTCCTCGATGGTGAGTGTTCATCGGAGGTGAGGGTATCATCTGGAGTGCCCCAGGGAAGTGTGGTAGGTCCGCTGTTGTTTTCTATCTACATAAATGACCTTTTGGGTAGAGGATAGCAATGTGCGGCTGTTTGCTGATGATGCTGTGGTGTACGGGAAGGTGTCGTCGTTGAGTGACTGTAGGAGGATACAAGATGACTTGGAGAGGATTTGTGAGTGGTATAAAGAATGGCAGCTAACTCTAAATATAGATAAATGTAAATGAATGCAAATGAATAGGAAAAAGAATCCCGTAATGTTTGAATACTCCATTAGTAGTGTAGCGCTTGACACAGTCATGTCAATTAAATATTTGGGCGTAACATTGCAGAGCGATATGAAGTGGGACAAGCATGTAATGGCAGTCGTGGGGAAGGCGGATAGTCGTCTTCGGTTCATTGGTAGAATTTTGGGAAGATGTGGTTTATCTGTAAAGGAGACCGCTTATAAAACACTAATACGACCTACTCACAAGTACTGCTCGAGCGTTTGGGATCCCTATCAGGTCGGATTGAGGGAGGACATAGAAGCAATTCAGAGGTGGGCTGCTAGATTTGTTACTGGTAGGTTTGATCATCACGCGAGTGTTGCGGAAATGCTTCAGGAACTCGGGTGGGAGTCTCTAGAGGAAAGGAGGCGTTCTTTTCGTGAATCGCTACTGAGGAAATTTAGAGAACCAGCATTTGAGGCTGACTGCAGTACAATTTTACTGCCGCCAACTTAAATTTCGCGAAAAGACCACAAAGATAAGATAAGAGAGATTAGGGCTAGTACAGAGGCATATAGGCAGTCATTTTTCCCTCGTTCTGTTTGGGAGTGGAACAGGGAGAGAAGATGCTAGTTGTGATACGAGGTACCCTCCGCCACGCACCGTATGGTGGATTGCGGAGTATGTATGTAGATGTAGATGATGCTGTTCACCCCCTTTCTACACCCTACCAGGCCTGGCAGCGACTCTAAACATTAACAACACCAATGCACTCTGGTACTGTTCTATCTGTCACATGGAATTGCAGCATAAAACGTCTACACACGCGCCGATGGTGTATAAAAGTGCGCAGTTATGTTGATGTCCGACCATGTCTTCTCGGTACTTCACTTTTTTTCAGGTAGTGTACAACATAGTGCTCACCGCGTTTTGCGAAGTAAAGAGGCGTTTATAAAGGACGAAAGTACACGAAGTACATTAATGTGTGTGCGCAGTGTCCTCAGAAAGCGATGCGTGAGTAGCAATACACATTTACGCAAAACGTGAGTAGTGATAAATATACACGCAAAACATTTTGACACGCCAAAATCACGTTTTTTACAAATCAAAGGATGTGTTAATTCGCCGATGAAATGCACATTTACATAGTTTGGTTTGAAGATGACAAGCTGTCAATGCAGGAATCCATACAGTTGGTCCCACAAAACCATAAATGTAAAATTACGGTAAGAAGCAAAACGAACGAAAACTTTCGTTATGCCTCTTTTTGTTAGATCACTTACAACGCGAAATATGTTCACTTTTCCAAGTTTTCAATAAACAAAAGCCCGCTGATGATAGCACAGAGGTGCTGAAACATGTTCGAGTAAAAAGAAAAAAACTGTTTGCTTGCAAAAAGGCTAAACCCATATCCTATAACTGTAGAGACATATATCAACTTTCCACAAGTTATCTGAAATTCATTTGCTAGTAAACGTTGTTTCACCAACATGTGTATGTTTAATTTACTGAGTACAGAACTGCACTGTTTACTAGCAAAAGATTGTCAGAGTATGTGCTGTCAGCTGATGCTTTTCTCTACAGTTACTGATGTAATTTGTACTTAATACGCAGTTTTGTAAGTTATCTAAACGTGTTGATGACTAGATAGCCACGCATACCCAAATCCGCTGATTCAGACTAAGAAATACAGTCTTATTAAGGAAACATTACGTCACTAATAATTGCATACAGGCTGTGGAACACAGTTCTAAGGAATTATTAAAAATAAATTTATTTGTTTTGTGAACGACAGATGTATTCCAAATCAATCTGTCAGTCATCCGAAGAGATCCAATTTATTTGCTCTGAAGAGCAATACAAAATTCATTAATTATTTAAATATTGTCTAAAACTAAAATTTTCATTTATGGGTAAAGAGAGTTCATTGGCATTTGTTAGAAATAGACAAAAGTAACATAGCAGTGAAACAAGCGACCAATAGCAGCTTAAGGAATTTTTAATAAATTAGGTAATTGAAAGACAGTATGCATCGGAAACTTTTACAATCTGTTGTTTATTAGCATGTTCAATAAATTTGTATTAATTACGTCATTATTATTGCGTAAATGACCTTTTCATTTTCAGAAAAAGGATGCACATTTCAGAATCAAATGTATCAATTATTATGAAAGTTCTGGATATCTGACTGAGGATGACTGAAACTGTGTAGAAACTTTTGATGTGTATACTCTGCTTTACTGGGAAAATTTCAGTTTATAAATGAACGTATTTCTGCATGCGTCACTGACTACTGAAGCTGCGTGCTCGACCATCTCCTTGGAAACTGATTCCCCACTGAAAAAGCCAAAAACTTCGGCTTATGTACACATTTATCCAACTGCACCTTATTCGGATCGTCCAACTAATCGTTCATCATGCTAAGGCTACCTCCTACAACAGCTAAAGCAGATAAAAGTCCGTCGAGGCAGCGGTCTGGAAGGGAGCTTCTTTTGTCGAATTTCGTGATTCACTATCGCTGTGGACCTTCGGAATTGGCCGAAGGTAACCCCTCCCCCTCCCCTCCCATGGCCCCCATAACGTTTGCTTCATAAGTACACCGTGTTATTTTAAATCACAGTTGTTCGAATTTATCAGGCGTATTAACTAATAACTGGCATGTGCAACAAAACCGACACTACACACACACACACACACACACACACACACACACACACACACACACACGACGATAGCCAACGACAGGTCTTCAGTGGAATTGCACACCAGGCTTGAACTCTTACGGGAAAGGGTGAAATGCCGCGCGCAATGAGAGTGATGGGCAAGGGGCGCTACATTAGTAGTGTACGAATAAGATGAGAATTTTCTCACGGGAGGCGGGCTAGGGTGGTCCGTGCAATTGCAACGATCACTGTGTCCCGGTGGTGCAGTTGTCAGCGCATCTGCCTAGTAAGTAGCAGAAGAAAACGGTCTATTGACACACAGTCAACATGTGTCTAGAAAACATCGTTCATGTGAAACACATGAAGTGCTGAGTGCTATTGACAAGGGATTTCAGATCGATTCCGTATTTCTGGATTTCCGGAAGGCTTTTGACACTGTACCACACAAGCGGCTTGTAGTGAAATTGCGTGCTTATGGCATATCGTCTCAGTTATGTGACTGCATTTGTGATTTCCTGGCCGGCCGGAGTGGCCGAGCGGTTCTAGGCGCTTCAGTCTGGAACCTCGTGACCGCTATGGTCGCAGGTTCGAATCCTGCCTCGGGCATGGATGTGTGTGATGTCCTTAGGTTAGTTAGGTTCAAGTAGTTCTAAGTCTAGGGGACTGATGACCACAGATGTTAAGTCCCATAGTGCTCAGAGCCATTTGAACCATTTGCTTTTGTTCCTTCCCATTTCCACCTAACAGCCACATCAACAACAGTCGACTTGGACAGCTTTAGAAGGGTTGAATTGTCCCATGTGCATCTGTTTCTCAGGTGACATCCGATGGTTAGCCCTGAACGACCCATTCTGCTGTTACCGTTTCTTTACTGACAACACAATACTGCCCGCCTCCTTTCCTACCGGGGGGGTGGGGGTGAAGTGGGGGGGGGGGGGGGGGGGGAGCGCCGCCTCTCGGTACATCTAGTGGTCAATGCCACACTACATATAAGTTTAGGAATAACGCTAAGGAAAGTTGGAGCTGCACTTCCGTGCTAAGTGTGCACTGACTCCACGCGTTTCACACTTCGTGACGTTCTTTAAAAGTAAGCTTTAAGATTATGTTGAATGAATGCCAGGCTGAGGATTGGCGTGTTGTAAGTGCAAGCGGTGTGCTTACTCTGTGTTATTGTTAGCAAGAACTTTATACGAACTGTTTGGGCAATGCGACTCCCAATGCCAATAAAGAAATACAGTCACTGCAAAATACATTCAGCCCCTTAGGCACTGAATCCTCTGACCCTGTTCAATACTGATAACTTTGGTCCCTGTTCACATAGCAAATAAATGAAATTTCTTACCTCTAAAGCAGCAACGGTGGAAAGACATATATTCTGGTCTCTCATGAAAAAAAAGTGCTATCTACAGGCTCAGCGGTGTGCAATGCTGGCCGTAATACATGAAATGCACATGAAATTCTTTTGGATGATAAATGAAAACATTTAAGAAGAATCTAACGTCTTTGAAAAAAATAAGACCTGTACAGGGAGGCGGTACGGATTGTGGTGAATTACTGACACTGAATTTTTAGTGAAATTATATTCCAAGCTAAGTTTCGCTTTTGAAACATCTGACAATTGCAGTTACAATTACTCAGGAAAATTACATCATATTTACTAACTGATCCACAAACAATGAGATTTATACAGAAAGTATTATCAAACTTCACTAACAGGGCATTAACACAAATCATCAAATTACATATAGGCCTACCCTTGTTAACATATCTTAGAAACATTACAGGAGGGAAATATCTAACTATTCTCTTCATCAAACCAGTTACTAAACACTTACAAATTATCAGCCAACTCATCTAGACTAACGTGCTGCAACACGAGAATCATAACTATTTAACATCTTTACTTTGCTTGCGAGAAGACTTTGCTTACATGTTCTTGTAATTGCTATATTAATGTAAGACTTGGTGGCTTCACAGAGCACGGCCCAAAAATTGCCTGCTACATCCTCTTTCGCTCACAGACGGCTACTCACCGCTGTGCGCCACGCGGTCTCTTACTCCAACACTACAGTCTCAGACCGGAAACAGTATCTTTGGCTCTGCGGTCGTGCACAATCAGCGATCCGCTTTATAAAGCCTATCAGAGATCGTTTATAACATAATAGATTCATTTTAGTTTACATTAATATTATTATCATATTCAGGTGCCACATACAAGCGGTGCCCCAGTAGACTCCTTTCAACTTACCTACAAATTCAAGCACCTACTTTCTTCTTTAACTGCCCTATTATGCTTGCTTCAGCAAAATAGAGCGCTCGAAATGCTTAATTATCGAATTTGAATAGGGAAGTTTGCGTCGCGACTATCATTTGTGTTGTTTTTCGAGTGAGACCTGTGTGACCATTGTTAGTTCATGTGTTTGCACCGCTATACTCGTATCTCGCGTTGTCTTCCGCTCCCTGCAGTGTAAACGCTTGTTCTCAGGTGGAGGCAAAATATAGCGAACACTGGCGAATTGTTGGCGAATGCCCGTTCGTCTGTGTTCGCTTGCATTCGCGCTGGTGTAAATGTGGCTGTAGCCGCCGTCTGACTTCCTGAATGCTCCCTGGCGCATCGCGAGTACACTGGCCCGCGGCCCATCCCTGACGAACGTGTGGCCTAGCGGCAGGAGTTTTCTCCCGCGTCTCTTCGACCCTCTGTCGCGTCGGTGTGCGAAGTTTCCGGATGTGGCTTCCCATCCTCAATTTGTTCCTCCAGGCACTCTTGACACCTCTCAAAGTCGGTCAGTATCGTTCTGTTATATCTGTAGTAACCTGACGTGACTCGTGACATACTCTCAGATCAGAGGTGACGCAAGATTTTGCGATCATCCGTTTCGTGATACACGCTAGGCTGTATACACGACTGAAACGGCGACGGGTTCAAGGTGAAATTTTTCTGGTCTCGATGGGTGGAGACAGTACAGAGAGGCTTGGATGTCAGGGTAAAGGACGTAGATATGGTGATGACAGGGAAATGAGACTCTGGTTTGGCTTACTGGTCTGCTTTTTATTGCCTCTTAACGTTTTACTAATGTAGGTGCAGAACACAGCCGACATTGGTTTATAAGATACAGATGAGGCTTTCCAGATTCTCCAATAACTTATCAGAACAAATAGTCACCCCTACACATAATTTTGTGAAGCCTCGGATATACACAGTAATGTATGGTACTACAGACCACGAACCATGAAAGTGCCGGATTCCATTGTTTTAATGTAGAGAATTTAAACTCCAAAACAAAATCTATACTAAGCAATTTCTTCCAGCTTGTTCAACAAGGTGGATGAAATTGGTTAATGTAGAGAGGCCTTAGAGGGTGGTAACAGGGGCACGAGATGCTCGGCGGAGCACTGTAAAGTGGGGGACGGGGAGGCATGAGGGGAAGTGAGAAGGCTTTGGTTTTCGGCAGTTTGTGATTGTACATCGTGAAGAACGCACATTAACTACCACTCCCTCTGCACTTTGCAGTCTTTTAGGATGATGATTTTCCCCCAGTACATGTGCTGCATTACGACATGTTCTTTACGAGAGCTGGTTTTTTCAAGACAATTTCGAAGTTTAATTAGAACTGTGATGTATTTTTTTCCATCAGTTGTGGTAGCGTGTATTGGCTTCGATTACCTGGGCTGCAGGACGGTTTTTGAGCAGGTATCTGTAGCGAACTCTGATGTAAAATAGCGATAGATACTGTACGCTTACAGGTAATACACTTTTTAAATTCCTCTCTGTCCATCACCAGCATCTCGTCAGTTGATTGTATTTTCCACCAAAAAGAATAAAGTTAGTATCTTACATCCCTGCCTTTTTTCTGCCAGCTTGTAGGTGTAGGGTACATTTTGAGTGTGTCTGTCGCTAGTTTCGAGTGGTACTGCGAAATGTTTTCCCAGCAGGATAACACCAGTTGTATGGTATCGTCAGTTTTTGAGCTGTATTGCGCTTTTATGCTGTCCTTGTGTAGCGAAATGCACATTGTGTAATTAGGCCCAATCTTTGTGATTAATTAGATAATTAGAATCGATCTTTGTGTCAGTTTTCCGACCATCTGGACAGTTTCCATGTGTTAGGGGGTGCACTTGGGCTTTCCATCCAGTAGAAACAGCGTGCGAGTCCGGACGAGTCCGGGAAAGGGCACAGCCATTTTTAATTTCCCGCCCATTCCAAGCGCCTCTGGGGATTTAATTGTGTTGGTGGAGGTGTGGGGGTGGGGTTACACTTGAGCTTTCTGCCCAGGAGGACCAGGGCTGGAGTCCCGGAAAGGGTACTGTCAATTGTAACTTCCCGTCAATTCCCAGGCGGGAGGTGGGTTGCGATGCCAGCACAGCCCTGGGAGGAAGAAATTCCCGCCAATAGGGTAGGTTGGGAGAGGCGTGGTAGTGGAAGCGGTTGGAACACACATGCAGCTAAGAAAACGGGTGACGTCACCTCGGGGTGGGGGTAGGCGTGGTCGGGAACGGGGGTGGGTATGGGTGATTAATTGATCACTTTAATTAATATGCTTATGAATTTGATATCAAAAGTGGAGTGACGACCCGACCTCCCTACTACTCACAGGGCCAATAACACTAACTTGTGGAACACCAGAAAGCACTTCTGTTTCACTCGACGCCCTTCTCCCAGTTACTGTGAAATCCCTGACAGGAAATCAGGAATCCAGTAGCGTAACTGAGACAGTATTCCATAGGAACACAGTTTGATTACAAGCTACCTGTGAGATACAGTGTCAAAAGCCTTCCGGAAATCCAGAAATACGTAATCAATCTGAAATCGCTTGTCAATAGCAGTCAACACTTCATGTGAGTAAAGAACTGGTTGTTTTCCACACGAACGACGTTTTCTTAATCCGTGTTGACTGTGTGTGAGTAGAGCGTTCTCTTCGAGGTAATTCATAATGTTCGAACACAATATATGTTCCAAAATCCTGCTGCATATGAACGTTAATGATATGGGCCTGTAATTTAGTGGATTACTCTTATTGCCTTTCTTGAATACTGGTGTAACCTGTGCAACGGTACGGGGGGGGGGGGGGGGGTACGGATATTTGGGTACGGATCTTCCGTCGAGCGAGCGGTTGTATGTGATTGTTAAGTACGGGGCTATTGCATCAGCATACTCTGAAAGGAACCTTACTGGTATATAGCCTGGACGGGAAGACTTGCTTGTGGTAAGTGATTTAAGTTGCTTCACTAATTCGAGGATATCTGCTAAGTTTCTCATGTTAGGAGCTGTTCTTGACTCGAATTCTGGAATATTTATTTCGTCTTCTTTGGTGACGGAATTTCGGAAGACTGTGTTTAGTAACTCAACTTTGGCGCACTGTCTTCGATAGTATTTCCATTGCTGTCGCGCAGAGGAGGCATTGGTTGTGCCTTGCCGCTAGCATCCTTTACATATGACCAGAAACTCTTTGTATTTTCTGCCAAGTTCCGAGACAAAGTTTCGTTGTGGAAACTATTATAAGCATCTCACATTGAAGTCCGCGCTAAATTTCAAACTTCTGTAAAAGATCGCCAATCTTGGGGATTTTGCGTTCGTTTAAATTCGGCATGCTTTTTTAGTTGATTTACTCTTGTACATGAGGTAAAACATCAGAACTAACCTTAGCGTGCTAAGTTCTGTCGGTGATTTCTGAGGGAAATGGAATTAGGTCTTTTGAATGCTCAGTTTTTTCATTTCTTCACTCGTGTTCCTGTTCTTAAGATTGGTGTTCGGTGCACAGTGCCTTTTCTCCGCGCCGTAAAACGATACCCCCACCGAACTATGAATGCTAAATGAAGTGCCCAGAAACCATCTCACAGAACATGAACGACAGTACAGGTGCTTGCAGAAAGACGGGCGCAGCACACACCACTTTGACAGCCTTGTCACGCTTGTTTGTGCTGTTCGTTGAGGAGAGGACCATCGGCAGAGGTAGTGAAATACCGTGACTTCTTCAATCGCCTGCCTGATCTCTCTATTTTTACGTAAGGATCAAATAGAACGGTCAAGTGTAGTCAAATAACCCTACCACTCTAGGACAGCTACAGCAGAACAACGCAAACGCTATTACTGCTACACCTGAGGAAGAGCTGCTAAGTGCGTCCCCACACTTTGAAAAATCGCCCACCGCGCTGCACTGATGTCAACGTCGCCCATTTCCATAAACTTCTGTGATGTTCACTAACAAGGATCAGACCCGCGTCAGCGTTATTGTAAATATTTTTCTGCGGAGTTTTACTTTGGCCACGTGTGTGAGATAAATCATTCGTCCTCACAGGCGATTCTAAATACTTTGACACCCACCTCGACTAGTACGTATGCTTCGACATACACATAAGACAGACACTTGAAAAAGTAAGAAAAAGACAGAACCTAATGAGACACTTAAAAGGACATTTACAGCGATCACCCAGAACATTATGATCACCTACCTAATAGCCGGTATGTCCACCTCTGGCACGGATAACAACAGTGACGCGTCGTGACAGGGAATCAGTGAGACCTTGGTAGGTCGCTGGAGGGAGTTGGCACCACATCTGCACATACAAATTACCTAATTCGCATAAATTCCGGGATGAGGGACGAAGAACTCTGACGCCACGTTCAGTTACATCCCAGATGTGTCCGATCAGGTACAGATCTAGCGAGCTGAGGAGCCAGTTCATCGACTGGAATTCGCCACTGTGTTCATCGAACGACTTCATCACATTCCTGGTCTTGTGACATGTCGCATCATCTTGTCAAAAAATGCCACTGCCGTCGGAACACGTGGTAGCCATAAATGGCGTACGTAATCTTCAACCAGTGTAGGACACTCCTTGGCCATCATGGTGCCTTGCGCGAGCTCCACTGGACCCATGGACGCCCGCGTCAATTTTTCCCAGAGCATAATGGAGCCGCCGCCGGCTCATCTCGGTCCTGCACTACAGGCGTCAAAGAGCTGTTTCCCTGGAAGAATACGAGTTCGTGTCCTCCCACCTGCGTAATGAAGAAGGTATCAGGATTCATCACACCATGCAATGGTCTGCCGCTGCACCAACCTCCAGTGCCTATGGTCATGTGCCGATGTCGTGTTATTAACATTGGCACACGCATGGGTCGTCGGATGCGGAGGCCCATTGTTAAGAGTGTTCAGTTTACCGTATGTTCAGACACATTTGTACTCTACGCAACATTAAAATCTGCCACAGTTCACCGCCGTCCTGTTTTAGCAGTCTGCCCAGCCTATGATGTCCTACATCTGTAATGAGGGGTAGCCGCCAAACCCCACGGCGTCTGAACGTGGTTTTACCTTGGTTTCGCCACGTCTTGAAGACACTCACCACAGCACTTCTCGAATACCGACAAGTCGTGCAGTCGGATGACCTCCTCCTGTTGGTTGGCGGCCGCAGCCGCGAAGACATAGAACCAAAGATAGAGACAGCACTAGACAAACTCCAACAGTGGTGCCACGCGACAAAAATGACGATATCGCCCAGCAAATCTACTTACCTCCTGCTAAAAGGATATCTCATTAGAAATCCGAGTCAGAATAGACGGTTCACCAGTTCTTAGACGACGTGAGACACGCTACTTAGGAGTCATCATTGATGAGAGGTGGAGTTTCGGCAAGCACATTGATACCGTCACCCAGAGAGCCCTTCAGATACTAAACAATCTCATCTCAATAGGTCATAAAAGATTCCACCTTCCGTCACACTTAATTAGACTATCCCACAACAGCATCTTAACTTCAGTCGTGGGTTACGGCTCGGGAGTCTGGGCACACAGGCTCACGAGGGTGGTGCCCGCCATGGCAGTGAGAAGGGTCCAGAGAAGCATGCTACTAAGAGCTGTGGGTGCCTACAGAACATCTCCAGGGGGGGCCCTGTTAGTCATAATGGGGCTCTGCCCTCTGGACATCAAAATAAGGGAACAAGCGGCCTGGTACTGGGCCAAAAGGGAAAATTATGAAAAGATTGTAGATATTATGGGTATCAGATTGGGCGACAAAAGAGATATAAGGATAAGAGGGGAAGAACTTTGGCAGGAGACCTGGGCTGTAGAAGAGGCTGGACGACGAACCTTCCAGTTCCTACCTGATGTGAGGGAACGTTTGGGTATGAAGTACTTCGAGCCTACACGAGGTCTGATTCACTTCCTCACTGGCCATGGACCCTACCCGAAATACTTATGTCGATTTGGGAAAAGGGCGACACCAGCGTGCGACTGTGGCGATCCGGAGGGTACACCCGAACATGTTGTTTACGAATGCCCTCTCTTCAATGATGTTGCAAATACACTACGAGACAGACTTCCTAACCATGACACGTATCAACTGCTTAGACGTGAGGAAACCTTTCAGACACTAAACACCTTGGCAAACGAGGTATCTCGAAAAGTCTTAACCGAATATTTAAGAGAGATACAGTAAGAGCAAGGAAATAATTATTACCGATTGTGACCTAGAGCCCTGGTCCCATACCGCCTGTGCGTGGACTGGCCAACACCACCCGAGTTGGAATCCGCCATGTACAGGACTAGGGGGAGCAGGGACCAATCACCGACTATGACACACCGAATATGACGTAGGATAAGTTAGTTTGTAGGAATTAGTTATAGGAAATTAGATTAGGTACTGCAGCGATTAATAACGTCGTGGCCTGCCCAGTGCCAGGGGCATGTTCTTCGGGGTTAGCTCGAAGAACAAGGCATATTAAGTAGGTTTATATTCTTACTGGCACACATGTGACGCTGCAGGAAATACATAAATTCAATTAGTTATAGGAACTAGAACAAACAGTAGATATAGATATTAAATGCCCATTGTTGTTAATGTAACTGTAGCTCACTATTAAATTAAGAAAAAGCTGCACAATTCAATATAAATGTATATTATTTAGGACCCACTAATGAGTTTTAGGTAGTGGGTCAATTTGTATAATTATTATATGTATCAATAAAGATTTTTTTTTTTAAAAAAAAAAAAGTCGTGCAGTTTCCGAAACGCTCGTGCTGAGCCTCTGCGCTATCACACGCTGCTCTCGGTCAAAGTCAGACAGACCGCGCCTTCCCCGTCCTACACCAGGACAGCGCGCTCACTGATACTATATCGACCGTGCGTGCGTCTGCCTAGCAGTCATTCCTTGCCAGTTGAGGCTGCTATCGCCTGGATGGGTTTGAATCGATAGTAGGTCGGTGGTCGTGATGTTCTAGCAGATCAGTGTATACGGGCACAGTGACGAGCCAGGGATAATTATCTACGAGTCGTTCATCAGACCCCTGCTGGACTAGGCAGCAGCTCCCCTACCAGGTAGGACGGAGGCTATAGCGGAATTACTGTACTGTATAGCAGCATAATCAAACTTCTCTCCATCACATCCGGAGCAGAAGCAGCGCAGGTCACCCCATTTTGGAGAAGATTAGCCAGACTAAGGGCACATTAGGAAAGACGTCTACTTAAAGATAGACCCGACATTAACCAACTTTCGACCACTGCCTCCCAAAGAACGACGAAAGACAAACAGAAATATATTTTTCCATCAAGGACGAAAACACAAAAGATGAAAAAACAGTTCGCCGAAGAAGTCAACGAAAATGAGCTGACAGGAGAGTTAAGGAACTTAGTGGAAGTAACTCAGACAACTACTGGCACTTGGCTAAAACTACAAGTAGCGTAACTAAACACAACTAGTGGATACTACAAGTAACCACAAGTAGACCAACAATGACAGAGGCAGTACTAAAAAAAGTAAAAACTTGTGAAGTCTAGCTCTACACCGTACTATCCATAAAAATTAACTACCCAAAAGCTGCATACCAAACCAATAGAAATAAATATTAATTAATCCACTATCCAGGTAGCACCAATGTATTGCAGTAACTCTGCTCTCTGTAACTGTGTTGCATTCTTGTATACTCAAAAATCATTCTATGAAAATCTGAAACAATGTATTATTTTGAATAAGTAAATTAGTAAATTTTAATTGTAAAGAGAGAAAATAAATAAAAAACTTTTGTGTGTGGAGTTCAGGTCCGCACCGTAGACTTTTTGGTAAAAAATCAGGATCAAATCACAAGAAGTGTTTCGTGTTAATATGTAATTTAATTATCGATCTCTTAATGCGAACGTTGCACAGAGTAATGGTTACAGAATAGATAAATCACAAGTTTGTACTGTCGCTGCTCGATATATACATAATCCCTTCGGGCCATTTTCTCATTTCATTTTTGACGATGCCATGGATCTCGGATTCTCTTGGCGCTGGGCATTTTACGATTTTTGGATTCCTTATGACGTGAGCTTCCCTCTGACTTGCGTTTTCTATAATTACGAGCATATTTACGAGTCATATGAAACGCATCTTTCATTATTTTTAACGTTCACTTTAATACCGATTTTCAGTTATATTCCGGCGAATATTTACATTATACATATTTATGTCCTAGAGGTGCTCCAGAAGCTCTTCAAAATGACACGACAACTAGTGTCCTACCTAAACGGGTTTTCACGCTATATCAGTTCATAAATTTCCCCAAAACTACGTGGGGTGTTCAGTAAGTAACGCAACATCTTTTTCTGGAAGCATGTTGGTTTTATTCAGCATTCCAATATACCATAGTACTCCCCATTATTTTGTCTACAAAATCCTATTTTTCGACATAATCTCCGTTCAATGCGACGGCCTCGCGCCACATTGCTAGGAGGGCATGTATGCCCGCATGGTACTACTCTACTGGTCGAAGTCGAAGTCAACGTCTTGCTGCATCAATGAACGCTGGAAAGGGAGGAATGTTGGGTTTAACGTCCCGTCGACATCGAGGTCATTAGAGACGGAGCACAACTTCGGATGGTATCAAGGATGGGGAAGGAAATCAGTTGTATCCTTTCAAGGGAACCATCCCAGCATCTGCCTGGAGCAATTTAGGGAAATAACGGAAAAACTAGTAGGGATGGCCGGACGCTGATTTGAACCGTCGTCCTCCCGAATGCGAGTCCTGTCTGCTAACAACTGCACCACCTCTCTCGGTGCTGCCCAATCAACAATCTCCCCACCATTCACGTTATGCTTCCCGCGGAGTGCATCCGACACTGGGCCAAAGAGATGGGAGGTTTGAGATCCGGGCTGTCAGGTAAATGAGGAAAAGCAGTTCAGTGAAGTTTTGTTAGCTCGTCTCGGGTACGCAGACTTGTGTAAGCCGTTGCGTTGTCGTGGAGAACCGGAAGTTCTTTTTCATTTTTGTGGCGACTAACACCTTGAATGAAAGTGTCCTCACGTTCCAACATTGAAGGAGTCAGAGCTGTGTGTGGCTGGCCGGCACATGAGTGGTAGAACAGTTTTACGGAACTTATTGCGATGACGACAGACGCCTCGCCCAGCGGCTCACCGTTCTTTTGTTCACTGCCAGGTCTCCGTAGACGTTCTATGGATACCTGCGATGCTCTCGTTTACCGCCAAAAGAAACTCAGTGACGCTTCCCTCCTTGGAAAGCACCTCCGTTGTAGACGTCATTTTGAGGGCTACATATAGCGAAGCCACCTACCGGAACATCATGAAACTAGAGGGTCCGAAGAAGGAATGTTCCACGATGTCTCACAACAAATTCAGTACTTTTTCCAACAGAAACCGGCACAAAAAAGAAAAAAAAAAGTGTTGCATCACTTATCGAACGCCTCTCGTAATTCGTAACAAACACACGCATGCGCATACGCTGGTACGAAGACGTCACAGTCAAACTGCGCGACAAACACGTATAGACGTGATTTATCAGCTGTGGACTCAACCACTGTTTATGCGCTATTAGTCTCGTTGTTATTAGCGATTAAATTCTGACTCTATTTTGTCACACAAAGAAGCCTAACCGACGAGCGAATAGACGTATTCACGTCAAAAAAATAGCTCTAATCACGTTAGGCATTTGATATAAGTTTACAACTGTTAGAAAATAAAAGTTACTACGAAATATTATAATAATCTGATTATAACTGATAAATTGTGATCAGCTAAAGGAAAAGAAAATATATTGGCCTCAGGCCCAATAAAGTTAAACGATCTATGAGGCCCGTCCATCCCTATCTACATCTACATTGATACTCCGCAAGCCACCCAACGGTGTGTGGCGGAGGGCACTTTACGTGCCACTGTCATTACCTCCCTTTCCTGTTCCAGTCGCGTATGGTTCGCGGGAAGAACGACTGTCTGAAAGCCTCCGTGCGCGCTCTAATCTCTCTAATTTTACATTCGTGATCTCCTCGGGGGGTATAAGTAGGGGGAAGCAATATATTCGATACCTCATCCAGAAACGCACCCTCTCGAAACCTGGCGAGCAAGTTACACCGCGATGCAGAGCGCCTCTCTTGCAGAGTCTGCCACTTGAGTTTATTAAACATCTCCGTAACGCTATCACGGTTACCAAATAACCCTGTGACGAAACGCGCCGCTCTTCTTTGGATCTTCTCTATCTCCTCCGTCAGACCGATCTGGTACGGATCCCACACTGATGAGCAATACTCAAGTATAGGTCGAACGAGTGTTTTGTAAGCCACCTCCTTTGTTGATGGACTACATTTTCTAAGCACTCTCCCAATGAATCTCAACCTGGTACCCGCCTTACCAACAATTAATTTTATATGATCATTCCACTTCAAATCGTTCCGCACGCATACTCCCAGATATTTTACAGAAGTAACTGCTACCAGTGTTTGTTCCGCTATCATATAATCACACAATAAAGGATCCTTCTTTCTATGTATTCGCAATACATTACATTTGTCTATGTTAAGGGTCAGTTGCCACTCCCTGCACCAAGTGCCTATCCGCTGCAGATCTTCCTGCATTTCGCTACAATTTTCTAATGCTGCAACTTCTCTGTATACTACAGCATCATCCGCGAAAAGCCGCATGGAACTTCCGACACTATCTACTAAGTCATTTATATATATTGTGAAAAGCAATGGTCCCATAACACTCCCCTGTGGCACGCCAGAGGTTACTTTAACGTCTGTAGACGTCTCTCCATTGATAACAACATGCTGTGTTCTGTTTGCTAAAAACTCTTCAATCCAACCACACAGCTGGTCTGATATTCCGTAGGCTCTTACTTTGTTTATCAGGCGACAGTGCGGAACTGTATCGAACGTCTTCCGGAAGTCAAGAAAAATAGCATCTACCTGGGAGCCTGTATCTAATATTTTCTGGGTATCATGAACAAATAAGGCGAGTTGGGTCTCACACGTTCGCTGTTTCCGGAATCCATGTTGATTCCTACATAGTAGATTCTGGGTTTCCAGAAATGACATGATACGCGAGCAAAAAACATGTTCTAAAATTCTACAAGAGATCGACGTAAGAGATATAGGTCTATAGTTTTGCGCATCTGCTCGACGACCCTTCTTGAAGACTGGGACTATCTGTGCTCTTTTCCAATCATTTGGAACTCTCCGTTCCTCTAGAGACTTGCGGTACACGGCTGTTAGAAGGGGGGCAAGTTCTTTCGCGTACTCTGTGTAGAATCGAATTGGTATCCCGTCAAGGCCAGTGGACTTTCCTCTATTGAGTGATTCCAGTTGCTTTTCTATTCCTTGGACACTTATTTCGATGTCAGCCATTTTTTCGTTTGTGCGAGGATTTAGAGAAGGAACTGCAGTGCGGTCTTCCTCTGTGAAACAGCTTTGGAAAAAGGTGTTTAGTATTTCAGCTTTACGCGTGTCATCCTCTGTTTCAATGCCATCATCATCCCGTAGTGTCTGGATATGCTGTTTCGAGCCACTTACTGATTTAACGTAAGACCAGAACTTCCTAGGATTCTCTGTCAAGTCGGTACATAGAATTTTACTTTCGAATTCAATGAACGCTTCACGCATAGCCCTCCTTACGCTAACTTTGACATCGTTTAGCTTCTGTTTGTCTGAGAGGTTTTGGCTGCGTTTAAACTAGGAGTGGAGCTCTCTTTGCTTTCGTAGTAGTTTCCTAACATTGTTGTTGTACCACGGTGGGTTTTTCCCGTCCCTCACAGTTTTACTCGGCACGTACCTGTCTAAAACGCATTTTACGATTGCCTTGAACTTTTTCCATAAACACTCAACATTGTTAGTGTCGGAACAGAAATTTTCGTTTTGATCTGTTAGGTAGTCTGAAATCTGCCTTCTATTACTCTTGCTAAACAGATAAACCTTCCTCCCTTTTTTTATATTCAGGGACGGAACGAAAAAAAAGTTGAATGCAGCTGTTAGTTGAAATGAGGAGGTTAATTACGAAGCGGCAGGAACAGAGAACCGCAATAACAAGATACATGGGTAGAACTGTTTTACGGTATAAACGATATCGGACAGTCTTTGACAATATTTTGCTCCTTGATCTAGGTTAGTTTTGTCCTTCCGATGGTTATTACATTTTCTTTTTTAATTATTATAGCTTTGGGATGGGATGATTTCTGTTGAATTTTATAGATGTATGTACTGGAAACTGTAGAACGAATCTCTTCTGTTTTTAAATTCTTTCTCGGACGACATCTCCTATGCGAAGCCCATAATAGTCGAAGTTGTCCCATAGACTGGTCCAATACTCCAGAGCCACATTTCTCTGCAAACAGAGGTGCACACTTTCTCTTCACAGCCTTTGCTGGAGCTTCGCTCAATACCTCTTTCTCAACAACGTGTCACGCTGCTGTACAATTGCTCCATTCATACTGCGAAAACTAGCTGTCGCAACGGTTTGCCTGCTGATTAGCAAACTCACAACAGACAGGTGTCTGCATTCCAAAGGCGACTGCTCACGAGCGTGCTAACCGCGGACTGTTAGTACTCTTTACATGCGACTGAAATGCGTCCCTTCGTATTTACACGTGCTCTTAGGTCCTATCTTAGTGAGGCTTGTGATCAAATAGCGCAGAAGAGATAGATAGCATCCCTTCGGAGTTCTCCTAAAATCGGTAGTGGCAGTGGCAACCAAACTATTATTCAAGATAGTGTGTACAATCTATGAGAGTAGATGCATACCACCAGACTCTCGGAAAAATATCATCCATACAATACTGAAGTTACCAAAGACAGATAAAAGCGAGAATTATAGCTCAGTCAGCTTAAGAGCTCATGCACCGAAGTTGCCGTCAAGAATGGAAGAGAGAAGACTGGAAAAGAAAATTGTGGATCTGTTATAGGACGATCAGTTGGTTATAGGAGAGATGGAGGCACCAGAGAGGAGGTTCTGACCTTTCTGACCTTCCGGTTGACAATGGAAGGAAGATTTCAGAAAAATCATACACATTCGTAGGATCCTTAAACTTAGAAAAGGCGTTCGGCAACGTAGTAAGGTGCAAGATTTTTAAAACAAAAAATTTAAAGCAAAATTTAAAAAAGAAAACATGTAAAGGTCTACGGAAAGAGGTTAATATGTACAAGAACAGCATGGAAACAAAAAAAACAAAAAAGGAAGACTAACACTTAAATGAGTGTCATATTTTTCTCATACTGTTCGACCTGTAAATCCAAGAAACAACGATGAAAATAAAATGAAGGTTAAGGAGTGAGATTAATGTCAGGGTCAAAGGATAGCGGTGATAAGATTCGCTGATGATATTGGTTCCCTCAGTGGAAGGGAGTCAGATTATGGACTGAGGATTAGCTGAAAAGGGACGGAAGGGGTTATGTGTACCAGGAATTCGATTAGCGATATACTTAACAGCAGAAATGGGAAGCATAAAATACATGGAGTTAAAGAGTTCTGCTACTAAAATAACGCATTATGGACGAAACAAAAAAAGGAGCAGAGTAGCATAGCAAAGCCTACATTCCTTGCCAAAACAAATGCACTAGAATCAGACATAAGTTTTAATTTGAGGAAGACATTTCTGAGAATGTATGAGGGCGTGCTGAACAGTAATGCCCCCGAATTTTTTGTGTGAATACTCTTAAATATTTTTAAATAAACAAACGTTATTAACATTTTACATCTTTATTCTTCATGTCTACATATTTGGAGCCCTCTGCCGCTAGAGGGCTCCGAATTGAAGCGTGTAACATGGCAGACTGTAACGTAGCTATGTCGGTCTTTGAGAAACAGCCTGCTGTAATCGAGTTCGTGCCGACATGGAGTACCGTCCGTTTCAGCATAACAGAGCCAGACCACACACGAGCGCTGCGACATCTGCAACAATCAGGCACATTGAGTTCACTGTCATCGATTATCCTCCATATAGTCCCGACTTGGCGCCATCCGATTTTCATCTGTTTCCAGAACTCAAAGAACACCTTCGAGAACTTCTCTTTGATAGTGATGAAGCGGCACTAGCACAGGTGAGGCTGTGGCTCCATCAACAATGTCAAACATTCCATGGTGACGGTATGAACCAACAGGTCTCTCGTTGGAAGAAATGTGTGTGCCAGGGTGCGTATGTTGAGAAATGAATATGTAAACATTAAGAATAAAGATGTAGAATGCTTATAACGTACGTTTTATTTAATAAGCTTTAAGAGCTTTCACATAAAAAATTCAGGCGCATTACTTTTCGGAGCGCTCTGATATATACTTCCGCAGCCCGGCATTGTGTGGATGTGAATCATAAGATATGTAAAAACAGGAAAAAAGTGAATCTTAGCTTCTGAGATGCAGTGTGACAGAAAAATGCTGAAAATTAATAATAAGATAAAAAATAAGGAGGTTCTTCACAGAGTCGGCGAGGTAACAAACTTGTGAAAAAGAATCACTAGACGAAGACTAGTTCAGACGTCAGAGAATTATCTTCCATGCAACTAGGGAGAGCTATGAGAGAAAAACTGTAAACATAGACAGAGATTAAAACGTAACCAATAAATTCACTGTAAGACAAAAATATGTCTACGAACAAATTATACGAGTGGGATAGAGGTCGTTAGATGTGACGTAAATTTGTTCGTTGTGATATTCAGTGCAGAGACTGGTTTGATGCAGCTCTCCATGCTACTCTATCCTGTGCGAGCCTCTTCATCTTCGAGTAGCTACTGCAGCCTATGTTCTTCTGATTCTGCTTACGGTACTAATCTTTTGGTCTGCCTCTACGATTTTTACCCTCCACACTTCCGTCCTCTACTAAATGGGTGAACCATTGATGTCTCAGAATGTGTGCTACCAACCGATCCTTTCTTCAAGTCAGATTGTGCCACAAATTCCTCTTCTCGCCAACTGTATACAGCACCTCCTCATTAGTTGCGTGATCTACCAATCTAATCTTTAGCTTCTGTAGCACCACGTTTCGAAAGCTTCTATTCTCTTCCTGTCTAAACTATTGATCGTCCATGTTTCACTTCCATACATAGTTACACTCCATACAAATTCTTTCGGAAAATACTTCTTAATACTTAAAACTGTCGTCGATGCTAAGAACTTTCTCTTCTTCAGGAACGCTTTCCTTGCCATCGCCAGTCGACATTTTAAATCCTCTCTACTTCAACCATTCTCAGCTATTTTGCCCAAATACCGAAACTCAATTACTACTTTAAGTGTCTCATTTCCTAATCTAATTCCCTCAGCATCACCAGATTTAATTAGACTACATTCCATTATCCTCGTTTTGCTTTTCTTGATGTTCATCCTATATCCTCCTTTCAAGACATTGTCCATTCCGTTCAACTGTTCTTCCATGTCCTTTGCTGCCTCTGACAGAATTACAATGTCGTCGGCAAACCTCGAGGTTTTTATTACTTCTCTCTGGATTTTAATTCCTACTCCAAATTTTTCTTTTCTCTCCTTTACTGCTTGCTCAGTATACATATTGAGTAACATTGTTGATAGCCTACAACCCTGTCTCACTGCATTCTCAACCACTGATTCCCTTTTCCCTTTCGTGCCTCTCGACTCTAATAACTGTCATCTGCTTTCTGCACAAATTGTAAATAGCCTTTCGCTCCCTGTATTTTACCGATGCCACCTTCAGAATTTGAAAGAGAGTATTCCAATCAATATTGTCAAAAGCTTTCTCTAAGTCTACAAATGCTAGAAACGTAGGTTTGCCTTTCCTCAACCTACTTTCTAAGATAAGTCATAGTGTCAGTACTCCTTCGCGTGTTCCTACATTTCTCCAGAATCCAAACTGATCTTCCCTGAGGTAGGCTTCTACCAGTTTTTTCATTCTTCTGTAAAGGATTCGTGTTAGTATCATATCTTGCAGCCGTGAATTCTTAAACTGATAGTTCGGTAATTTTTACGCCTGTCAGCACCTGTTTTCCTTGGAATTGGGATTATTATGTTCTTCTTGAAATCTGGGAGTATTTCACCTGCATCATACATCTTGCTCAGAAGATAGAAGAGTCTTGTCATGGCTGGCTCTCCCAAGGCTATCAGTAGTTCTAATGGAATGTTGTCTACGACTTAGGTCCATCAGTGCTCTGTCAAACTCTTCACGCAGTATCATATCTCCCATTTCATCTTCATCTACGTCCTCTTCCATTTCCATAATATTGTCCTCAAGAAACTCGCCCTTGTATAGACCCTCCATATACTCCTTCCACCCTTCTGCTTTCCCTTCTTGGCTTAGAACTGGGTTTCCAACTGAGCTCTTGATATTCATGCAAGTGGTTCTCTTTTCAGCAAAGGTCTCTTTAATTTTCCTGTAGGAAGTATCTATCTTACCCCTAGTGATATAAGCCTCTACATCCTTACATTTGTCCTCTAGCCATCCCTGATTATCCATTTTGCACTTCTCGTCGATCTCAATTTCGAGACGTTTGTATTCCCTTTTGCCTGCTTCATTTACTGCATTTTTGTATTTTCTCCTTTCATCAGTTAAATTCAGTATCTTTTCTATTACCCAATGTTTTCTATTAACCCTCGTCTTTTTACCTGGATGATCTTCTGCTACCTTCACTATTTCATCTCTCAATGCTACCCATTCCTCTTCTACTGTATTCCTTTCCCTTGTGGTAGGCGTGGGCTTCGTGTTTACATTGGCTACAATAATGCCTTCACTATACTGTTCGTAGTAGCTTATCCACGTTCCTATTTTTTATTCATTGTCAAACCTACTCCTGCATTACCCATATCTGATTTTGTATTTATAACCCTGTATTCACCTGACCTGAAGTCTTGTACCTCCTGCCACCGAACTTCACTAAATCGTACTATATCTAATTTTAACCTATCCTTTTCCCTTTTTAAATTTTCTAACCTACTTGCCCGATTAGGGGATTTGACATTCCAGGTTTTTCTCCCGATAACGACGTCCTCCTGAGTAGTCCCAGCCTGGAGATGCGAATGGGGGAATATTTTACCTCTGGAATATTTCACCCAAGAGGACGCCATCATCATTTAACCATGCAGTAAAGCTGCACGCCCTCGCGAAAAATTACGGCTGTAGTTTTCCCTTGCTTTCAGCCGCTCACAGTACCAGCACAGCAAAGCTGTTTTGGTTGATGTTACAATCCAGTTCTGTCAATCATCCAGACTGTTGCCCCTGCAACTACTGAAAAGGCTGCTGCCTCTCTTCTGGAAACACACGTTTGCCTGGGCTCTCAACAGATACCCCTCCGTTGTGGTTGCACCTACGATACAGCTGTCTGTATCGCTGAGGCACGCAAGTTCAAATGGTTCAAATGGCTCTGAGCACTATGGGACTTAACTTCTGTGGTCATCAGTCCCCTAGAACTTAGAACTACTTAAACCTAACTAACCTAAGGACATCACACACATCCATGCCCGAAGCAGGATTCGAACCTGCGACCGTAGCGGTCACGTGGTTCCAATTTGAAGCGCCTTTAACCGCACGGCCACACCGGCCGGCCAGGCACGCAAGTCTCCCCAGCAACGGCAAGGTCCATGGTTCATGGTGGGGGATATCAATTTACATAAATTTACAGACAGGTAAATGATTCCAATTTCAGATAAATTGGATGATTTATTCAAGAGCAAAAGCTTCACAAATTGATCAAGTCAAAAACGCATTACTGCACCTCTGGCAAGCAATTATTCGACTTCGTATTGATCGATAGGGATACTGTGCAAAAATCTGGCAACTGGCGTGTTAGATCGTCAAAATCCCAAGCTGGTTGGAGTTCGTTGTCCATAAAGCTCGTGTGTGGTCGGGCATTACCTTGCTGAAATGTAAGCCCAGGATGTCTTACCATGAAGGACAATAAAACGGTGCATAGAATATCGTCGACGTACAGCTATGCTGTTAGGGTGCATGACAACCAAGGGGTCCTTCTACGAAAAGAAGCGGCACCCCAGACCATCATTCATGGTTGTCAAGCCGTACGGCGGATGACAGTCTGATCAGTCTCACCACTGTCCAGGGCGTCTCCAGACACGTCTTCACTGGTCATCGGGGCTCAGTTTGAAGCGAGGCTCATCGCTGAAGACAATTGTACTCTAAACAATGGGATTCCAGGCCGAAGACGTGTCTTGAGATGCGCCGGACAGTGATGGGATACGAACCTGTCGGCTGCCGTACGGCCTGACAACCAAGAGTGATGGTCTGCCTCCCATTTCATTTTATATCAGGATCCATTTGGTTGTCATCCACGGCACCCCAAGAGCACAGCGACACGACGACGATATTCTAATCCCCGTTTTGTTGGCCTTCATGGCATGCCATCCTGGGCTTACACTGCAGCAAGATAATGCCCGCCCCCACATGGTAAGGGTTTCTGCTGGTTGTCTTAGTCCTTGCCAAATCCTGCCTTGGCTAGCAAAATCGTCGGATCTCCCCCCAAACGCGAACGTTTGAAACATTGTTGCCAGGGCCCTCCAAACAGCTCGGGACTTTGAAGATGCAGTGCGACAATTGGACATAATTTTGCACGATATCCCTCAGGAGGAAATTTAACAACTAACGCCAAGACGAATAAGTGCTTGAAAAAGTACCAGAGGTGGACCAATGCGTTACTCACTGTGTAAGCTCTTTCTCTTGAAGAAAACATCCAATTTTTCTGAAACTGTAGTCATTTGTTTGTCTGTACATTTATATCATATCTGCTGATTACGGTTTCATTCGATAGTTCCTTCATGGTGCGTCGTTTCTTTATCTTATAGTGTATTTGAGGACGCTGTCACACTGAGATGAAGAGTTGGCAAAGGACATGGACTCGTGGCCAAGCGGGCTGCATCAAACTACTCGTGAAACCAATTAACTCCATCCGTCCCAAAACATATTCTTCATCTACATGTACGCTCCGCCAGCCAACAGACGAAATGTAACAGAGAGAAAACATGGTACAACGCTATCCTTCCTTTTCTGTCTCATTCCGAATGCTGTGTGACAAGGACGACTGCCAGTAAGTCTCAATTGTAATTTCCCTGATTTTATCGACGTGGTCATTCCGCGAGACGTGTGTGTGAGGAAGTGCCGTCTCTTCTTGAAATGTTCCGTTATGGCAATTTAACAGTAAACCTTTCCATCATGCACAACGCCTCTCTCGTAGTGTCTGCCACTGGAGTTGAGCGAGCACCTCCACGACGATCTAGTGCAGATTAAATGAACCTGTGACGAAACGCGCTGCTCTTCTTTGAATCTCCTCTATTTGGCATGTTACTTTTGCCTGGCAAGGGTCCTACAGTGATAGCGGTACACAAGAATCAATTGAACGATTGTCTTGTAAGCTGCCCCTACCAAAGGCCAATTACAGTTCCTTATGGTTCTCCATATGGATCTCAATCTGGCACCTGCTTTTCATGTAGCGAGTGTTATGTTGTTGTTCCACTTCAGGTTGCTCCGTACGGTTACATCTAATTTTAAAAAAGCAGACGACGTGGTGCATGCAGAGCTGCGTCCCTGCGTGTTCGGCCACCACACACTCGGATATGCTTCGCGGGCCAGTTTGGCTTCTGCTTCACCTTGGAGGTTGTCTCCCAATAGAAGAGCCTGCTGCAGCTTCCACAGCGTTTAAAGCGATGGTTCCCAACCTGGTGCTAATTACACCCCGAGGGGAAATTAAATTTATCAAGGGGTAAAAGCTAAACGATTCGATTCTCTTTCACGAAAAATACATTGTCCATTGTAGGTTGTATTATGCTTTATTAAAATCGTCGTGTTAGCTAATTTCGGCAGTGAAGCTTTATCAAGCACATTTGTTACGTCATGTATTACACATCGGGCTCATCACACAATGACATAGCAAATGTGCTTGATAATGACTCACGACCGAAATTAGGTAATGGCACAATATTAATAAAGCACAATGCAGCTTACGACCGACAGTGTATTCTTTTAGCAAACACTCAGAGGCTGTAGATCCCCACGGAAGAAAGATATTCTGTTTCACTCAAGACATTAAATTATTTACCGAAGATCATTACTATTATCACAATTTTGTAAGACTCTGCTATTGAATAGAGACGTTATCTGAAACTACTTTTTCTCAGTTAGTAGTATTAATGCAGTGGAGGTAACAGGTTCCTCGCATACACGACCCATTACACAAATATCGTGGTTTGTCCCGCACGTCGCTGATGATAAAAGTGAGACGTATACGTAAAAATGGTAAATATCTCAAGAAAATTTATTCTCTAAGTGGTAGCTAGTAACTGCAGTAGTCCAGAAATTGTTTCATTACTCGTTTCGAGGCAGATAAATGAATTCATTGACAGCACGACACAGCGGTAACTCCGTAAAGGCTACTATAGTGCAGTGCACAGTATAAACATTATTATTATCACTAATACTACGAGTGGATGTGGTCAAACACAAAGCATTAACACCCTGAAGTCTTCCAATTTCTACCAGTTCAGAAGTAAGAAGTGCAGGAATCAAGTGATTTACGAACATTAAGTATAGTGCACACATTTCAACTTGGTTGATTTTAATGGGGTTGCAGCGTGCAGGTCAAACAAGTCGTGCAATGGCGAGGAGTAATAATGCATGAAGAGCATATTTTGTAACATCTATCCTCACTGTGGATAGTTAATTGTGAGTAGCACTTGCGATGCACCATGAAACCCTTCGTCATTCATTCTAAGACACACACACACACACAAATTAAATATTATTCATCTCTCATCCTTTTAAAGTAAAAGATAGCTTCAGCAACGAGACCTACTGGTGTTGAGCTTGTGTCTGTTCTGAGACTCCATGACCGACCTCATTTAATCTCTTCTGTTAGGAGAGTTAGTTTGGAGGTGGAATGGCTGCTTGGATCAGATATGGGTCCTCATATCAGTGTGGTTCATATTAACGTTATGAGCAGATGGGGCTATACTAGGCATGGCCGTCACCTCAACAGAAAAGGGAATGGAAAACTGTCTAGACTAATAGCAAATAACTTAAGGAGGGGCACTGTCACAAGTGGTAAAGTACCAGCGGTTACAAGTGACAGATCAGCCGTTTTTAGGGGCCAGTGCACAAAATCAGTTATCCTTATTGCATCAGAATATCCGAGGACTAAGTGGTAAGCTTAATGAGTTGCTTATTTGTGTTGAAGAATTAGAGTTGAGCAAGCCAGTTGATATTGTCTGCCTCTCTGAACATAATGTGACCACTAGTATAGATATGTTAAATGTTAGCCGGCGCTACAGTCTGGAACCGCGCGACCGCTACGGTCGCAGGTTAGGATCCTGCCTCGGGCATGGATGTGTGTGATGTCCTTAGGTTAGTTAGGTTTAAGTAGTTCTAAGTTCTAGGGGACTGATGACCTTAGAAGTTAAGTCCCATAGTGCTCAGAGCCATTTGATTTTTTTGTTAAATGTTACAGTATTCAAGTTAGCTTTTTACTTCTTTAGGGAAAATGTGGAGAAAGGAGGAGTTGCCACATTTGTCAAAAACTGTTTTGATTTCAAGAATATTGATATTAATAAATTTTGTTCAGAGCAGCACTTGTGCCACAGAAGCAGTATTTCATAGTAAGTCCTTTACAATAGTAGCTACCTACAGACCACGTTCAGGAAATATTAACATCTTCATAAATCTCTGTCAGTGAACGATTATTGCAGTCAGCAGCACTATCATTCAATTTAGTTACTACTGTGAACTTTGCAACTAGGATATAAAAATGCTCTGAGACTGCTATTGATAATATCTTTGTAGACAAATATAGGTAAAAAGCCATATCACCAAACCAACAGTAAATGGGCTATCTAATCATGACATGCAGCATCTTGTGTTAAATGTTGTAACTTGTCAGGATAAAAAATCCATTAAATCTGAGTACAGGAGGATAATAAATCAGTCAAAAATTGAGAAATTCAGGAAACTGATCAAAGACATGAACTGGATAGATGTTTACGGTACTCCTGACTCAAATGGAAAATACAAAGCATTTATTAGAAAAGTTACCCCCACTTTTGAAAATTGTTTTCCCCTAAAGGTAATTCAAATCACACAGAAGTCACAAAATAAACTGTGGTTTTCACAGGGAATAAACATATCATACAGCACAAAAAGGAGACCGTATCTTATATCTAGGAATAGCTCTGATGTTAAAATTGTAATGTATTACAAATAATACTGCGAAATATTGAAGCAAGTAATCCAGAAATCGAAGAAGAAAAAGATAATTATCTCAGGCAAGAAAATAAAAACTGTATGGCATACAGTGAAGACAAAGACAAGTGGGGCCAAAAAAGAAGAGGAACAGATAGCTCTAAAAATAAATGAAACTTCTGTAACAAGTCCATGCAGTGTTGCAAACCTCTTAAACAAGTACTTCATTTCTGTTACAGACAGCTTGTGGTTATCAGGTTTGATGTACAGTGCAATGGAGTAAATGAGAACAGTCTGTAAAAATAACTTCAGTAAAATGGAAATGACACTCACGTCTCCCAGGGAAGTAGCATCCATCATGAAATCCTTAAAATCAAAGTATTTCGTTGGGTATGACAACATATCAACAAAGTTAATCAAAGAATTCTCATGAGAGTTATTTGTGTAACTAATCTCTTATCAGCGAAACATTTCCAAATTGGCTAAAATATGCTGAAGTTAAGCCTATTTATAAGAAGGGCGATGAAGAGATACCATCAAACTATCGGCCAATTTCACTTTTGCTGGCTTTCTCAAAAACATTACAGAAGATTGTGTTCAAGCATCTCCTTAAGTATCTGATTGCAATATATATGTTGCCCAAGTCACAGTTTGGATTTCTTAAAGGTTCTGATATAGAGAAATCTATTTACACTTACAGTGGGAATGTACTTAATTCATTAAATAATAAATTAGAGGCTACTGGCGTTTTCTGTGACCTGTCAAAAGCCATTGACTGTGTGAAACACAGCATTCTCTTATGTAAATTAGACTATTATGGTGTCACTGACAATGCTGCAAAATTTTTTGAGTCTTATCTAACAGCAAGAGTGTCATTGCAGTCAGCAATCAGTCTTCATCTGATTCGGAATTAATTACATGGTCACATGTGGTGTTCCTCAAGGTTCCATCATGGGTCCACTGCTGTTTCTTGTATACATGAAGGCACATGTATATGCTCAACAGTGTTGTGGTTATGATTACAGAAAGAAGATTTCACAAACATTTAGTGTTGACTGACTGGCTCTTTCGAAGAGCAACGAAATGTTGTTCTGTGGTATGAATTAAATGGGAAATAAATAACATAATGAGTGTGTTTTGATATGAGCATCTCTATAAACCGCTTGCGCGGGTCCTTGCTACTTCCATGCATTACTTGTACCATAGCTGCTGTTCGGTACAAGGCGAGCGCACCTGTGGGTGGTCATTACTTTACTGGCCAGGAAACAAAAAAATATTCCACGTTTCACGACACCTCTAGACGACTAGGCTGTGAAATTCTATCTCCACTACTTGCATTCCCTTGGCAAATCCGCTCTCTTTCTGTAGAAGCATATACAGAAAGAAACTTGTCGACAGTAGGATCGATGTATTATACCAAAACTTTTCGAGATGTATCGCTCAGGGAAATTGAACCGTCGACAGAACTTAGCGTGATTATAATTTATTGTAACAGTGATAAGTGATCATATATACGGTTGAAACAGGCGGACGATAAGGGAGTCGGGAGTATTAAAAAAATCTTCAGTAATACGGGAGATTCCGGGAAATGTGGGAAAGCTGGTCACTCTACTAGGGGCAAGAGCCGTGCCGATGCATGGCATGCAGGTCGTGGTACACACCACTGCAGTCACAGACGCCTATCTCCAATAGAGTTGTCATATATCTACGTGACACTGAACTACCAGTCTTCCACGGACGGTACTTTGGTCGCCAGTGAGATCTTCGAGACCTGCTTAAGTTCCTTGGTGCAGACCGACCATTTGTCACCACGAGTCTCCATTATGGACCCAGTGCCTGCCGCTGCTGCTGCCCACCCCAAACTGTCATATCACCGTCACCACGAGCCCTGTACGATGCCTCTCCCGAGGGCACCCCTTCGTAGGATCTGCATGTGATGTGACTGCCCATGAGCTTCCAACGTCGTGGGACTCTGTCGTTACTTAACTACCCTGCTCCTCACCACTATGACGTCCATGGACATCTTCACAGTGAACACCTGTTGGGCATCATCAAGGACTGACGTTTCACTTGTAATCATGTTCGTCTTCAGAAGCAGTTAATAACAAACGGTTATTATTGAAAAGCGTATATTTCAATACTGTCTTCTACACCACTCGCAAAAAAACGACGTAACAGACGATACCAGAGCTTTAGTCCTTACCCAGTATAAACGGTTTCTCTTTACAAACAAGAGTGACTGTCCAAATGATGACTCCAGTTTCATTACACTGTTCTCCTTGTATGATTTTACATTGAATGGAAAATGAGAATATTATGAAATCGTTCAAATACAATACTGGCAAAAAGTGAAGCACACAAAAACGGAGGAGGAAAGGAAACTTTACTGTTTGAGAGAGTACGTTATGTTGTTTCAGTGATTAAGGAGTCAAATTTACAAAGAACTTGGCAGTATGAGACCACCTCTCAATACAACATTGCATCCTCTCTGGCCTGGATCCCCCTACTGATTTGGTTGGGAAGTGTGTCATCATAAATCTATTGTATCCTCTCGTGAGGCAAGCTCGACCCCAGCTGATGCAGCTGGTCTTCAGTGTCCTGCAGGCTGGCACTGCGGCAGAATTGACGTGAGAGTTAGTCTCACACTTGTTCTACCGGTGGCAAAAGTAGGGATCTTGCTGGCTATGAGAATACAACGAAATCAGGCAGACAGTTAATGGAGCAACATGACAAGTGTGGACGAGCATTGTCCTATTGAAAAACGGCAACATGTTACTGTCGCATGAGTGTTAACACATGAATATGCAGGACGTGCATGACATACCGTTGTGCCGTAAGACTTCGTTCAATTATTACCAGCCATGATGTGAAGTCATACTTGTTGGATCCTCACACCAAGCCACCAGGAGTAATAGCGCCTTGCCTCTCCAAAAAATTGGAAAAATGAGACCTCAAGTCGCCTCCATAATGGCCTGTGTGGTTATGACTAATTCCTGAACGGCAGTATTAAACACCATTAAACTAAGTTGAATTGAAACTAGCTACAGAAAAACAAGAGGCGACAATTATATGCTTTTTGGATTTCGGTAAAGCTTTCAAAACTGTCGACTTTGATATTCTACTCGAAAAACTCGAATGTTAAAACTTTTCCTCAAGAACTGTACAATGGTTCTACTCATATCTTACAGCGCGCTGACAGTGAACAATCGTTGGAACAAAAAGCTCACAATGGAGTAATGTAGTTTCAGGGTTCCCACAAGGCTCAGTATTGGGCCTATTACTTTTCACATTATGTGTTAGTCCTGTGTAGATAATTATCTCTCACTGAAAATATCAGTTACATGCTGACGACCTTTAGTTATACCTATGCGAAAACTCAAGGCCAACAAACCTGTGCACAACAATCCAGCTTGTAGATGCTCTTTTTATCCTTATCAAAATGGATGGAGACCATAGGTTTGGAATGTAACCCATCCAAAATGCAAGCAATCTTAGTCGCTCACAAATGACTTACTATCCCTCAGTTCAGAGAATCTCTTACACCCTTAACCTTAAACAGCACAGAAATAATATTTTCTTCTTCTGCAAAGAACTTGGGGATAATTCTCGATTGAACACAAAACTTCAGTCATTAAGAAGGTATCAGCATCACTTAATTCACTGCAGAAATATAAAAAATATTTCGTCTCATACTTAAAAAGAAACTCAGAGGAACTAACACTCCCCATCCTTGATTACGGTGAGCCTATTCTCCAAGGACTTTCGTATGATAGCTCACCCCAGCTGGAAATGGCGATAAAGTCTAGCGAACAATACATTTGTGATATATATTATTTCAACCATATCACTGTTGCCTATGAACAATAATTATCATGGTTAAATGCCGATGAGCATAGAGGCCCTGTATATGCTCCACAGTTTCCTTTATTATTGCAGTGCCTCTTATTTATCCCTTACACTACTACTTGAACGACACAACAGAAATACTAGAAATACCCATGTTCAACAAAATAAAAGCCTATATGCACCACTACACAACACTGCCATGCTCACTACATCATTTTCTGTATCAGGAACTCGCCTTTAGCACAATCTTCTTTGAATGTTAGAGAAATCGAAATCCTTTCAAACTTTAAAAGACAGCCAGTGACCCACTTTCTATCACAATAGTTATCTCTTCCACATGTTTGCTTGCAGTTCAGTCTCATCAACCCTCCATCGCCTAACATTTTTCCCTCTGTCTTGTCTGAAGAGATCTCTGTTAAAATTCTCTTCTTTCCTAACAGCCATTGTCACTTTCATTTCACTGCTCTTTCATTATTCCTTCCACTCCTAATATCAAAGAAGACTTCAAATGTGCTAAACTAATCAATATCATTCATCATGTCTCCATTACTTTATTATTATTATTATTATTATTATTATTAGCCATATTATTATTATTATTATTATTATTATTATTACCTTTGACAATTTTTTCTGTTTTATTAATAATGCAAGTTATTATTACTGAGAATGTTATGTACTAACTAATCAACATTATTTTAATGTGTCCCTTATTTTATTGTTATTACTAGTGTTATCGTTATTATTTTTTATTTTCGAATTCACGAATTAGGATCATGTAACAACCTCAGTTTCTTTTCTTTCCTTGCTGTTTTATATTTTTCCAGTATTCCTTCATCTTCTCCCCATGCTGTCTTTTCCTTTCTTCTGTCCATGTTGTTCCCGAGTTCTTATTTCTTCTGTGTTGAAAACCTTCTAAATTTAATATTTTATTTCTAAAAAGATTTCTGTCCAGCTCTTCCGATTCTTTGATATTGTTTCTTTCTAGATATTTCCTTATTTCGGTAATCATTGCTGTTGTTGATTTCTTCTTCCAGATACAGGAATATTTGTTTCGTGAGCCTGTTCTCATTCATTTGGTAGAGGTGTCCAAAAAAGATTAATTTTCTTTTAGCCATTACTTCTAATATTTTCTGCTTACTTTTGTACATCTCTTTTTATACTCTTTGATTTCACTATCATCACGTTTTAAGGAACTGTGCTCATCTTTTATTTACCAACGAAAGCCTGTTTTTACTAAATATGATGTGCTCTTACAATTATTTACTGATCTAGTACAAGATGATGATTTTACATCTGGTATTTCGTGGGGAGCCAATATTTTTCTTAATTTATGGCCAACTTTGAGCTTGACAACGTGTTAAATGTCCTGCAATATATGTTAAAGACATAAAACCAAATACTTGAAAATGACATAAAATGACCAAAACCGGGTTTGTACTTAAATAAACAATAAAACAGTCAAATGGCGGTGTGTTCCTACAAAAATATTGTATGACTGTTGCTCAACAATATCAAAAACTGTTTTGTAGATCTCTTCATTACTTCTCATTTTCCAGCCATCTGTAGTTTGTATTGCACCTGTTGTTTTTCTAACTACCCTTCTTTCATGTACTTCTATTCCATCCAGCTTATAATTCATTGTTATGCATTCACATCCATATAAACATTCTGACTGCACCACCATGGGATTGTATTTTAGTTATGTTTTTCTAGATACTGGTAAGCATTTCTTGTTGTAAATATTCTTTGTCAAACAATACGCTCTCTCCATTTTGTTAACTCTTATAGCTACTGCAGATTTTTCTTGTCCATTCTGTTTCATAGTCTCTCCAGGATATTTGAATTTACTTACTCGCTCTATTTTACCTATACGTTCTATCAATTTTGGTGCATTTTAAAGTATGTCACGAATTTTGCATTTCGGATGAAACTTCGAGACTAATCCTATTTGTTGTTTTTCCAGAAGATTTATTTGAATAACTGTGCCTGTCAGGTTTTTTAAAATCATTGCAAAATCGTCTGCAAAAGCCAGGCAGCTTACCTTTATTCCATTTGTTTTCCTTCCTAGCATTATTGGTTCAATTTTGTGATTCTTTAACTCCAAATTCTGGAACCTTACAATTTTTTCTACAATGCAGTTAAACAGTAAAGGTGATAAACCATCCCCTTCTCTAACACAAATTTTTATTTCAAATGTCTGTGATACTTCTTCCATAAATTTAACTTTAGATATTGTATTTGTAAAAGTTTAACGAATTATGTCCGCTAAATTTGCTTCAACAGCATATTATGTAATGATTTTATCTATTGTTCTCTGTCTACCGAATCAAATTATTTCTTGAAATCAATGAACTATACAGTTAAACATTTACTACTTAACATCCTGTGGCGAATTATTAATTTTAAGTTAAAAATCTGTTCTGTACAGGATCTTCCCTTTCAAAAACCTTCCTGATATTCTCCCAATTGTTCGTCAATAGTTTCTAAAACTCTGTCCAGCAGAATTGTTGGTAATGTTTTATATACCACTAATAGAAGTAAGACTCCTCTGTAATTGTTGGCTTTTTTGTCTCCCTTTTATGTAGCAGGTGGATTAACGCTATTTTCCGCTCTTCTGGAATCTTTTCAGTTTTCCAGATGTTCTCAAAAAGCAGTCGTAGATCATTTATAATATTTGGTTCTGACCATTTCAACAATTCTGCTGTAAAGGAGTCTTCCCCAATTGCTTTGTTATTTGTGAGTGCTTTGATGGCTTCATGAATTTCTCGCTCTGTTGGCGGGAAATCTTCCTCGAGATTTTGTGACATAGCCGGAAATTTCAATTGTTGTAAGTGGACAGTTTAATAGCTTATCAAAATTTTTTGCTAGTGTTTCAACATTTTCTTTGTCATTTAATCCTGTTTTGTAATTTTTATCTTTGAAACAAATACTTAGCCTTTGTTACCCTTTAAGTACATGTTTAAAAGTTTGCTAAAAATTTTTGGTAATTATTATTATTGTTATTATTGCCAATTATTATTACTAATAATGCAAATTATTATTATTGTAATTGTTATGTAATATTTTTGTGTGTGTTGTTCCTAGGCAGCTGTGAGGGAGCACGTTAAGACCCTAATCTGGTCTTTCTAAATAAGCAATAAATAAATAAATAATCATCTCTGCCCCAGAGGGCACAAGGTTGGCCATCTAACTTCGCAGAGCCGACCGGTCAACTCCTCGATGTCATGAGCTCCACCATTCCAAAAACCTATTTAACGTTGAGTCTTTTCAGCGAATCAGCCTCAAAGATGGAATTCAGGAATTCCTGTTGGCCATTACTTTCTGGCACTGACAGGAGTTTCTGTTAACTCCTTCTTCCTACTAGGAGTTTCAGAAGCTTCTTTCCAACAGGTGTCGGAAAACCTCAGCCAACACGGGAAATTACGAGCCCTTAACACAGCCCACTCGCCTCCAGTCACAAACCACTTATAAAAGCTGTGGACATACCAGCCCATCATCTACAGGTCGAACAAAATCCCACGTCTCCTCAGATATTGGTAATAAGTTCTGTCATCTACAATAGCATACAGGCTGAGAGTCGAGCACACAAGGACGGACTGTGGATGGCAAAACGTATTACCAATACGTAGGGACGTGGGATTTTGTTCGACCTGTAGACGATGCGCTGGTATGTCCACAACCATCTAAGTGGTTTGTGGATGGAGGTGTGTTACAAACAACACATCGTTTCGTATCATTTGATATTATAATAATAATAATACTCCCAACTCCCAAGAAGAGCTAAAATGTGGATATCTCCCAACCCACAATTAGAAGAATTTCAGTTAGATCGTCTGGCTACTTCGCAAAAAAGTAAAATGGAAATTATGAATGTGAATGAAGCGTAGGCAGAAGAGCCAACACCGTGATGCTAGAGGCGGTCGAAATGCACGCGTTTAGTTACACGCAGACTGGCGTGAGGTCTGGAACAGGTCAGAGAAATAAGACTTGCAAAACAGGAGGTACTGGTAGAATACTTAACTTTAATCCACAATCGGTGTACATCTCTCTTGACTGTACATAATTTCCATTTCAATATACACTGGTAATGGCGCCTTGCTAGGTCGTAGCAAATGACGTAGCTGAAGGCTATGCTAACTATCGTCTCGGCAAATGAGAGCGTAATTTGTCAGTGTAGCGTCGCTAGCAAAGTCGGCTGTACAACTGGGGCGAGTGCTAATAAGTCTCTCTAGACCTGCAGTGTGGTGGCGCTCGGTCTGCAATCACTGACAATGGCGACACGCTGGTCCGACGTATACTAATGGACCGAGGCCGATTTAAAGGCTACCACCTAGCAAGTGTGGTGTCTGGTGGTGACACCACAGTGAAAGTAGTAAGGAATGATGAATTTGAATCTAATCATTACCTCTCTAAATTAAAGTCCAACTCTTCCTTAATAAAGAACAAAAAAATCATATAGGTTAATAAAATGTAATACAGACAGACTTACTATAACAAAAGAATCAATTAAAAACTCTCAACACGAAATTAAAGTGGTTAAACATGGAAATTGGCAAGAAATATCTAAAGTAATTACTTATGCTTCATAGAAAACATTTGGATCAATAAAAATAGGAAATTTGGTGGAATGAAATATGCGAAGAAGCCATTGCACAGAAGGCTAAAAAATGGGGAAAAATGGAAATGCTCAAAGAAAAGAATGAGATATTCACTTTGCAGCGGAGTGTGTGCTGATATGAAACTTCCTGGCAGATTAAAACTCTGTGCCAGACCAAGATTCAAACTCGGGATCTTTACCTTTCATGGGCAAGTTCTCAACCAAATGAGCCGCCCAAACACGACTGACGACCTCACTCACGGTTTTACTTCCGTCAGTACCTCGTCTCCTACCTTCCAAACTCCACAGAAGCTCTCCTGCGAAACTTGCAGAACTAGCACTCCTGGAAGAAAGGATATTGTGGAGACATGCCTTTGCCTCAGCCTTGTGGATGTTTCCAGAACGATATTTTCACTCTGCAGCGGAGTGTGCGCTGATATGAAACTTCCTGGCAGATTAAAACTGCGTGCCACACCGAGACTCAAACTCGGGACGTTCGAATCTCGGTCTAGCACGCAGTTTTAAACTGCCAGGAAGTTTCAACAAAGAAAGGAAACAGCCAGGTTAATCAGAAATGCCAAATGACCTTTTGAAAAGGAGAAACTTTTGGAAATAGACAAAAACTTTCTAAAAAAGAATACTCATAACTTTGGTCAAACTTGTAAGAACAAATTAAAGGGATTTCAAACTTCAAATGTCTGATTCAAAAATGAAAACAGCAAAATTGGGTTAAGCAATACTGAAAATTGTGAAACGCTAGTAATATATTCATCAGCTTCTGAACTGTTCTGAACCAAGTCGTAAATTGTATTTCTCAGATATTAATGAAAATTTGGAAGAAGATGTACCACCATCTATGGAAGAAACTGAAGAAGTAATTAAAACCCTCAGAATCAATGAAGCTAGTGCAGAAGATTGTATTACAACTGAACTTTTGAAATGGTTCTTGCCAAATTAGCAAATGAGCTAAATTTACTGTCAGAAGAAATCTGGAAAACAAAATAAATCCCAGAGTAATGGAAAGTTGCTTTGATATGTCCACTCCACAAACAAGGTAGTAAACAGGATGTATAAAACTACAGATGAACCTCTTTACTTCCAGTAGTGCATAAAGTATTTCCCAAGATTTTATTAAGCAGAATGGGAATAACACAGTACAGCAATTTAGGTGAATATCAATGTGGTTTTAGGAAGGGGAGGTCATGCTCAGAATAACTATTTAATCTCAAGTCAGTAATTCGCCACAGATTACTTAATTCGAAGGACGTTGTAGTTACGTTTGTGGATTTCAAAAAAAAGGGTTTTTGATTCTGTTGACCGAGAAACTATATGTAATATAATTCGAGAATCTGGCGTAAAGTCTAAACTGGCAAACCTAATCCATGAAATTTTTAGAGATACAGCTCGTAAAATAAAATTTATGGGAGAAATTTCACAGCTTCTGAAAATAACAACAGGCATACGACAAGGTGACGGCCTACCCCAAGTGTTTTTAATAGTGTGTTAGAGAAAACAGTGAGAATTTGGAACGAAACAATTACTGAACTAAACATCTCTCCTATAAGGTTAGGAAGAGGAAGCAAAAAGATCGAAATCAACTGTCTTGCATTTGCAGATGTTTTTTCTGTACTTTCCAAAAATGTTACATTTGCGACAACACCTTTAAGGAAAAGCCCAGCAGAACTGGCTTAAGAATTTCTGCAGAAAAAACAAAATTTGTAACAAATGTTAGCCATGCTCCAAAATTCCTGAAAAGATTTTGGCCAAACAGAGAGGGTAAAAAAATATAAATATCTAGGTAAGATAACCCAAGAAAATGCTTTGGAAAAATCTGCAATAGAGGAAAGGCTGCATAAAAAGGGAGAGTATATGGTATCGCCAAAGACCTCTACAACAAAAAGTGACTATCCAAAAACCCAAAAATAAAGCATTACAGCACAGTAGTAAAGCCAGAATGCCTGGCATTTACTGTAATTTAGATAAATTGGATGTACTAGAAAGGCGGATTATAAGGAAAATATTAGAATCACAAAACACAGTAGAAGGTTGGAAATTATGAAGTAATGCTGAAATATACCAAAATATAGAAAATATTTCAAACGTAATGAGAAAAAGTAGACTCAAGTTTTTTTGGACATTTATTTCGAATTCAAGACAGTGGGTTAACTAATAAGATTGTAAGAAGTCCACAGCAAGCTGGGTCAACGAAGTAAAAAAAGATTTAACAAGAAACAATGTAAAAACAAAAGATATAAACAACAGAGAAGCCTTTCGGGAAGAAGTATTAAAAATGGAAGGAATCCAAGGCAGGGTAACTAAAACGACAGGTCCAAAATGGTCTGAAGCCAGAAAGAAGAAACATAGCGAAGAGATGAATACTGGAAGAAAAGAGAAGTACAAAGAAAAAAACTGAAAGTGGAACTTGGTCCTCAGATAGCCTACCCGAAGTAAGAAAAAATAATAAAAATAGAATCATAGAAACATGTAATCTATCTGATGTAACTGAAAGAGATGGCGCAGAGTTGGTGCACTGGACTCGCATTGAGGCTGATGGTAGTTAAAACCCCGTCGGCAATGTAGATTTAGGTTTCGAATAATTTCCCCAAAATTACCAGAATGGTTGCTTTAAAAGTAGAAGCCGATTTCCTTCCTTTTCCATCTCCAGGTCGAGCTTGGGCTCTGTCTTTAATGACCAAGTCATCGACAGGATGTTAGAACCTAATCTTCCTACATTATCCCTTACGAAGAGGCATTAATATCATCGATGAATAGTACGTAATGTAGCAGAATGGGAACACATATTACGAACACATAGTTACCGCGTCAACCAGAGAATAAGATACTCCATTGTAATCGTTACTAGCAGACAACGGTCAATGTTATTCACATATATCTCTGTTACAGTGTTATCATTAATGTTTGTAATAAGTCATGTTTATGTAAACTGCAAACGAGCAACATGATTTTTATAAGAACATAAACATTACTGATATTTAATCATATAATTTTTCCACTGTAAGAAGCATCTGTTCCGTTAAAAGTATGGAATATGAATACTATGAATTACTGTTAGCATCCTGTTACGAATTAGGCACATTGCTAAAACTACCACAAGTCATTATTAGCAAAAGTAACTTCATATAATTCAACTTGTTATGTATGTACAACTGATAAAATTATTAGCACTAGTAATTATTATCACAGTAATTATTAGTTTATATCTGCTTGATGATCATAAAGTTAAAAACCACTAATTGGAAAGTCATAAAAGTTATGTTTCCAGTAATAAATTTTACGTATTGTATTGTTATGGTATTATTTAAGGAGGTAGCTGAAACCACGAGCGAACGAAATTAATGTTAGAACAGTTTTTGTGGTTTCAGCTACATGCATATCTTTTTGACTGTTTCAGTGTTGGAATAAATGTAGTAAAGGTAAACTTTAGTGTATCGACTTCATTATTTATTTAGTATGTAGTATGTCACGAAATACATAGATAAATCTCACACATATTGAATTGAAAAGACATTATTTCACTGAGTTACGCATTCTGTATGCGAAACAGCAGAAATTGAGTACTGAAGTGTGCTAGTAGCAAGCACATGCAATTAGTTTTCAGTAGGATGACAAAATAGCTTAATACAGGATTATTCCATTGACACGCTTTGGAAACAACGGATCCAAATAGTGGGCCCTTAAATCATCCTCACACAGGAAGTGTTTCTTATTACTAAGCATTCTAGACGTGGTTTTCATCGGTGTTGGCGCGTGTTTAAGCCATCCTAACGTGGAAAATCTATCTGATCGTAAAGCACGCAAGACGTGCATAACATCGTGGTTAGTGGACACTTAGGAACGAGTTGTTGCATCAGGCGGAACGTGCTCCTCATCCTGATTTGCGATTGCAGCGCGCACAAGCGGCAGTTGTCGGCTGTATCTGGCTCGCAAATTACACAGTTTGTTAGAAATGGAACGGCATAAAATTCCTACGTTAGCTCTAGTAAAACATACATTTCCTTCTTTGTCCATATGCTGGTCACGATATACTGTCTGTAGTGTTCATCAATAAAATTTCAGTATCCATGAAAATGCTACAAGGCAGAAAAGAAGGTTCCATGTCCAGTCAATAAGGATATTAGCTTATAACTGTTCCATTACAAATAGTGCGACACAACTTTACAATAGTCTTTGACATAAGTTAAAAATTATTTCATCATTTTAATTTTTAGTAAAACCGTAAGGTGATTCTTACTAGATCACTTCTTCTGATCAGCAACAAATGGAAACAAGACAACAAGAAACTGAAAATATCCTACTGGAAGTTATACAAGCTCTGTTGTAGATAATGTGTGTGTGTGTGTGTGTGTGTGTGTGTGTGTGTGTGTCCCGAAAGTCTAGAACGTTTACTTGGATGAGTAAATACGAGTGAATAAATACTGTACTGCGATCGAATAAGGCAGTGATGAAGAAAACAATCTTGTATTTCGTTGGTCCATGTTCCTTGGCACATTCACAAAATCGAACAATATATATATATAGAGGACGTGCATCAGCAACAATTTACTAAGTAGCTTCTATCCACTACACTACGTAGAATTTTCATGATAATATCTTCTATGCTATGGTCTCTTTAATCATCGATATGTTATTAACGGCATTTAATTATAACGAATCGTGGCAATAATAGCATAAATCTTCAGTGGGCCGTTGCCTTGAAACAGCGTACTTTCATAACACGCAAGTTACGGTACGAATGCAACCAAATAAACAAATGCTTTAGCCAGCAATATTTTATTACAACAAATCGTGCCCATAACGAGGCATTTTCGAAAAATCTCCTGTGTGCTGGAAAACCGAAATAGCATATATTAATAGGATTTTATATTATATTATATTACGCGAAGTCTGTTCAAAAAATTCCGGAACATTAGTAATTTGGCGCCAATGGTTTGTTGGAGCTAAATGCGATTGGTATCCCTCCTCACACCTGTGTTTAATGTGTAACTGCCGTAAGTTTCATTGTTTTACGTCTGTTAATTATTATTCAGTGCTGTACTGAGTAGAGCGTTGTGTCGCACAGTTTGCGAATTCCGAGCTGGCAGATTTAATGGAGCGACGCGTCTGCATTCAATTTTGCGTGAAATTCAAGAAAACCTTTACAGAGACACTCCAAACGCCGCAGGAAGCCTACGGGGCTTACGCAGCACTCCATGTTGCGAATGGTTCACACGGTTTAAAAATGGCCGGACGGAAGTTAAAGATGACCCTCGTTCAGGACGCCCTTCGCCGTCTACCGACGACGTTCAGGTCAGGAATGTCAACGAAATTACGCGTGCCAATGGAAGACTGATTGTCGGAGAGATTGCAGAAGAATGTAACATTTCATTTCAATCATGTGAAGTCCTGCGAGAAGGAAACAGCTTGAAATGTGGCGAGACAATTCATGGCTCTTGCATCACGATAACGCAACTGCAAATACATCACTGATGGTGCCTGATCATTGGACAAAAGACGAAATCACTGTGCTTCCTCATCCCCCGTACTCTCCAGATCTGACCCTGAGGACTTCTTTTTTTACTTCCATATTCGAAAACCCCGTTGAAAGGACGAAGATTTGAAACGATAGTCGAGATTAAAGAAAATTCGTAAACGGCGCTTCGTGCGATCCTGCAAGAAGTGTACCAAGACTGCTTCCTGAAGTGGAAACAGCGTTGGGAGCGGCGTATCAATTGTGGAGGAGAGTATTTTGAACGAAACTGTACACAATAAGTAAAAGGTAAGCGCAGAAAAAAATTGTGATCAAAGCTCCGGAATTTTTTGAACAGACCTCGTATTTATAATATAAACTTTGGCAGTTGTGGGCTTTAAGTGAAAAAGACTAAAACCTGAACGAGATTTTCACTCTGCAGCGGTGTATGCGCTGATATGAAACTTCCTGGCAGATTAAAACTGTGTGCCGGACGGAGACTCGAACTCGGGACCTTTGCCTTTCGCAGGCAAGTGCTCTACCACCTGGGCTACCCAAGCACGACTCACGCACCGTCCTCACAGTTTTACTTCCGCCAGTACCTCGTCTCCTACCTTCCGAACTTTACAGAAGCTCTCCTGCGAACCTTGCAGAACTAGCACTCCTGAAAGAAAGGATATTGCGGAGACATGGCTTAGCCACAGACTGGGGGATATTTCCAGAATGAGATTTTCACTCTGCAGAGGAGTGTGCGCTGATATGAAACTTCCTGGCAGATTAAAACTGTGCGCCGGGCCGAGACTAGAACTCGGGAAGTAAAGCTGTGAGGACGGGGAGTGTGTCGTGCTTGGGTAGCTCAGTTGGTAGAGCACTTGCCCGCGAAAGGCAAAGGTCGCGAGTTCGAGTCTCGCTCCGGCACACAGTTTTAATCTGCTGGGAAGTTTCAAGACTAAAACCTATATGCGCCTCCAAGTCCTGGTGATGATGTAGAGTGCGACTTCGCCCCAGTTTCTACTGCAATTTTACAGCCGCGAGTCTCTCTTTAATGGAGAATTGCGGCGTCAACAGTTTCTCACGACGAAGCAAGAATATGACTTAACAGTTTTTGACACTACGAAATGCTATGGACCGCGAAGTCACAAAACTCGAATAGTTCTTCGTACTCGATTGCTTTTCCACGCCATATAAGGAGAGATTTACTCAGAGCAGAACAAACGTTGTACAAAGGGAGGAATCTAGCCTTACAGGTGCACGATCTGCTATTAATTATCTGTCGTCAGTCTCTGTGCACTCTCTTCCTGCCCAACAATACGACAGTGTCGTCCTCTCAGAATTTTCGCGACGTTCCTATTAAGGCAATCTAGGTCTCTGTCACGCTGCGGTACTTAGCTTATCTCTGACGGGGATTATACCGCATTCCCAGACGCGCAGCTATTCCACGCTTCGCCCCAGTTTCTGCTGCAGTTTTACGGCCGAGAGTCTCTCTTTAATGGAGAATTGCGGCGTCAACAGCGGAAGCCGAAGGTGTTTCGTTTAGTGGGCCGAGACCTGCAGCTGTCGCGGTAACGGAATCCGCAGGGCCGCTGATAAGCCTTATCGGGAATTGCGCGAGGCAACCGGAGCAGCCATCCGCCTGTCACGCCACGAGCCACGTACCACTTGGCCCGTTCTGCCATCAATAAAACGTCAAAAACGAAGGGGAGCAAAGGAGTCTTACTGCTGCACAACAACCCTCCACAGCCGAGGTGTAATGTGCATACCTGTGCGGGTGTACTCGACTCGGAATTCAGCAGTTTGAATCCTGGTCGTGGCACAAATTTTCATCGCCAGTGCTGCTTGTTTATTCGTGTAAAAGACGCCTGAATTCAAACTGACGTAAATGGAAAATGTGACGTCATGATGCATCAGGCCGATATCTGTCAACCTCTGTGGAGATGTTTGTCACATAACGGATATTAAATGATAAACGATTCCATACGGAGCTATTTTATTCCATTCCATTGCAGCTGGATGGTACAGCAATCGCACTTTTGAATTATTTCAGAATAAAAACAGTCTTGGATGCAAAGATGCTTAACGTCAAGAACGCGTTTCGCTCTTTCGGGGCATCATCAGATGGTGTGATAAAGAAATTTTGAATCTTGAGGGTATTTTTGTTCTGTCGTTGCAACTACAAAACCACGCGCCAGAATGAGACTTTCACTCTGCAGCGGAGTGTGCACTTATATGAAACCTCCTGACAGATTAAAACTGCGAGCCGGACCGAGACTCGAACTCAGGACCTTTGCCATTCGCAGGCAAGTGCTCTACCCAAGCACGACTGGCGACCCGTCCTCACAGCATCAGTTCTGCAAGAAGAATTCTGCAGAAGAGCTTCTGTGAAGTTTGGAAGGTAGGAGACGAGGTACTGGCAGAATTGAAGCTGTGAGGACGGGTCGTCAGTCGTGTCAGATGGTAGAGCACTTGCCCGCGAAAGGCAAAGGTCCCAAGTTCGAGTCGCGGTCCGGCACACCGTTTTAATCTACCAGAAAGTTTCACAAAAGTACGTGATTTTCTTTATCAGACGCGTTTCGCTTTATTTGAAAAAAATGTGAAATCTTATGGGACTTAATTGCTAAGATCATCAGTCCCTAGCTTACACACTACTTCACCTAAATTATCCTAAGGACTCGAACCACCGCCGGGACCAGCCGCACAGTCCATGACTGCAACGCCTTAGACCGCTAAGCTAATCCCGCGCGGCGCTTTATTTGAGGTAAAGCATCATCAGTGGTGGTGATTTTCGCTTGATTTCTCCATTACATCGGGAAATGCCGTCTGCTAGCATATCGTTGATGTTTTTGTGCCTTGGACATTGGTAATTTTGGTCTAGGTTTTAGTTGTTCTGCAGCACTATGCAATTCTTAATGTTTTTCACACACACTTCTACGCACACCGATGTGAGACAGGAGAGGCAACATACTCTACTGAGGAGAAAACAACAGAACGGCCCAGAATGAGATTTTCACTCTGCAGTGGAGTGTGCGCTGATATGAAACTTCCTGGCAGATTAAAACTGTGTGCCGGATCGAGACTCGAACTCGGCACCTTTGCCTTCGCGGGCAAGTGTTCTACCATTATTTTTGGTCGTTGCGGACGTCACATAACATCCGTTCAAGTTCGTTGTTGATCCTTCCACTCAGTTTTTTTTTTTTTTATTACAGAGGCCAACCAGCCCTCTGACCGAACACGCTGAGCTACCGTGCCGGCATCAACTGAGCTGCCCAGGCACGGCTCACGCCCGGTCCTCACAGCTTTACTTCCGCCAGTACCTCGTCTCCTACTTTCCAAACTTCACAGAAGCTCTCCTGCGAACCTTGCAGGAGTTCGAGTCTCGGTCCGGCACACAGTTTTAATCTGCCAGGAAGTTTCGTAATAGAAAGGCCGACTTACCCGAATGTAGGTGGAAACGACAGAAAAATACAGCATTTCCCCAATTTATATGCTTGCTTAACCGTAGCCGTCAGACTTGTGTAGAGAGTCCTAGATCTAAGCGCAATACCGATAATTGTGAGTGTACGCTTCGATTTTATACCGTTCTAGCGAACCCGGCAATGCATCACAATTTTGGTTTTGATTCTTATTGTTTTGAAGCGTCTCTTTAAATTTTTTGCACACAGTAAAATTACAGAACCCCTGCTAAACATCTTTCGTCTTTTGGATACTGTGTGGCAGGAGTATGAACTGGTCTTCTGAACTACCAGTTCGTGAAAGGGCAACATGCACCTGACCATACGAAACATTTGTCTAATTGTTTAAATGCCCTGCTGTCATAGTTAAAACCAACTACGAGAAAGAAAACAAAACAGTTTATTTAAACAGCACATTTACAGTATATTGTTATATTGCAAGCCGTCGCTCGCTTTAATCATAAATGTATGTCTGAGTGAAGCTATTCATGTACCTCCACAATAAAAAAAAAGAAAAAGAAACAGAATCACCGGCATGGCCAGGTTGCTGCATCCAGCTTTTATGGTCCCCAGTTCATCTCGTTAGCTATTCTCGATCGCCTCCGTTACAGCCTCCTGGATACAAGGTTACACATATAGTTACAAGAACTTTCTACCCACAATTTCTCCGTGTAGGAAAATTCATTAACCACACATAGCAAATATAGTACCGGGGAACACTGTGATCATGTCCTAAAATATGAACGTTAATCTGACTGACACTGTTGTTACAGTCAGAGTGTCATGCCACTTCTCACCCCTCCTCGTTACGCAGTAATTTCTGCATGGGAAGAGTCACAATTCAATAAAGATGTCAGTGTGATATTGAGCAAAAGAAATTATTTCTTCAAGAAAGACTTGCCAGACCATGACAGCTCTGCCAACCAAAAACCAGTCTTGACCCCATTCAACAGGGATCACACACACACACACTGCTGCATGCCTGCAAAAGTTATGTGATTTTCTCGGCGTTAGAATTGTTCCTGTGGACCCTCAGGTCTTTGTTGTACATCCTGGACTCTTAAGTAGAATGACTGAATGGTTAAAAAGTCGTGCAGACATTTAACTAACCCATTCACACCGAAACTGAGGTCAGAGATAATTAGTTTCCCTAACCACAATACAATATCGTTGAGTATTGAGCATTTTCTGTGTCTGAGATTTTGTTACCCCTGGCCAAGCATTCGCAATGATTCAATCTCCTGTAGAGACAAATAACGTGACAAGTTCTAGCCAAACATTCAGAAATTCTAGGCAAGCCAACACCGTTTTCTTACGACTTGTGTCATCTCTTAACCTTATTTCATAGTGAGGTGTCTTTCTGTTCTTTTAGTACAAAGGTGTAAAAGGTGTTAACACAAACAACATTGAAATGACATGCGAAACATGATGTGACTTTACGCAAATGACAAAGACAAAATAAAAACATGAGTCAATTTCAGAAAGTGGTTTGAATATTAGTGTATTTGTTGTCTGTGATCCTTCGTCAATCTTAAATTTTAGATGAGAGTGACATTGTACCCCAGTGCGCATCTGAAAATAGTGTTGTCCCTCATGACCAACATACACTACTGGCCATTAAAATTGCTACACCAAGAACAAATGTAAATGATAAACGGGTATTCATTGGACAAATATATTATACTAGAACTGACATGTGATTACATTTTCACGCAATTTGGGTGCATAGATCCTGAGAAATCAGTACCCAGAACAAGCACCTCTGGCTGTAATAACGGCCTTGATACGCCTGGGCATTGAGTCAAACAGAGCTTGGATGGTGTGTACAGGTACAGCTGCCCATGCAGCTTCAACACGATACCACAGTTCATCAAGAGTAGTGACTGGCGTATTGTGACGAGCCAATTGCTCGGCCGCCATTGACCATGCGTTTTCAATTGGTGAGAGATCTGGAGAATGTGCTGGCCAGGGCAGCAGTCGAACATTTTCTGTATCCAGAAAGGCCCGTACAGGACCTGCAACATGCGGTCATGCATTATCCTGCTGAAATGTAGGGTTTCACAGGGATCGAATGAAGGGCAGAGCTACGGGTCGTAACACATCTGAAATGTAACGTCCACGGTTCAAAGTGCCGTCATTGCGAACAAGAGGTAACCGAGACGTGTAACCAATGGCACCCCATACCATCACGCCGGGTGATACGCCAGTATGGCGATGACGAATACGCTTCCAATGTGCGTTCACCGCGATGTCGCCAAACACGGATGCTACCATCATGATGCTGTAAACAGAACCTGGATTCATCCGAAAAAATGACGTTGTGCCATTCGTGCACCCAGGTTCGTCGTTCAGTACACCATCACAGGCGCTCCCGTCTGTGATGCAGCGTCAGGGGTAACCGCATCCATGGTCTCCGAGCTGATAGTCCATGCTGCTGCAAACGTCGTCGAACTGTTCGTGCAGATGGTTGTTGTCTTGGAAACGTCCCCATCTGTTGACTCAGGGATCGAGACGTGGCTGCACGATCCGTTACAGCCATGAGGATAAGATGCCTGTCATCTCGACTGCTAGTGATGCGAGGCCGTTGGGATCCAGCACGGCGTTCCGTATTACCCTCCTGAACCCACCGATTCCATATTCTGCAAACAGTCATTGGATCTCGACCAACGCGAGCAGCAATGTCGCGATACGATAAATCGCAATCGCGATAGGCTACAATCCGACCTTTATCAAAGTCGGAAACGTGATGGTACGCATTTCTTCTCCTTACACGAGGCATCGCAACAACGTTTCACCAGGCAACGCCGGTCAACTGCTGTTTGTGTATGAGAAATCGGTTGGAAACTTTCCTCATGTCAGGACGTTGTAAGTGTCGCCAACGGCACCAACCTTGTGTGAATGCTCTGAAAGCTAATTATTTACATATCACAGCATCTTCTTCCTGTCGGTTAAATTTCGCGTATGTAGCACGTCATCTTCGTGGTGTGGCAGTTTTAATGGCCAGTAGTATAGCAGAATAGAAAAGTGAAAATTACGTGTAACCTAATAAAATGAATACAGCAAGGCACACAATAATGAGAATTAAAACAAACACAGACATATAAGTCTCCTATTGCTCCCTTCTGAAGGGTGCTTAGGGAGTCCAAAAATTAACTTTACATTAGTCACACAAATAAACACAGCACTAGACTCATGAGGTATGTAACAGGTTGGACGTGGCAGTTGTAGGGCAAGACTTGGTGCTAAGAGAAGAGTTACCCCTTTGCTTAACATCATCAGTGATGGCAGTGGTGTGTGTGGCAGGGCCTATCGCCTGTCTATGGCAGCAACAGGTAGGCATCTGGGCAACTGACAGTCAAGGGATGGGGCAATAGTTGACAAACTGTAGCCCTTGTTGAAGACAGTCCTCCAGCAGCTGTTCTGGTCAGTGTTCAGAGACATAAATCGCTTGGTTCAGTACTCTCTAGTCCCGCCTATTTTCGTCAGCAAGGGCAATGCCTTCAGGTCTGTTCACTCAAAACCCTTACGTCAAACAGTGGTGGCCCCAGGTGGTCACGTGATGTCAGAGGCGAGCCTCCGTTACCTGCTGGCTGCAGGTGAGGCACTCCTGCTGATGCGCCATAACGTCTGGCATTCTTTTCCCTCAACACTGGCGCAAGTGAAAGGGATGAGTGGGACTCTGTGCACACCTCTATCGCCTGTGAGCCCTGGACTGTAGTCACATAGCCGGCTTCCAGCACTGCCGCCTTGGGGGAGGGAGACGGGGGATGGGTCACCGGTAGCTGACAGCAATTGATGTGCCCATTATGTGATGTCACATCAGCTGGTCGGTCACTCCACTTCAAATGCCATAGTCCACTGCACAATCGTTAGCACATATTTTAGTCCCGTGCTTTTACAATGAGTGTTTACAAAATACATCCGTAGAAAATTATAACAAAATATGAATTGCTTGTAGTTGAAACTTCACATGATTAGTGCAAAAAAATTGAAAAGTGCCTTACTGTTTTCTTTTATCTAAACAGTGTTACTGCTAAGGTTCTTTTCAAAAAAAAATGTAATGCTTTACAGATTTTTTTTTTATTTTAATAAACATCGATAATTAATCGCTTATTTAAAGACATATCCTAATCATTTTCTAGTGGTGAAGTCGTCTTGCTGTAGTGTATGTCAGTATTCTGCTAGTTTCCGAATACTACTCTGCATCCCAATGGTCTAAGCTGGCACAGCCCACACGTTCGTACTTCAAGCACCCTCACTCTTTCTAGATATATCCTACCCATTACCAACTCCAGTTACCTCTAACCCCGTTCTACTTTATGCTAATCTGAATTTTGGTACATCTCATCATGCCATCTTATTTGATGGTGATGCTGGGGCGGCCACCTGGTGCAGAGTCTGGGTCGAATACCCCTCACCGCTCCTTACTGGGCTGTCAGGATAGTTCAGACTTCGCAACGAATCCACCTTTCCCTCTGAAACTGACCTACAACTCTCAAAAATCGATGTACAGATATCATCAAATAACAGCTGCTGTAAAGACATAAAATGCCAGTTTTCATAATTTGTAGTGCGTAAAGATTTGTGATTATCTTTCGTTTTTATCTGATTCCATTCGCCATATCTTTCCTCTTCATCTAAAAATATACTACTGTGGCCCGCACTCCACATGGTCACGCCACGTTAAGGCAAACTTCGCCGATGACGCGCTTCTGGCGCTGGCGATCCACGATCAGAATACCACAAGGAAAACATCATCGCACTATTGGCGACAACCACAGGCAAAAAAGTAGCAGCAGAGCAAAAATATCGCACCATAGGCGATTATCCACAAGCGTAACCACATTCGAAAACCACCAACAGAGTACATCATTCCATTGGCGATAACCCTAATCGAACTACAGCGAAAAGAGAAAAAAGAATCATACTTGAACATCAACACGCCTCTAGCGTCGACAACATATGTCCGTCTCGCAACGTATCCCGATCGGTATTGGTGGTGTGATCAAAACCGCGCCGAGAACCACTATCGGATCGCAAATCAACTTCTGTGGCACTACTATCATCTCCTCGCTACGAATTGTTGAACAAATTGTGCATTCACCCCACTGGCAATGCACACAATATTAATGGAACAAACCAATCCATTACTACATTCCAATATGAATTCTGAGAAGAATTAAGTTAGATTAGGTAGTGCGTAAGCTTAGAGACCGATGACCTCGGCAGTTTGGTCCCATAAGACCTTACCACAAATTTAATTTCCAATTTTCACGCTGTTACAACACATACCCTTGCTGTGGCGTGACAAGCTACCAACGTAGCATTACTCAAGCGTTAAACCAAGGAGTCTTATCATAAATCAAGAGGTTTTCGCTGAGAAATCGGCACATTGTTATTCACGAAATAATTTTCTATGTGTGAAACATTGGAGAACACCAGTACGTCTTGAATTTGGGTAAATTGTTTAAAATGGTTCAAATGGCTCTGATCACTATGGGAGTTAACTTCTGAGGTCATCAGTCCCCTAGAACTTAGAACTACTTAAACCTAACTAACCTAAGGACATCACACACACCTATGCCCGAGGCAGGATTCCAACCTGCCGCCGTAGCGGTCGCGCGGTTCCTGACTGTAGCGCCTAGAACCGCTCGGCCACCTTGGCCGGCGGTAAATTGTCAAAGCCCAAAGGCTGTACAGAAAACTACAAACGCCTCACTCATTGATCGGGTGTCACAGGAGAAGATCTTATCCGCTAATTATAATAGTAAATATCCAAAAAGTGCAAGTCTGCACAAACGAAGAATAATACACTAAATGGCTACATAAATGATATGGAAACAAATGATTCTTAACACTAACTTAATGATATAACTGTACAAGTTTGCCCATACCGATACTACGTGTGGGTTTGCTTTGGGCCGAGAACGAAGCGACCCATTGTCAATTCCTACGTGGACTTCTGTTGCGGCTTTTGTTTGAGGGGTTAGGTGGTCTGATTTCCATTACGTCATTCAGGTAGTCATGTTGCGGATTTCGCGAAACAAACCCTCCGTTGTTCCCTGTTTGCCCTGAGTTCCAGACTGGCAACATGAAATGGTTAGACTTTTGTATTTCCCTCCCGCTTCTATTTCTGTATTCTTGGAAGTTCCCCGTCTGCTTCTATCATTCCACTGAGGCTCTTTATTAAATCTTTGACGTTGATAGTGGTTTCTTGTCGTCCTGTTTCTATTTGTGTTTCACCCATCATTATTTCCACCAGATGCACCTTTCGAATTTCTTTCATTATTTCTCCTTCGGTCCCTCCCGTTTTCTACTTCCTTGACGAAGTCTAAATCTCGTAGAGCGCTTTTGAATGACTGCTGTGTCAATGAGCAGTTCCTGGTTCCTTAAGGACAGTTTCATGTATCAGAGTCGCATTATCTCCTTCTCACAATATGGTTGGTCCAGGCAACGGTTGTTGTTGACAAGCGTCTCGAAAAACTTTAGCAGATTAAGGCGCCCCGATGCTTCATAATCCTTCCCTAACATAATCTCCTGTTTAATCCTTTATTGGGTGTCCTGTGACCAGTAGGTTTTTAGGAAAGCTTCTCTGAATTCGTCGTAGTTGCGACCGTTTGCTGCAACACAACGCTTGTGCACTGCTTTTGAACCTTTCAGGTGTCCACAGACAAATTCCAGTTTGTACACTAGTGGTCATGACGCGGGTGTTACCCTATCATACGGCGCAATCCATGACTTGGAGTGTAATGAATTGTGATTATCTTTGTAAATATGTAAATTTTGTATTGAGGGAAAATGTTTTAAGTCGAAATTTTCATGATTTTGCACCTCTGGACTTTCCCTAACTTCTGGCGCTCGTGCACCCAAGATTTCATGGCCGGCAGATCCCTGAATGCTATTGCACCCTCGTCTCGTGTCATCAGAGTCATGTAGTAATGAATCTGTACGTGAGAATCGCGCGGGATTATGGTCCGGCTCGGTAGTTTGTGTACTACGCGCCACTGACTCCGTGCGCTAGGCCGAGCGCCATACCCCGTTAGGCGGGCGCTCCTGCCGTATATTGGCCTGTGCCGGCGATATGGCTACAGTTTGAGTTGCAAAATTTTGTCTTGCACATTTTTGGTGACCAACGAGCTCACGGCGACCTGCTGTTGCTTCTGGCTGAATATCCACTCGAGCGACCCGTTCTCACATTTGTCTTGTCTCCCCGCCAGCTCATTCTGCAGGGTAGTGAGATGTGTTTGCTCGTCTTTCGTTTTCTAACATTCTTTTCTGTGTACTTCAGTTGCCCTCTGTCCCTGTTTCTTGAGAACAGAAATAGCCTTCTTGGTTGCGCTCACTTCGACCTTTGCCAGCGCTGCCTGATATTGCGCAGCTTCAGCGTTTTTTCGCGCATCTCGTGCTACCAATCTTGCTGTCCTACACTCATGTTTGGACTCTACCGCTACTTCTCATGTCTCATCTTACTTTTTCTTAATGTCTTCTACATCTGTTTTTCCACCCAGCATTTCATTCCTGATCTGATTTACTGTATGTTTTCGATAAACTCGGCAGCCCTCCTTTCGTTCTGAATTTCCCTAATCTCATTAATGAGGATCTTCTGTCTTTGGCCTTCTTCCTGACGTCTCTTTTCTTCCCTTTTGTTCTTCTGTTTGTCTCGTCCCTGGCCTGCCAACCGGAGTGGCCGAGCGGTTCTAGGCGCTTCAGTCTGGAACCGCGCGACCGCTACGGTCGCAGGTTCGAATCCTGCCTCGGGCGTGGATGTGTGTGACGTCCTTAGGTTAGTCAGGTTCGAGTAGTTCTAAGTTCTAGGGGTCTGATGACCTCAGATGTTAAGTCCCATAGTGCTCGAGCCATTTCAACCACTTTGAATCTCCTTCCTGTCTCTCTTCTCTGCCTCTTGCATAAATTGAATGTTCGACTATAATTACGCACTTCCAGTAACCTAACCTGGACTAGACGCACGCGACTCAGCTGCTCTACGCCGCCTTTCCCGCGAAATCGGACTGTTACTTTCCCTAACTGACCTCTTTTGCTATTTACAGAACCTACACGACTTGACGCTTCCGCGTCGTTTTAACTTTCATTTCCTGACTGAACGGAACCTTCATAATCGGAGAATTCTGCATTTGACATTTGCGCCCTTCTTGCAGAGTGATTTAAATGAGCTTCTTCCCCCGCCCTATCTTGTTCAACATAAGTGGCTGGCTCGTGTTCCTTTTTGGACGACAATAGTGCGCAGCCTTTCTCACTACACCCACGAGCTTTGCTTCTCGTAAGCATTCAGATCAACAGCTACTTCCGCAAGCTTCCGACTCTAATGCGTCACACGCCACAACTTTAGTCTGACATTTTTCCAAACAACGCACACATGTATGCCTAAGCCCATGAAACAAAACCTACTCTAAAATGTCGTACACATGCCCATAAACAAATCTGCTCGAAAAAAGCTTGCGCAACGCTCTTAGCAAGGACGTAACATAAGACGAGAAGTAACGCAGAAGTCACTGACAAGATACAATGAGAAACAAAAAAAAAAGAGACGCAAACAATACGTACACTGAAATAAAATAACTATAACATACTACAAATTGCAGAGATACAACGCATACCACCAAACCAGGGTCTAAATGTTCTCAGCACACTTTAGTCTCATTTTGAAAAAGAATATGACAAACGTGCCTTTTCCGCAAGATAACGCACTTCCTCACAAAAGTGCCGTGCTTCGAGATCCTGGCTAAGGGACGCCAATTCCAAGCCGTCGCTCACTTTAAGCCACTCATGTACCTCCACAGTAAAATAAAAACGGTGAATAGTCGAGGGATTATGAATGAGAACAGTAGCGTATTTAAGTTTACAAAATAATGACAGGTTTTTTTTAATTACTACAGCTAGCTGAAAAATCTCACCAAAAATTTGGCAAACACGAATCAGTTAAGGAATGGTGTTTGATAGGCAAAGCACACATTGGGGTGGAAGCTATACAAATTCTCCCTTGAATTAATCCCGTTTACAAGGCAAGTTTGTTCACATGAATCCAAAAAAATGGTTCAAATGGCTCTGAGCACTATGGGACTTAACATCTATGGTCATCAGTCCCCTAGAACTTAGAACTACTTAAACCTAACTAACCTAAGGACATCACACAACACCCAGCCATCACGAGGCAGAGAAAATCCCTGACCCCGCCGGGAATCGAACCCGGGAACCCGGGCGTGGAAAGCGAGAACGCTACCGCACGACCGCGAGCTGCGGGCTGTTGCTATTTTATTCATGGCTGTAATTTTCAGGTGCTGTAGTATTATTTTTTCAAGATAAACTTCAGTCAGCAGTTGTAAACAAATTTTATTGTACTTTAACGGTTCTGAAGAATTAATTTGGCATCCTCAGAAGCCTACAAAATAAGGGTAATTTAAAATCTTTAGACCTTGACTACACATTTATATGCAGTATAAAAAGTATGTTGCAGACAATTACTTAGTACTGGTTTAGCAGACGTCAATATCTTATTCGTAGAAGATAATGCGATGGTATGTCCAGAATTGTACATATTTATGTGACTATTCAAAATCTGATTGACAGTTTACAGTAACTGAATCAGATCTATGCATCTATTGTGCTAGCAGGAAGGAAAACATATAAAAGCGTATATAAAAAATATAACCGAGGTATATACTGAAGTTATTGTCTTATAAAATGTGTAAATTAGCCTATTCTTTTTATATATTAGTATTATTGTCACTTTTTTCAAATTTATTATATATAACTTCTTTATATACCTTGGCTATATTTTTATGTACGATTTTATATGTTCCATGCTGCTAGGCACAACAAATACATAGATGTGATTCATTTACTGTAAACTGTCAATCAGTGTTTAAAATAATCACCATGGCATTGTGCTTCTATGAAGAAGATACTGACATCTGCTAAATCAGTACTAAATAACTTTCTGTAATATACTTTTTGAACTTCATATAAATGTATAGCCAAGGTCTGAGGATTTGTAACATCTCTAATTTTGTGGGCTTCGGTAGATAACAAATTAATTTGTCAAAACTGGTAAAGCGTAATAAAATTTATTTGCAGCTGACAACTGAATTTTATCCTCAAGAAACATTGTTGTGTGTACGATTTGTTGTTTTTAAAAAACAGCCTATGTCCTAACAGTAAAGAATATATCTCTTCATTTTCAGGATATTGTGTGGTAAGAGGTAGTGAAACGCACATACATTAGTCGACCATGGTAACAGCACAGTGATCATACATCAGTTGCAACCTATTCAAATGTCTGGCCTTGAGCCTTCTTTATCGCTACTGGAAACGAAATTTTTATTCGCTTAAACTGAATGGGTGAATCCGTTAATTCGTTGGTGTACATGCAACGACGTAGCCAACGGCTGTGTCCGGGGACGTGGGGAGGGGGGAGGAGGGATAGGAGGGGGGTAAGGGGGTTCGGTCTCTCCCCCCCCCCCCCCAAAAAAAAAATCACCTAAAAGAAATTACACAGGACCCAGCGCCTGTGTAGGTGTAACTGTAAGTTATTTTGATTTTCAGTCATACGACGAAAAAGGGATACGCACTATCGATAGTCAACAAGGCCAGCGACAGATTAAAACTATCTGTATATCGATAGTACTATTGGCTATCGCCGATCCCTACTTTAGCTAAGACTACTACAGTACATTTTTGGCTTTGCTTGAGCTCAGTTATTGTTTTTGTTAATCAGTTCAGTTCTTCGTCGCAGTTTAATTTAATGTAACTGCTGCCGTTTATTGTTTTTATGCTGTGAGCTGTTATGGTGGTTTATAACTATAGATAAGCCTGTAACAAGAGGAAAACCAATTCTGACTCATCCATTTAGATAAGTTAAAAATATGTTCGTTCTACTATAATGGCCTAATTATTTACCTACTGCTGTGTAATGTTAGCCCTAGAGTTGTTACATGGAAATTGGTAGAGTTCTGGGGTTACAATAATTCAGAATTTCACAAAGCAGCGGAGCGGTAAACGACATTATGATGTCAGTTCATAAAAACGGTTGCATTCGACTGTGTCTCCCAAATATCGCGTTGATCAATAAAAATATCGCCCAAACATCGATGGTTTCATTTCTTTAAAAAATTTGCACAAAATCCTATCATTAGACCCAAATAGTCAAATTTCACAAAATCTGGCTACTCGGGCGGTCCTCAGTTATGAAAACCAGTTCCGATACGAAACGACGAGGAGGGGTTTGTGGATAGCGGAAGGGGTATGTGATGATGACAGCACGTTGTATAACTCGTTCGTTTCTAAAAGATATGTTCAGCAGGCTGCTTGAATTCGCTCTGCAGTCCCCTCCCCCCCCCCCCCCCCCCTATTTCATCCCTTTCGTCCAAAATCTGTTTACGCTCTTGCAACGCTACAATAACTGAAGCCAGGAATTTCACGCACAATTAAATCTTAAAATATGCATGCATTCGTGCACTGTGCAATGACCGGACATGCACGTAACGTGAAGGACAATCAAACAATTTAAAATCAGAGATGGTATATAGTCTACATTAAACTGAGTCACAGTCCAAATCATCAATAGCTGTTTATTGTGTTTCCACGGTATGACGACCGGTTTCATAACCCAGAGGTATATCTTCAGGTCATAAAAAACTAATACTTCATGTGCCACGACTTCCAAGGTGCAAGTGCGCGTGAAAACATCTCATTCCTCGGTAAACCTTGGATGAAACGGCAGATGGGCATCTGATCCGAACCGTGCGTGATCAGGAAAGCATCTCCAAAACTCTGTTAAAAGACGAGCCCGGACAGCACATGACAATACACGTATGATAGGATGAAATCATCGTCATAATCCGCCGGGGAAACAAAGAATTAAAAGACACACAATCCTTGGGTGTCATCAACATACTAAAATACATTAGCAGGCGTGAAATAGAACAGCATGTTACAGCGCTAGCCACACGCTGAATACCGTGCAGCCAAGCACGCACAACCGCATCGCAGGTTGAAGATCACAACCCCTGGATTAAGCAGGCGAAGTGATTCGAACCCATATGCCGACAGCCCTGAAAATGGGTTTCCGTGCTTTTCTATTCAGTTTAGGTGAATGCCGGTGTTGGCCTCTTACTATAGGCACAGCCATATCCTTCCGGATTCCTTTCTTTCCTAATAGATCCCACTTCTCTTACAGAGAAAAGAGCTGTCGATGGCGAACAAAATAATATCTTTTCGGAGACTTCCAGCACAAAAACCACACGATAAATCGGTACGCAGGCGATAGCATGCCCTACCTAGTATCTTCCAAAACTCCGCGCATAAAAACGTGACTTTTTCGTGGCTCATACCTCGGGTTCTATTGGTGATGGAATGGTAGGCTCATATGTTTTAGATAGGCCTTGGGCAAGAGACCATTTGTATACCCAACGGAAGAATCTTACAGTACAAGTTCAAAATATGAATATTACTTCATTACCATTTCTGAGGCAAATGGAGCACATCGGTTGGTCCGTTTTGTATTTGATGTGGTTTACGGTGACCCGTAAGGGGCTTATGGAGGCACCATTAGTTCGTGGGTGGTTCCTCGGAAAACCCCCCAAAAAACGGGAGTTTTTCCTTTTTTCGTATCAAAGCCGAGCCGCTGATTCGAAGTCGGCAACACACAGCAAATGGTTGAAATTTTTACAATATATTCCTAAGATACCGATATCGGACAACCTTCAAAATTTTGTTGATATCTTTATCCTTTCCCCAGATAAGTAGGTTCGAAGTTACCGTACCTGTAGAAGTAAAATACGCACGGAAAGTCCGGTGTGAGGGGAAAACGTATTTTATAAAGTGACTTAGCAGGGAGAAATATACTGTAAAGTGTCTCCTTTACCATCAGTCTGTATCTGGAAACCCCATGCTGTAGTACTGAAGCACATGTAAAAGTTTTGTGCACGAAAAATCCGGTCTGAGGTGTAAAATGAATTTCGCATTATTTCAATTTCACGTTAGTAATTTTAGTGACCCATACAGTTCTTTTCGTACGAGTGACTTGCTCTGCTGTAGCAGAAAAATGAAGGAAATCAGAGAAAATAGGCTCTTATCGGAGCACAGAGGCGAATATACTCATGTTTAAAAGGCTCTGACTGAAAAATGGGGTACCAGCTGCCTCATTCTACCTTCCTCAGCACCTTTAAAAAAGTTCGCAAAAATATTGGCATGCGAACGTATTCGTGCTTTTTTCTGCTGAGAGAGAAGGAAAAGTAAGAGATGGAAAAGTAATAAGTGCCAGAAGATAGTAGAGAGTAGTTGTGGTATAGAAAAAGCGAAGGAGACAATGGCAATTTCAGAGAAAGAGCGGGACACTGTTGCTGTGAAACATAGCTGACAGTGACAGAGCAGTGCTGGGATTGCTAGGAAAAGAGTGAAGGAGGCGCTGCCAGTGGGTGAGGAAAAGAGAGACGGAGAAAGTGAAATTGGGTGGGAGACGGTGGTAATGAGAGACAAAGTCTGTCACAATGACAACGAGGAAGAGTGAGATTATGGCATTGAGAAGAGATAGAAGTAGTGGGAACGAACAAAAGAGGTAATATCAGTAAGAGGGAGCAAGAGGAAGACAGTGACAGAAAGAGGAAACAGTAGTGGTAGGACACAACGAAGGACACTGTGGCCAAGGGACAGGAGAAATGACAGTCAGAGGAGACGCAGAGAGACAATGAGTTGGGCTGAATGAGTGAGTGAGAACGCGAAGTCTGAGTGGGTAGGTATGAACTACCGCTGCGCGATGTGCTAGTGGGTGTGAGCGAGTTACAGTTAGGGGAGCTTACGTGAATGAGAGATGAGTTGGATTTTAAGAAGAGTGCTAATATGTTCGCATGCCAAAATGTTTGGGAAAACTTAAAATTCTTGAGAAAGGTAGAATGAGTCAGATGGTACCCAACTTTTCAGTCTTTTAAACAGTAGCGTATTCGCCTTTTTTGTGGTCTGATAAAAACATTTTTCCGCTAGCAAATAATAATCCAAATTCTCCTTATTTAAGCTGATGCATCTATCTGCAGAAAATGATTTTTCTCCATTGCAAGAAGTGACTGATGAATACTTAAATGAGAAAATTTGAGAAAATGTAACGTTGAATAATTCCATATCCTATGCATTTTCGCTATCAAATATTGTCCTAGCTTCTCTGTTGAACACAACAATATCAGATCTGTTTATTACAACAATCCTCACGGTAATAATTATTGTGCCCCCCCCCCCCCCCCAAAAAAACTACGTTCATTGATTCCTGATCATTTCCTCAGCTCAGACTGATTGAAAGAAGAGTGTAAAATAACCTTGGATAGTGAAGGGAGATTCGAGCATGACTAATTCTAAGCGGTCTGCCAGAATACAGCACTCCAGAGTAACGAGATTATGTCTCTGCTTGGTGAAAACTCTGAGAACATCGTCAAAGAAAATGATTTATCATTCTTTATAGAAATTCCATATTTTATGGTGCAAAATTAAGAAAATGCACTGTTGTGCACAATAATGTAATATTATGCACTAAAGTCAGGTAAAGGCGATTAATACGCAGGATTAAAGCGTAAAATGTGTCACATTAAGTATAAAAAATGAAAACTTGTAGTATGCATAAATTTACTTTCTATACGGTCAAAACATGCAAACATCCATGAGAAAATTCCGAGGCTACCATTTGCAATAACATCGCATGAACGGCGTTGATTTGTTTAAAGAACTAAAATTTTATCCGACCCACACATACACCCATTGCCGTTTAGTACACCGCTTTCCGGAATCGGAGAAGTGATGTGTACCCTGTGTTAAAGAATGAGCTGTGTTTTCATAGGAAAGGGGCAATGAATTACATCAGAATTATAATTCGCTTGTCAATAGAGTAAAGTTATCACACTGCCAAATAAAGAAATATTTAACTATGAATTTACATGCTTTGAGACTATATGTTATATTTGTTTAAGAAAAGCTTTTGTTGTTTAATTTTATAGGCGAAATACTATTTGTAAATGCCTCCCGAAAGCAAACTAGGTACTTTAAACAAAAAATTAATTAATATGTTTTCAGAATAAATTAAAACATGAGCCCTTTCAAAAGTAGTCTTTAACAAATTGGATCCCCCTCCGACAAAACCGTGGTACAGGGTATGAGAGAGACCTACGTCTACGTGATTACTGTTACACACAATAAAGTGCCTCGCACAGGGTTCAATGAACGACCTTCAAGCTGTCTCTCTACCGTTCCATTCTCTAACGGCGCGCGGGAAAAACGAGCACTTAAATTTTTCTGTACGAGCCCTGATTTCTCTTATTTTATCGTGATGACCGTTTCTCCCTATGTAGGTGTGTGGCAACAGAATGTTTTCGCAATCGGAAGAGAAAATTGGTTATTGAAATTTCGTGAGAAGATCCCGTCGCAACGAAAAACGCCTTTGTTTTAATGATTCCCACTCCAATTCACGTATCTTGTCTGCGATACTATCTCCCCTATTTCGCGATAATACAAAACGAGCCGCTCTTCTCTGAACTTTTTCGATATCATAGGACAATCCCACCTGATGCGGAACCCATACCGCAGAGCAATATTCCAGAATGGGGTAGGCAAGTATGGTGTATGCAGACTCTTTAGTACATCTGTTGCGCCTTCTAAGTGTTCTGCCAATGAATCGCAGTCTTTGGTTTGCTCTACCCACAATATTATCTATGTAATCGTTCCAATTTAGGGTATTTGTAATTGTAATCCTTAAGTATTTAGTTGAATTTACAGCATTAAGATATATGTGACTTATCGCGTAATCGAAATTTAGCTGATTTCTTTTAGTGCTCATGTGAATAATTTCACACTTTTCTTTGTTCAGGGTCAATAGCCACTTTTCGCACCATACAGATATCTTATCTAAATCATTTTGCAAGTCACTTTGATCATCTGATGACTTTACAAGACGGTAAATGACAGCATCATCTGCAGACAATCTAAGACGGCTACTCAGATTGTCTCCTATGTCGTTAATATAGATCAGGAACAATAGAGTGCCTATAACACTTCCTTGGGGAACTCCGGTTATTACTTCTGTTTTACTCGATGACTTTCCATCTATTACTACGAACTGTGACCTTTCTGACAGGAAATCACGAATCCAGTCGCACAACTGAGGCGATATTCTATAGGCACGCAGTTTGCTTAGAAGACGCTTGTGAGGAACGGTGTCGAAAGCCTTCTGGAAATCTAAAAATATGGAATCAATTTGACATCCCTGCCGATAGCGCTAATTACTTCATGAGTATAAAGAGCTAGTTGTGTTTCAGAAGAACGATGTTTTCTGAATCCGTGCTGACTATGTGTCAATAAATCGTTTTCTTCGAGGTGCTTCATAATGTTCGAACACAGTACATGTTCCAAAACCGTACTGCAAATCGATTCAGTGATATGGACCTGTAATTCAGCGGATTACTACTATTTCCCTTTTTGGGTATTAGTGTGAGCTGAGCAATTTTCCAGTTTTTAGATACGGAACTTCCTGCGAGCGAGCGGTTGTATATAATTGCTAAATATATTGCATCGGCATACTCTGAAAGGAACCTGTCTGGTATACAGACCGTACCGGAGGCATTGCCTTTATATTAAGTGATTTAAGCTGCTTTGCTACATCGAGGATATCTACTACTATGTTTCTTATCTTGGCAGTTGTTCGTGATTGAAATTCAGGAATATTTACTTCGTCTTCTTTGGTGAAATAGTTTCGGAAAACTGTGTTTAATAATTCTGGTTTAGTGACACTGTCATCAGTGACTTCACCGTTGTTATCGCGCAGTAAAGGTATTGATTGCGTCTTGCCACTGGTGTGCTTTATGTATGAACAGAATCTCTTTGGGTTTCCTGCCAGATTCTGAGACAGAGTTTCGTTGTGGAGATTATTAAAAGCTTCTCGCATTGAAGTACGCGCAAGATTTCGAACTTCTGCAAAACTTTCCCAATCCTGGGCATTTTGCGTTCTTTTAAATTTGGCATTCATTTTTCGTTGCTTCTGCATCAGCGATCTGACCCGTTTTGTGTACCATGGGTGATAAGAACCATCACTTATTAATTTATGTGATAAATATCTCTAAACTGCCGTCGATACTATCTCTTTGAAACCATTCCACATCTTTTCTACGCTTACGTGGTCAGATCGGAAGGAGTGGAGACAAAAAGGTGTAAAGAGCATTTTTATCAGTTTTCTTAAACAGATGTACTTTGCGTTTCTTTTCGATGGTTGTGAGCGTTACCGTATTCAGCCTAGCAGCAACTACCTTGTGGTCGATAATCCCTGTATTCGTCATGATACTTTGTTGCAATCCAGCATCTGGATTTGTCAGGATAGTAGCTGCAATGACACTACTTTTCATAGTTTCTATCTGTGAACGGGCAGCAACACAAAGTTTTGGACGATTCAGATTGCTTGGTAGTATTTTAATTGTAAGCTGACACGTCATAAATACAGCTTTCCTATTTTCTATCAAAACCGACTGCGAGGAAGAAAGCAAAACAGTACATTGTTGTGTATGCAATTTTTGTTTAAAATTATATGTGTGGAGAAAGAATACGTCTCGCAGAAACAATTTGTCTAATGATTTAAATGCCATCACATGGTAGTTAAAACTGAGCATTTTTTTTTTCTCGCAGTCAATTTTAAGAGAAAACTTGTACAGTGTTGTTTAATATTAGGTCCACAACATTGCTTCTGCCGTTTTGTCTAGAAATTCGAGGTTTTATTGAATTTGTGATTCAAAGTATTAACCATCGCTGGCCACTGCTTTCTGCCGTCTTTGGGGCAGCATAAGAATCCCACGGCGGAAGAACTTGGCGTCTTTTGAGAAGGTCCCTGAATCGATCCAATTTTGCGCTTAGTCATACGACCGGAAGTGCTGGTCAGTCAGGCTGTGTGCCACTGATCGAAAAAGGTGGTAGTCAGGGGAAGCAATGTCTAGAGAATGCGGTGGTTCGGCAATGAATTCCCCTTTCAACGTTTCCAAGTATCTGCTGAGATGTTTTGTGGCATGGGGTCGTGCGTTGTCACGCTGCAAATTCACTTTTTCATGTCTGTCACTGTTTGTGGCCGTTTGTATTTCAGTGCTCGGCTCAAACGCGTCAATTGCTTTCGATAACGATGTTTGTTTCCGTCAGTTTCAGTGGCTTCGAAAACCTCCTCTCTTCTACCAACAGCCGGTCTCCGACGTCAAAATCACCGTTCGTGAAGCGTTGAAACCATTCTCTGCGCGTTCTTTCACTAGTATGTGCCTCACCATAAGTCTTACTCGCCATGAGCCTCAGCCGCGATTTCTATATGCCAAAGCACAAAATTAGAACTTCCCGCAAATTACGAGAATTTCCCTCGAAGTTTACACAGTCAATCGAGAATAACTTTTCGATACAATCACAAATCGACTAATATTTTGATAGCTTTATGTTTACAGTGGCTAAGCTTATTCCATGACGCTTACGATCTAGCACGTGCACGATTACTTGCGCTGTCGGCATCTATTGCAAAATGACGGAGGCAAGGTTGCAGAATTAATATCTATGTGTAAAACGCACTGTCTGACTCATTATAGCCCAGCCCAAACCGCTAAGCATAGTAACTTGAAATTTGGAGGGGGTGATGATCCTACACAGTAGGCATCGTTTAAGAAGGAATTTTTCGAAATTCCACTCCTGAGGGTGTGGGGTAGCAGATGAAAGGCTTTTTGAAAATATGTCGCTATTAATACAGTTTTGAAGCTAGAAATACGAAAACTGGTGTTTCGTTTTTCGGTCAGAAATAAAGAAATATATGTTTCAGCATTTTTTGGAAATTTAACCTCTATAGGGTGAAGTAGTTGGTGAAAGTTTTTTTGGAAACAAATAATTGTCAAGTAACTACTAAAACATTTTAAAGCTATACCTATGGAAATTGAAATTTGATTTCTCGGTTAGAAATTAAAAATATACATGTTTAGTACTTTTCGAAATTCAGTGCCTATGAGGGTGAAAAGGGGATGAAAGTTTTTATGGAAATATTTTGTTATGAAAACATTTTCGAAGCTAAATCTATAAAAATTTGTATTTGACTTCTGGGTTAGTAAAAAACAATTTTTTTAGAAAGGGGGTGAAATTGAATCTGACTGATTTATTGACTAATCATCGTGCAGCCCAAACTGCTAAGGATAGAAGCTTGAAATCTGAAGAGGATCTCGAACCTACACTGTAGGCATCGTTTAGTGACGGATTGCACAATTCCACTCCTAAGGGGATGAAGTGGGTGATCAGAGAATTTTTGAAAATATTGATGCTAGAAGTACGAGAACTGGTCAGAAATATTAAAAATGCATGCTTCAGCATTTGTGGAAATTCAACCACGAAGACGGTAAAATAGTGGGTGAAATTTTTCTTGAAAATAAATCATTATTAAAGTAATAATAAAGCATTTTTAGACCTACAGCTATGACAACTGGTATTTGACGTCTCAGTTAGATATAAAAAAAAACACGTGTTTCAGTGATTTGGAAATTTAGTCTTTATAGGGTGAAACAGAGGATGAAAATTGTTATGAAAATATTTTGTTGTATTAAAACATTTTGAAAGCTAAATTTATGAACATTTCTATTCCACTTTTAAAGAAATATGTGTTAGGGGGTGAAAGTTCCTGTGGAAATATCACCACAAGAACTCAAAAGGCAGCATTAACGAAGACTTTCGAGTCCGGCTACTAGAATCGCTTTTTCGTCAAAAGTACATTCGGGAAAGACCATGTTTCTATAGCCTAAATTAGTGTACAAAGTTTAGAAAGTGTTTCAATTTGTGAGTGACAAAAAATTTCATGAAAATAATTTTAAAAAATGTGCAGACCATACAGTCACGAGAGCGAAGCGCCAGGCGATGTAGCGTGTCGGTCCGATCGTTTGTTAGGGTATCGTGCAAGAATTACATTTAAATCGGTAAAGAACTTACACGCGTTTTTTGCTAACAACGTTTCCTCTTTGTATGTTATACCGTTGTACGCATTTATTTAAGAAAATTTATACCCCTTGTCCGTCCAAACCTTTGTTAGAATATCGTGTAAAAATTTGAAGTACTTCGGTCAAAAACTTTAGAGATTTTTGCTAACGTTTCTCTTTGTATATTATATACATATTCAAAATATATAGCCCATCTCGATCCGAATGTTTATTAGGGTCTCGTGTAAAAATTTGAAGAAACTGGTCAAGAACTTTTCGAGGTTTTTGGAACCAACGTTTCCCCTTTACATATTAATATAGATAAATTATGAAGTTCTTAAAATCGTAAAAGTCTGTTTTATTATAGTTCTTAAAACAATTCATGACACAGGTAAGTCTCCAATTTTTCGACAAATGCTTTCCAGGTGATGTATTTTTCCGAACGCAATTTGTTGAGTTAAGCTGAAGCTACGTACTAAGCACTGATGTAAAGAAATACATATCATATCCATGCTACTATATTAGGACAAGACGTTGTTTAACGTTGTTGCTAAAAATCTCGAAAACAATTTATTTCAAATGTTTATTCAATATTCGTTAGGATGGACACAGGCTACAACTTCTTTTAACATAATGTATTAAGAGGAAACATTGTTAGCAAAAATTCCGAGAAGGTCTAGAGCGATTTCCTTCAAATTTTAACCCAAAGCCCTAATAAACATTCAAATGGGCACAGGACAATTATTTTTTCATACAATATTGTACAAGTTTTCTGTTAAAATCGACTGCGAGAAAAAGAAATGCTGTGCTATGAAAACGTAGTTTCATTTTCTGTCGGCAGTGAGGTTTACCTACGATATTAACGCATTTAAACCATCAGACAAATTGTTTTTCGCGTATACACGGTAATCCATTATTATATACATATTTTTATTTTATTGCTCTTATATCACAAATACTCCACCTTTATATTGTGCTCTGTTCTGTGTCATTATGTAATTATTACACCTTGTAATTATTACATCGTTCTTGTGAAACTCAACTAGCTCTTTACTAGCATGAAGTGTTGAGTGCTATTGACAAGGGATTTCAAACAGATTCCGTATTTCTGAATTTCCGGAAGGCTTTCGACGCTGCATCACACAAGAGGCTTGTAATCAAATTGCGTGCTTATGGAATATCTTCTCAGTTATGTGACTGGATTTGTGATTTCCTGTCAGAGAGGTCACAGTTCGTAGTAATTAACGGAGAGTCACCGAGTGGGAAAAAAGTGATTTCTGGCGTTCCCCAAGGTAGTGTTATAGACCCTCTGCTTTTCCTTATCTATGTAAACGATTTGGGAGACAATCTGAGCAGCCGTCTTAGGTGGTTTGCAGATGACGCTGTCGTTTATCGACTAGTAAAGTCATCAGAAGATCAAAACAAATTGCAAAACGATTTAGAAAAGATATCTGTATCGTGCTAAATTAGCAATTGAGCCTAAATAACGAAAAGTGTGAGGTCATCCACATGAGTGGTAAAAGGAATCGGTTAAACTTCGATTACACGATAAATCAGTCAAATCTAAAGGCCATAAATTCAACTAAACACCTAGGAATTACGAACAGCTTAAATTGGAAGGAACACATAGAAAATGTGGGGAAGGCTAACCAACCACTACGTTTTATTGGCAGGACACTCAAGGAATGTAACAGATCTACTGAGGAGACTGCCTATTCTATTATTATCTGTCATCTTTTAGAATACTACTGTGCGTTGTGCGATCCTTACCAAATAGGATATGAAGAAGTTCAAAGAAGGGTAGCATCTTTCGTATTATCGGGAAATAGGGGAGAGAATGTCATTGAAATGATTCAGGATTTGGGATGGAGAATATTAAAACTAAGGCGTTTTTCGTTGCGGAGGAATCTTCTCACGAAATCCCAATCACCAACTTTCTCCTCCTAACGCGAAAATATTTTGTTGACGCCGATCTACATAAAGAGAAACGATCAGCATAATAAAATAAGAGCAATCAGAGCTAGTACGGAAAGATATAGGTGTTCGTTCTTTCCGTGCCTATACGAGATTTGAAAACAGAGAATTGTGAAGATGGTTCGATGAACCCTCTGCCTGACACTTAAATGTGATTTGCAGAGTATCCATGTAGATGTACTACGTGTGTGTTGTTTGTGGCAGATCTAACCACGAATTAAGTAAAGATGGCGCAGACACTACACATTTCTGACCGTGTTCGGACTGCACCTAGGATGGAAGTATAGCAGTCGCCCGTAATGTTGTAGCGCTGGTGGAGACGGGAGAGGGGAAGACACAAAAATCTGGACGTGAAAACAGTGAAGAGACTGGATGCGAATTTGTTGCGTACAGATTCGGTTATTCATCAAAGCGGTGCTGGGCCCCCAAAGAGGTTTGTCACTGAAGAGGCTAAAGCCAGCGCTACTGTGGTGTTTACGCTAAGTCCCACGAAGTCTCTGAGACAATATCAGAGGGAAACAGGTTTATGATATGGTTCGGTCCAACAGCTAATGAAGGATGTTGACTGGAGACCACAGGAATCACACTGTCCAAGCATTGTCACCGGAAGACAGTGATGTTAGGATGGAGTTTACTCAAACCACATTACAATCGATGGAAGAAGATTTTGAGGTCAGACGAGGCCTAGTTCCATGTTGGTGGATTCATAAACTGCCATAAGTGCTGTTACTGCGGTCCTAGTAACGACAGTTCCGGAGTTACGATTGAAAAACTGCAGTCACGTCCATTGTTGACTATGTGGCGCTGTGTTCATGATGATAGTCTTATCGGCCCTTACGTTCTTCGTGAAACAATGAATGCGCAGAGGTATGTGCATATGCTACAAACTTTTGCTCATCCCATTATTTTAACTTGAGAGGCTGTGGACAATGTGCACTTTATTCTCGATGTTGCACCTCCCTATTTTGAGTTGATTTCGCGAGAATAGCTTGGCAATGCTGTTCCGGGTCGCATTATTGGACGTCGCGAAAATCCTAAGTGGCCACCGAGAATCCTATGCTTGACCCCGTTGGATTTTTTCCTCTATGGATATTTTAAAAAGAAAATGTATGTCAGGGAACCGCGTGACTCGGGCACTTTAGAGGCAGTCATTAGGGAAGAGTGTGCGCGGGTACCGAACGATGTGCTGCAACTGCCTGTCAGGTGTGATACAAATGCTGGTGCCGATGTGGAAATGCGAAATGGCAAGCAACGTAGAACAAAATAGAATTCTAGCAACTGTTAACATTGTTAGAGGGTGAATAATAGTTAAATAAAAATAAGGGTATAATAATGGCTTACCCTGCATTTTCTCTCTCCTTATAAACAATTTAAAAAAAATTGCATGCACAACAATATATTGTTCTGTTTTCTTCCTTGCAGTCGTTTTAAACAGAGGACAGGAAATTTATATTTATGGTTTTGGGCTCATGATTAGAAAGCTACTACAGAATCTGAATCCTCAGAAACTTTTTAATCGTACCCGTTTTTCAGATTAAAACTATACGAAATGCTGTCATTGGAGCTACTGTTCTCATAGCTCCAGTAGGTGGGGAGGTCGCTCTCATATCGGGTATTCCAATGATCCCAACCGTTTTACATGTTCAATTTAAGCGATTTCAGTTCCCAATAAATGTTTGCAGTACCAACAAACTAGGCACAAGATCGAGAAAGGGGAAAGAGGGGGTAGAGAGGGTCGGGTGGGAGATGGGCATAGAGAGGGGGGAGATGGGGATGGACAGGGGGAGGGGGGGGAGGAGACGGGCAGAGACAAAAGGGAGGTTGAAACGGACAGAGAGAGGGGGGCGGGGCGGAGATCAGTACGTGCATCCAATTCTCATATACCAATTGCGAACCATTGCCGGATTTGCTAGTGTTTTAATAGAACAATAACACTGATGTGTTATAATTCTTTTAAAATGCTGCCCGTTAAAAGCGAAGGTGGCGGCAACCTGTGTTTATAGAGGGACAGCGACAATCAAACGATCCCTGGTGCCGACCCACAGCAGACATAATATTGCGTCTCTTCAGCTTTCCTGCGACGTAGCATAATTCTTACAGGTACTAAGGCTCACCAGAGAACAGTTAGCGGGCGAATACTTTGCAGCTGAACTTCGCCTTGCCCCTTCTCGGCATGTGCACTCGCGTAAGAATTCCAGGTCCCGTAGGCTCGTAAACGTTTATTACTCCTGGAAGGACGTGGGGTCTATTGCGCATCGCCAGAAGCGTGTTCCCCGCAAACAAACGACCCGACCGTCACTTGTGTCCTTATAAAAGCCCGCGCTTCAGGCGGTCTTTCGTACTCGACGTTGATAGACACTGTGTGTCTTTAACATATTGGCTTGCACTGCCTTTTGCACCCTCGTGCCGTTGATCATTGACGAAACTTCTGCCTTTTACGAGCTGTTTCGCACCCCAAGAGCAGGAGAGTGTTGCCTTTTCAGGCGAGTTCAGTTTCTGGCTGCAGCATCATGATTAACATACCGATGTTTGGAGCCTCTGAGGACAACGATCATGGCAAAATTGCCTTCATCATGGTCATATGGGTCCAGCACCTGGCCTGATGGTATGGAGTGTCATTGGGTAACACAATGACCTCTGCTTCGCATAGCCGGTAATTTGGACAGCAGGCGTACATTTATGAAGTGCTAAGGTCGCTGTTTCATGACGCTAGAGGGAACTGTAGAGGGTAAAAATTGTAGAGAAAGACAGAGAATGGAATACATGGAGCAAATAATTGTGGACGCAAGTTGCAAGTGCTGTTCCCAGATGAAGATGTTGGCACAGGAGAGGAATTCGTACCGGGCCGCATCAAACCTGTCACATGACTGATGACTCAAAAAAACCGTCCCTGTCTGTGGCACATCTTCGCGTTCTCTGTGTCCTTGACATTATCTTTACACAAGATAACACAAGACCGCATGCTACCTGTGCTGACCTGCGTACCTCGATACAGAAGGTGTTCAACAGTCGCCTTGGTCAGCGTATTCTCCAGGTTTCTCATTCGTTAAAAATGTGTGATCATGGCTCGCCAAGAACCTGGTACATCATCGCTCATTAACCACTATGACTGTTGGTCTCTGCGCATAGTATTGAAGGAGCATGAAATGACACTCTGTTTATATTTAATGTGAATGGTCGGAATGTGACCGAATTTTTATAACATTTCCTTATTTAAATATCGTTTTAATATATTATTTTGATCTGTGAAGTGGTCATGTTGAATTCAATCACGTCTGTGGAGCTTACGAACGATGTAGTTTTGGTGGGAACGGCCCTCAACCAATGGAAAAGCAGACAGCAGCGGAAAATTGTGGGAGTCAAGTGGAGACCGGGACTTTTCGAGCGAAGAGCTCAAGGGAGCGATTCTGGAAACTTTTTACGCTTTTGCTGGAAGAAGACAGATCTGCCTGTGGTAAAGTGCGTGAGTCTGAAGTATGGGTGATAGATTCTAGGCAGTGAACTGCCGCTATGAGTTTCAACTTTTGGGGACACTTTTCAGTTAAATCTTGAAGGGGATACTTGGATCTTCGACCTAGAAGAAGGCAGATCTGCCTGTGGTATTGGGTGGTTTTTAATGGAGTGGGTGATAGATTCTGGTCGATCGCCACCATACTTTAATTTCTCAAGGGACTTTACACACACATCAAAAAAAGTTTTGTATCACCTCGGTTCCGAGAGTTCCAGAACCTGTATATAAAACTGGATTAGAGATCAACAAAAACATCATTTCCGCCCTTTTTATTGCTCATGAAAACCACACATTGCATGTTGTACCACCATACAGCGAGACCTTTAGAGGTGATCGTCCAGATTGTTGTACACACGTCCTCTTGCATTGAAGCATGCCTGTATTCGTCGTGACATACTATCCACAAGTTCATCAAGGCACTGTTGGTCCAAATTGTCCCACTCCTCACCGGCGATTCGGCGTAGATCCCTCAGAGTGATTGGTCGGTCACGTCGTCCGTAAACAGCCCTCTTCAATCCATCTCAGGCATGTTTGATAGTGATCATGTCTGGAGAACATGCTGGCCACTCTAGTCGAACGATGTCGTTATCCTGATGGAAGTTATTCACAAGATGAGCGCACTGGGGGCGTGAATTGTCGTCCATGAAGACGATTACCCGCCAATATGCTGCCGATATGGTTGCAATATCGGTCGGAAGATGGCATTCACGTATCGTGCAGCCATTACGGCGCCTTCCATGACCACCAGTGGCGTACGTCGGCCCCACATAATGCCACCCCAAAACAGCAGGAAGCTCTGCCTTGCTGCATTCGCTGGACAATGTGTCTAAGGCGTTCAGCCTGACCAGGTTGCCTCCAAACACGTCTCCGACGATTGTCTGGTTGAAGGCATATGCGATACTCATCGGTGAAGGGTGAAGAGAACGCGATGCCAATCCTGATGAGCGGTCCATTCGGCATGTTGTTGGTTGGGCCAAAAAAAAAAAAAAAAAAAAAAAAAAAAAGGCTCCAAGAACTATGGACCTTAACATCTGAAGTCATCAGTCCCCTAGACTTAGAACTACTTAAACCTAACTAACCTAAGGACATCACACACATCCATGCCTGAGCCAGGATTCGAACCTGCGACCATAGCAGCAGCGCGGTTCCGGACTGAAGCGCCTAGAACCGCTCGGTTACAGCGGCCGGCTTGTTGGGCCCATCCGTATCGCGCTGCATGATGTCGTGGTTGCAGAGATGGACCTCGCCATGGATGTCGGGAGTGAAGTTGCGCATCATGCAGCCTGTTGCGCACAGTTTGAGTCGTAACACGACGTCCTGAGGCTGCACGAAAAGCATTATTCAACATGATGGCTTTGCTATCAGGATTCCCCCGAGCCATAATCCGTAGGTAGCGGCCATCCACTGCAGTAGTAGCCCTCGGGCGGCCTGAGCGAGGCATGTCATCGACAGTTCCTGTCTGTCTGTATCTCCTCCAAAGTCCGAACAAAATCGCTTTGGTTCACTCCGAGACGTCTGGACACTTCCCTTGTTGAGAGTCCTGCCTGGCACAAATTAACAATGCGGACGTGATCGAACCTCGGTACTGACCGTCTAGGCATGGCTGAACTACAGACAACACGAGCTGTGCACCTCCTTCCTGGTGGAATCACTGGAACTGATCGGCTGTCGGACCCTCTCCGTCTAATAGCCGCTGCTCATCTTTGGGCGTGTTTAGTGACATCTCTGAACAGTCAAAGGAACTGTGTCTGTGACACAATACCCACAGTCAACGTCTGTCTTCAGAAGTTCTGGGAACCGGGATGACGCAAAACTTTTTTTCATGTGTTTATTTCGAGAGGTCTGAATGTGCTCCAGAGTAGGACTCTACCTATTTCCGCTTGTATTACAGAACTATGGATAGACAGAATATGAGTTACTATTCTTTGTATCGCATATGTTAATATGTAAATCATCATTTTGAACTCTGAATTATTTTGAGCTGATGGATATTTCGAGTATTGTGATAACGAAATGGACTTAGTTTTCGTGTATTTTTGATGGCTATTTAGTTTGGGAATGTTGCTACCATTCTCGTAACGCTCTCCATGTAACTTCATTGCATTTGATGAGGATATTTTCTGTCTGTGTCTATCGTAAGACCATTTCCCGTTTATTTGAGATGTCCTTTCTTGAATAAACATTATTCAGCATAATCTCTATCGTCTACATCAATAACAGATGTTAGAATAGAACCCTTGTTATTAAATTATTCATTTAACGTTTATTTTGTATTTGTATATCTTATTAGTTCACAAATCTAGCTAATGCATGGGCTATTTGACTGCAGAATCACAGTTACAGATCATTATTTGCAGCGAGTTAGTTGTGGGGCTTAAAAGCAGACTGCACAGCTCGATCCTATGATAACATCGAGCTATTCTTTTTAAACAGTGTCGTGGGTAGCCTAGGTACCTGAAGTAAGATTAACCACAGGTGAAGATGCAATACGTTTGCTCGTATAGGATGCCATTAAGAAGAGCAGCTGCACCAGCAGTAACCGTTAGATACCGTCGCAAGAGACGGTAAGATTCCATCTAGATTACATCATCGTCAGAAAGAGATTGTGAAATCAGCTACTGGTTTGTAAGACGTACCCTGCCGCGGGAATAGACTGTAGTAATAATAAAGAGTAGACTGAAGTTTAAGAGAATCGTCCGAAAAAATCGTTGTCGAAAGAAATGAGACACAGGGGTACTCGGGAATGATGAATTGTGTTTGAAGTTTCCTAAGGCTGTAGATACTACGATAATGACTAATAAAGTAGGCACTTCACTTGAAGAGGAATTGCACCGCCGTTCTCGCCACAGACGGCGACCGACCACCATGTCATCCTCACACAATGGCATCCTCTGGAGGCGGCATGGAGGGCCGGGGGCATAGCGCATCGCCTTCCCGGCCTTATTGGTTTTGCAGACCTTGGAGCCGCACTCCTCGTCCAAGTAACTCCTTAACTAGCATCATGGGGCTGAGTATACTGCGTACCAGTCCTCCCATCAAGGAAAAATCCATGGCAATACTGGGAATCGACCACAGGTCCTCAGCATGGCAGTCATGTATGTTGACCACACTGCTAGGAAGATGGACTAGAAGAGGAGTAGTCATCTCTAAAACAGGCAATCACAGAATTTGGACAGACAAATAAAAGTAAAGAAAGGGAACTGCGAAGAAACCTTGGATAACAGAAGAAATACTTCAGCTGATCGAGGAAGGAAATAAATACAAAAATTGTGACCATCGTACGTTGGCTGCGTCCTGGTAGCACACACAGGGTTGAGATAAGTAATATTATTGACTTGGTACATATGTACCGTGTATTTGAAAAAAAAATTATGGGGCCTTGCCGCTGTAGGAGTTGATTTTAGTCTTTGACTGTGCCTATTTAGGCAAGCTGTTTTATATTTGTTCTGAAGAAGGCGTGGTTACCCACGCTGAAACCTAGGTAAACACCAGATAGTTTATGCAATCGAGGCGGATTTTTCACAATTATTTCGATACTTACGATTGCTGATGCGCTGCAATGCTGAAAGTTCTTAAACAGGTGTTTGTCTCGGAAAGTATGCGTTTCCGGATCCATGTTTATTGGACTTATATATCAGTTGCCTCGAGAACGGCTCAAACGATTTGGCTGATTTTGTTTCTGTATGTTCGGAAGTGCCAGGACAACGTTTGTATGAAAGAAAATTTTTCGAAAATCCACCGGAAAAGTCGGAAATCTGGACGGCATTTTGTATGAAACTTTCAGTGATAGTGATGCGACGGTCAGGTTTACATTTCTGCCGCAACACGTTTTAATAACATTAAAAAATTATGACGTTCAGCTTCACAGTTCCGTTGTCGCGTGTTTTTATAACAACAGCAAATCCCGCATTCAATACCGACATTTTGCGAAAAATAATACAATTGAAAGTGATATTTCAATGTCTTATGGGTGATGATCAAATTGTATCTTTGGTGTGCTGCAAAGACCGAACTGATATCAATTCGTGGTAGTTTGGTGTGTTGCAAACATTCAACTGATTTCACTTCGTGTTTTTTTAATGCCATCAGTGACGCGTCGAAATGTCGGTCGGCGTACGTGCAATGCAGCCAGGTATATGATAGTCGAGTCAATGAGACTGAGGAAGAGCGTCGAATCAAATCGAATACGAATTTTTCAAGCGCGATTCACTGTGACACCGGTAGAATGGATACAGTCGAGTCCGATTCGTTCAGTTGGAGCTTACACACAAAGAAATTTGGAACGTCTATAAAACAGAAGGACAAACGTGATGATTCGAACTGAACGTTTGGCGTTTGGCGAAGCCAACAGTCGATTACACCGCGGATGTATTGGTCGACTTCGGAACAATGAACAATGTTTTTCAGCACTGCAGTGCTTTGAGGTCAACACTGCAATGCAGAGAGGGAGGAGGGAGAAGCAGATGGAGAGGGAATGGGGACGAAATGGACATAAAGAAGAGGAAGCAGGATATGGGCAGAAAGATGAGGGCGGAGGAGATCGATACAGAATGTGTGTGGGACAGCAGATGTACAGGGAGTGGGGGGAAGGTGATGGATGGAGACAAGGGGAAGAGGAAGGAGATGGACAAAGGGATGGGTGAGGAGGACGGGGCTAGAAGGGGGGGGAGGAGAAGGAGATTATGACTTATATCCAATTCCCATTAAAATGGAACAGTATACTTTTTATAACTGCGTTCAATAGCTCTATAAAAGGTAATTACAGTGATAGAGCATTTCTTAATGTTGACGTTGAAATTAGTCGCAAAAAATCGAGAAATGTACTAGAATGTGAGAGAACAGTGGCTGGAAATGGCATTTCCGGTGTAAATACTGCCAAGCAGGCGTCTCAGGCCAGGCTGCGTAGTTGTATACCGTAAGGGGTAGACCTGCGCTACGAGAATAAAGCCTTATATCCCCTTGAACCAACATAAGATCTGGACGCAGGTTCACCTACGTATTCTGTACATGGAAATACGACACACGCTAGAATCTAGCATATCACTAAGAGCTTAGGAAAACTATTTCACTTTTGTTTACCCTCCCAGGTTTGCGTGAACTGAAGCAGAGAAACAAACTGTTCATTCTTCACAAATAAAAGGTTCTTATATGCTGCAAAAAGCAACAGCTGTATTAAATATCTAAATGTTAGTAGAAAGATTTGACCTATCTTTTCCTGTACGTGGCTGAACGCTTCTTAGAAGTAAAATACATGCTGTAGGACAACTGTGTCTACCTACACTGCTCTGAATTATATCATATGGGATTCATTAGGTGAACTAACATTTTACTAAAAATACTTTGGTACCTACACTGCTCTAAATTATATCATATGGGATTCATTAGCTGAATTAACATTTTACTAAAAATACTTTGGTGACCACCTGTACACGGCAAAATAAATATTCTTCTTACCGAAAAATCGTTTCATGCTGTATGTGAGCTTGTAATGAGAGTGTTACCAGCTACGTGCAACACACGCTGTCGACTTATTTGTCATGGCAATGCAGTTTCGTACACAAGTAAATGAAATAAACAGTTTACTTAAAATGACTTAATAACCATTCATATCACGTAACATAAATTTTGTCTTAAAAAAATAACTTTAATCTTTATTTAAGCATGTGTTCAAACTGTTGACGCCGGCCGCTTTGGCAGAGCGATTCTAGGCGCTACAGTCCGGAACCGCGCGCCTGCTAGGTTGCAGTTTCGAATCCGGCCTCGGGCATGGATGTGTATGATGTCCTTAGGTTAGATAGGTTTAAGTAGTTCTAAGTTCTAGGGGACTGATGGCCAGGTCCCATGGTGCTCAGAGCCATTTGAACCATCAAACTGTTGACCATGGAGTGCAAGGCACATTTGCAATCTTCGTTCGAAAGAACGGTGAACAGAAGTAACTACAGTGGATGCTATGGTAGAGCATGCCCTGGCGATATGACGTTACATATCGTCTGGCGTAGTTGGGGCTTCGTCATAGACTGCATCTTTGAGTGCTCCCCAAAGAAACAAATCAAGAAGGATCAAATCGGCGGTTCTCGCAGGACATTTGACAACAGAATTTCGTCCTATCCAGCATCCAGGGGAGTTATCATTCAGGATTTGCGTTGCAACATGGGACAAGTGAGTTGGACAACCGTCTGTTGCAGCCACATACACTGTGGAATATCCAGTGGTACCTTTTCTAGAAGAATCGGCAGAATGTTCGTCAGAATGTGTGGGTACGAATGTCTATTTAGAACGCCTGAAATGAAGTAAGGCCCCACAATTTAATTTCCTGCGATGCTGCATCTTACGTTTACGCTTCGAGGTCGTTGATGTTGCACGAAGCCAGTGCGGATTTTCGGCTGCCCAGTAGTGCATGTTGTACAAATTTATATCAGCGTGGTTAGTAAAGTTGCTTCATCGGTAAAGAGCATACGCTGGAAAAACGCAGAGACGACTCTCGGTTGCTGAAGGGCAAACCGACAAAATTCTGTACGGCGTCCGAAATCACGGTCGTCGAGTGCAGAATGTAGTGACAGATGACAGGGATGGAAATTCTGTCGATACAGAATGCGAATGACACTCGTGTGGCTGATTCCACATACCTTGGCAATATGTCACCTAACACTGTGCGGATTCATTAGCGTCGTAACTGGAACATCTTCTTCGTATTCTCTGCCAGTCTCAGTCTTCTTTCCTGTCCTCTTTTTGACGTTCAAGCAGCCTGTCCCCACTAGTGTATTAATAATTCGTGCAATTGCCTGGTGTGTCGGACACTGGCGATACGGACAGATAGCCCTGTGCCACTATAGTGTTTTTACGGCATTTTTTTTACATTCACCATAAAAAAGTAGTTTATCCACCTGCTCCTCACTGGTGCTCCAGCCTGCACATAAGGAATGTTGAAGCAGAAACGAGCGGTGTGCAGTGCTGACAACTAAACACGCAAATGTGGCAACATTCTGACAGCGTAGCACGAGGGCTATGCTTGGCAGTGTTTGCACCGCTAATACCGATTCCGGCCAACAATCGCTATATTACTGTAACTGACTTCTCAAGAGTTATTGAAGCGGTTATAAAAAGCGTATGCTTCCATTTAAGAAAGTATTTGCTTCAATATCTCCGTTGATATCAGCGCTAGAAACGTGAACTAAACAAAAAATACGTGTCCCTCGACGTCATAACATTTGCTGGAAACCACGCTTCGATGTGTGTAACCGTTCACGAAATAAAAGAGATGTTACGTCTTACGTGACTCACCGTGTAGACACACGGTGTTTCCGTAAGAGCGTGCAAAAATTTAACAGAACATGGAGGATATTCCACTGAGCAATTTGAGATAGGGAACCTGGTGTCGGAGAAGCCAGCTTAAGGAAATGACAGGAATAAAGTCACATTCCTGTATACTTTTTTATTTAATTTGCTACAGTTAACTGCAAATACCATCACTGAGGAAATGAAAGTACCTTTTGTACTTTATCTTACAAAATGTGCTGAAAATCAAGCTTATCAATCTCAATCTAACCATGACACCAGCGAAAAAGATTCTGGAAGACCCTGACAAATATCCCTGGCATGTTTCGAATGACATCACAGGCAGCTGCAATTCTGCCAACCAACTCCATCTCCGTATCCGCTGGAGTCTCATTCACACGTCACTTTAGAGGGTTGGGTTGGGTTGGTTGGGGGAAGAGACCAAAGAGCGAGGTCATCGGTCTTATCGGATTAGGGAAGGACGGGGAAGGAAGTCGGCCGTGCCTTTCAAAGGAACCATCCCGGCATTTGCCTGGAGCGATTTAGGAAAATCACGGAAAACCTAAATCAAGATGCACGGACGCGGAATTGAACCGTCGTCCTGCCGAATGCGAGTCCAGTGTGACTTTAGATAGCCCCATAGGAAATAATCAAGGAGATTCAGGTCAGGTCACCTTGCAGGCCATGGAACAGGATCTGCTCTTCCAATCTAGCGACCAGGAAATACAGCATTGAGATGACTGCGGACATCCACACTGCAGTGAGACCGTGCACCGTCATGTAGTATCCACACCCTCTCACGAACAGCCAGGACTAAGATCTCCAACAACTCAGCTCTTTGCACGAACCTCACGTACAGGTGGCCATTCAGACGGCTAGGTAGAAGATATGGCTCGTCATCCTTGTTTCCTTGGACGAAATTAAGAATGTACATGTAAATAAACAGCACAGTACATGTAAACTTGCACACGTTAGTTGTAAACAAGCTGGAAAACTGTAATGCTAGACAAAGCGGCAGACAAGTTTACTTGCATATCTTCTTAAGCTGACTCCTCCGAGCCCGGTTTCCCTACCTCAAATTGTTCAGTGGAGCATTCTGTATGACCTGTCAAAGTTCTGCACGCTCTTACTGAAACACCCTGTGTACTATACGTATATCCATTTTTCTTGGTAAACTTTTTCGTCTTGGTGACCATCGTCGCTATAACAGCAAAATAGTCGCTAATCCATGTTTCTTTGGTGGAACTCTCGAAGGGAACTGGTAACCAGGTGGTCTACAATAGTGGACGAAGTGCTCGCTGCAATTGTACGAGGGGTGTCGAGAAAGTACCGATCGGTCGCGAAATGGAAACGACTATGAAATTCCGATAAAATTTTGCACAGATGTGTTGGGCAGTGTCTCTAATATGACCCTAGATAGCATCACGTCGCTCTTCTCATTTCTGAGCTCACAGGGAGCGCTTAAAGATGTCTAGAAAATAGTGTCTCCCGCCAGGTACGAGGACCTGGTGAGAAATTTCGCCTGAAGCTAAGTACCCATGGTTATATAACTGTCGTGTGGTTTCTTCTTCAAGACAGTTCTCAGCTGCACCCTCCAGGGGCAATGACGATGCTCCTGCATCGTTTTCAATTGGAGATGTTTGATTACCCACAATGCAGCCCATAATTGTCTCCCTCTGAGTTTCATCTCTGCTCACATGAACCGCTGGCTATGAAGACAACATTTTTTGAACAGACAACGAGCTGTAGGCCAGCGTAGAGAATTGGCGGAAAGCACTGGCGGCTGCCTTCTATGATGAGGGTATTAGAAAGATGGTACAACTCTACGACAAATGTCTAAGTCAGAACGGCCTCTACATAGAGAAGTAGCTGGAAGGTGTAGCTAACTGTAACAAATAAAACATTTCTGATTTTCTCTGTGGTTTCCATTTCGTGATCAATCGGAACTTATTTTCTGGACAGCCCTCGTATGATAACGCGCTCAGCAGAACTTGTCAAGAGTGTTTGCTTTTTCATCGACAACGCTTGAGTAGCTTTCCTAGTCGATTCTATTCGGCAACTGCTATTGTTTCGTCGGTGTATTTACTCTTTATCTAGTTTCAGGTGTCCTTGAAGGACTCTGTAGCCGTATTTAATCGACAGTGCCCTGCAAACGTCTTTCAAGGCTGCCCTTTGCAGATTTTACGTGCGGTTAAAATGAGACACTCGCTGGAATTACGAAATACCTGCGTCACGAAATTATGAAATCCCAGGAAACGGACGTCACGCACAGCGAGATGGCGAGAACAATGCGGACGTGGGAAAAACCAGAGCCGCACTTCCTTCAGACGGACGGGAGTCGTACGAGCTGAAGCGTGCTCTTCAGCAGAGAAATCTTTCAGTAAACAACTACGAATCTTTCTGAGGAACACGTTTTTAGATTTAGGAAACGTTCTGGCGAGGTCTTACGGCATTGTTACGTCGGCGTGAATGCAGCGAAGCCACAAGCATCATCTCTGTTGTTTCTGTAGCCATCCACAGCACTTCTCTGATTCAGTCTGTTTATGGTTTTTCATCGCCACTACAGAATATGTTGTAATAACGAACTGTAACTGGACTTCGTGTTGTTGCACAAAGTTAGGCACACCTCTTACTGTAGAAAACTACCGCCAATATCTGAAAACAGATTTTCATCTCCTAATAATTTTTTCATGAACGGCAGCACTGCATGCGTTGAATCGACGGCGTATTCGTCATAACTGGCCGCTCCTACATGTAAAGCACAAGAAGGCAGGTTTACCTGGATAGAATTTCAGCTTTATTGCAAAAATCACAAACTGTGACTTACAAACGACAGATAAGATATGCTCTGCGCAAGTGACCGAAATGAGTACGTGAATCTGCTAGGAAAGGTGTGACACACAAAGGGCACCTTCTTATACGTGACTAAGCCGACCACATACCCAGACTTAATGGGAGGGAAAGGAATGGCGATAAAAACACAATCTCATAGAGCCCATCAATGTTATAAAGCGCAATCTGTTCCTCCCAGGAGATCGTGGTTTGTAGAATGGACGTGCTGCAGACCACATCTAACGCCATTGACAAGGAATCACGGAAAATATTCCAGTCATCTATTCAGGATAAGTGTTAAGACCCCCCCCCCCCCCCCGAATGTGTTAGTACGTGTCAACGTCAGTAGGTGAATCAGACCACATAGTCTTTTCGTGTGAGTCGTACGGCGATCAGCACATAGCTAAAGACACTGAAACACAGATTTCCCACGAACGTCACCACTATTCTGACATTAGAAAACATAAAAAGAACTGCAAGATAATGCGATCTTTATAAAGAGATTGTTACCTAAGTATACAGTTACCAGCTACTATGTACTCTGCATGTACTAAGTAACATAAATGCTCTAGGGAGTAGAACATCCACAGGTTGTGTATTTCTCTGATAAATATAAAGTTGTTCATAATCATTAGATGAAGAACTAATGGAATACAGTATGGGCCTCAAATATCAAATAAAAAATCAAAATAAAAACTTTAAAGGGATATTAGACCCAAAAATACTCAGACAATGCAAAAGTAAAAAGACGCACACTCTGGAGGAAACCCAAAGCAGTCCCCCCGAACATTCGCACACGCTACCCAAGTGTGGGAAGGAGCGAATACAAAAGGCCTCCTGAAACGTGACGACGCCACTCGAGTTTTACACACACGTCAGTGTTCTCTCAAGTCCATTCTTTCTTACGGGATGGAATCGAAAGCTTTGCGAAGTAGATGTGGAATGAATGTTTCTCTTTTCTTACGGCTTTCAAGCCTCATTCATTCAGCAGCCCTCTCACACATGGAGTCAGAAAAGGAATTATTAACTACATTTTGATGTAAGTCATACATGTACTCACATGTACAGGCTCTATGCACTTACAGGTACACGTACGTACACAAACCCACACTCGTAAATAAATACACACCACACCAAAACATGTTCTTGGAATCTGCTTAGTCCTCAGAATTCCAAGCGGTTAGTAGAAGTGTGACTTACATATTCAGTTTATATATATATATATACTGAACAAAGAAACTAGTAGAGGTATGCCTATTCAAATACGGAGGTGTGTAAACAGGCAGAATACGACGCTGCGGTCGGCAACACCTATACAAGACAAGTGTGTGACGCAGTGGTTAGATCGGTTACTACTGCTACAATGGCAGGCTATCAAGATGTAAGAGAGTTTGAATGTGGTGTTATAGTCAGCGCACGAGCGATGGGACACAGCATCTCCGAGGTAGCGATGAAATGGGGATTTTCCCGTGCTACCATTTCAAGAGTGTACCGTGAATATCAGGAATCCGGTAAAGTATCAAATCCCCGACATCGATGCGGCCGGGAAAAATGCCGCAAGAATGGGACCAACGACGACTGAAGAGAATCGTTCAACGTGCAAAGTGCAACCCTTCCGCAAATTACTGCAGATTTCAATGCTGGCCATCAACAAGTGCCAGCATGCAAGCCATTCAACGAAACATCGTCGATATGGGCTTTCGGAACCGAAGGCCCACTCAGGTACCTTTGATGATTGCATGACACAAAGCTTTTCGCCTCGCCTGGGCCAGTCAACACCGACATTGGACTGTTGATGACTGGAAACATGTTGCCTGATCAGACGAGTCTCTTTTCAGATTGTATCGAGAGGATGGTCGTGTACGGGTATGGAGACAGCCTCATGAATCCATGTGGGGGACTGCTCAAGCCGGTGGATGATCTGTAATGGTCTGGCGCATACGCAGTTGGAGTGATATGGGACCCCTGGTACGTCTAGATACGAGTGACAAGTGACAGGTAAGCATTCTATCTTATCACCTGCATCCATTCATGTCCATTGTGCATTCCGACGGACTTGAGCAATTCCAGCAGGACAATGCGATACCCCACACGTCCATAATTGCTACAGAGTGGCTCCAGGAATGCTCTTCTGAGTTTAAACACTTCCGCTGGCCACCAAACTCCCCAGAGATGAACATTATTGAACATGTCTGGGATGCCATGCAACGTACTGTGCAGAAGAGATCTCCACACCCTCGTACTCTTACGGATTTATGGACAGCCCTGCAGGATTCATGGTGTCGGTTCTCTCCAGCACTACTTCAGACATTAGTCGAGTCCATGCCACGTCGTGTTGCGGCACTCGTGTGTGCTCGTGGGGGTCCTACACGATATTAGGCAGGTGTACCAGTTTCTTTGGTTCTTCAGTATATATGCAAGCGAGGGTTGGAACTTAAATAGTGACAACTATTTATTCACAACCGATACAAAAGAGTTACATGTTTGTACCTGTTACTGTCCTTCAAAGTAGTCACCAGCGTTGTGTAGAACCCGTTGCCAGCGATTTGGAAGGCGTAGTGTCATTAGCAGAGCAGAGCCTGTTCTGTTGATGGTGCGAATGGAGCGGTCTATTGCCTGTCGAATCTCAGGAACAGTTCTGAAGCGAATGCCACGAAGTGGTTCCTTCATCTTCGGAATCAAATCAAAGTCACAAGGACTTCAGTCGTATTACTGTTCGTTTTTGAGCATCACCTGCAACTAGCTTTGCGAAAGAAGCGGCGACACTTTCTGCGCAACCCACCCATCATTTTGCACGACAATGCGCGTGCGCATACAGCGCAACTGTGGCTTCTCTGTTCGGTTGATGAGACTGGAAAGTACTGCACCATCCACCATACTTCCCGTACTTAAGTCCTTGTGACTTAAACTTGATTCCGAAGATGAAGGAACCACTTCGTGGCATTGGCTTCAGAACTGTTCCAGAGATTCGACAGGCAGTAGACCGCTCCATGCTCACGATCAACAGAACAGGCTTTGCTAACGGTATTCTACGCCTTCCACATCGCTGGCAACGGGTTCTGCACAACGCTGGTGACTACTTTGAAGGACAGTAACAGGTGCAAACATGTAACTCTTTTGTAACGGTTGTGAATAAATTGTTGCCACTATTTAAGTTCCAACCCTCGTATATATAACTGAATATGCATAACTATATAGTGTACGCTGCCCCTTCTATCTGTCTACAATATCAAATTAATGTAAATAACTTTTTTTAAAGTGCAGCTTGACCTCCGAATTACAGGACACAACCACACACACACACACACACACACACACACACACACACACAAACACACACACTGATGAGGCAAAACATTATAACCATGTGCTTAATAGTTTGTTGGTCGAACTTGGGAACGCACTCAGCGACTCTGCGAGGCATGAGCTCGACATACCATGGTAGGTTTCCGAAGGTATGGCGTACCAGGTGTCTTTGCACAGGTCACCTAATTCCTGTAAATTACGGACTGATGATTACTGGGCGCAAAGCTAGCGTCAGTTAGCATCGCAGTGGTATTCCATCGGGTTGAGATCAGGCGAATTTGGTGGCTAAGACATCAATATGAGTTCACTATCATGTTCATCCAACCAATGTAGCACGATTCTGACCTTGTCAGGAGGACTGTTTTCCTGCTGGAAGATGTAGTCGCTGTTGAGGAAGGCATCAAGCATGAAGGGACGCAGGTGGTCTGCAATAACCGTCGTGTAGTCCACAGTTGTCATGTGGCTTTGGGCTACTAACATGGGCCCCGAAGCCTGGATGAATATCCCCCATAGCATAACACGTCCACCATCGGCCGTCCTCCGCCGCGTAGTGCATGTTTCGAGCAGCTGTTGCCTGGATGACTGCAAACTCGTATCCTGATGCGTTTATGATCCTGGTGTAACAGAAACGTGATCCATTCAACCAGGAAACAAATTTCCACGGTCATATCTCGATGGTACTGTGCCCAATGGAGTCGCAATTGATGATATCCTTGGGTCAACATGGGAACACGTAGCGGCCGTTTGCTGCGGAACACCATGTTCAACAATGTGCACTGAACAGTGTGGTCAGAAACACTGGTGCCTGCAACAGCATTGTCAGATCCACCACAGATCACCGTCTATTCTGCTTCACAGATCGGGCAAACCTATAGGCTCCACGTTTTGTGATGATGCGTCGATGTCCAAGACGTTGTCGCCCAGGCGTGGTTCCACCGCGAACAGCCAAGCCGTTTCCAAGATGCTCGTACCCTGGCGCTGGGCCATAACAGTCCTTCCTTTGTCAAAGTAGCATACGTCAACGCATTTCCCCATTCCCGGACCATACCGTCGTCAGAACGAGTCCCAATTCATATCTGCTCCACTAACACACTTTCGTTATCGTGCCGCTGTCCAGGCCGCCAGACTGCAGTGGTCATTATGTTTTGGCTCTCTGGTGTAGCTGGAAACAGAAAAATATTGGAAAATACTTCGCTGAATAATAAATGCACTAAAAAAGTTTTGGCTATCTTATTTTCTTAAGACATACGAGGTTCATCCAGAAAATAAGTTTTGACCGCGTCCAGAAATGGCACGAGTGGTTGGATAGGAATTCGCATGCCCAGGAGCAGAGAGGAGGTATACGGGAATAATGCAGTGCAGTTTCAGTCTTGTAATGGCAATGGTTACCGCACAGCGCTAGGATAAAATGGCTGCTCTGACAATGTGTCTCGCCAACTGCGAGTTTCAGCAGTTGTCCGATTTTTGAACGGTCAGTAGCAATGTCCAGCAGAGATCCATCGCCAAATGTGCAACGTGTATCGACACGGCATTAAAAGCGAAAGGGAATGGTCAGACGAAGGCGCAGGCAATGCACTGAAGGATGAACCAATATTTACTACGAAGATTATACTGGCCGACCGTCTCTGGTGGCATCAGAAGTGATAGAAAGATTGCAGCAAGAAGTTTTTCAGAACCGGCGCTTCACAATTTCAGAACTCTCTCATCAGTTCTCCTCACTGCTGCACTAAACTTTCTCCCAGGACCTTGGTTTTCATAAAGTGTGTGCAAGATGGTTGCGGAGACAACGGACAGCTGAACACAGAACCAAATATTTGATCGAAGCATTAACATTCCTTCAGTGGTATGCAGAGAAAGGTGGCAAGTTTCTCGACCACGTCGTCACTAGGGATAAAACGTGGGAGTCGGATGCCACACCAGAAACGAAACAACAACCCATGCACTGGTGGCATAGCGGTTCACCTGTGAAGACCAAATTCAAGCAGGCGGTTTCTCAAAAAGATTATGTGTGTCTTCTGGGATCGATGTAGCATTCTGTGCCAACTTTTACTGCATGGACAGACTATAAATGCCAATCGGTACTGTGAGACATTGGAAAATTCGAGGAGGGCGATCCATAACAAGAGCCATGAGGACGTTGACAAGAGGCATTATGCCTGTGCATGACAATACAAGATCACATATAGTCAACGGCTCACGAAATGTGTTGAATCAGACTGGACGGGAGATCCACCCTATAGGCGCAACCTCGCTCCAAGTGACCTTCATCTTTTCCGTCTCATCAACTCCTGTGCGAGTTTTTACCTCGAGGGCAGACCATAAATGTTGTGCGGTATTGCCAGACACCGAAAAATCTGAGGAGGGCGATTCGCAACAAGAGATGTGCGGATCTTGACAAGAGACATTTCACTTCTGCATAACAGCGCAAGACCACATATAACCAACGCAACACGAAATGTGTTGAATCAGTGGGGTGGAAGATTTTCGAATATCCACCTTACAGCCCCAACCCAGCCCCAAGGGACCTTCATCTTTTTCGTCTCATGAAGCGTTTCCTGGCAGGAAAACGTTTCCGCAACAACGCAGAGGTGCAGTCTGAAGTGACTTCGTGCCTCCGCACGTTGGCGGCAGACTTCTATGACCGTTACGATAAATGTCTGAACAATGGTGGTGACTATGTTGAGAAGTAGCCAGTGTATCTATGTAATTACTGCAATAAATATTTCTTACTTATTGACGTTTACGTTTTCTTTGTAAGTCGTCGGAACTTACTTTCTGGATTCTCTTCGTAGTTGGAATGGTTATTGGAGAGTTTTGTTGCTTGCCCTCCTCCTACATTCCTCGAGTTCAGCTACTGATGAAAATAGTCATGTATGTGCTGAGTTATCTTTACAAAAGTAGCGAACACATTTTTTTCTAATTCAATTTTTGCTACGTGCCAGATCATTATTGAACAGGAAAATGATTGACCCTCGACGGAGTTGGCGCCTAAATAACTTATTGTCCTAAGTGAGTTCTACCCTTATCGTCGTTTTACATTAATTTACAAAGAATAGAAAGGGTTGTATAGCATTGTGGGCTCAGAGACCCCAAGTGTGTAAAGTCACTGGGGGATTGGTAACAAAGTCAAGACGAGAAATTAATTGCACATCAGCATTAATTCGTTCCTACCTAACCGGCAGAGGACAATTGCACGACATTAAAAGTGAATGTGGCTCATCTGAATAAGAGATATTCACTCGTGTACTATTGCTTTAAGCCCTTACAAACATGGATCAATCATAAGGCACTTTAATTTAGCACCGGCACATTAGTGAACTATATAAACTGTGCCTCGCGCGAGTGAGTAGTATCGTTAGTATCTGTGTTAGATGTGCCTCTGACCCGTTGCTGGGAGACCAGAGGAGACTTCGCTGCAGTAGTGCGCGGCTAAGCAGGAGGACGCGTGAGCGCTCCGCGTTGGCCGAACATTGCTGGAGAGTTAGCTGCGCCACCACGCCGGTTGGGAACTTCTGTCGTTCACCCAAGCGTTGAAGGAAGCGAGTCCGCTTAGGGAACTGTCACTTGCCCATACTGTTCACTATGATAGGATCTTTTGGTAACAGGCGTTTAGTTTGTGCTTCATAACGCATCCTGGTTCCCTCTGCACCAATTTCATATTGCTGCCATTACTCCGGTCTGATGTTGCGAGGTAGAGGCGCTCGTTTGTGGCTTGATACTAACTGTGGTGACAGTAGATCAAGTTACAGATTTGTTATCTGTTACTGAGCAGAGTGACTCTCTTGCGGTGTGTTTAAGAGGCGCTTTCTGTTCCGTTATTTTGAAGATTACCTGACATGTTCTTTGTCTCATGTTTTCGGCATTTTTAAGATGTTTAGTTTTTTGTTTGGCACCTACTGTTTAGGTTACCTATAATTTGCCTGCCTGTAGTGTCTTGCATTCTATGGAAATAGTGTTCATTCCGTTTATTTAGCTAGTGCTTTAAGTGCTTGTTAAACTTATTTTACGCAACTGCTTTAAATTTGTGTTTACTTCTCTCTATGTATGTATCTAATGCTTAACTATCGAGGGCTTCTCTGTACAGTAACTAAATAGATTTTGTAACAAACTCCGTTCGGACAGGCCTCGGAAGGCCCAATGGTACCGACCGGACGTCGTGTTATCCTCAGGTGACAGGCGCCACTGGATGCGGATAAGGAGTGGCATGTGGTCAGCACACCGCTCTCCCGGTCGTTCTCAGTTTTCGTGCCCGGAGCCGCTACTTCACATTCAAGTAGCTCCTCAATCTGCCTCACAAGGGCTGAGTGCTCCCCGCTTGCCAACAGCGCTCGGCACACCCAGACGGTCACGCATCCAAGTGCTAATGAAGCCCGACAGCGCCTAACTTCGGTGATAAGATGGGAACTCGTGTTACCACTGCGGCAAGGCCGTTGGGAGATCCTGTAATACGTCCATATAAAAAGATAAATTTTGGCAAGACAACTGCGCAGCTAAATACATTGAGAGTACTTCGGTCGACTTACCATGAGTTTTTATCGTGATATTTCAAGAAGACACGCTCAGCCACTTCTTACAAGGGAACCTCCCCATCGCACCCCCCTCAGATTTAGTTATAAGTTGACACAGTGGATAGGCCTTGAAAAACTGAACACAGATCAATTGAGAAAACAAGAAGAAGTTGTGTGGAACTGTGAAAAAATAACCAAAAATACAAACTGAGTAGTTCATGGGAAGATAGGCAACATCAAGGAATCCGGCAACGCATGAGCGCTGTGGTCTCGTGGTAACGTGAGCAGCTGCGGAACGAAAGGTCCTTAGTTTAAATCTTCCATCGAGTGAAAAGTTTAATTTTTTATTTTCAGTTTATGTGACAAACTCTTATGTTTTCATCACTTTTTTGGGAGTGATTATCACATTCACAAGAAAACCTAAATCGGGCAAGGTAGAAGAATCTTTTTACCCATTCGCCAAGTGTACAAGTTAGGTGGGTCGACAACATATTCCTGTCATGTGACGCACATGCCGTCACCAGTGTCGTATAGAATATATCAGATGTGTTTTCCTGCGGAGGAATCGGTTGACCTATGACCTTGCGATCAAATGTTTTCGGTTCCCATTGGAGAGGCACGTCCTTTCGTCTACTAATCGCACGGTTTTGCGATGCGGTCGCAAAACACAGACACTAAACTTATTACAGTGAACAGAGACGTCAATGAACGAACGGACAGATAAACACTATGCAAAAATAAAGACAGTAAAATTTTCACTTGATGGGAAGACTTGAACCAAGGACCTCTCTTTCTGCAGCTCCTCACGCTACCACGCGACCACGGCGCTGGTGTGCTAACTGCGTCCATGATATTGCCTATGTCGCCCATGGGCTACTCAGTTTGTATATTTTGCTTATTTTTTCACAGTTCCACACAACTTCTTCCTGTTTTCTCAGTTGATCTGTGTTCAGTTTATCAAGGCCTATCCACTGTGCCAACTTATAACTAAATCTGATGGGGGTGCGATGGGGAGGTTCCCTTGTTAGTATATGCACAACTGTCTTGATATCGTTCACAGTGCCATGCGCTTTCCTCAGTCACCACTGCACTTGTTTACTGTAAAGTCAGAGCGTGCTTCCTATAACGACCACGGAAGGCCAAGAGCAATAATATCGTTGTCGGGTAATAGTCCTCTGTCTCTTTATTATTTGTCAGTTATGATGATTAAAACGCTTCTAGGTGTTATATCTAGCCCTGGTTCAAATGGTTCGAATGGCTCTGCGCACTATGGGACTTAACATCTGAGGCCATCAGCCCCCTAGAACTTAGAACTACTTAAACCTAACTAACCTAAGGACATCACACACATCCATGCCCTAGGCAGGATTCGCACCTGCGACCGTTGCGGTCGCGCGGTTCCAGACTGAAGCGCCTAGAACCGCTCGGTGACACCGGCCGGCAATATTTCACTTGTTCAATTTTTATGTGGTTTATTTTAAAAGGTTTCTTTAAAGCTTCATGCAAATCTAAGAAACGCCATTTAAAGGCGTCCTTTAGTATAATTTCATGCTATCGTTTGCTTGGACATTTTGCCGCAAGAACCTATTGTGTATTCAGCAGATTTCAGGCAAATCCTGAAGCACGTTCACCAATTATAAAGCTCGTTATATGCCACCAGTCGTTAATTCAGTACATGAATTAAAAAAAAAAAACAGTCGAGGTTCCTTGTTAGTAAGAGTTAAAGGTATCTTTCCGCTATAATTTTAGTTCTAGTATCTACGTTTGTAGTCCGTAATTGTTCATTGTATCTTCATTGCACAGCTTACCTCACTTTCATACGACTTTTTTTTATTGGACTTATTTCACTTCGTTAGCCGCTTGTGCTGTACCTGCCTGTAACTTAAAGGTTCTTGACTTACTGATGAAATTTATCCTTTATTTGGCCTTAGGTCAATTTTGTAATTGATAAATTTGTCTTCTTTCTCTCTATGAACGAAGCCGCAGATTTCATTTTTTGTATCTGCAGCAATTCAAGATCTTGACTTCGTTGTGCAAGACACTTGTGCTCTGGCCTGAAGTCTTTTTATTTGGTCGTTTTTTAACCTAAATCATTGTTTACTACTTGTGCTGCGTTTTTTACCTTCAGTTTTTCTTTGCTCGCTATCATCTCCATGTTAGTGTGTCTTTATCATTGTAAAGATTGTGGTTGTTGCCTAAATATAGTTTATTGGTGGTCCCAGTACCTTTCCCTCCCCACCCAGCCCTCTACCGCCTCATACACAAATTAATAAATAGCCGTGAATTATAAAGGGGGAAATACTCAGGATGCGGTCCCGTGAGAGAGTAATATGACTCACAACCAAAGGATCAGTTAAAATCGTGTGCCTATCCGAATCACACTCAATCTACGCCGAGTAGTGGCCTCACATGGGTAGTTACTGAACAATATATATATATATATATATATATATATATATATATATATATATATAATTCAAAACCTTTAACTTTACAGTGCCAGCAGAGCGTTCATAAGCAGTGACAGCTGTAAACATTCGACAAGCAAAATTGGTACTTTTTTGCAGACAAAACTAGCGTTATAACAAACCCCATTAGGGAGAAAGCAACAAAAGAATTGGTAAATGATATTTTGCAAGGAATTATTAAATGGTTCTCTGAAAATAGACTCTCCCTAAATATTACATTCAGTTCTGTACAACAATCAGTCGTACCAACAACTGATGTAGCACATGAGCAGGAATCAGTAAATAGGGTGGAATGCTTCAAATTTTTCGGTGTACGTACTGATGGCAACCTGAACTGGGGGAAGCATATTGCTGAGCTTCTCAAACAATTAAGTTCAGCTACTTTTGCTCTTCGTATAGTTGTTAATCCTGGAAAGAAATGTACCAACCTCCTGACGTATTTTGCATATTCCCACTCAGTAATGTCCACGGAATAATTTATTGAGGCAACTCATCACTTATAAAGAAAGTATTGATTGCACAAAATCGAGAAATTACAATAGTATATGGTGTTCACCTATGGGCATCACGTAGGTGACTCTTGAAGGAGCTAGGCATTTCATCTGTGTCTTCAGAAAATGTGTATTAGCTAATGAAATTCGTCATAAATAATTCATCACACTTTGAGAAGAACATTAACATGCACACCTACAACACTAGAGGGGAGGGAGAGGGAAAGACCTCTATTACCCATTGTTAAATTTTTAATCATTTGCCTAATAACATACAATGTCTGAAAGGCAGCCAAGCAAGTTTTGACTCTAATTTAAAATCATTTCTTCTGGACATCTCCTACTACGCTGACGAATTTGTGCTTAAAAGCAGGCATCCAATACAAACAAACGAGGGCAGTGTCATGAGTAGGTCTAAAAATAATGTTTATTAATGTTACCATTAATCATGTCTACATATACTGACTGACTCGTTCCACATCATTTCGAAGAAAAATAATCGTTCAAATGAGCTATTGAACATAGAGCTAACTAAACTAAGGTATGTAGCCGGCCGCAGTGGCCGAGCGGTTCTAGGCGTTTCAGTTCGGAACTGCGCTGCTGCTACGGCGGCAGGTTCGGATTCCTCCTCGGACATGGATGTGTGTGATGTCCTTAGGTTAGTTAGGTTTAAGTAGTTCTAAGTCTAGGGGACTGATGCCGTCAGATGGCTTAGAGCCATTTGAACCAGTAAGGCATGGAAATGTGAATTAAATCACTTAAACTGCAACAAAATCTTAAAGCTGAATAGGTCAGTACAAGTCTCTATGTTGTTGTGCTCTTCAGCCCAAAGACTGTTTTGATGTAGCTCTCCATGCTATACTCTATCCTGTGGAAGCCTCTCCATCTCTGAAGAACTACTGCAACCTACACGCTTCTGAATCTGAATTGTTATTCATCTATTGGTCTCCCTCTGCGATTTTTACCCCCCCCCCCCCCCCCCCCCACACGTTTCCCTCCAGTACTAAAATAGCGAGTCCTTGATGTCTCGTAATGTGTCCTGTCAACCGATCCCTTGTTTTAATAAAGTTGTGCCACAAATTTCTTGTTTCCTCATTTCCGTTCAGTAACTCCTCGTGAGCTTCATGATTTCTACCGATTAAAAAATTCGCCGCAGCAGTTATGTTCTCTCGCTGATAGACCAACTAGAAGTCTACGCACACTGACGTTCAGAGTTGTAAAATATTTCTAAGTCCCAAATTGATGCACAACAAAATGTTCCTAAGTCCCGATCTGTATCACATCGAAATATTTTTAAGTCCCGTGTAACGCTGACCCCACACCGTCCTCTGGCCACACAACCTTACCAACAGACCATCCTTACCAAAAACAGCAGTAAAAGCTCTGCCAGACTTTTTAAAAACTTGATCATGTGACCCATTGCCTAACTCAACCTGGCAGCTTTAACTGGACCATAACTCTTAAAACAACAATATATGTTTTAAAATATACAGGCAACGGCCTTGCCGCAGTGTATACACCGGTTCCCGTGAGATCACCGAAGTTAAGCGCTGTCGGGCGTGGTTGGCACTTGGATGGGTGACCATCCAGGCTGCCTTGCGCTGTTGCCATTTTTCGGGGTGCACTCAGCCTCGTGATGCCAATTGAGGAGCTACTCGGCCGAATAGTAGTGGCTTCGGTCAAGAATACCATCATAATGACCGGGAGAGCGATGTGCTGACCCCACGCCCCTCCTATCTGCATCTTCCACTGAGGATGACACGGCGGTCGGATGGTCCCGGTACGCCACTCGTGGCCTGAAGACGGAGTGGAAAAAAAACCATATACAGGGTGTTTTCGTAGGAGCGTGCAAAAATTTAACAGATCATACAGAAAGTTCCACTGAACAATATCAGGTACGGAAAATGGGGTCGGAGAAGCCAGAGTAAGCAGAAGTGGAAGTAAGTTTGTCAACCGCTTGGTCTAACATTACTGTTTACCAGATTATTTACAATTAATAGGCGTATAAGTTTACACGTACCGTACTGTTTATTTACATCTACATTCTTTATTTCTTGATAGGAAACAAGGAGGGCGAGCCATATCTTCTACCTGGCCGTCTGAATGGCCACGTGTACTTGAGGTTCGTGCAAACAGCTCTACCTGAGTTGTTGGAGAACGTAGCCTTGGCTGTTCGTGAGAGGGTGTGGATGCAACATGACGATGCACCACCTCACTTCAGTGTGGATGTCAGCAATCGTCTCAGTGCTGTATTTCCTGGTTGCTGGATTGGAAGGGGAAGTGCTGTTTCGTGGCCTGCGAGGTCACCTAATCTGAATCCCCCTGATTATTTCCTTTGGGGATATCTAAAGTCACTTATGTACTAAACTCCAGTGGATATGGAGATGGAACTAGTGCCAGAGTTGTACGAGGGCCGTTCAGAAAGTAACCTCCGGTTGATTTAAAAAAATACACCAAGTTAAATAAAAATATTTTAATATATACATCTTACAACTACATCTTTGCACTATTTTTCTACAAAGTCTCCATAGCGATTGAGGCACTTATCGTATCTCTTCACAAGCTTTGAAATTCCTTCTGCATAAAAATCACCCACTTGTGCCTGGAGCCAGCCTGTGACCGCATCTTTGAGCTCTTCGTCGTCATCAAACCGCTGTGACCCGAGCCATTTCTTCAAATGCATGAAGAGGTGATAATCACTTGGCGCCAGGTCTGGGCTGTAAGGTGGATGGTTGATAACGTCCCACTTGAAGGACTCAAGAAGGGCCGTTGTTCTGCGAGCAGAGTGAGGACGGGCGTTATCGTGCAAAAAAACGATACCGGAAGTCAGCATACCACGGCGTTTGTTCTGTATAGCCCGTCGTAACTTTTTTATTGTTTCACAGTACACGTCTTGATTAATGGTCGTACCACGTTCCATGAATTCAACCAACAACACCCCTTTGGCATCCCAAAACACCGTTGCCATCAGTTTTCTGGCAGAAAAATCTTGCGAGGCTTTTCTTGGTTTGGTAGGCGAATTTGAATGTGCCCACATCTTTGATTGTTCTTTTGTATCAGGGTTCACGTACTTAATCCAGGTTTCGTCACCGGTCACGATTCTGTTTAACAATGGTTCTCCTTCGTCCTCATAACGTGACAGAAAGTCTAATGCAGAGGCCATTCTTTGAGTTTTGTGGTGGTCGGTAAGAATTTTGGGCACCCATCGTGCACAGAACTTACGGTAACCCAATCTTGCTGTCACTATCTCGTACAAGAGAGTCTTAGAAATCTGTGGAAAACCAGTAGACAACTCCGACATTGAGAAACGTCGATTTTCACGAACTTTTGCATCAACTGTCTGAACGAGTTCGTCAGTCACCAATGATGGTCTACCACTCCTCTCTTCATCATGAACGTTTTCTCGTCCACTTTTAAATAAACGTACCCATTCACGGACAACTCCTTCACTCATAACTCTTGGTCCGTACACGGCACAAAGCTCACGATGAATAGCTGCTGCAGAATATCCTTTGGCTGTAAAAAACCTTATGACAGCACGCACTTCACATTTGGCGGGGTTTTCTATTGCAGCACACATTTCAAACTGCCACAAAAACTAAACTAGCGCAGGTACGACGTTCACTCGACCACGGCTTGATGCCGACTGACCTGTTGAGTGCGTGAACGCACAGATGGCTTCGCTACTACCCCAACAACCCGCACTGTGACCAATCGGAGATTACTTTCTGAACCGCCCTCGTAGCTGCCTGGGAGGTGATGCGAAGCACACCAGGGATGTTTGTTAGGCTGCGCCAGAATCTTGTTCGCCGATGTCATACTTGCATTGAGGTTGATAGCCGTCAGTTTCAACACATTTTCTTAGATAAAGTACAAATCTTGCGTCATTGTGTCAGTAATGGTATTTGCAATTAACTGTAAGTAATGTAATAAAAAAGTACGCAGTAACGTGATTTTATTCCTGTTATCTCCTTAAGCTAGCTTCTCTGACCCCCGTTTTCCCACCTCAAATTGTTCAGCGGAGCACCCTCTATCTCCCGTTAAATTTTTGCACGCTTTTACGGAAACGAACACATACAGTATTTATGGCTAATACGCATTCTGTTCTTACATTATTCGATTTTATACATAGCTACAAATTGGTTTACTTAAACATTGCACACTACAAAACGAAACAGCAAGAGCCTAGTCGGTGATTTGATTGGTTGTTTGACTGATTCGGGGGAGGGGACCAAACAGTGAGGTCATCGGTCCCATCGGATTAGGGAGGGATGGGGAAGGAAGTCGGCCGTGCCCTTTTACAGGAACCCTCCCAGCATTTGCCTGGAGTGATTTAGAGAAACCACGGAAAACCTAAATCAGGATGGCCGCGCGCGGTTTTGAACCGTCGTCCTCGCGAATCCGAGTCCAGTATGTTAACTACTGCGCCACCTCGCTCGGTGGTGACTTTATTCACCATGGCCCTGCATCGCTACGCTACTCAAATGACCATCTTACAAACATTATATTCCAGAATGAATTTTCGCTCTTCAGCGGACTGCGTGATGATGTGAAACTCCCTGGCAGATTAAAACTGTGCGACGCTAGGACTCGAACCTGCGACCTTCACCTTTTGGGTGCAAGTGTGCTACTGACTGAATTACCCAAGCACGACTCACGACCCCTCCGCTCCTCTTTACTGCCACTAGTACCTCATCTGCTACTGTCCAAACTGCTGGAGAGTTTAATATCAGCTTACTCTCCGCTGCAGAGTAAGAATTCATTCTGGAAACAATACTCCAGGTTATCTCTTAGCCATGCCTCCGCTGTGTCCTTTCTTCCAGAAGTGTTAGTCCCGCAAGTTGGGGAGGAGAACTTCTGTGAAGCTCAGAAGGTAGGAGTTGGTTGGCCGTGCTGGGGTGCCTCAGTCGGTAGACCACGTACCCGCGAAAGGCAGAGGTCCCAGCTCCTAGTCTCAGTGCGGTGAACACTGTTGATCTGTCACGAAGTTTCAGACATTATATTACCATAATTCTTATTAAAAAAACATTGGGATAATAGGTTAAATGACTCACGTTCATGATAATCTTTAGTGTACACGTGGAGTAACGTTTCTTTTGGCGCAACTGTAGGAAATGTCCAGAAAAATATTTATAAGGAAATTTGTGGTAAGTTCCTATGGGACCAAACTGCTGAGGTCATCGGTCCATAGGCTTACACACTATTTATCCTAACTTAAACTAACTTACGCTAAAGACAACACACACACCCATGCACGAGGTGGACTCGAACCTCCGATGGGGGGGGGGGGGGGGAGGGGGGGGGGTGGAGCCGCGCGCCGCGCGAACCGTGAGAAGGCGCCTCAAACCGCGCAGCTACCCTGCGTGGCATATTTAGATGTATTTGTACACTCATGCTCATAAATTAAGGATAATGCTGATACATGGTGAAACAACGCTCTGGTGGGCGGTTTGCGGGTTTAAATCACCCCGGGGTATGACCATACGATGCATTTGACCTGCGGTGGTCGCACGGTGGCGCTGGCAGCAGTCCACATACGCAGAGGTGTGTTGGTGCATGTCAGAGTACGGTACAGGGAGTAAGTGTGCAGACGTTTTCAGACGTGCTAATGGTGACTGTGTGTTGAAAGTGGCTTAAAGAACACATATTGATGGCGTTATGAGGGGTAGAATACTAGGGCGACTGGAGGTTGGTCAAAAACAGCAGGTCGTAGCACGGGCCATCCGTGTGCCACAAAGAGTGATCTCAAGATTATGGCAACGATTCCACCAGACAGGAAACGTGTCTAGGCGACGGGACGACCACAGTGTACAACACCACAACAAGACCGATACCTCACGATAAGTGCCCGCAGACGGCCACGGAGTACTGCAGGTAGCCTTGCTCGGGATCTAACCGGAGCCACTGGAACAGTTGTCTCCAGGCACACAGTCTACAGACGACTGATCAGATATAGTTTATTCGCCCGGAGACCTGCAAAGTGCATTCCATTGACTGCTGGTTACAGGAGAGTCCGTAAAGCCTGGTGTCAAGCACACAGTACAATGTCATTGGAACAGTGGTCCCGGATTACGTTCACGGACGAGTCCAGGTATAGTCTGAACAGTGATCCTCGCCGTGTTTTCATCTGGCGTGAACCAGGAACCAGATACCAACCTCTTAAACTCCTTGAAAGGAACCTGTATGGAGGTCGTGGTTCGATGGTGTGGGGTGGGATTAGGATTGGTGACCGTACACCCCTGCACGTCTTTGACAGAGGAACTGTAACAGGTCAGGTGTATCGGGACGTCATTTTGCACCAGTATGACCGCCTTTTCTGGGGTGCAGTGGGTCGCACCTTCCTCCTGATGGATGATAACGCACGGCCCCACCGAGCTGCCATTGTGGAGGAGTACCTTGAAACAGAAGATTTCAGGCGAATGGAGTGACCTGCCTGTTCTCCAGACCTAAACCCCATGGAGCACGTCTGGGATGCTCTCGGTCGACGTATCGCTGCACGTCTTCACACCCCTACGACACTTCAGGAGCTCCGACAGGTAATGGTGCAAGAATGGGAGGCTATACCCCAGCAGCTGCTCGACCACCTGATCCAAAGAAGGCCAACCAGTTGTGCGGCCTGTGTACGTGTACATGGTGATCATATCCCATACTGATGTCGGGGTAGGAAGCAGTGGCGTTTTGTAGCACATGTGTTTCGGGACGGTTTTCTCAACTTATCACCAATACTGTGGACTTACAGATCTGTGTCGCGTGTTCCCTATCTACCTATGCTATTAGCGCCAGTTTTGCGTAGTGCCACGTTGTGTGGCACCACATTCTGCAATTATCCTTAATTTATGAGCATGAGTGTATATTTGTTCAACAACATTATGAACACAGTCATTCTGTAGCTGGCTTCAAGACCTATCCAAACGTGTGACGCACGCACATACAGGCGGTCAGAAACAGTCTAAAATGTTTGTCAATGTGCTGCAGGGGAGGTTGTTCTGAGAAGTAATTGTCATGAAAAAAATTCGATACGTTGCGCTGTTCCACAGTTAATTAGCGTTGGAGTTAGCCAATCAGGCCGTTGTGTGGGCTAATTCAAACGACCCATCATATACAAATAGTATCAGTTGTGCCAGTGTAGATGACAGCGCACGAAACTGTTCATCGTTTGGCTCGGATTCGATGCTTACTACTGTCCATCGTCCAATTTTTGTATCGCTCTCTTGTCCAGTTTCAGAAAACGAAATGAAACATCCATTTGGCGACACTGTTTCTGGCGGGCCGCTTGAATTTGCAAGCGCAACGGTCTGATTGGCTATCTTCAATGCTAATTAACTAGGAAATGGGGCAACGTATCCAGTTTTTGTCTTACCAATTATTTCTCAGCACAGACTACCATGCAACAACCTTGCAACCTTTTCAGACTATAATTGCCACTATTAATGAAGTTCTCCAACAGCCGTGTGGCTGAGATAGTATTTTATTTTATTTTGACGACAACCAGTTTCGGCATTCCACTATGTCATCTTCAGGCCCCATATGCATCTCTCAAATTAAACTATAATGCCATACAGTGCCACAAGTGCTTCACACGAAGACTTGATAGCAACTGAAGTCTTCGAGTGAAGCACTTACGTAACGGTTTGAAATCACGAAACCCAGGAATACATTGTCGTTTAGTTTCAGAGATGTATATGGATCTGAAGATGGAGTAGTGGAATGCCGAAGCTGGTTGTCGTCAAAATAAAGTAAAATAATATCTTAGCTACACGGCTTTTGGAGTATTTCATTAATACTGACAATTACTTAACCGCCGGCCGGAGTGGCCGAGCGATTCTAGGCGCTACAGTCCGGAACCGCGCTGCTGCTACGGTCGCAAGTTCGAATCCTGCCTCGGGCATGGATGTGTGTGATGTCCTTAGGTTGGTTAAGTTTAAGTAGTTCTAAGTCTAGAGGATTGATGACCTCAGATGTTAAGTCCCATAGCGTTTAGAGTCATTTGAACTATTGGAACAAATAATCGAGTACGTGGTAGTATGTTCCGTCTATGCAACTAACTGAAGGCAGTTTGTTTATTGCCATACGTGTTTCGCTTCTTTTATTTGGAAAGCATCTTCAGTGGCCTGTAATACATGTTTCTTTTTATACATACAATAAACATATTATGTGGTGGATACAATATTACTGCTATGTAAAATTTGACGTGTTTTGCTCTTGTTTCTTAGGTTAGAATCAACTTTTGTAGCGCAAATTTCGGATGTGAAATTATCGTTCGGTGCTACTTACGATTTCCAGCCCTGTTAACTCATGCGTGGGGTCCTGGAGATGTATTCCTTAGTTTCCATACTCCAGTTGGCCGATTTCTGGCGTTCTTTCACCCACATTTGTCACATTGCGTATATCACGAAGTGATACTCTGTGGAAACTAACGAATACATCAGCATGAGTTAAAAAGTGCAAGTGATGCATGCGATGGGAGAAATGTGGGTGAAAGAACTCCAGAAATCGGCCAACTGGAGTATGGAAACTAACGAATACATCTCCAGGACCACACGCACGAGTTAAAAATATGTACAAATGTGCGTGAAATCTTATGGGACTTAACTGCTAAGGTCATCAGTCCTTAAGCTTACACACTACTTAACCTAAATTATCCTAAGGACAAACACACACACCCGTGCCCGAGGGAGGACTTGAACCTCCGCCGGGACCAGCCGCACGAGTTAACAGTGTTGCAAATCGTAACACTGAACGATAATTTCATATCCGATATTTGTGCTACAAAAATTGATTCTAACTTAAAAAGCAAGAGCAAAACACGACGAAATGAAACATAACAACATTTTGTACCCACCACATAATACATTTATTGTATGCATAAAAAGAATCCAGTATTACAGGCCACTGAAGATGCTTCCCAAAATGATGATGATGAAGTCCCATACTCCGTGATGGAGCGTAGGGGAACGATTCGGGAGACCCGTACCGCCGTACTAGGCAGGGTCCTAGTGGAGGTGGTTTGCCATTGCCTTCCTCCGACCGTAATGGGGATGAATAATGATGATGAAAACGACACAACACCCAGTCATCTCGAGGCAGGTGAAAACCCTTGACCCCGCCGGGAATCGAATGCGGGAACCCGTGCTCGGGAAGCGAGAACGCTACCGCGAGACCACGAGCTGCGGGCCTTCTCGAAATAAAAGAAAGAAGCAAACGTGTATGGTAATAAACAAACTGCCTACAATTTGTTGCATAGACGGAACATACCTCCACGAATTTAAAACAACTACGGAAAGATGGAAAACAGAAAAAGTGACAGTAATCGAGCAGTCTGGCACAGTAGGGGAAAGTGTGGCTGGCAGCGACTAACCAGTCAGCATACTGACGATTTTAGCTTAGTTCTGAACACTACGAAATAGGCCAGAGAGTTCTGGAGAGGAGGCGTGCAGTGTACGTTGTGACGTTTGCCGCTTGGCTTCGGTATATTTGCTCTCTGAGTGCACCTGGGCGGGGTTGGTTGGCAGGTGGGCGTGCTGGCCTGTGAATTGCGCTGGGCCGCGCTATCGAGATAACTGTGTGCTGACCTTGCGGCGGTAAAAGTGCCCCGCGTCCTTGGCTGGCAATGAGGCAGCGACCTCGTCGCCCTCCCTGCCGCGAGACTTCCCGCCGTCAGTGGGTTGCCGCTGGTCGCAGACTCAAAGGGAAGCATCGGAAAACAGTGCTCATGTCTCTCGGCTGAGGATGATGCTTTTTGAAATGCATAATGCAGCGGCTTTTGACACCGTGCACCCGCCGTTATAAAACTAAGACAACAGCTTATTCGTGATGAAACAGCAGTGCAAGTAGAGGGTGTCCAGGAAGTAGACGAATGTTAAATTGCTATAGAACATATAAAATGTATTGAAAGCGTAATTTTTTTTACAAACACGTTAAGTAACTTCTCCCATTTATGAATGAAAAATTATATCCTCCGTATGGCTACCCAAGGCCGCGCAGCCACGAGCAATGCATTCACTGAAGTTCTCGATGACACTTTCATGCTGTTAATAACCCTTTTAATTTCATCCTTCAATTGATGTATTGTTTGTGGTTTATAATTGCGTAGGCTTCCGCGGCCAGAGTCAGTCGACATAAAAGTTTTCTGGGTATGGTACCACGTCATAATGTAAAAAACTAGACCCAGAAGAAGGCCGCTGCAACCGTGGCCGAAACGTTGCATTTTCTCCAGCAGCAGTAGTTTTTTACATTATGACGCAGTACCATACCCAGAAAACTTTTATGTCGACTGTTTGTGGTTTGTTCACGTACACTTTTCATTTCACAAATCCCCACGCAAAAATTCACAGGACGTAAAATCGCATTATCTGGCAGGCCATTCCTGGTTGCCACGCAAAGAGCTATTTTTTTGAGGAGACTTATCATTCAGCAGAGCAATCGTTTCACGTGATGTGTGACATGTCGCACCATCTTGTTGAAACCAAAACTCGTCATTTTCATCGATAAGAGGGAAAAGCATGTTTCGGTACCGATCGCCGTTCATATTTTCAAAAAAGTACGGGCCGATCATTCCTCTTGCCCAGAACCCACGTGCGTTGTGGATGCATCTGATTTCCCACAGTCACTCGCAGACTTCCTTTACCTCAAATTCTGCAGTACTGCTTATTGACATACCGACTGAGGTGGAAGTGCGCCTCAACTGAGAAAATTATTCTTTTTGTGAAGTTTTCTCGGTCTCCGCTTGTCGAGCCAAGACCCATTAAGCAAATCGATGTCTCTTTTCATGATCTGCAGGCTTCAATTCTTGCGTAAGTTTAATCTTGTACGCGTGCATTTTCAGATCTTTTGATACGATTTCATGCAGTGAACTTGATAAATTCAATTCTTCAGCTCGTCGGCGAACCGATTTTCTGGGGCTTATGGTCACATTCTCATGCACGACAGAAATGTTTTCTTGTGTTCGAACAGAACGTGGTCGTCCTGTTTTCTTAACGTTCGAAACAGAAGCCGTGGTCTCAAACTTCCGGATCAACTTCCGAACTGATGATTCCGTTGTAGCAGCATTACGTCCGAGTGTCACTTGCAATTCACGAACGGTTGCCGTAGGACTTTCATTGTTTTTGTAATAACTTTTTATCACTTGGATACGTTGCTCAGTTGTGATCTGTCCCATGACGGAAATAGACATCAAACAACAATGCTCACCACACAAAAGCTGTCAGGCTACTAATGGGAAGGATCGCAGATGACAAACATGGAAAAACCACGGCTGCCAATCGTCATATGACAAAATGGCGCAAAATTCGATTTCGTCTTTACTTCCTGGACACCCGTTACATGTTGTAATCCGGCTTACGGCAGGCTATCGTATGTCGCATCGCCTGTAGGGAGACGGAGGGCAATTTTTATCCCTATTGTGTCTGTGCAAATCTTTAACAAAAAAATCATTTTTTTACACACTAGTGGTCATCCTGAGTACAAATTGCTCAAATTTCATACTTTAAGCTGTTTAGTTCAGAAAATGATGGTACCTGAAAATAATAAAATGTAGTTTTGAGAAAAATCAATTTGAAGTTTAATATTGCAATTTTTTAAAGTTAATTATAAGGATTTCCTGCACCTTACTGAGCATCGTCTGAATCATACTGATAATCTTCTCTGCTCTTGGTCCCTCTCCTTTCCTCTCTTGTTGCTTTTGTGCATTTTAAAATAAACAACTTCTGCTTTGCAGATTCTCTCTTTATCTATTTACAGCAATGAATCTGGCGTATTTCCACTAGATTTTATGTCCAGTGCCTCCAAAATATCCTATTTCGTTTGTTATACCGTCAATGAAGCGTAAAATTTCATCATAAACATCGAATTTGAGGGTTATAACCTGAACAAATGCAATTTTTGATAACAAGGTCCACTTGGCAGAATTTACAAATTCATTTAAATTTTGTGTTTTCCCATGAAGACATTTCTTCAACAAAGAATCCTTATGAAAGTCTCTAAATATAGGTTTAATTTCATCCATTACTGTAGCGGGTAACGAATGTTTGTGATTATGTGTTACACTTCTCATGTACTTGTACCAAGTGAGTGTTCTAAATTCCAAATATTTCTTCTTATGGCCAAGCAATAATAATTCTGTCATCTATTTCAACATTTGTCAGGCGACTTCAGCCAGGACCCCATTCTCTTCTGTATATGCCCAATGCATTCAAATTTGGAAATCGTGATACTAGAACAATTTGGCTCTTCTGCACACATCCGATCATAAGCCTAGCTGTCATCGTCCCCTAAACACTGTGTGCATCTAACATTTCTATTTACCACTGAACGATTAAGAATCCTGCAAGCTGCTGCTGCTTCCATTCCATCACTTGGAGTAGCCTAATTCTTCTGACACACCGAGCGAGGCAGCACCGAGGTTAGCACATCATGATTTAGGTTTCCCGTGATTTCCCCAAAGAGCTTCGGGCAAATGTCTGGATAGCTCCTTTGATAAAGGGCACGGCCGATTTCCTTCCCCATCCCTTCCTAATCCGAACTTGTGCTACGTTTCTAATGACCTCGTCGTCGACGGGACGTTAAACGTTAATATCCTCCTCCTCAGTTCTTCCGACAGTTGTATTTATCGTCTTTCTCCGTTTCATTCCCGCAAGTTATATAGTAATTGCTTAGAATCTCTACATCAGTTACCATGCCAGTATCAAAGGACGCAACCGTCACAACAAAATTTAGTGAAGTGTGGCCAAGTTTCTGCCAGCTGCTATCAAAACATGCATTTTGCTTGAGTACTTAAGCTGCTTCTTTCACTGAATGGTTACAGACTTCAGCGACAGCAGTTCCAGTAATTTCATCGTAAGTCATAAATTTTGCAGGTAGATTTGGAATGTCAAGCATTCCACAGAAACGCTGGCCTGCCTCCATCCTTTACCAATGGATCTGAGACCACGAACTAATCTTATGTTCTTATCATACAGGTAATTATTTGTGACGTCATTGTAGTAGCAATTGCTTCACACTGAGCACAAATCAGTGCCAGTTTTGACACAATCCTTTTGCGAAGACACTGATTCCCTCTCAAAGATATTTCACCACCACACATTCTGCATACAGTATTTTTGGAAATGAAATCACAGAGCACAATATTTTCTGAGTGTTCATCTCCGCAAGCTGACTGCGAGGAAAAGCCTTGAAGATACTAGTTTCTTCCTTGAGGTACTGATTTTCTTTACATCTGACATTCTTCGTTACTTTGACCCACTAACCTCATTTACCTTTACATATTTATTTCGTCTGAATTTTACTTTAGTCAACAATTTCCTTATTCGCCGCATTTTTGTAAAAAGGTGTGAAACCAGAGAAAATGTAAATCAACGCTTACTTCACTCGCAACAAACTTCATGAAGAACAAACAATAGCGCTCGAAAACAATAACAAACACGATCGGAACGAAGGGTATCGGTAGTAAACACAGTGTATGAATCCTTGACACGACACAACAATAGAAGCAGCAAACGGCGAACAAAGAATATCGAAATCGATGTAATTTTCTCTGCACGATGCAAAAAAGAAGGCTTGGCATTTAAATGCGATATCGCACAGAGCATCAGGAAAACAATCGTAATTCACGAACAAATTGTGGTACTTATATGAAACAAAAACGGTTTTGCGCATGGAATAGTGGGCTTTTCATACAAACAAAAATCTAAAAACCGATTTTTCGAGCCCGTTTGCCTTCCGTGTCCCCTTAGACATGCGCAGATCAGTACCTCTACTGAGCAGAAAATATTGTCGCTGTATGCAAGAACACTTGACGCTGTCGCTGATACTTCCAGGTCTACTCCTAGACATGATCCAGTGCAGCTGAAGCAGTTAAGTGCTATTCCTGCAAATCTTCTCGGTGTGGCGAGTTGTGACCTCACTTGGTGGATTGGCCTCTGGTGATCTGTAAAGATGAATCTCCTGTTTTGCTAGGCAGAGCTAGCGGGTTATTAGAATCATGCTAGATTTGGCTAGCGGGATGATGAATTGATGGATGGGTAATATGATACGGCATCGTGCCGATGCCTGGGCGGGTTAGGATCGGTGTTGCAATGACGGAATTTTAGGACTGTCAATGCTGGTCTAGTCGTCTGGCTTCGTATACTGAGCACCTTGGACGCGTACTGGCACCGTTCTTCCTCTGTTGGCTAGGACGACATGCTGGCTGGCTGCTGTGGATGGACGTTGTCTGTGAAGCGGACGATGTAACCTAGCGCTTTGAGCAACTTGATGCCGTAGAGGCACTATGTCATTTCTGTTTCAGAATTCGTCTGTCCATTGTCGCGTAGACAGGAGTTGAAGCCTGAGGCTGCGCCTGTCCCTTGGGAGGAACACTTCCAGTTGTCTGTATACTCTCAATAAGTTTCGCAATACATTTACGCAAAATATGGAATGCAAAGTTTCGCAACCACTCGTTCCCTCGAACCTCCACTACCGCGATGTAATCCAACATGGGATAGTGAAAACTCTCTAGATGGTCTAAATCAAATCTGTGTCAGTGCTCGATGCGTCCAGTTAGGGAGGTCGGGACCGACAAGTCACGTTACTTCCAAACTCTGTGCCTACATCATCGGCTCCTCAATTTACGTGAGCACAAGTACGTTGCATCACCGATCAAGTTTTTATGACCTCACCTTAACAGCAACAAAATCCCATCCATAAAACAAAACAAAAAAATATTACCCAATCCTTATCCACTGCTGCAATCCGCCTCTGCAACAAGCTACCATATACTCTAAGAATAATTCAGAGTCGGCGGAAGAAACTGCTATCCGTCAATTTAGTAACAGTTAGCATGATCACGCTATCCGTTTTGGTTTCAATTGCAGTATATGCTGGTAAGAAGTGTCTGTTGACTGGATACGTTGTTTTGTGTTACGATATTTATGTCCTTGTCTTTGAATGAAGAAGTGTCATACCACAGTATCAATGCGCAGGTGACATTGAAATTTTGTAATCGAGTACATAGACAGATCTCGATTACACGCCAGGGAATATATAAGATGCTGAAGATACTGGATGTGTGGCTTAGCGGTATACTGCCACAAGTCTAACCTCAAAAATTTTAGGCACAGCATTTGTCAAAATTGTGAGAAAATTCTTTAATGTCAGAAACATGTAAATGGAATGCAATGTTTATCAATAACTGTCTCGATAGTTACAGTCACTGCTTCGCTTTACATCGCAACAATCGAAAACGGCCGGCCGCAGTGGCCGTGCGGTTCTAGGGGCTACAGTCTGGAACCGCGCGACCGCTACGGTCGCAGGTTCGAATCCCGTCTCGGGCATGGATGTGTGTGGTGTCCATAGGTTAGTTAGGTTTAAGGAGTTCTAAGTTCTAGGGAACTGATGACCTCAGCAGTTAAGTCCCATAGTGCTCAGAGCCATTTGAACCAATCGAAAACGTGTGAAAAAAAGAAACAATGTGATGATGGCCTAGACATCAACTTCAAACAGGATATTTGCCTTAAATGGGAACATACAAATCGCGCGTCGATGAAATCAAGAAAAAAGAAGTGATATAAAATAGCTACCGTCTCTACACCATTATTGTTTTGAAAGCGCTCAAGTTGTATTAGGAAAATGAAGATTCATATTTCTTTATTAATGTTGTGTACACTTAACAAAAACTAACGTAGTTTCTCGCTTGAGTCCTTTACGAATATTGAATTATAGTAAGTCTGGGGGAAGATTTGTTTCTTTCTGTTTTCTAAGGCATAGGAAAATGAACATGGAAGTTACTTTCAGGTGAAAAAGTGTTGATTTGAAAGGAGAACAGTACCTGTCATTTTATTTCGTTTATGCCTTCGCAAGTAACACACCTCCGAAAAATGCCTACATCTGACGGTCGTCGTGTTAATAACCACTTTCAAACTGAAGTGTGCCACTGTTGTATGCTTTCCCAAATTAATATTCCACGCAGTGATGTCTATGGTAGCGTTTATAACTGCTCAAGTAGTAATAAGCACCGCCAACGGATGCTGTTGACTAAGAATGGCGATACTGATTTGTCCACTGTATTTCGCGTGTAATTTTGCACACTCTCCACGAACAATAGCGTTCGGGCATTGTTGAACGGAAAAATCCGCACAACGCCCCTGCTGGAACAGGCGCGGCCTGCTTGTAAAGTTACAGGAAGTAGCGCTGCATAAGGGGTACGATATTTACTAAGTCATACCACTGTCGACAGTAGATTGTAGTACCCTTTACAGCTCCCATGGCGTCTAGCAAAGTCAACCGTGCGGCCGTAGCCGGCGCTGAGCGGTGCGAAAGACGAATTATGCTACGTACTGCTCCAGAGATCAAATCGAAAACATTGGCGAACTCGAGGTAATCATTCGCGCTGCTACACGATATAATCAGTCTAAATAAGTATCGCCATCTTCGTTTTGACCTGTGAGACACGAATTTCTCACTACTCCAAAGTTGATAAAGCCCTGTAGCTCTCTGACTACTCTCCAAAAGATTCCGATATTCGAGAACTGAACTGCAACATATACACCACTAACAGTTCATAGGCCGCCTGCAGCTGGTTTCTAGCAGCTCCCGCCGATAATCTCCACAACAACCCAAGCAGAAATATTGTTCAAGATCAACAGGGAAAAAGTCACACAAAAGCACCACACTTCATGTTTCTACGGAAATAACTGTAGACCTCCCTAAAGGAATGCTATATATCACATTTTTGACAATATTTAGTTTTCACTGGAATAATGAGGTACATCGTATGAGACATATTACCATAACAACGGACCATTTTTTTACTGCTTACAAGCTGAACTATTTGTAGTTGTTAAGTTGACCATCTTGGAAGAATATTGTATACCAATGAAAGCGGCGGATGTGGCTGATGTAAGTTTCACTCCAGGTGGTATTCTGTTAATAAATAAAAGCATAGAAAGGGAAATATGTGATCCCTCGAACTGGAAGCAAAACGTCAAGAAGCGTAGGAGGAACAGTGGAAAATCTTATATTTCTACAGTTGGTAAGGACGTGTATGAACAAAACTACATCCGACGTGGTACGTACATGAACACTGTATGTCTTATAACCAAAAAAACTGTAGACTAGAACAATTTTTTTTTGTTTGGGTAAAACAACAAAGGGGCAACGATTTTTGTTTGCGTAAAACAACAAAGGGGCAACGATACTTTTGTACATTACCTGATTTTGACAGGATATTTTACAACAGTAGAGCAAAAGTTTATTCTTTCGGAACATGGCCGTCCGAAGTGGCCGAGCGGTTAAAGGCGCTACAGTCTGGAACCGCACGACCGCGACGGTCGCAGGTTCGAATCCTGCCTCGGGCATGGATGTGTGTGATGTCCTTAGGTTAGTTAGGTTTACGTAGTTCTAAGTTCTAGGGGACTTATGACCACAGCAGTTGAGTCCCATAGTGCTCAGAGCCATTTGAACCATTTTTTTCTTTCGGAACATAGATTTCTGCTCTGGGGCCGTACTTTTGCATTGATCAGGAAAACCGAAGAATAATGGGTGCCACGGTACCTGTGAATGTAAGTACAGTTTATCTGAAGCTAGTTTACGTAAACATTTCATTATAAAGGAGACGGGCCATATCGATTTAGTTGCTGTCAATGTTCTTGAAGGACTTATAAAATGTCCCCCCAAACTTGAAAATTACTAGTCACGAGGTTGAGTGTCTATGAAGATGATAAAAATTCATTGTATCTGCGTCTTAGTCGTAATGATATTCATGTCATCCTCTGCTAAAAACAAAACAGAAAATCAACCTCAAATTAACATCCATATACCTGTTATGAGGTTTCCTTCGTTATACAAAGAGCTTCCTCTATCGGCAGGGAAAATGAGGGACTTGTTATATATCTGTATATACATCGATATATAACAGAGAAAATTTTATGTGAACTTGCTTTCTGAGGGGACAGTTCAAGATTTTGCCCTATCTGATTTTATTCTTTCTTCTCGTTTCTTGTCCTACGTAGAACTACTTCTTTTTTAGTTTATAGGTTAATTAAATAAATACGTTGCATTATTTCAATATGTGGGATAATACGTTCTGTTAATATGTTCCATTACTTTTGCCATGGTAGGAGAAAAATAATATGTTTTGATGTACAACGTTAATCCACAACGTACGTTTACAGAATATGCAGCGTTCTTGTACAGAAAGCTACATAAAAGTTAAGATAACTTTCCAATTATGGTAAGATATGCAAAATACATGTAGCTATTCTATATTGAAGAGTCAAACAAACTGGTACACCGGCCTGATATAATGTAGGGCCCCCGCGAGCACGCAGAAGTGCCGCAACACGACGTGGCATGGACTCGACCAATGTCTGAAGTACTGTTGCGGGGACCTGACACAATGAATTCTGCAGGGCTGTCTATAAATCTGCAATAGTACGAGGGGGTGCAGATCCCTTGTGAACAGCACGTTGCACGGAATCCTAGATATACTCAATAATGTTCATATCTGGGAAGCTTGGAGGACAGCAGTAGTGTTTAAAATCAGAAGAGTACTCCTGGAGCCGCTCTGTAGCAATCCTGGACGTGTAGGGTGTCGCGTTGTCCAGCTGGAATTGCCCAAGTCCGTCTAAATTCACAATAAACATAAATAGATGCAGGTGATCAGGCATGATGCTTACGTACGTGTCACCTGCCAGAGTCGTATTTAGACATATCAGGGGTCCCATATCACTCCAACTGCACATGCCCCACACCATTACAGAGCCTCCACCAGCTTGATCAGTGCCCTGCTGACATGCAGAGTCCATGGATTCATGAGGTTATCTCCACACCCGTACAGTTCCATCCGCTCGATACAATTTGAAAACGAGACTCGTCCGACCAGGCAACATGTTTCCGGTCATCAACAGTCCAATGTCGATGTTGACGAGCCCAGGCGAGGTGTCAAACAATATGTTGTGCAGTCATCAATAATACACGAGAGGGCCTTCTGCTCCGAAAGCCAATATCGATGATGTTACCTTGAATGGCTTGCATGCTGACACTTGTTGGTGGCCAGCATTGAAATCTGCACCAATTTGCGGAAGGGTTGCACTTGTGTCACGTTGAACGATTCTCTTTAGTCGTCGTTGGTCCCGTTTTTGCAGGAACTTTTTCCGGCCGCAGCGAGATTTGATGCTTTACCATATTCCAGATATTCACTGTACACTCTTGAAATGTTTGTACGGGAAAATCCCAATTTCATCGCTACCGCGGAGATGCTGTGTCCCATCGCTCGTACGCCGACTATAGCACCACGTTCAAGCTCACTTGAATCTGATAACCTGCCATTGTAGCAGCAATAACCGATCTAGCAACTGTGGCAGACACTTGTTCTCTTATATAGGTGTTGCCGACCGCAGCGCCGTATTCTGCCTGTTTACATGTCTCTGTATTTGAATTCGCATGCCTATATCAGTTTCTTTGGCGCTTCAGTATATAATAAATGTTTTGAAATATGATCATGCATAATAAAACATATTAATAAATAGTGCCAAAGGAACACAACAATTATATTTACTTCGTGAAAAATTATGAAATTGTGATATACAACCTTTCTTTACAGAGGTCTCCAGTTGTAATTTACTGGCTTCTGTCACTTTTGTCCGCAATCACCTCACTCGAGCTGAGACGTCTTTCTACTGTACATATACATGCCCACAAAACCGCAACACTTGTCGAACATAATGGAAAATTGCCTGATTACAAATCGTCGCTCGCACACGGTAACGCACTGTAAGAAGCTTTGTTGGTTTTCCGTACAGGAACCTCGTTGATCACAGTGGACATAAACTCCCGACTTCGGAGATGATAACCGCTTCAGAACCCCAACTCTGCCCCAGAGGGCTCACAACTCGCCGCCTCAGTCCCACGAGGACGGCCGGCCGACTCCCTGATGTCGCCAGCTCCAGACCGACCCACGAAACTACACGGAGGTGGCAAAAGCCGTGTCATACCTCCGAATATCGACGTCGTGCAGCAGTTCGACGTGGCATGGACTCTACAAAGTATGGAAGTCCCCTGCAGAAATACTGAGCCATGCTTGCTCGACAGCCATCCTTAATGGCGAAAGTGTTACTAGAATATTCGATGAGACTCATGTCGGGCGATCTCGGAGGTCAAATCATTCGATAAAACTGTCCAGCTTGTTCTTCAAACCAGTCGCTAACAACTGTGACCTGCTGACATTGCGCATTGTCATCCATAAAAATTCCATCAGTGAATTGCTGAAAATGGTCTCCATGTAGTGGAACGTAACCGTTTCCGGTCAATACTCGGTCCATTTGGACCAGAAGACCCAACCCATTAGCCGGCCGGTGTGGCCGTGCGGTTCTAGGTGCTTCAGTCTGGAACCGCGTGACCGCTACGGTCGCAGGTTCGAATCCTGCCTCGGGCATGGATGTGTGTGATGTCCTTAGGTTAGTTAGGTTTAAGTAGTTCTAAGTTCTAGGGGACTGATGACCACAGATGTTAAGTCACATAGTCTCAGAGCCATTTGAACCATTTTTGAACCCAACCCATTCTGTGTAAACACTGCCCACATCATTATACAGTCACCCCCATCTTGCACATTGCCCTGTTGACAACCTGTGTGCGTCGTTAGAGGGTTCTATGCCACACTAAAACCCTACCACCAGCTCTTAACAACTGAAAACGGGACTCATCTGACCAGGTCATGGTTTTCCATCCATCTAGGGTCCTACCGATATGGTCACGAGCACATGAGGGGCGCTGCAGGCGACACCGTACTGTTAGCAAAAGCACTTGGCTCTGTCGTCTGCTGCCATAGCCCATTAACCCATTAACGTCACATTTCACCGCACTTTCCTAATGGATACATTCGTAGTACGTCCCACATTGATTTTGGAGGTTATTTCATGCAGTGTTGCTTGTCTGTTAGCACTGACAACTCTACACAAACGTTGCTGCTCTCGGTTGTTAACTGTAGGTCGTAGGCCATTGCGTTGTCTGTACTGTACGATTTCCATCTGTTGACTTTACAACTAGTGACATCAACGAGGTGTTTTCGACCACGAATATTTTAGCTGTGGTCTTTCCAACTGCAAAAGGGGACCTCAACAGCTGGGCAGGCTCTACCGACCGTTTTGTATCAACAGCAGCTCTTTGAGCTCCAACAAGCCTGGGAAGTGAGGATTCATGGAAGAGTTAGACCCCAGATTATGACATCATTCATTATTTGCCAAGTGATCCACATTTATTAAACATTTTCATAATAAAGGGACAATACAAAAACACAATGATAGTAAACTGATACCAGGCTAACAATAGTTTTGAATTAAAGACTCAACGTTTCATACAGTTCTTTAAGAGGCCCGAAAAATGTAAAGGAAAACATTTTTGAAGGTCAAATGTAGCAACAACTAGCGTAATTTTAGTAACACATAAAGTGTTTAAACACTTTATACACTCCTGGAAATGGAAAAAAGAACACATTGACACCGGTGTGTCAGACCCACCATACTTGCTCCGGACACTGCGAGAGGGCTGTACAAGCAATGATCACACGCACGGCACAGCGGACACACCAGGAACCGCGGTGTTGGCCGTCGAATGGCGCTAGCTGCGCAGCATTTGTGCACCGCCGCCGTCAGTGTCAGCCAGTTTGCCGTGGCATACGGAGCTCCATCGCAGTCTTTTAGCACTGGTAGCATGCCGCGACAGCGTGGACGTGAACCGTATGTGCAGTTGACGGACTTTGAGCGAGGGCGTATAGTGGGCATGCGGGAGGCCGGGTGGACGTACCGCCGAATTGCTCAACACGTGGGGCGTGAGGTCTCCACAGTACATCGATGTTGTCGCCAGTGGTCGGCGGAAGGTGCACGCGCCCGTCGACCTGGGACCGGACCGCAGCGACGCACGGATGCAAGCGAAGACCGTAGGATCCTACGCAGTGCCGTAGGGGACCGCACCGCCACTTCCCAGCAAATTAGGGACACTGTTGCTTCTGGGGTATCGGCGAGGACCATTCGCAACCGTCTCCATGAAGCTGGTTCAAAATGGTTCAAATGGCTCTGAGCACTATGGGACTTAACATCTGTGGTCATCAGTCCCCTAGAACTTAGAACTACTTAAACCTAACTAACCTAAGGACATCACACACATCCATGCCCGTGGCAGGATTCGAACCTGCGACCGCAGCAGTCGCGCGGCTCCGGACTGAGCGCCTAGAACCATGAAGCTGGGCTACGGTCCCGCACACCGTTAGGCCGTCTTCCGCTCACGCCCCAACATCGTGCAGCCCGCCTCCAGTGGTGTCGCGACAGGCGTAAATGGAGGGACGAATGGAGACGTGTCGTCTTCAGCGATGAGAGTCGCTTCTGCCTTGGTGCCAATGATGGTCGTATGCGTGTTTGGCGCCGTGCAGGTGAGCGCCACAATCAGGACTGCATACGACCGAGGCACACAGGGCCAACACCCGGCATCATGGTGTGGGGAGCGATCTCCTACACTGGCCGTACACCACTGGTGATCGTCGAGGGGACACTGAATAGTGCATGGTACATCCAAACCGTCATCGAACCCATCGTTCTACCATTCCTAGACCGGCAAGGGAACTTGCTGTTCTAACAGGACAATGCACGTCCGCATGTATCCCGTGCCACCCAACGTGCTCTAGAAGGTGTAAGTCAACTACCCTGGCCAGCAAGATCTCCGGATCTGTCCCCCATTGAGCATGTTTGGGACTGGATGAAGCGTCGTCTCACTCGGTCTGCACGTCCAGCACGAACGCTGGTCCAACTGAGGCGCCAGGTGGAAATGGCATGGCAAGCCGTTCCACAGGACTACATCCAGCATCTCTACGATCGTCTCCATGGGAGAATAGCAGCCTGCATTGCTGCGAAAGGTGGATATACACTGTACTAGTGCCGACATTGTACATGCTCTGTTGCCTGTATCTATGTGCCTGTGGTTCTGTCAGTGTGATCATGTGATGTATCTGACCCCAGGAATGTGTCAATAAAATTTCCCCTTCCTGGGACAATGAATTCACGGTGCTCTTATTTCAATTTCCAGGAGTGTATGTTCCAAGATAACAGAAAGGTTTTAAATCACGACCAAAATCTTTGAAACTCAAATGTAACAACAAGTAGCACAAATTTAGTAACACATAAAACATTTAAACAATTTTAAATGTCCAAGCTAACAGAATGATTTAAGTTACAAATCAAAATTAAGATGGTCCTTTGTTAAAGCTAACAAATTTAGGCGATACAAGGGTCAGCAAATGGTCCGGCTGACTAAGGAAAACTCAACACAGAAAGGGCACGGCACCAAAAGGAATCCAGGGCAAAAGCCAAAAATATGTGAACTCTGAAAAGACTTAGGCCCATGCGAACCAGGGAGAAAAACTTAAGCAGCAGTCACTGTGGTGTAGAGCAGCTTCACACAAGTTAACGGCAGAGGTGAGTGCCAAATGCCGTAAACTAATATCGTGCCGTTTGTGTGCTTACACTTGCAAGACCGGGCCATTTGCATACATAGACTGCATAAACATTAGCTGGCCCATCAGGCAACAGCGGGGCACTCGTAAAATAAGTGTCATGCGACAAGAAGATGCCTAGAAACACTAATGAGTCAATTAGTACGATAACACACTTTCAGCCAATAGCTGCCTGAACAAGCAATCCAGAATAAGTTACACCAGGCAAGCACCTATTAACAGTACAATTTAAACAGTGGCGAGAACCAAGAATAAGTATACTAATATAACCAAGCTACAAGCATAGTTTAAGTGGTTTTCAAAGGATGATGTTGAATCCCAATTATATTAATAAAATAACGGTCAGATACCAATAAAAGATGGCTGGGAGACCAAGTCAGACTCCAATCCAAACACAGAACATTTCACACCTCTTCAGCAGTGCACCCAGTATACTAATAGCTCTGGCCAGATCAGAATCTAAAACACAGCTAAAAGAGCACATTAATCATAAATAAGCGTGACGGCACCAGTAGCACCTGCGATCGCTGTCACTCTCTCACCGCTTCATACATTCACAACTCAGTGAAGGATCACTTAGGGTAGGGCATTAACAACAGAGCTCGCTAATGCCGTCAAACTAGATCAACAATACGGTCCGACAACATGAAAGAGATGTCATTTCAGCACCCCGAAATCAGTTGATCATAAAGTCGTTCCCATTGCAACGGTTCCCTCAGAACGAATCGGTCAAGACACCGACTACCAGCGCGTGACAACAAGTTTTTCCAACCGACTTCCTTCCTCCCCATTCCCCGATGACTGTCTGTTAAACTCACCGCCCGGCTCGCAAACATTTCAAACCGGAAGACACTGTGCAAGAGCGGCGCCCAGCGACCAGAGAGAAAACGAACCAGAGATACAATCTACAGGTCGCAATCGATACGAGCCGACATGGCTCACCCTTCACATTGTATCCAGTCTTTGTGCTGACCATGCACGTAATACAAAGGAATGTTTAAATGTTTTCTTTACTTTTAGCGTTTTATTTTTTATTTTTTTATTCACCTTATTTTCTTTTTCAACATTACTGCTGCGTTTGATTAAACTTGTTGCCTCATTTTATGAATTTTAATTTTTCAACCAATTTATTTTTAAATTTTTTTTTTTTTTTTTACAAGAAAGCCAGGGATTTTAAATATCTCCCGAGTCGTTGTGTGTACTTTTACGCCGTCTTTCAAGCTTTTGTGAAGAACTGTGTATCTTTTATTGAAGGGACAGGCCAATGGATTGATTTTTTTACTGGTTCTTCCTTCAGCTTGTGTGTGTGTATTGTTTATTGAACCGGGGACCTAGAAACGACGGAGAGGCTATGTCTCTGCCTTAGCCCTCAGCGGTTCACATCCCCACACCGAACCCAGGGTGATTATTGTACAGTTCGATCCCCACTAACTGAGGATTTAATCGGACAGATCCACAAAATTGCGTGATTGCTGATATCGGCGTTTCACCCGCTGTTCCCACATGTCCCACAGACTTTCTGTGGGGTTCAAGCCAGGCGATTGTGCAGGCCACTCGAAATGTATTAGAGTGCGGGAATGTTCAGAAAACCACTCACATATTCTTCCACCCCGCTGAACATTGCTGTTGTCATCTTGAATAACAGCGGCATCAATAGGACACACTCATCACGCACGTGTTGACTGAAAAGCAACACCTGACCATTCATAACGTTTAAATAAACATGCTGGTTTATTTTAGTGGTCATCCCAGTGAGGGGGACCAATTCCTGATAAGAAAAACATCCCCAATACATCACAAAACCACCTATGGCTTGCACCTGCTTTCACACATTCATGATGGAATGTTTCATTTGGCCTTCGGTGCAATCGAAGAAGTGCATCATTTGAACTCAGGCGAAAACGTGATTCGTTAGACCACAGTACGTTCCGACAGTCATCTACTGTCCACGTTAGATTATTTCTAGCCCACTGCAGACGCACAGCTTTACATGCATATGTGAGCAGTGGCATCTTGCGAGGTGATCGACTACAGTGTTAACTGCATGCAGTTCCCTTCGCATAGAGTAAAACGAATGGGCTAGATTTACGCAGACACCAGACACACACACACATTGGGGTGGACATTCATTCACTGCTTGCAGCAATTCCTGTCCGGTTCGGAAATGATTCTGATTCAAAAGCCATGAAGCGTGTCTCCACTACCTCTGAATCAGGCTCTTTTTCCAGCCACGATTCTCACGTCATACTTCATGACGACATATGATACACCACCGCTTGTAGACAACGCTGATTAGTCCATCGCGGAACACCAACAAATCCAGCAACTGCACACGCCGTATGGCCATGGGCATAGATAAACACTATTGCCCATTTAGCCCACTCTGTCACGTCATTCACCGGACAAAAAATTATTTACCTCAGTGCACACTCCGCGGGCACAAGCCTTTAAGGCCTTTACGGACGCTGCAGCGATCAAGTCACCTGCCCCACCAACTGTGCCTCTAAGTAAGCATAAGAGTGTAACAATCAGCGAGACGTCTATTTTTGTGTGTAAACTTGGGGAACTATAAGGACATCATAGAGTAAAACAAATGTGCTAGATTTACGCAGACACCAGACATACACACACACACACACACACACACACACACACACACACACACACACACACACACACAAATATATTACTTTTAGGTCTGCAGAATGGCATACTGTGTTCTGTTTGGACTTTTCAGTCCATCAACACAGTTCTCATATGCTGAAGCGCCAAAGAAACTAATATAGGCATGCGTAATCAAATACAGAGACATGTGAACAGGCAGAATAGGGCACTGCGGTCGGCAACGCCTGTATAAGAGAACAAGTGTCTGCCACAGTTGCTAAATCGGTTACTGCTGCTACAATGACAGGTTACCAGATTCAAGTGACTTTGAACGTGGTGTTGTAGTCGGCGCACGAGCGATGGGAGACAGCATCTCCGAGGTAGCGATGAAGTGGGGATTTCCCTGTACGACCATTCCACGAGTGTATCGCGGATATCAGGAAGCTGGTAAAACATCAAATCTCCGACACTGATGCGACCGGAAAAAGTTCCTGCAAGAACGGGACCAACGACAACTAAAGAGAATCGTTTATCGTCACGGAAGTGCAACCCTTTCGCAAATTGCCGCAGATTTCAGTGCTGGGCCACCGACAAGTAGCAGTGTGCAAACCATTCAACAAAACATCATCGATATGGGCTTTCGGAGCCGAAGGCCCACTCGTGTACCCTTGATGACTGCATGACACGAAGCATTTCGCCTAGCCTGGGCCCGTCAATGCCGACATTTGACTGTTGATGACTGGAAGGTTCGCAGGTATTGGCAGAAGTAAAGCTGTGAGGACGGGGCGTAAGTCGTGTTTGGGTAGCTCAGATGGTAGAGCACTTCCCCGCGAAAGGCAAAGGTCCCGAGTTCCAGTCTCGGCCCGGCACACAGTTTTAATCTGCCAGGAAGTTTCATATCAGCGCACACTCCGCTGCAGAGTGAAAATCTCATTCCAGCTTGTCTTTTACTGGCTATCATTGGAACCCTGAGTAACATCATCTGGGGGACGATCTGCCATACACAGTTAAGCATGAGAAATCCTGGGACATGGCTGATATTTACATCCAGCGGCCATATGGAGTTTCTCTGAACGCGTATGTCTCACTTCAGCTGCTGGTCTCCCTGACGAGGTGCATAATGGTTGCCACTGCTGTAGGTTGCTGTTGGCTCCTATGTACTAATGGTGTTGATCCAACACTGCAATAATCCGTTCAGCGATCCGTAATTTGTTCTCGTCTAAAATCAAAGAAACTTCGATTTGAAGAGATAACTAGTTTGTCCATGTCGTTCACAGTGCGTCCTCAGGCATTAGAGTAGTGTCCACCAACTCCTGCGAAAGTTGCCAGAGCTGGAAGAACACTCTGTCATTTAGCTTTTCTGTATAAACTACCTAATGAACTTGTTGTTGCTCCAACGATTTAGGCCTTTGTAGTAAGTTTGGCTTTGCTGTTCCAGACTCGCAAGTGGTCAGAGATAATTGGATGAGGTCACTGATGATAGATGCGTACTCACCAATATAGCACAACAAAGTAGATAACTTTGACATGTCATTTAACAACATTGTGGGTAGTCAGAACAATCTCTGTGTGTGCAAACCAAGTTAGTGGATGTTCAGACTGAAGTAATGAAGTTTAGACAATGAATGCCATGGTGTAGGAACTTCACTGAAACTGTGTCTATATGGTGCTAGGTTATATGATCTGGAGATATTGTATTATAGAACCCTGTTGATAATGTGCAACATGGGAGATAAACTGCAATTCTCTTCATGTGACTCAGCTACCTGAATTCCACACAGGGAAGGAAATAGGTACATCTGCTCATTTTCACGTGGAGTAGCACAGTGTAATCTGTATGGATTGTAGTCTTTTTGGTGAAATTTCACACAACAGTCAGGTTCAGACACATGGAAAAAGGTGACTGAGGTAGTTTGATCCATCTCATCGATGAAGTCAATAAGACAAAAGGGTTGTGCCACAATAATTCGTTGCCAAATATTCCATGTGTTCGTCCACTGTTTGGAAGGAGAAATGTAATCATTCTGCTTTTCACCTCACAAATAATAAGCTCCGTATCGTTTGTCATACTTCATAAACCAATAAAAACATTATATGGGTGGGTGAAAGCTCCCAATCAGATTTGTCTAGTTTCACAGTCCATTATTTGGCAGGAATGTAGCATTGAGAATTACCGATTGACTAATAATTCAGTATGTGTCTCGTAAATCACCAGTGTAGGAAATTCCGTGCAGATAAATAGGTGCAATAACCCTCACAATATGTTGTAGCGAAATCAAACCACTTTATTAGTATAAATATCAGATAGCGAAAAATATGCGTTAGATTAAGCCAGATGTAATGTACAGACTGAACAAGCAACTTAAAACAAAGACATATAAAACGCATTTTGTTCCTTGGTCTCCGATTTCAGATGCAACGTCAACCTATGCATATCATTGGCCCCACAGTGGTGATATGTTCACATAGTACTCAGAACTGAAAATCGGCTGAGACCAGAAGCGAATATAAGCGAAATTTAAAATTTAGATTTTGATATCTGTCACAAGGACAGGCTAAACGTAATTTTGGGATGAGGCGGGGGGCGGGGGGGAGAGGGGGAGGGACTGAGGGAGGTTGTATTTATTGGTTTAAGGAACTTAATAATATCTAATGGGGTTATTACAGATTAATGTGGGTGAAGGTAAGTGTCAAAGATGAGTCAAATGTTGTAATTGGATACTTTTACATATTTCCTGCCTTAGTAATTGTAATTACAGGTGTACTTTCAGATTATGTAACTGTAATTGGGGATGATTGGAAGGGGTTGACAAGTGGAAGTGCTAACCCACGAGATATCAATTTGATGTTATTGTATGTTGTGCATTGATGAAGTTCAAAGATATCAAGATAAATACTATAATTCAGAACAGTTTGTATAACTACTTGTTACCAGCATGTGTTAAATTTGAAAACACTATGGATACTGTGATCAGGCCAATCCTTGCTGCATTAATGGTAGGCGATAAAACTCAGGAATGTTTTACAATATGCTTCAGATGGATAAAAGATCAAGGCTATAAACGACAGAATGAAAATATTGCATGGAAACTAACTGCAAAATCAAGCCACCTGGAGATCAGAGAGGGCTCACAAATTGCGTCCAACCTCATCCACTAATCAGGACATTATCAGGTGGGTTCACCGACCACTGCTACAAGTACTGATCTAGGAAGAGTGTTTCCCAGGCACATGTACAAGGTCATAGTTACTGAGATTTTGTAAATGGAAAAGATAATAATCCAGAAACAATTACACCTATCACTTTTAGGATATTATTTCAGGCTCAGGGTCACCTATTATGAATGATATTATTAATAGTTGTAATACTAATAGGTAGTGGATTCGAAACGAGTTAAAATCAGACATTAGTACCAATTTATTATTGAAAGCAACTGTGCTACAGGAAAAGAAATTAGATGTCTATGTTCTTACACATGCACGGTACATAGCCAACAAGTCAGCTGAACGACCAACAAAAAATCACCTCTACCTCTTGCTGGTGTTAAATAATTCGTTATCTTTAAATATGCATATTGTCATTCGTTCCTAAAGCATTTTCAATACATACACACATCAAAAAAAGTTTTCCATCACCCTGTTTCCTGGAACTCCTGAAGATAGACGTTGATTGCGGATACTGTATCACAGACACTGTCCCTTTGACTATTCAGAGATGTCACTAAACCTGCCCAAAGATGTAAACAACCATGCATGAGCAGCGCCTATTAGACGGAGGGGGTTCAACAGCCGATCAGGTTCAGTCATTCCACCAAGAAGGAGGCACACGGCTCGTGTTGTCTGTAGTTCAACCATGCCTAAACAGTCAATACCCCGGTTCGATCGCGTCCACATTGTTACTTTGTGCCAGGAAGCGCTGTCAAAAAGGGAAGTGTCCAGGCGTCTCGGAGCGAACCATAGCGATGTCGTTCGGAAATTAAGGAGATACAGAGACACAGGAACATGCCTAGCTCAGGCCGTCCAAGGGCTGCTACTGCAGTGGATGACGCTACCTACGGATTATGGCTCCGAGGAATCCTGACAGCAATGCCACCATGTAGAATAATGCTTTTCATGCAACCATAGGACGTCGTGTTACGACTCAAACTGTGCGCAATAGGCTGCATGACAAGTAACTTCACCCCTGACGTCCATAGCGAGGTCCATCTTTGCAACCATGACACCATGCAGCGTGATGCAGGTGGGCCTAACAACATGCCAAATGGATTGCTCAGGATTGGCATCATGTTCTCTTCACCAATGAGTGTCGGATATGCCTTCAACCAGACAATTGCTGGAGATGTGTTAGGAGGCAACCTGGTCAGGCTGAACGCCTTAGACACACTGTCCAGCAAGTGCATCAAGGTGGAGTTTCCCTGCTGTTTTGGGGTGACATTATGTGGGGCCGACGTGGTCATGAGGCGCCGTAACTACTTTACGATACATGAATGCCATCCTCCGACTGACTGTGCAACCATATCAGCAGCATATTGGCTGGCATTCGTCTTCATGGACAACAACTCGTGCCCCCATTGTGCACATCTTGTGAATGAATTCCTTTAGGATAGCGACATCAGGCGGCCGGTGTGGCCGAGCGGTTCTAGGCGCTTCAGTCTGGAACCGCGCGACCGCTACAGTCGCAGGTTCGAATCCTGCTCCGGGCATGGATGTGTGTGATGTCCTTAGGTTAGTTAGGTTTAAGTAGTTCTACGTTCTAGGGGACTGATGACCTCAGATGTTAAGTCCAATAGTGCTCAGACCCATTTGAATCATTTATTTTTTTTTTATTTTTTTATATAGCGACATCGCTCGACTAGAGTGGCCAGAGTGTTCTCCAGACATGAACCGTATCAAACACGCCTGGGACAGATTGAAAAGAGCAGTATATGGACACTCACCAACCACTCTGAGGGATCTACGCCGAATCGCTGTTGAGGAGTGGGACAATCTGGACCAACAGTGCCGTGATGAGCTTGTGGATAGTATGCCACAACGAATTCAGGCATGCATCAATGCAAGAGGACGTGCTACTAGGTATTAGAGGTACTGGTGTGTACAGCAATCTGAACCACCACCTCTGAAGGTCTCAGTATATAGTGGTACAACATGCAATGTGTGGTTTTCATGAGCAATAAAAAGGGTGGAAATGAACCATATCTTTTCTTCCAGGAGTGCAAGTTCTCCAGGTATGCGGGAGAGCTTCTGCGAAGCTTGGAAGGTAGGAGACGAGGTACTGGTGGAATTAGAGCTGTGAGGACGGGTCATGGGTCGTGTTTGGGTAGCACAGTTGGTAGAGCACTTGCCCGCGAAAGGCAAAGGTCCCGAGTTCGAGTCTCGGTCCAGCACACAGTTTTAATCTGCCAGGAAGTTTCAGGGTGGAAATGAAGTTTATGTTGATCTCTACTCCAATTTTCTGTACAGGTTCCGGAACCCTCGGAACCGAGGTGATACAAACTTTTTTTGGTGTGTGTATTATTATTCACAAGATGCAGTGCCTTACATTACCATATGCTTCCATTTCATTGATTGCTTCTGCTATCATTGTAACAATCTGGCCAAGTGTTTTCGTTGTTACATTTCTCAGTCAATTTAGTATTGTAATACCCATCACATTACATGTGGTGTCTGTAATTACAAGCATTGCTCCAAATGCAAGTACCACAAAAGGAGAAAGACTCAGGAAATAAGTGTTACTCATAAAATATTATTACAAGAGTTCTCCTGTGCTAAGTGTTTTGTTGTTTGAAAAGGCAGTTATAACTCATCCACATTGCTTATCTGACCTGACCATCATGTCTAGTAGCTAAATCCTAAATGCTACAAAGTAAATATAGTATCATCAACAGTTTCCAGTGACGTGGGCACTACAGACTGTATTCACACACACTACAAATGGCGAAGAAGGCAAGTCTTTGGACCCGTTGTTAGTCAAATGGCACCTGGTAACTCGACAATGTGTGTGAAATGTTATGGAACTTAACTGCTAAGGTCATCAGTCCCTAAGCTTACACACTACTTACCCTAAATTATCCTAAGGACAAACACACACACACACACACCCACGCCTCAGGGAGGACTCCAACCTTCGCCGGGACCAGCCGCACAGTCCATGACTGCAGCGCCCTAGACCGCTCGGCTAATCCTGCATGGCATAACTTGACAAATCCACAAAAGCTACCACACCTATTCCCAACAATTTATTAATCGTCGCAATTTGCATTGTTTTGATTATCCAAGATCAATTTTCCTGAGTCCCACAGGAGATGGCACAGCTACCCATAGTGTATCAGAGAAGACTAAACCATGATGCGAGGGTTCAAAATAGCGTTCAAGATTTATATGTTGACATTCACAACCTTGTTTTACCACTAGTACATCAAGCTGTCGCAGGTTCTCTATTCATTGAAAACAAAAGACTCTGTATTTCTGACTTCACATATGAGACTTAAAATTCTCTGATGGAACATAACAATGATTGGGATGCGAAAAAGAAAGTATGCTCAACGCTATGCTTAGCAAGTATCCATTGATCTAGTCATATGTAGTCACATGGTTGAATGATGCTTTGTTGAATGCCAGAAGACAGTAAGTTATTTTTACTCTTTGATAGGCTATTGTGTGTCTTATGGATTTGCTAGATGTGGAAACGTTCAAAGTAATTCTAGTTTTTATCAGTTAGACCCCTCTTTAGTTAATACAGAGTCACCTCTTTTTCTTTCTTCTGAACATGTTTCTGTTTCACAACCGAACTGTGAGTGAAGTTCTCTCAATTTTCTTGGTCTCAGACTTCATTGTGCTGCACTGGTTTAACCAAGTATCTACTAACTACTCTCTCAGTACTTCTGACATTGCTCGCTTTAGAACATTAGGCCTACTTATTAAACTTGTTTTTTTTTCTATATTTCCTAACTTTCAAAACTTTTGAAAGTATTTGGGCAGGGTTACTGCAATTGTGCCTTTACCACATTTACCTACCATTCTTTTCATATCACGATATTTTTCTGTTTATATATTATTTAGTTGCTCATCGGACATAAATTTGTATTCTAATGACGACTTGGTTTTAAATTTCCTCAGTTCACATGAATAAATTATTCCTCATATAGATGCTACCTGTTTGCTATTGTCCCTAACTATGTGGCACAGTATATAGAAAAACTGAGATCATACATTTTTTGAAGATAGTCTATGAGAGTTCACTTGACCTCTGCGCACCTTTTTATCGTGTTAACATGCATGTCTTTCAGAGAGAAAGAGAATTTTCTGTCATTTACTTTCTGTTACCATTTATTTCTGGTGGTGGTGTTACAAAATACAAAAATTTTCCTCTATGCAGTATTGTGTATCCCTGTCCAGTTTCATTGGTCTAAGATAACGACACCAAGACAAGCTGAATTTTTATTTTCCCTTTTAGCTTGCGTGAAATCATATAGAAGTCTCGATCTTCATGTTCTGTGCTGCGAGGGAATTACACAGTGCAGGAGAGAGGCAATAAAACAGTTGGAAAGGCAGGAAGTAAAATAATTCGGTTCCTGACAACGTATTCGAATTAAATGAAAATAAAAAATAAAGAAGAAAAAAAGTCACTTTTTTATCGATAGTCGAAAGTTTCGATTATACACGGATAGCTTTCATCATTCAAAGATAGTTGTATACGGAGAATTTGCATTTTGCAGAAGTGTCGCAAGATTTGCAGCGACATCGCATGCGAAGGCATTTGCGGTATTTGTCTTTGACACTGTCACTACGCGAGAGTGCGTAGGATCATTCGCAGTTGTTTTGTGCACGATTCTTTCGTGTTTGTAATCATTCGTCGTTAACGCTGACGTAAGTGTATCTTAAAATGAAGTAACATGTATTATTGTGAGATGTCATTTAAGTTTTACTAGTTATATATTAATGTCATTGTTGTAGAAGTTGCCTCACAGCTGCTTGATTCTCCCCGTTCCTATTTTTCAATACTTGAAGGGACTGTCACTTGTTGTGTGTTTTGCATAAATTAAATAACGAGGTGCTAGTTTTCATCAAACATGTTTCTTAAGTCTTGTCATCATTACTGTAACTGCTGGTTTCGTTTTCTGATCGTAACATCATTTTTATGTCCAGTTTTCCAGTTATTTTGTGTCTCAAATTATCTGTATTTAATTCAGTTTTCTTGCTATCCTCTGAAGTGATAGCTGATGGAGAACGGATAGATAAATTCTGATGGTGCTTAAGAGTCGAATTTGAGAGCTAGTCTGCCATTTTCATGGTACGTTTGGTCATGATGATAATTTTTGTTTACACAAATAAAAATTTCTCACTAGAGTATAATATTACACGGTCACCTTGCGGGGCTTTGCATTTAGACAATTTAAAATAATTAATTGAAATGCACATCTTAATTTATCTGTAAATCTCCATTACTATCTTCACTTTAACCTTCCTGGCTGCGTAGTTTTTGGCTTTCTCTATCAGAGTCTGCTGCATGTAGAGGAGGACTCTCATATATTTTATGGTGAGATTTGTCAATGCTATTGCTCTCACATTCTAGGTTTGCTTGTGACAATTTATGAAAGGGAGTTAGTGTGTGCTGAAGCTTTCAGGTGATGTCTAGCTGTGTAAACAATGTGTACTAGAGTGTTGAGTATATGGACCACGTATAATAGTTTTGCACATTTTTGTGCAATAGATCGCTTACTTCTAATTGGAGAATTGTTTCAGGACATTATTCCATTTGACATTTATAAATAGGAGTATATTACGTAAACCAACTTACTAGTGTTTTGATAATCAGAAACATTCGTCTCCTTCAGAGTAAAAACCTCTTTACTTAGTGTTAAATTTATAATATCTGATTTTCCAGTTAAAGCCCTTGTCAGTATACACACTCCAAACTTTCTCATTTACAAGCTTCCTTTACTGCTTATTCTGTCAACCATATATTCTTGTGCAGAACTGCACAAGCTTCACACAAAGTTACGGTGGGTTCCTTTTAGAAGATAGTGGTAGGTTGTATCACTGAAATTTCTCTTCTTCCTGCTAGTGCCTATGTGGTGAAAAAGATTCTAATATTTGGAAATATTAGAAAGTTAATTCTATCTCAATCAGCAGTGTATTATGGTAGATCCTTCTTCTTCTTTCTTCTTTATCGTCGCCTTGTCCCACGTCATGTAGGGTCGGTGTTGCTTTTCTGGATCCTTCTCCTCCATAATACTCTATCCATTGCCTCTTCCTTCTCCCATCCTTTCTCCCTTAGGTCCCCGGATATCTTATCCTTCCACCTCATCTTCAGTCTTCCTCTCCTTCTCACTCCTTCAATCTTTATATCTTCAACTCTGTTTCCGATATACTCTTCCCCCACACCACCTTAGTCTGCTCTCTTGTATCTTTTTCCCCGTGGGTCCCACTTTCACAGCTCCTCTAACAAATTCATTTCTAATCCTGTCCTTCCTTGTTACCCCACACATCCACCTCAGCATCCTCATTTCTGCCACTTCCATCTTCTTTTCCTGGGCTACTGTGATTGGCCATGTCTCTGCTGCGTATATCATAGCAGGCCTTACTACCGACTTGTACACTCTCCCTTTCAACCCAATGCTGACCTTCTTGTCACACAACACTCCACTCATTTTCCTCCAGTTGTTCCAACCGCAATTTATTCGGTGTTGTATCTAGCTTTCCAGTCCTCCGTCCCTCTGTATGTACGACCCCAGGTATTTAAATTTGCAGACTGAGTTCAGCTCATCACCCTGGATCTTGCAAGACCTCATCTGCACATCCTTCAGTGCTAAATATTCTGACTTTGTCCTGCTAATTTTCATCCCTCTTTCTTCTAGTGCCTTCCTCCATTCCTCCAGCTTTTCCTCAAGTTTGTCGATGCTCTGCTCACAAAGAACCACATCATCCACAAATATCATATTCCACAACGCTTCCTCCTTCACATCTTTCACCAGCACATCCATAATTAGGTCAAAGAGGTAGGGACTAAGCGCAGACCCTTGATGTAACCCTACTTTTACTGGAAACTCATTTGTCATGCCCACACTACTTCTCACCTGTGTCATTGCTCCTCTATACATTTCCTTCACTAACCTCTCATACTTCTCTGGTACACACTGCTCACTCATGCTTCTCCATATTTTGTCCCTTGGGACTCTGTCATATGCTTTCTCCAAATCAATGAAAGCCATATGTAGATCGGCTTGTAGCTCCCCGTGTCTCTCAACTATCCGCCTTAAAGCATGTATTGCATCAGTTGTTCCTCTGCCAGGCATGAACCAAACTGTTCTTCACACACCACAGTCTCCTTGCATAATCTTGCTTCTATAACTCTTTCCCAAATTTTCATTGTGTGTGCCATCAGTTTAATACCTCTATAGTTACTGCGGTCATGCACATCACCTTTCCCCTTAAATATTGGAATCAGTACACTAGTTCTCGGCGCGTCTGACATCTCCTCCTGTCGCCAAATTTTCTTCATTAAATCCCAAAGAAGCTCAATTCCCTTTTTACCGAGACACTTCCATACCTCAACGGGGATCTGGTCTGGGCCAACTGCCTTCCCATTTTTCATCTTTTCAACTGCCCGTTCGACTTCATCTCTACTTATATCAATCCTTCATTTGCCCCTCCTTCCTCAGTTTTCACACTTACATTTTCTTCATTCAGCAATTTCTCAAAATAATTCAACCACCTTTGGATTATTTTTCCATGGTCATGCAGAATTATTCCTGTTTCATCTTTCATTTGTTTTATTGCTGTTAGATCCTTAGAAGCTTTATCTCTTGATTTGCCTATCTGTATCAGTTGTCTCATATCCTGATTTTTCTGTAGTTGTTCGTATGCCTCCCTTACTGATATAGCTTTAGCCACGGCTCGTTTTGCCTCCTTCTTTGCACTTTTGTATGCTTGCCCATCCTCAGCACTTCCGGACATATCCCACTTGCTCTTAGCGTCTTTTTCCTTCACAACCTTCTGCACCTCTTCATTCCACCACCATGCTTCCTTATCTTTTGGCACCTCTCTCCCAGATGTTAACCCAAACACTTCCTCCCCGGTCTTTGTTATAACAGCACTATTTATTTTCCACTACTCCTGCACACTCTCTGCCAATTTTACCTTTCCCAGTACTTTTTCACTAAACTCCTCTCTCAAATTTTTATCCTTTAATCTCCACCACATAATTTTCCTTTCACGTTGATCTGTGTGTCTGTCTTTTACATACTTTCATCTCACAATCCGCTACAATCAACTTATGTTGTGTTGCTATTCCTTCACCATATATGACCTTAGTATTTTGCACCTCCCCACTATTTTTCCTTCTACATAATATGTAATCAATTTGGCTTTTATTTTCGCCACTCCTGCATGTTATTAGTTTTTCTCTTTTTCTTTGGAAGTAGGTATTCGTAATCACTAGATCAAAAGCCACTGCAAACTCCACTATCTTTTTTCCTTCCTCATTTCTCTCGCCATACCCCCATCCTCCACGCCACCTCTCTTCCCCACCTTTCCTTCTGCCACCATGACCATTTAGATCCCCTCCAACTATCACTCTTTCATTCACCGACCATTACTCCATCCAAATCTCTCCAAAATTTTTCCTTCTCATCCTCTGAACATCCCGCTTGGGGTGCATAGGCTGTCAGCACTGTTACCATTTCTCCGCCAAACATCATCTTAACATACATGATCCTATCATTTACTCTGCTGACTTCACATACCTCTTCTTGAAGCTCTCTGTGCAAAATAACTCCAACTCCTCCATTTCTTGATTTCCAGTGTATTATGGTAGATCAGGTAGAGATAATGGCAGCAGAGTGGATTGTGTGCCTCAGTAATATAAATAGTCAAACCAAAGGTACAACATAGAAAAATACCTGTGGAGTTGGCAAACGAACATATGGTTCCTGAAGAGGGGCAGCAGTCTGGATAATTGTGTGATCTTGTCTTATATCAGTAGTGCGAATGGCTGAAAGCTAAGGAAAACTACTGTTGTTATATTATGTGGTGATGTACAGCTCTGCTATGTGGCTTAAAGATATATATTGTTGGGTAAAAAATTCTGGAGGTAAAATGGTCCTCCCTTCAAATATGAAGGTGGGGCGTACTGAGAAGGTTCTGAATGTGGAACATTAGATTTGTAGGTTGATTAGAGAATTTAAAAAGGATAAGTTCTAGTGATAGTAAGAATTGAAGTTATAGGGACGAGATTTATGACCTGAAGATGACAGAGTTATGACAAAATCAAATAGGTATAATGCCAGGTGTAGGACCAATAATGATTAAGAAAACTGGAATGCAGGTGAATTATTTGTGTGCAGCATAATAAATGTGTTATGGTTACAGAAGCCAGGACCTATGAAAGTAGTGCTTATTATCTCTACAGAGGTTGAAAAATTGTATGATATAAAGTAAATGGCTCAGTTTGTTAAGAGAGAAGGAGCATTTAATTGTGACAAGGGAGTAAAATTCAGTAGATGGAAAGGGAGAATTTCAGAAAGTGCCCTGGGAGAAAGAAATCAAAAGAGAAGGTGATTGGTAGAATTTTGCATGTAGCGTCATTTAGTCTTTGCCAGTACTTGATTCAAGAACCATAAAATATTATATAAGTGAAAGAGATAACAAAAGGTTTTAAATAGATTATATCATAGGACACAGGTTTCAAAACCAATTTTAGACTGCTAAAGATTTACAGGGGCAGATGTGGACTCTGACCATAATTTATTGCGGTCTGAAACTGAAGAATTTACAGAAAAATGCAATGTGGCTAGGGTAAAAGAACCAGAAGTGATTCAAAGTTTTAAAGGGAGCATTGAACATAAATTACCTGAAATGTGAAGGGCGTAAAGGAGGGGGGTGGGGGAATGGTTAGCTTTTTAAGGGATGAGATAGTGAAAGTAGAAGAGGTTCAAATAGACAGAAAGACAAGGGGTTTTTGAATTTAATTAAGAGATGACTGAAAGTTTGGCTAGTTTTCTCAGATAGTACTTCATAGTAGATAACTGCATCATCTGTGAAAAGTCAGAGTATTATTAGTATCAGCTGCAAGGGTGTTAGTGCACAATGTGAACAGCAAGGGCCCAACACATTACTCTTGGGGACAGCTGAAGTAGCTTCATCTGTTATCGACTCTTAGTCCAAAATAACGTACTTCACCCACCCTACCAAGAACTACTCAATCCAGTAACAAATTTCACTTGTTGCTCCATTGTGGATGTATCATGAGCTATGAAGGATTAGTAAATTTAGTTTTGAAGAAAGTTTGGAGGCGGGGGGCGTTGAAAAGTATAGAGGGAGACCAGAGTTTTGTGTGTAGAAAGCATCAAACCAGTCAGAAGAGTGATACTGATGACAAGAAAAGGGCAGGTTCAGGTGAATGTAGGTAGCAGAGATGAAGAGGCTTGCCTAGGATAACCTAGCATGGGAAATAGCATAAAACAAATGAAACAAAATTAGTATAGCTAAAGCACTATCCCACAGGGGGTGATAATGGCATGTTAATATGCAGTGAATGCTGAACAATGACTTATGAGCTGGACAGAGGAGATACTTGAATGATAGGTTACTATAAAAATAATTTATGCAGTATGAATAATGGTAACTGGAAAATGAGAAGTAATGAGAAGCTTTACCAAGATATGCAGAAAATATCACAATGGCAAAGTGTATTTTAATCTTTAGACATCCCTATTGAATGAGTGGAACAGATAAAAAACACAAAGATTCTTGTATTTCTGGAAAAATAAGTCAACGATACTATTGGTTACAGAAACAAGGAAAGAACTAGAAAGAAAAGTATCGAAGAATTGGAAATAACATAAACTATTGTAAGGATAAAATGTAAAATTTAGAAAGCTTTCAAGGCAAAAAGATAAGAAATCTGGGGGAAGAAAGGGAAAGGCAACAAGTGAAGACAAGAGTAATGGAAAAAACAGGAAACAACAAAGGAAAGTTTTTGTCACATGATCTGATTTGGCCAGTGTATAGAAAGAATGAGACAGTACATTATATGTTTCCAGGATTTCTAATGAAAGCACTACAGAATTATAGAAATCCCTTATACAGTACAGGTTCTGTGAAAGGAAGATTTCTTTGGTCCAGTGAAAACTTTTATATGTCCTTATAACATATTTTAATGCGCTAGACTTCTGCTAATCCACTGATTCCTTGTACATATATGTGCCAGTTTAGTGGAAGTGCCAGGTTATAAGTCTCTTACATTCAGTGTAAACGCATCGGATTATACTGTATTAAATCCTAAGATGCATTGATTATCATGAAAATTTATCTTTGAGTGTGTACATATATAGTAGTATCGCTCACTATGAAAAATGTCCAAAATTTTTAGTTTTCGCAGTAATGATATGCAATGGCAGTATGCTTTATCACACAGTGGCTTTACCAGCATTACATTGGTACTGCATTTTTCCAATTGTTGCATAACGTATTCCAGGAAGATGTGTGCGGCTTCAGCACCAGCAGTGTGAGATATCGTCAAGTTCTCTCCTTGTGTAGCTTCATCATCATCATCATCATCATCATCATCATCACTTTAATCGTAATGTTCCTGTACACTTTTGATTAAAAGTTTGGCTATAAATAGTTGCTCACCCAACATTATACTAGGCAGCATTGGCTTTCTGTAAAGAACCCCAGTTAAACTTGTATCTGTTTAGATTTTCTGCTTGAGGTCTAGCATGAAGTGTTTCCTTTTAGAAACAGTGATACTGAACTGTAAAGAAAGCCACAATTTCAAACATGTAAAGCATTGTCTAACATTGTGATTAACTGACAACATTGTTGCACTTGAGAATTCATTTTGGTATTTGCCTTTCTGATTGAGTGTCTAGAGGCTGGATGTGGGCCAGACTACTGATGGTCAGATTAGCGAGAGTATTAATTTACATAACCAAATGTTGTATGAGGATTCTTAGGGCTTACATGATATGGAGTACATATTTCTTCAGTTAACATAATTTTTTGGTTTTGAGTCAGAAATACAAAATTTCCACTCCCCCCTCCTCGCTCAGGAGTATAACACTAGTTTCTCTTGCAGGCAGTGGAAAAGACTCTCCCGAACTCTGATGAATATCTGCTTGAACCTGGAAGCATAGGTGTCAATAAGACAGAATAAGTAACTTTAATTTTCCTGTTACTTTTTGCACGGTAAGTTAAACTTATAAAGTTTGGCAGAACATATTTGGATTTGAGTAAAGATTCACATATTTTGTAAAAGACTAAATTCAGATGGAATCTGCTTATCACCATAGAAACAAAAAAATGAGTCAAACTCAATATTTCAGTGTAAAATGTGTGTCTCGATGCTCCACTTTAAAACATACCTCACATGCATTAGTACACAGATAGAATATTATTGATATTGATAACTTTGAAATTTAACTTTGTCCTCCATTCTGTGTGCCAGAATTTGATCTAAGATTCATACAATTGTATATTAAAAAAATTTTAAGATGTTTTAATATTTTACACAGATGTTGCTTGCTGTAGTGTTGATTGTTTTAATTTAAAAGTTGCTATACATCTGAGTTTAAATAAAAACTACATGAAATGAAACTATTAATGAATGAAATTCATTTTAAATTAAGATAGTCATCCTGTCCTGATGCACCTGTGGTAGTATTGTGTAAAATAAATGTTATAGCTTGTCAGTTTTGTCTAATACATCACATACTGAGAATGGAAAGAGTGAAAATGATAATTCACCATATAGTGGACATGTCGAGCAGAGCATAGGCAAATAAAAAAGGACTTTTTAAGTTAATTGTTCATCTTATGAATGTCAAAGTTCTTGTTTATTTGCACATTAACCATTCCCCACTGTCCACTATAGAGTGGTTGTTTACTCATTCCATTGTTTGTATTCCACACTTGAAAATGGTGTATGTAAAACACTTAAAATTTCAGTACAACTTTTATGTGAAACTGACCCTGTATTTAAATGTTTTGTGAACAAAACAGACAAAAAGTTACATCACTAAAGCACATTAAATTGGCACTTTGTGTGGCAAATTGCTCTTTCAACTAATTACATAAAGTGACAGTTATAGTTGTACTATTTCTCAGTTAGCAATCAACATTTGTTCTTTCTTCACTTGTTAAAGTGTGATGGCTCAGAATTTTCTGATGGTGCTATCCGCATGAACTTGAACAGTGTTTCAAGGTAGGTTCATTGTAGGTCGGTGATGCTGAGGCCAGCAGTTACCTTCTAGACGACAGCAATGGCTCGGACTTCATCCATCGTCACCAGTGTTGGAATCGGTTAGTGCCTCTGATGTGTTGGTGTACCTTGGTTAAAATGTCAGAATAATGCCATTGAAGACATGGTAGAAACAAATTTTCAGCTTCCAGCTTCTCCAGAGGGTTGGCTGTTTGCTTCCATCTTCAGCTCAAAGTTGGTGTTAATTGTAATTAAAATTAATTATTAAAATTCCATTTAGAATTCCACCTCACTTCCTATGTTTCTTACTGTTAACATTTTTTTATCAATTTATATTTTTGTCATTCATATGTGGAAGACAAAGATAAATATTCACTCACAAAATACGATAAGTTTTAAACAGTGCAGAGGTAGACAATACCCCTGCAACATTCCCTGAGAAGGAAAAACAGAAATACAGAAGAAACTATTTGGCTATCAAGTTCCACTTTACAATATTGAGGAATTTTATACTGCATAACCTGTAACTTTCCCAGCAAAGTGAGCATATGTACCATGCTTACTATAAGTTATGCTAGTACTGTAATAAGTTAGCGAACTGATTTTCTTACTCTCACTTCGAAATAAGTTTCTCTTGTAACATGTTTTTTTACTGTGTGTTTCTCGAGTTATCAGACACTTTTTCTCCTGTGTTTTAGCAAGTTCTTGCTATGTGGTAATGGAGTCACCCCAAACAAAAACTGCTAATCATGTGTTTCATGGGAAACCCAATGTCAGCAGAAAATTTTGCCTTTTTTTCTTACCACAGGCTATTCTTTCTTCTCTTTCCTTTAAAAAAAGATGAGCCATGATGTGTACATCTGATAGTGAGCGAGGTTTAATTTGGTGCAACAATGGGTTAAAAGGTATGTCTTAAAAGACGGAGTGAAAGCCGAAGAATAGCCAGTACTGTTAACATGGAAAGGCAATAACAATTGGACAGTGTGGTGCCATCCAGCATGTGAGATGGAGCAAATTCAGCATGGCAGATGTGACGAGCAGATGTATATCACTAGTACAAGTGCTTAAGGACTCGCTTGCTGGTTGGCTTTATTTTTAAATCACAAAGCATAGTAAAGGGACATGGAAATTGGAATTCACTGATCTGCAAAATGTGTTGAACTGTATTCGACATCCAGAATGAGATGTAGGTAGAGCACTTGCCTGCAAAAGGCGGAGGTCCTGAGTTCGAGTCTTGGTCCAGCACATAGTTTTAATCTGCCAGGAAGTTTCATATCAGTGCACACTCTGCTGCAGAGTGAATATCTCATACTGGAAACATCCCCCAGGCTGTGGCTAAGCCAAATCTCCGCAATATCCTTTCTTTCAGGAGTGCTAGTTCTGCAAGGTTCGCAGGAGAGCTTCTGTAAAGTTTGGAAGGTAGGAAACGAGGTACTGGCAGAAGTAAATCTGTGAGAGCGGGCATGAGTCATGCTTGGGTAGTTCAGATGGTAGAGCACTTGCCCGTGAAAGGCAAAGGTCCCGAGTTCGAGTCTTGGTCAGGCACACAGTTTCAGTCTGCCAGGAAGTTTTGTGTTCGACATGTTATTAATATGGCTTGTCCTCAATTAGTTTGTAATACAGTTAGTAACAACAAGCATTTAAAGATTAATGAATATGTGTTTGCCACAGCTTCCTTCCCATACCTGCACCCCACTCCCTTGTGTGCCAACAGGTGCTGCTCTGTCTGTACCGTCATATGGTAACAGTACTCAGTCCCTCTTGGAGTACTGGTTATTTTTTTGTGTTTTATTGTCTTGGTGAACACACATCACTGAACAGAATATGCCATTAAACTGATATGAGACAGCTCTTTTGAAGAAGAACATGAAATTTCATTTTTTAATTATTTAGTTTGCAATGAGAAACACAGATATTTTCCAATGGTAATGATAATAGGTAATGTGTAAAATGAGAGATGTGGAGTATTTGTTTGTGTTGGCTCCATCAACCAGGAAATTCCAAATATATGCCAAAACACTATAGAATAGTGCACCTTATGACACTTAGGTAACATCTTTGTTTTATTGCCTTTTACTCATTTCTAGCCCAAGGCAGTATTACATTAAAGTTCATGCAAACTATTTGGAGGAATAAAACTGCACTCAGGTTGTAGCATGCTTGGCAATAAATTACCAGTGAATGAAATGCTCTTACAGAGTGGAAAAGTTAACAAACCAGGTACTCAAAACAGTGTATACTTGCAGATAACAAACAGGTAAAAAAAAAAAAAAAAAAACAGAAAAGGACTTAATATTTTTTGTGAGGGGGGGGGGGGGGGAGGCATATAACAAATTAAAAACATTGAAAGCTTCAATAAAAGGGGAAGATGAAGAAGAAAGTAGGAGTAAAATATGTTTCTTACAGAGAGGTGAGCATATGTGAAATATGCATGAGGCTGGTACAAAATGGGGGGAGAAGACACTAACAAGTTTGTTTGAAGAGTGCTGTTTTGTCCTTGGGTGTATGGATCAATAGCAAGTTCTTGATAATCTTTTGCTGCAGAATCATTTGTACCTCAATCAGAGCAGATAATGAAATAATTAGTGGTACTCTTGGTGTAACGAGAAAAATATAAAACAATATAAAGGTGTATGTGGAAAACATCCCAAACAGCACATGAGAACCAACAATAATTTTAAAAAAAATTATTGCGGAACGTGTAAGTACAAGATTTCCAGTGAGGACTCTTTTTAGAGCATCGTGTGTTTGCACTTGATTTTACGTTATTTCACCAAGTATCACAGTATATTCCTAATACACTTCTACTGCTCAAACATAGAAACCATCTTAATTCATAGTTAATGGAGAATAATCCACTTCCAGTGAGACTGCAGGCCATGCTAACCAAGGAAGTGTGTGCGTGTTGTGCTAAATTATCATGATCTTCAGTGCCACAGTTTTTGCATTTCATAGTAGAAATTCGTCGCCACCTGAGAGAGAGATCCTTTAGACATAATTTGCTGTTTTGAGCTATAAACTTATTTAAATTCAGAATCTTGAAGTACTTGAACTGGTGACAACCATCCCTAAGTTTTCCTAAAGCAGTCATTGGGAAGTCAGAATGAACAACAATTGGTGGAAATTACACAATCCCATTTTTGGCGTCAAATACAACTATAGTGCTGCACCACTCCATGAGATAATGGTGTCTACCTCAACAGATTGTTAATGTTTGCAGTGGATTGTTGGGATGGGATGAAACTGATACTAGAGCGTCCAGTGCTATTTGCTCATACAGCAAAATTATGCCTGTTGGTATGAGGACATGGTGGGATGGCTTGAACATCTATATTTTGACATTTGCCAGTGTTCTGCGTCCTTTGAAATGTTGTGCATTTCTTTATTAGGACTAATGGACCAAATGTTGACCAGTTAATGACTTTACATTCTGTTTTAACTGCTGTGGCACCTGAATTGTAGAAAAGTATAAATTTAGTGAAGATGCTTACCATAAGTGCAACAAGTCAAACACCTTTGTTGTTGTCTATCCCTTGCATTGAGAAAAACTTGAACACCACACATTGTTCTAGTATGCCTGTATGTTACAACCTGATAAAAGTTGATGGTGACCTCTTACTTTACAGGTTTGCTTCGAGAAGAAAAAAGTGAAAAATGCATAAAATAGTGTAGTCACCCAGTAGCTCATTCCACTCAGCAAATAGAAGGAATGTTGAGTTTTGGACAAGCACATTAAAAAGAGAGAACTTGTTAGCTTTTGGAATAAATCCTTTGTCGATCTATTAGTTGATGAATGGCATCTTTACTCCTAAATTATTTACATTTTGCCCTAACTTTCTGTACTATGTTTCTCAGGAATGAGATAATGGGTGACTTCACTTTTTTATGCATTTGTCACTCTTTTCTTCTTGCCCATTAGCAGATGAAATAAATATTTCTACATACAAATCTTTAAATCTTTGCAGTCATTGTCTTTATAATTCTGTATATAAATCCAGTTAATATAAGTACTTCTTCTAGATTTCCGTACTGAGCGAGGTGTCGCAACGGTTAGCACCCTGGACTTGCATTCAGCAGGATGACAGTTCAAACCCACATCTGGCCATCCTGATTTAGGTTTTCCATGATTTCTCTAAATCATTTGAAGCAAATGCCAGAATGGTTCTTTTGAAAGGGCACAGCTGACATCTTTCCCTAATCCAACGGGACTGATGACCTCGCTGTTTGGTCCCCTTCCCCAAACCAACCAACCAGATTTCCATAGTTTGAATTTCTTTTAGTTAAATTTTTGGACTGCAATTTACTTTGTTTTATGAGCTATGTTTTTATTTATTACCACATTGAGGAAAGTAATGTGAAAACAATATGTAGGACCTGCATTGTCGTAAAAAAGCAGTACTGGGTCAATCCATATGAAGTGGTCCAGTGATGGTTGCTTGACCATTTTTAAATATTTTAATTTTTTTATATGTGATTGCCCTATATTTGAGAAGTTCAAAACAGTTTTTTAAAATAATTTATCTCTCACTTTTACTGAATGGCAGGCATTTTTATTTGTAGGCGCGCAATGATTTTTCAGTCTGGAGACATGAATATCTCTCCACTGGGTTAAGTTACAACATTACAATTGGCATGATTGTTTTTAGAAAAGTGTCCTCTATGAAATTGTCTATTACACAAAATACCCTAAATTCAAAAATAACCAGGCAAATTACCTCCCAAGTTTGGTGTCCAAATCTTTAAAAATCCACTTTTTAGGCCCAAAAATAACAAACAAGGAGTGATTTATGAGTGTCTATTTTTTTTCCTATAGTTAGATATCATACACTACTAGCCTCATATAGAGCAAGAACACAAATGCTTCCTTAATTTTTTACGAATTTTTGTAATTTGAAAATTTTCATTTTTTGTAAAGTTTGTGGTTAGTTATCTCAGGTGGGACTGAATATATAAATATGATTTTTGCACAGGTTGTACATATATATGATAACAACGTACTGTAAAAACTTCAACATTGATATCTGACTCTGAACGAAGATATGAATTTTTGAAAATCGGGAGATAATTCACATTACTCTACGTCTGATCTTACGGCTGTTGCCTATTCATGTGTGGTATTGGTGGGATATAATCAGTTATTATTGAAGTAAGGTACTGAATTATAAACACAAAGTGGAAACATCACTGAACTTAACATTTATATTATTCTGACATACTTAAATATTTTCAATTAACATCATTCGAGATGCAACTGTTCCTAAACCTGGTGGTGAATGTTAAGAACACTTATTTCTTCAGACAGCTTCTGTAATATAGAATAAGACCTCCCAGTTGCTGTGGTAAGTTCAAGCACTAAAAGTTTCTTCAAAACATTTTTCATTGGTATCCAAACTTTGTCACTAGTTGATTTCTTGAATGATGTTCTTGGGCCAGCAGGGTTGTAAAAATGCACAAAATCATCATTGCTTTCCAAACTTATTGTTTCAACCTCTGCAAGCCACCACTGTCCATCATTCACACATGCCACTATGTCATTCAACGTTAAAGACAGAGATGTAATTTTACTTACACAATGATCCTCATAAATTTCCGTATAAATTTTGGTTTCTGATGTTACATAGCATCGAACTAAGATTTCTGCAATGCCAAGGAATTTGTGGAAATGCCTTGTTCCTTTTATTGCTATACAGTTTTCAAATCTGGTTTGAAGT